>NC_068340.1:32024145-32735432 GCF_014633365.1 Diospyros lotus | reverse complement strand
ATGGGGTTTTAATTTTGTAAAAAAAATAAAATAAAATAATAATAAAGTGAATGAAGAAATAAAAGGCAAAAAGGCAGGTTTGGGAACCAAAATCATGGCAAGTAGATATAGTAGCTACCTTTTTACAAACAATGCAATCTAGGGAAGACTTCGTAGTTGCCATAGTCCTGACAAACTCACAACAGTAATGAGTGGAAAGCTTCATGACTCTCCCCCCCCCCCCCCCACCAAAGTCAATATAGATGATGCCCAATTTACCCATTTGAAATACATACATATATAATAATAATAATAATAATAATGCATAATAATATTGTTGTATATATATATGTCTTCAAATATTATTGCCTTTAACGCTTCCTTCTTCCTATAATAATTACAACGTAAACCATAAGACGGCAAAATTATTTGATTGTGATTTCAGACAATACATCTATTAATATTGCTTTTTTACATCTATGATAAATTAATTTTTAAGTAAATTTAATTAGTTACAATAACTTGAGTAAATTAAATTTTCGCTCTCTCTCCCTCCATCTCCTTTTATTTTTATAATTTTATACAATTCATAACGCTTAAAATATAAACAGAAAAAAAAAAATACTTGTGATGGCCAACGATGGTTGACTACCACGAGCGATTGATGCCGCTTATAGTGAACCTTATGTTCATTAGGGTTTTAACAACAAAAAGAGAAAGGGGGAAGGAGGGAATGAGATGAAAAAGGAAAAAGAAAAGAAAATAGCAACGAAAAAAAGTAATATGAACAAAGATAAGACTTGGGTTCAATCCAGCCCACCTTCGCTGTCATGAATCCTAATAATAGTTAGATTTCTACAAAAAGGGTGAGAGAATTGGAAGAGAAACATTCTAGATTCTTTGAATTTAAAAGAAAAATGAGAGAAATAAAGATGGAAAGGAAGCACCCAACCATTGTTGTTGCCACCACCTTGTCATTTTTAGAGAAAGATGAATTGAGAGTGCATTTTCAATAATTTAAAAGATTTAATTATTTGTCTTTGAATAATAGTAGCACTACTGATACAATTTTTAAATTTTATGAGAGATTAGTGTAATTTCTTAAAATCAAGAGATGATCTCCTCAAATAACCCTTTATCTCCAAATAATTTTATTAAGCAGGCATAATAGAAATAAGATAAATTTGAAATAATCAAAAATCTTGTACATTTGCTCTAGCAAAGAGGAAAATGATAAACAGACATGTTTTCCGCTTAGCAAGGATCATTTTTGTGCTTACCCTTAATATATCCTTCCTTTGCCAAAAAAAAAATAAAACGATACTTCATATTTTGATAAAAATATATTATTTAATTAGAGAAAAATCCAAACAATATTCCGTCCCCCCCCCCCCCCCCCCCCCCCCCCCAAAAAAAAAAGGGAAACAAGGGCAACCTATAAAATAAAGATTCCCCAAACTAGGCAACTCCTTCAATTAGAAATGAGCAAATGTTCAATTAGATTAAACTAATCGAATCGAAGCAATTGACTTGGCTAGTTTGGTTTAATTATTTAGGTGTCAATTAGCAGTTCGATTATTTTTGAAAAAAAAAATTGGTTAATTTTTATTAATTTAGTTTTCCTTGGTCGATTAATTGAATTAATTGAACCGCTACATGCCCTTACTTCTATTTTCTTATTTCTATTTTTTTTTTCTACTATCCAACCCAACCACCCCTACCACCATCTCCGCCCTTTGTCACCACCACCATTCCTCGAAGATGAAGATGAGAGGATAGAGACGAAGACGGAGAGTCAAAGATGAAGGGTCAATTGGCCGAGCAAAAGGTTGAAGCTGAAGGGTTGACCCTTCTTTTTTGTCTCCGATTCGCTCGGCCCTTCATCTCTTTCCAACGCCAACCCAACATCTCTCTCTCCCTTTGATTCGCACCATCATGCTCGCTTGTCGTTGCCAATGATACATTCAGTAAATTTTTCGACAACTTCTTGTGAATGGGTATTTTACATTAAAACCTAAATCATCATGCTCGCTTGTCATTGCCAATGATACATTCAGTAAGTTTTTCGACAACTTCTTGTGAATGGGTATTTTACATTAAAACCTAAATCTACTAAAATCCAACCATTAGATCATTTTAATTTTTGGAGATCATTGAGCCAAGGCGAATTTGATGATCGATTTCGATCGTCGGAATCCGCCGTGAATGGTGGTCGGTGACATTTTTCCAAAAACGTGATTTATGTTTTTTTACCATAAAATTAATTTTTAGATCTATAAAAAATCAATCGTTGGATCAAACTCATTTTTTGATATATAAACCTCCATAGTTGAGAGAATCCAATGATTGATTCCGATCATTGGAATCGCTAGCTGGCAACAATAGTTTTTTTTGGATTAGTTTTTTTCAGTTCACTGGCTGGTTCGATTTTTACGAATATTGGTCGATTAGTTCAGTTATTTGGGATTTGTCGGTCAGTTCAGTTCGATTTTTACATATGATTCGGTTGGTGATTTTCAAACAATTGAGATCAATTATAACCGATTGCACGACCTTCAGTAAAACTAGGGCCTGAAAATTGCAAAATAAAGGAGTAGCCAACCATGGAAAGAAGCACCCAAAATAAAGAGGCAGCTCAAGAATAGTAGCAGAAGACATTGTTCTAAATGCATAGATTTTAATATTAACCGTGTAAAAACTAACCATGTCTCACACATTATTTTCATATTAGTCCACACAGGCATTATTTAATTTCACAGTGTTACCATAACCAAAAATTGAGGACAGACAGACACCTTGGACGCTAATTAGTTGAATTATTTGTCATGAGGTGAATCAGAAAACACCACCACCGGAGTTATCTAATCTTTACTGATATATGGTTTTAAAAAACTTGTCAAAATACCAAACTCTGCAGTGCCCACTAAAAGTCTAATAATAATTAAGGAAGGAATCCTATGATGGAGAGAATTTCAAATGGCCGAGTATAAAATATGCCACTCTCTCTCGCTTTGAAATATTATTATAGTGTTTATGCAGAACCCATGATTGGGTTTGATTGAAGTTGAAGTGAGCTTTACAAGCAAGGTCATGAAGTAATCAATTACCTAAGAAAGAGAAACAGTACCAACACATGAATCAAATCAAATCAAGTTTTAACTTTATCATCAAATCTATTTTTTTATGTGTAAATTCAAACCATCTTTTCACTAAATTTTCCTTTGGAGATCCCAAGAAACTTAATCCCCTAATTTTTTAATGGATCTCTTAACCACGGCTAACAATTCAATGCATGTAACCGTTCTGCAATTTCTTAGGAAAAGCCACAACAAAGGGATTGTTCATTTATGTTATTTTCTATGCATAAATTGCATGCAAGGTCCAGATTAAACTCTGACAAAGATTGAGACAGAACACCCAACATGTCGTCGCATAAGGCAAAATATATATATATATATATTAGTAATATTTTTATGTGAAAATTGTACAAAATATATCATTTTTCAATCAAACCTTACAAAATCAATACGCCAGAAAAATTTGTGGAAGGTTGAATTCGCTGAGCAGGGCATTAAGGCTTTACTTTGAATTATTGTCTTTGCGTAGTCCCTCATCATTCGTATCTTTAATTTCGATAAAAGAGACAAATTAGAGGTGCAGGTATCACACTATACAGAATAAAAAATCAAATCCAGAATCTATTAGTGTGAATCTCATCTTATTGTGATCCAATCACTTAATCTGTGCTGGAGACTCTCGTCGTTGAAAGGTCTAAAAATCCTTACAGAGGTCAAACCACTGTCGCCTAAGTTAATCCTAGAAACGTTGGGCATGGAAAAATCAGTGCTACAGTACACTGAGAATCTATGCATTGAAAGCTTTAATAAAGGGTCAAAGTTGACACACAATTAAACTTTGTGGACGAATTTAACAGAATACCTGCATCGGGTGTGGCTTTTCAGGAAAATGTTGGATGTGGTCTCCACATATGTATCTTCTTTTGGGCAAGCATTGACAGACACAGCCTGCTCTGGATCTTCAAAGTAGAACTTCGCGCCTTGGAACGCCAATGATTATGCTCTCTGGTAGTCCGTGGCTAGTCAACTGCATCAGTTGGGCAAGATTCAAACACTTCCAAGGAGCACTCCTCCATATTCTGATTTAGTACGTACAGACTAATTACGGAAATGGAAATTGAAATTAGTGATGGAGAATGACCTGAAAGAATCCATGTTCTTGGCCGGGCATCTGATTTTCTGAATCAAATCTTTCAAGATCGGTCACTAGGAAGAACTCATCTTCCCAGTGAATGCGTAACATTCCGGCAGCCGCATACGTTTGAAATTAGTTTCTCCATTCTCTCGATTGGGTTTCAATTAGACTATGACCCGCCCAACTTTCATGTGGCTAATATCACCGACCCGTATGTTCGGATTTCTACGATTATAAATTTGTAACTCACTTTGATAGATACATTCTTTTAATGTATGGATATTAATGAACTGAAACAAACCATTATACAGAAGAATTAACTAAAAATTATTATAAAAATGATGCAATAACAATGACATAAAACATCTGCTATTTTGATCCATATCCACAACTCTATTGGGGGCTAAAGGTAACACTGAAATCCGAGCTGTATTTAAGCATTTAGGTGTACAAATTTAATCAGAATTAAAATGGACTAAGCAAATGCACTCAAAATTAACATGTAAACGCTCATTATACATCTACAGAAGCAAAATTGTAGCCAACAGCATCACAGAAAAGAGGCATTTTAGAACAGCCAATTGAGACTAATGTTGCCGAGCCAAATGGTAAGCGGGAATTGGGCAAAAGCAATAAAGAGCAAGAGGTAGTTATGCCTGCTCGAGTCGTAGCTCCTCACTTCTGCGAAAAGCACTCTCTTCATTGTCTTCACTAGGAAGATTCCCATGCACAAACACGTCCATGGTATTAAAAAGTAATACGAGTAGCCCCACATAATTCTTCCTAGGACAGCCATACAAATCCCGGTGAAAGTATAGCCGGCATATGCCACAATGTCCAGCAAGGGTGCCTCTCCACTACCCAACGAAAACAATGACATTTTAAGCAGAGAAACTTGCAAAAACCATCCCATCAGCCCCTTGATGAACAGCCAATTGAGAGCTTCCGGGCTAAACCTGGCAGCAGATGACGAGTAAACACAATCAAAACATTAATAGAACTAAGTGCTGAAAACACCAAAATGAAGAAAAGGTAACAGACCATTTTTCCCAATTTAGCCTCATTGGAGAATCATCATTTGAAGTAACTGAAATTACCTATCATTTGGGTAGCATTTGTTGTAGGCAAAAACAACCATTAGGGTTCCAAAAGGGGAAGGGGGGGGGGGGGGGGGGGGGGTCGATTGCTTATGTTGCCTCTCAAATACCTTCAGATGGCCAACAAACCACTAGCATAGCGCCTCACCTAGCTTTTTACCTTTAGATGACATGCATGCTGTTTAAATTTTCCATACAGCACCTTGATCTAGAGCAATTGTAAACAAAGTTTTCCCTACTATTCTGAGAATATAGGTGATATTTGTTCATATACCAAGTAAAGAACAGATTCATTCCATGTGCTACAAGATGATGCACAATGAAGGGGTTAAACCAAGCTTGAATCCGAGGTAAAAATCAAGGGAAAAAAAAGAGTCTTGTCCATTGGTTATAGGGGTCCAATAATTGTAAACAAAGTTTCTTATGAGAAAACAACTAAAGTGAAGCTACTACATACTTTCCATGGAGACCCAATCCAAAGCCAGCAAGAACAACATAGGTACCAAATGCCATCAGTGGAATATACAAATCTGGAGCATTTATATCATAGATTGGGGGCTTGTAGGAAAGCCTGCCCCCTACTGGTTCTGTGATCCTTGTCCAATGGCCCTGAAAAATTGTTGATTAGGAAAACCTAACTACTTTCAAAGAAAAAAAAATAACTGAACAGAAGGAAAAGTAATAGAATTAGTAATTACCCTGTGTAGAAAAGGGAAGAGAACAACCTTCAATTTGTTCCTCACATAATGATCATTAACTTGGAAATAGTATTGGGGATCAGAGAAGTACCTGCTTATCTGATCATCCAGAATAAACAAAGAAAAATGGAACTGAGAAAACCACTTCAAATTAAATGTAGTTAGAACACGTGAAAACTAGTGTGTGGAAAGAGGGAGTCATCCATTAATGTTACAATCCAGTCACAGAACATCAATAGACATGCATATTTCACACTAGGCATAGTCCTTTGAGGTCATCTTCCCAAAAATTATTCTAAAATGATTTTTTTTAAAATTAACTAGAAATTCAAATTTTGTGTACTTGTTCTGGAGGGAATTCTTCTTGAAATACAAACCCCAGGAAATAGAGCCAATGACACATAATAAGATAAAGGCTTGGTATGTTGTTATTGTTGTTGTTTTAGCCCTAGGACATAGAATGTCCTGTATAGTTTCAACTTTTCCCCATATTTTAAATTATATGGGGCTTAATTGTATATTTCTGGAGAATGCATTCATAAATGTCTTTCTCAAGGCACTAAATTTACCAAAAAGAAGTCACTCTAGAACCCATTTAACTGCTGATAACATAATCTGTTTTCAAAAATAAAATTATAATACAGCTACAGTAAGTAACAAAATGGGTGTTATTTTACATGGCATCCTCCAAATCCCCATAGGCACGTGTCAGAAAGTAACTTGGACCCAAAATCAAATATATCAATTAAAGGATCTTGGCACTTGATAGAAAGCAAAATGTACCCAAAAACTTTTGCAACCAAACACATCAATTAAAGGATCATTAAAAATGCAATAAATAGGCCACTTGTATTACAGAGCAGAAAAGACCTTCAAAAATCCATCACATAATTGGCAATGTTACTAAATTCAACACTATCCTTTCTTTCAATCTAACAATAATATAAGCACACAATTCATAGCCATAGTGCATTACTTACATTGCTTTGCACATACTCTGAACTTGATCCTAAAATTTTCTCTCCATAAGCACCCAATCCACCTCTTATAAGTCCTGACCCAGATCCAACAAATGCATTACCAAATGGATTTGGCTGTGGGTTTGGAGGTTGCCTTGGCACCCCAGGCTGAGCTCTTGAATTATCATACATTTCTGCAATAGAACATCGGCATCAGGCCATCTTTCACCAAAGTAGTGGTACAACCAGAGAATTGTTAAAGAGATATCTCTTTCCTAAGGAAAAGGAAAGAGATGAGGAAACAAATCAAAAAGAAAGAAAGTCACACACCAACACAAATAGCTATGGTTTTTCCTGCTTTGGTGCTTAAGATTTCTTTAAGTTTCCTTGACAACTATCTTAGTTATTTCTTTTATAGTTTTATAAATTTAAGGCACTCAGAGTGCACCGTTGGGAGTATCACAAAAAGGCCAAAAAAGCATAGGGCTAACTGAAAGCAGACACTTGACTGCCTAGTTAAATCGTATCCATAATAAATGTTTTGTCCTTAGAGATGATGATATGCATACACTTTTAAATCTTAGTAGTTCATCTTCAGTCTTGAATTCATAGACCATCAAATGCTAATTCTTAGTATTGCACTTCAAGGCAGGCATATGGTGACTCCAAAGCTATGCAGCTTACAATCCTACACTACCAAAGGCATTTGTACCAAAGCAGTAAGAACCTAAGGTTAGGCTCGAACAGGTCAGCGTCACCTAACAATATTATTAAATTACATGAGGAGTGGATAAATGCAAGATCAAAAATGCCTATCCAAACTGACTAACGAAAAGGTCAACGGTTAGGGTCGAACGAGTCAACTGATTGGGTTTTGGACAGACCCAAGGGCTGCCACAACTAGCCAAACCCAGCCCCAAGCACATTGGACTGGCCCATGAACCAGCTGGGCCCCGCCAACCCCCAAAACAGCCTAAACCAGCCACAGCCGCCGCCTCCGGCAGCCGCCGGCGACCACAGCCGACCGGAGACTCCCACTATCAGAGCCTACCATTAGAAACGCCAAGCCAAGGGGGGGTTAACATACACAAAAATGGGACAGATTTAACGGCTGGATTTTTAATTTTCGGCCAGAACTGAAAAACACACTGGCATCGCCACCGGCTACCGTGTCCAGTGGTTTCCGGCAATCAGAGGCAACCACCCGACACCCTTATCCCCATCGACCAACATACCCAAAAACTACCAAGATCCAACAGCCGAATCTCCATAGATCTAAGCTTAAACTTTCGGCCAAACCCAAACCGCGCGTATATACTTATATATCATGGATCTGTTGAAAATAATTGCAGATCAAACTAAAAGACTTACCTCCTTGTAGATCGGCGCCGATTTCACGGTGAAAATACGGTCGGATCCAAGATCAGGCGGTTGGATTTTGCAAAAGTGTTCTTGGAAGAGAGAGAGAGAGAGGGAGAGAGATTGTGACGGAAAAGAACAAGAAGAGGGGAAGGAAGGAAGCTGGGACCGTAGTGGCTGTCTATTGGCACATGGGCTTGGCTCACATTGGGCCATCTCAAAAATAAGGCCCAAAAAAAAAAAAAATCCAGGTCACAAGCAACATGTGAGGGACGGATAGCAGTGTGAATATAATTCAATATATCAGTTAATGCAGATTTCGGATATCATATTATTAGCATATAAACGTATTTTTTTTCTTTAACAGTCAATCAAGAAAAACTGAGACTTCATGCAACATGCACATTTTGAAACGATTGGCGTTGATTTCAGTAAACCACCACACAACAAGCATATATCACGTAGCAAATGGATCCTTGATCTGGTCAAATAACCGCGGATTCAACAATCGATCAGACACAAATTGCAAACTTGATATTATTTATTTGGATAATAGTGTCTGATTATTTATTTTCATCAATTTTCTTTTTGTTCGTTTGTGTTTGGACAGTCACGTATGGCTGCTGACGAGAGAGAAAGTGGGCGAATAGAATATACATCTGTATGTGTCTGTATCATATATATGTGTTTATGTATATATACATATATTTTTTATTTTGTAAACTTATCTCGTAAAGTTTGTATTTATAGATTAAAATTGTTAAAGTTTAAATATGTATTATAAAGATGAATGTGTGTGAATGGTTATGACTATACAGAAGAGGGTATTTTTGAAAAATATTAATTGCAAAGAGTTATTAAATTAGGTAAAAAAGTAAAAGAATAAAAATAATTTTTTAATGAATACAAAGGTGGCTGCCAATAGAATTTCCTCCATTTTAACCTAATCTTTTAAGACAACTAAATAAACACTTTATTAAATAATTAATAAAGAGCATCTTTCTTTCTAATCAAATAATTAAAGAGTATATTATTCAAACCCTATACCTACACTTTCAATGTGACACATAACCATATCGAAAAATGATTATATTTAATGATTTAAACACCTTTTACCGAAAATAAATTCTGACTTTCACGAAAAGGGAAAAGAATAAGCTAAAAAAAAAAAAAAAACCTCTCATAGCATATTATAAAAGGTAACTTAAATTGATTTTATTAATTTTTTATATTTTGAAAATAAAAAAGAGGAATATTATTTTTAAAATAATATTTTACATCCCATAAAAAACAAACATTTTACATCAATATATGAAAAATACTTATTTAAATCATTTTGATAACTTGCAAATAGTTTCCTTTCATTTAAAAGACCAAGCACAAACCAGGTTTCCTTTCATTTCATTTTCTGTTTTTTCTTTTTTGGGCTTCCCTTTTGCATTTTTCTTTACTCACTTTTTATCTCCTTTAATGGCCAAAGAGGATCCTACATATTGATATATTGGGATTGGGATTCACAAGTAAGTCCAACCCCATGCATCAGCAATGAAAATTCAGTACCTGTCTGGATATCACGTGGGCCTTTATTGGCATTTTATGGGTTTCAAATTTTATTTCCATAGGGATTGCAAATCAATCATGTTGCTTGATTATTCTTTCCTTTTAATGGGGGGTCTTGTTGCTGGCAACATCAATTCTGGATTTAAACTTGATGATACATGGTTTCAAGCTAGCTACCAGCAGCGCGAAGCAGAGCATTTATCAGCTTGTTTTTTTTCCAAAACGAACAGAAGAACCGAAAGGCTAAAATGTCACTACTACCTTTAAATTTTATTCTTATCCCTAAAGGTGAATCGCTTACCAGACACCTCCACACTCAACCCAATAGACACCTCCACACTCAACCCAATAAAATGTGAGGAATTAATCATGATGACTCAGCCAACACAATCACTGGACCTACACGCACGCACACCTTTCATCAACTCAATTTTTAGATTTTTATGTGCTTGGTAAGAAATGAGTAAAACCGGTTGGGGCTCTTCCGGCGCTGCTCACTTTCTACTGGCGACCGAAGATGCCGGAAACTGCTCGGTATACTGCTCTGGTGGCCAAGAACGCCGACCAGGCCGCCAACGACATGTCCAAAATTTTACAAGTATGGCAGTTTTATAAAATAGTCTATAATTCATATAAAGTGTACTGTACAATCGTCTTCTCATAGAACAATAATGACGGCAGGTAGACTTGGAGTCGGAGCAACAAAAAGTAGACCAGATGGCACACAAGCCGGCGGCTGTATTCGGGTTGTTCTCGAAGGAGTTTCTCCGGCGGCATGGGTTCCATCTGCTCGGCACGACGAGCACGTGGTTTCTCCTCGACATCGCGTTTTACAGCCAGAATCTCTTCCAAAAGGACATCTTTAGCGCAATCGGGTGGATTCCTCCGGCGAAGACAATGAACGCCATCGAGGAGCTTTACAGAATCGCCCGGGCGCATACCCTCATCGCGCGCTGCAGCACCATCCCCGGCTACTGGTTCACGGTGGCGTTCATTGACAAGATCGGGAGATTTGCGATTCAAATTCTAGGCTTTGCCATGATGACGATCTTCATGTTCGCTCTGGCGATTCCCTACGAGCACTGGACTCATCCTCATCCCAACCACCAAATCGGTTTTGTGGTGATGTACTCACTCACTTTCTTCTTCGGTAACTTTGGGCCAAAAAAAAAAAAAAAAAAACTTTGGGCCAAACTCCACCACATTTGTCGTCCCGGCGAAGATTTTTCAGGCGAGGCTCCGGTCGACTTGCCATGGAATCTCGGCTGCATCTGGGAAATTAGGGGCCATAATCGGTGCATTTGGGTTCTTGTATCTTGCTCAGAGCCCAGACAAGGCCAAGGCGGATGCCAGGTATCCGGCCCGAATCGGGGTGAAGAATTCGTTGACTGTGTTGGGCGTGGACCGTGGTAAACTGTCTGGGGCTACTTTTCACTTTCTTGGTGCCGGAATCAAAAGGAAAATCTTTGGAAGAAATGTCCGGTGAGAATAGCGTGTAATTATCTATTAGTTGCATCTATTTATCTAATAAACATCTTTAAATAATTAAAAATTAATCTCTTAATATTCACGCAGTAGCTAAGGAGTGACAACAACTAACTTGATGGATTTAGTTTAAGAAAAGATTCATATGTGGTCAGTCTATAAATAAAAAAAAAAAAAATGTTAAAAAAATATACATAATTTGAGTTCCCAATCAATAGCTAATATAAGAACGTACACCATCAGTGTGTAATTAGTTCCTTGATCGGAAGCATTCATTCAATTCCAGTGTTTTTTTACATTCATATAATGACTGTTTGTTGCTACAATTTTTACATTGTATGTCTCGCTATAAATTATTTATGAGTCTTTTGATTTTAAATGTGGGTTAAAGAGATGAACACCTTATATTGATAATTTTCTATGAACACGATTAAAAAAAGTGGACATATATTCTTTATGCATTCAGTTTGTGTAATTTTTCATTCACACGTATGTGTATATATATATATATATGTATATGTATAATTATTTTCTGATGCGGTATGTAATAATTTAATTGGAGAAAATATTGAGATTTTTGTAAAAAAAAAAAATTAACGCCAAAGTCAATGGGCAATTTGATTGCAAGCATTTTGGTGCAACGATGGAGAAATCGTCGGTCAAGTTAATAATTGACCTGACTAGAGGTTAGAGATGACTAAAATAATGTCGTTCTAATTTGTAATTAGGGAGAAGTGAAGGGAATGCATAATGTGCGTGGACGAATAATGCACAATAATAAGAGGTGCGTGTGATCCACATGTCGCTCTAGACAATTATTTAGTCTTGGCATTTGATCACACTCAAGTTTTTGGAGTTTTCGATTCTATTGATGAGGTCTATTTCTTCTAAAAATGTCTTGACGTCCCTGAGACAGTCCAACCAAGTAGCAATGGAGGTGATCAAGCAAGCAAAATAGGTTAATAAATTAGTTTAACTATAACTCATCAATAAATAGTCCTTATTTGTAACAAATTATAATTTGAATCTTTTTAATTAATTATATAAATTCTAAAACAAGAAAAGTAACACGCGCTGATGATAGAAATTAACCCAAAAGATTGTTTGCAATAATATTAATATATGGTAATAATAATATGATTTTTATATAAAAAATAATAATAAGTATTTATTAAATTAAATTAAATTTGTAATTATAAAAGTATTATTAATATCAGTTTCCTTCCTCCTTTAATTTTGTTGCATTTTCTTTCGGTCTCAATACCCGCTGTCGCTGAGGCGGACGCGAGGCGTAAAACCTTGCAGTTAGCTCCGCACTTGAATCCCAGTTTCGGCGGCGGCGGCGGCCGGCCGGTGGACTGCTGGAATTTCTCTCTCTCTTTAATCTTTCTGCTGCAAATTCCCCCTAAACAGATGAGCTTTCTGGTACTTCTTTCCCCACACACGCACGCACACTCTTCGAAGCAACACTGTTTTGTTGTTGAATTACGTGTTCAATGTGAAATTTTTTTGAATACGCTGTCTCGTTTATATTTGGACGGTGTTGATTTTACTTAGGATAAGATAGTGATGAAGAAGAAGAAGAAAGAGACAGAAGAGGAACCAGTGGCGGCTCAAAGAGGACCCCCTCCAACAACAGTGTTCTGGATCGAGACCTCCAACTCCGTCTCTCGCCGTTATCAATTCGAACCCCATTCCCACGGTCAACTCTCTGTGAGTCTTTCTATTTCCATTAGTTGATGCTTCCACAAGTAATTCGTGCACTTGTCACGACAAATTACTTGGTTCTTATATGCGTTCATGAAAAAACTAACGTGATGGATCGGATAAAATATTCAAGTTGCACTTTTGTTATGCTTCTCAAGTTTATAAGATTTATTTTGTATATTTTTCAGATTAAGAAAGCATCTCATGTTAAAAAAGAAAGAAAATTGATTTAGACTGGGTATTATATATTGCTGTCCTGTATCATACGAGTTTATGAAAACCCCATCTATTTCTTAGCTTCTAATTGGAACTATTATCCTAGAATGATCTTTCAATTGAAACTGATGTCTAACAATGATTCCTCTCAGTTGTTTCTGTATTACCTGACCAACCTAAGAAGGGAAAATTGTTCTGTAGGTCGTAGGTCTGCGAAAGGTTGCATTCTTGTGAGCATGTATTGTGTAGTATGCCTTTACATTTCATTTTCCAACCTAGGAGCATTTTGAGCATGAGCAAGTGTACTCAGTAAGATAAGCAAGATTCCTTTACTTTGGAAGTGGCTCCATCTCTCCTTGCAAAGCATCTTGATCTTCTTAGTTCTCCCTAACTCCTTAGTCATTACCATAATCAATTGATCATATGCCCTGACCCTTAGGCTGGATATGCGACCTCCTGTCTTTCTTGGTTTCTTGGATTCTCTCCCTTTTTCCATCTAAGAGGTCATTGAGCATCTGAGTGTCTGTCATAACAACCAAAAAGTGTTTAGCTCGACCCCTTTGATGTAAGTATCTCTTACCCAATAGCTCATAGATGTCAAGGACCAAAAATGTTTACCACAGAAAATTATGCTCCCCATGAAGTTTTTGGTGAAAGTAATCCATGGGTGTTCTCTCTTTGAGCTCAACCTACAACTATGTTGCTTACCAGGGAGATTGTGTAACTTACTTGTAATTCTACCGTTGTCAAATGATTCATTGACTGGTTTGATAATTTGCATATGCACCTTTTAGTAGCTCCATAGCCTGAGAATTTCACCATCAGTTCTTTCATCAACTGAAACTTTTTTTCTTGAAATCTTCTCTGGATGGTGGGGTGAATAATTTCTGCTCTTACATTAAGAACTTCCTCTCATTCACATATTTGCACACACATGGCATGTTTTAGGATTACAGTTTAGGAAAAGCCATTACCTTCTCAGCTTGAAACATGAGAACCATCATCGGTGACTTGTTCTATCATATATTCTATTTGCAGATGCACCAAGTGTAATTTAATTTGATGGATCATATTCTCCTCTGATCTTTATTTTTTTCAAAAAGTCCTTTTTTTTTTTGGCTTCTAAATACTGTGACATGCCCTCCATCCCCCCTCCCCTCTCAGTTATCAATCTTTTAAGTTGTTGATATTAGCAGCAATCTCATGAAAGCATCTTTCCAAATACAGTTAATGGGCCATGGCATATTATGAGTATCTGATGGCATATGTGAGAACTTGATTTTTCCCAGAGAGGTTAAAGGCCTTGACTTAATTATGCACGTAAAATATTGTAATATTTTTTGTTGTCTCTGTTGAAATTTTGTTTGTTGAACTGGATCTTTATAAAATCTTTTAGGTGACGGTGGTTGATGATACAAGACCAGTATTCCATAGGATGGTTGAATCCTTTCTGAATACTTTTTTCCCTTCAGGTTATCCATATAGGTGTGTAAGATGAACTTTTCTTATTTGAAATTGATGATTTATTGTAGCTTGCCAATTTCTTGATTTAACCTGTTACTATTTGCTTTTGCAGTGTGAATGAGGGGTACCTTAGGTACACACAATTCCGTGCACTGCAACACTTCTCCAGTGCAGCATTATCTGTTCTATCAACTCAGGTCTTCTTATAATGCCTACAAAATATCTTAAGCAACCAGAGTTGTTTGAATATCTCACACACAAAATTCATTCCATATTTATCAGGAAACATTAATGTGTGTGTGTGTGTGTGTGTTGAACATTATGTAGCATTCTCAGTTCATGGCTGCATTTCCTGTATTTCTTGTTTGCTTTAGCTTGTTATGTGTGTATGCATGAGTGCATGCTGCTCTTGCATGTGTCTTTATTTATTCATTACTGGTTCTTCCTTTAATAGCACTTCTATTTCAGCGATCATTTTTCCTTTCAATATGCTTACCCCTTTGCAGTCACTGCTATTTGCTGCAGGCTTAAGGCCTACACCCGCACAGGCAACTGTAGTAAGTTGGGTAAGATATTTTTCTTTATTAGACAGTTGGTGGATGTCAATTCCAGAATGCTTCTGTAGGGGAAACCCTTTTGATTGTGTTGTTACATGATAACATGCAGATTTTAAAGGATGGTATGCAGCATGTAGGAAAGCTAATATGCAGCAACTTGGGTGCAAGGATGGATTCAGAGCCCAAGCGTTGGAGAATTCTGGGTTGGTATCTTGATGCTAGAACATTAGCTGTTTCCTTATAGTATATCTGATGCTTGATTTCATTGGATGGTAGTGCTACTTTTGTTTATTCATTGGATGGCATAATTTGTGTTACAACTTGCTTCTATCTGTCAGTTCTGCAAGATCTTTTAATGTATGAGATTTCCACATTGCAGCTGATGTGCTTTATGACTTGGGCACCGGCTTGGAAGTTCTTTCCCCATTATGTCCACAACTATTTCTTGAAGTTGCAGGCCTTGGGAATTTTGCAAAGGTAAGATCAATAACCCGGACTAGACATAATTTCTTTTGCCTTATGTCAGAATTATTTGAATGCCTACGGGAATTTTGCAAAGGTTATATCTGATGAGAGAATAAAACAATTCAGTAACTTTTTGTTGTTTAATGTAATACCTTGTGCATTGACCCATTCTGTTTTTGATACCTTATTTATTAAGTTTCCTATTGACACATTTAATGGACATAATTTTGTCTGGTTTTGTCTTATAGGGAATGGCGGTTGTTGCAGCAAGAGCAACGAGATTGCCAATATATTCTTCCTTTGCCAAAGAAGGCAATTTGAGTGATCTATTTGCTAAAGGGGAGGCCATCTCAACCCTTTTTAATGTTGTTGGAATGGGAGCAGGGATTCATTTAGCTTCTACAATTTGTTCATCTATGGAAGGAAAGGTAGATCACTAGTACTTGTGCCATGTTAAAAATCTGTTTTTGACTAATTTAGCTGTGTTTTCCATTAAAAAAAAAAATCAGTGCTGTAGTAAAGTTGCATCTGAACATTTGTAGGATTTTCATATTTGGTAAAACGGCCTGGTTAATTCTTTCCATTTCCAGAAGAAGATGAAGCTTGCTGCTGCTGAAAGTCTGTTGAATTGTTTTTTATTAGTGTATGCCTGGGGCTGTGGCCTGGTCGGCTATACCACACAAACCTGATCCAACCTGAGTTTTTCTTCTTGATAAGTAGACAAGAGTATAGAAAAATAAATCATCTCAAGGGGGAAGATCCTTCGCAAAAGAATATGTGGAAAGTTCTGCTACCTAGATGCCAACTAAAACTTATTTATTTTTTTTGGCTTGATTATTATTTCATCCACTTGGCCTGAGTTGGGATGAACTTGAACAGCCCAAACTAAGTTCCCACAGGCCTGAGAATATTGAAATGGGCATGTTGAATCAACTTGGGTTTGGGTTTTTACATGAGTTTGTTTGGTATTCATGTATCCTTTTTTATCAGTTATTGATGTTATATATGGTAAAATTGAAAGATCAAGTCAAACTAAGAAAATATTGTTACAAATAGGGAAATTCTATTCGATTCGCAGCCACGTTTTTGCTCTTCGCAGCCATATTTTAATATACCTAAAATATCCTCTTTTGAAAACTTATTTTTACCCTCGCACCCACTTTCTCCCTCAATCAATTACCCGCCACCCACCTATTCATAACGAATACAATACAACAAAAAATACCAGATCCAATGCAGTCAAAAATGAAAAAATTGATAAAAATATAATAGTAGAACAACACATATACATACACAAACACACACATATATATACATATATACATTAACAGTCACATATGCACCACATACACAAACATAAATATATGTATACACACACACACACATATATATATATACGCACACATACATACATATATATATATACAAGAAGCGACGGCCATGGCCACCGAGCTTCTCTGCCCCCCAAACCTTGGGGTTCGGGGGCCATTAAGGCGCCTGAACCCTGGAGTTCGGGAACCTTCAAGCGCCCCGAACCACAGTGTTTGGGGGGTAGTGAAACTCGGCGGCCATGGCCGTTGCTTCCTGTATATATATATATGTGTGTGTGTGTGTGCTTGCGTGTGTATATATGTATGTGTGCCTATAGGGCCGTGAAGCTCGGCACCCTTCAACGGCCATGGCCACCGCTTCCTGTATATATATATATATGTATGTATGTATGTATGTGTGCGTAGAGGGCTGTGAAGCTCGGCACCTTCGACGGCCATGGTCGCCGCTTCTTGTATATACATATATATGTATGTGTGCGTATATATATATATGTGTGCGTGTGTGTCTGTGTGTATATACGAATATATGTATCTATCGTGATTTTATTTGTTGATGTATTTCGGAGATGTGATAAAAGAGGGTATTTTTGGAAAAATTTAGTTGTAGAGAGTTATCACATGACTGGAAAAAAAATCTGAATTTTTAGTGGCTGCGAAGAGTTTAAAAGTGGCTGTGAATAGAATTTCCCTAATATTAGTTCACTTGGTTCAATCATCCAAACATGGGGAGATTAATATGGTTGTTATCCATAGGAAGACAAAGACAGTTAAAGTGGAAAAGTGAATCTGGCCTTTTTTTGTCACGATAAGATTCTGTTAAAGCTAAAAGGAAAATTTTATAAGATAGACATAATAAGATTGGAGTGGCTCATATTGAGAACAAGATGCACGGGATACGATTGAAATTGTTTAGTCATGGAAGGAGAAGACTAGTAGAGACTCCCTTGAAGAGAGTGAATGAAATGGAACAAGCATCTGACAAAAGAGATAAGGAAGACCAAGATAATATAGTGGGAGATGGGAGACACTTAGGTATATATGAGTTAGAAGTGCTCTAAAGAAGACAAGGCTACAGATAAAAATGATTGACAAGCTAAAATTTATGTAGTGTTTGATATCAAAACTTAGCAGTGTTGAGATAGTCTAGAACATGATAATGGATTTCCAATGAGGAAAAATTAGCTGGTTCTCTATATTTTTTGGACAAACTTCTCATTTTCTTTTCCTTTGTCTTACTATTGTATAAAAGAGGCTTTCTTGTTTCTCCTAACATTGCTAGCAAATTGCAAAATTCTTATTATATGTTAACAGTTGGTTGTTGGACCTCTTCTGTCTGCCATACACGTTTATTGTGTGTTTGAAGAAATGCGAGCTACCCCTGTTAACACATTGAATCCGCAAAGAACTGCAATGATTGTGGCTGATTTTATCAAGGTTTGTATTGTATGCCTTTGTTAATATGCTTACCATATATATTTGGTCATTTAAGTTATTTGTCAACTGGAATTTAAACCAGACAGGAAAAATATCAAGCCCTGCTGATCTGAGATATCGAGAAGATCTCCTATTTCCTGGTCGACTCATAGAGGACGCTGGGAATGTTAAAGTGGGAAGACCCCTGCATAGGGCCATTAAGCCTTCAAAACTTCACGAACTCAAGCATTTATTCCAAGGAGAAAAATTTATCTTAAATCTTGGAACTACATGGACTGATCTGGTTCTGGAGCACAATGCCACAGGTGAAGATGCATTGAGGGGATGGCTTGTTGCTGGATATGCTGCAAACATGGACAAATCAGTTCACGAATCAAACACTATTGTCTTGGAGCAGGCCTATGAGAAGATGAATGCCGTGTTGTCTCCATTCCTGACTGAACTGCAGTCGAAAGGGTGGCATACAGATCGTTTTCTAGATGGAACCGGAAGCCGTTTTGCGTGCTAGCATCCATCTATTGTTTCAGGTTATCCTTACTTTTCTGCTTTTTGAAGTAAGTGTGGTTCAAGACCACTCGATTATTAAATGTTTAGATTACATTTTTCCAATGCAATATATATATTTGTACTTTTGTAATGCTAGAAGTCATGTCATGTGCCGCATCCTTATTAGAAAAGGTACTAAGCAAAGGAAATAATGACATGATTTTTTTAGTCTCCTCAAATAAGGAGACGCTATATAATTGATGAGTTATGACTCATAGCATTATTCTTTCAGAAATTGTATTATGAAAATCAAGTTATTGGGTGTGTTAAGTAATACGTAATAGTTTAGGAATTCAAAGAGTCACATTAAGAAGACCAAAAGTCTAATTTAATACAATGTATTCAATCAGCTCCAATGTACTCAAACAATTATATATATGCATAAAGAGAAAGAATGTGAGATTAGTAGCTAAGGGTTATTCACAAGAGCTTGAAATTGATTACAGTGAAACATTTGCACTGGTTGCAAGAGTTGACACTATTCGAGTTCTTATTGTCATGACAACCCAAAAAGGTTGGAATCTCTACCAACTTAATGTTAAATCTGCATTTTTTTAATGGTGAATTAAAAGAAGAAGGGTATGTTCAACAATCTCAAGGTTTTGTCAAAGAAGGAGAAGAAAACAAGGTGTGTGAGTTGAGGAAAGCCTTGTACGAGCTCAAGCAAGCTCTGAGGGCATGGTATAGCCAAATCAATTCATATTTCATAGAGCAAGGATTCAAAATGAACAAAAGTAAGCCAACCTTATACATGAAGACTCAAGGTAAATCAAACACTCTTATATTATATGTGAATTATTTATTTTATATTGGTAACAGTGAGAAGATGATTGTTGATTTTAAGAAAGATATGAGGTGAATGATTTTCTTAGCATGAAAATTTATTGAGTTTTTATTTGTCAAAAGAAGTATGCTGAAAATATTTTGGTCAGGTTTGGGATGATTGATTGTAAACCAATGAATACACCACTTGTTGTGAATGAAAAACTGGTGAAAGAAGATGGAGAAAAATAAGACTGATGCTACTTTATATCAAAATCTAGTTGAAAATTTGTTATATCTCACAATTACTAGGCCAGATATTATATATGCATCAAGTTTATTATCCAGGTTCATGAATAGTTTGAGCCAATTGTATTTTGAGATAGCCAAGAGAGTCTTGAGATACATCAAAGGTATATTGAACTTTGGGATCAAATTTAACAAATGAGTTTATGTAAAGTTGTTTGGGTATTGTGATAGTGATTGGGGAGGATGCTGTGATGATAGGAGGAGCACCTCCGACTATTATTTTTCACTTGATTTTAGAGCATTTTCTTGGTTATCGAAGAAGCAATAAAGTGTGGCACAATCATTTGCTGAAGTTAAATATGTGGCAGCTAGCTTGGCAACTTCCCAAGTAGTTTGGCTTAGAAGAATTCTTGAAAACATTGGTGAAAAACAAAAAGGAAGCTACAATAATGTTTTGTGATAACAAATTAGCCATTAATATTGTTAAGAATCCAATTTATTGTAGAGAACTCTCGACATTGCGATAAAACAACATTTCATTTGAGGTGCAATAGAAGATAGAGAAGTAGAGCTAAAATTCTGCAACACTTAAAAGATCAAGCAGCAGATATTTTCACAAAAACACTTTCAAGAAATTAGTTGAAATATTTTTCATAAAAAACTAAGAGTTTAAGAACAACACATCATGGAGGAGTTGTTAAACTCACAAGTGAACTTACTTATAAATTTGAATTTCATAGAATCTAAGTTGACTCACGATTTAATATATTGAAATTTACTATAAACTCAATAAATTGACTCAATAAATTTTAGAATTTATATTATATAAAAATTAATATTTAAAATTTTAATTATGGATGAATAATAACAAATGATAAACTTAATATTTAAATTTTTTATATTATTTAGTATTTTTAAAATCAATAGATGAAACTATTTTGAAATAGGTACATATATATATTATTTATAAAGAATATAATTGTAAATTATAATAATCATGTTATTAAGTAATATTAATTAATTTTTTATAAAATTATATCATTCTAAACATATATTTTAATATATTAAAAAATATTTTTAATTATCTCTAAAATTTTATAATTTTACAATTCAAATTTATAATTTAATTTTATACATCATTCTTTCATCCCACTTAAAATCTCAAATTTTAATCACTTGTATATATGCATAATGAGAGAATAATTAACATTTAACGGCTCCCCAAATCTTCAGCCTCCTACTAATCTTCTCCAACAGGGTGACTTAACTTGCCTTTTTCCATAATTGATCTGAAAATGCTCTCCTCCTAGCTATTCCTTGACTCCTCATTCAAGGATCTAAGCCTACAATTGCTTTACAAGCACCCATATGGGCTTCTAATAATTATGGGTTATTGGTCCATTCAATTCTCATACATTAACTGACTACAACCGCGGCGAGCGAGCCGCCATCGCCTGAAGCTGCATCTCTGCGCGAATCCTAGCGATGAACTCCTCCGCTCTCTCATTTATCCCATTCATCAGCGGCGACTCCATCCCCAACGACTCCCACATCTCGTCTGCTTCGCTAGTCTCTTCCATGCTCCCTCCTCCGCCTTCCCTGCTCGTCCCTGCAGGAACACGGCAAATGGCTTGGTTAACTCGTCTTCCTCCTGTACCCGAACACTCCTGTCCGACGACCCTCTTGGTGGTTGTCGGCACCACAGCCACCGAAACCGGCTCTACGAAGAGCTCGTCGATGTAAACCGGCGCGGGTCTTTTTGTGAAGTGATAGCGGGTGACAATACTGGCTGCTTGAACTATCTTTCTTTTGCGCCGGAGCTTGCGGGGGACTAGCCGTTTGGTAGATGGGGATGGGGTTTTGAGGCTGAGACGGGGCTTTGGTTTCTTGATGGCTTTGGAAGTGTTGATTTTGTGGAGTTTACTGTGGAGGCCTTTGGTGAAGATCTTCCATGCCCTCTTGGCTGCTGGTTGCAGCCTCTTCCCCAGGTTCAAGCAAGACATTTTAAGAGAGAGAGAGAGAGAGAGAGAGAGTAGCTAGGCCTGTGCTTGGAGAGACACTTGCAGAGAAAGAAAAGCCTCTTTATAAGATGGAGATGAATTGTGAGTGAGGAATATTTGTTTGTGGATTTGTAGGAATTTGCCTTTTGTGTTGGACTTAGATCTTACGCTACTCGTTTGAAAAAGCAATGGTAAACAAGTGCTGCTGCATGGGCATGGCATAGACTGCAGCCTGCAGGCTGCTTATATTCTCCTCAAGCGTGCGAGAAGAAGAAGGAATGAGAAATCTCAAGGAATCGAAATCATTTTAATAATAATAATAATAATATTAGCGTTGGCGTCCAGAAGCCCATCACGGCCCTGGCGGCCGCTGACGTTGTCGTTAGGCTACACCTGCAACTACTATGAGGTCCTACACGGGCGTGCAACCACAAATTAAGAACATTACATTCTGATAGTAATATATATATATATATAATGTGTTGTGATTTAAGTTAAATTTTTATATAGAATCATATAAAATTAATGTATTTAGAAAGAAAAAATTTAAAAATAAATTATCTTTATAATACACACACACACACACATATTTCGGGGCAGATATCGTTTGGGTTTGGCGCCATGCGCCCCCCCGCGATGTTTATAAACCTGTTTCTGTATATTACTAAAATTAAAAAAAAAAATTATTATCATCTTCTCTAGATTTTTGGAAATTATTTTAGGTATATAATAAAAGCAAAAAAAAAAAAAAAGAGTATTACTAATATTGGTTGTAAAAGTCAAAATTTTAGAGATTTAGTACACCTAGACTAGTAAAATATAATTTTTTTAACATTAAAATTTTCCCCTCTGGCGGCCGAAGCAATTAAGCTTCTTTTAAAGATAATGATATATCCCTCCTTTAATATAAAATTGATAATAACAATCACATTATTTTGTAATTCTAAAAATTTATAACTCAATAAAGTGCTTTATTTTTTAATGAGGTCAGTAGTAAATCAGGTCATTTTATATGAATTTTTCTATTTATATATTAAATTAATTTCAATAAACATATATATGCATGCACATCTCTCTTTCTTAATGAAATTTGATTTTATATTAATTTTATTAAATTATTATAGAATTTTTCTGACCAGTTTGATTTTTTCTACAAAATATATGGCTCATTAATTGTCAAAGCCCATCAACTGACCTCTAATTATAAAAGCAATACATGTTATGCAACCATATCTTTCTGCATGTTTTTTAAAAAAAAATAATAATTATAAGCTAAAAGTTTCAAATTCATTGGGCTCTCTCTGGCTGCTAACTGGTGCATAAACCAAATTAAAAAATGCCTGTCCAGTCCAAACAACTTGGGCCACGGTTAAGTTCAAGCCCAAGCCCATCAGTTCTCATAGAAACACTTTCATGGTAAATGAATTGGAACTACCACCTGATCTCAACATTAATTAATATTCAATGTACAATATTTGTGATATCCAGTGAATTGAAAGTTTAAAAATATTGTGATGTCACGTGAATCATATTGATATAATATTATAAATTAATTTTATGTTGTACGAATAAGAAGATAGTTTTTGATAAGGCTAAAAATAAAAATATAATTTATTGATCCTATCCTCCGCCACAGCCATAAATTTAGAATATATATATATCGCATAAGATTATTTTGTGACACCACAGAACATGACTAAAGGAATATATATGTATCGTAGTTGCAGCACTGAATATTGTCTTCCTATATATATATATGTCTGGAGACATCTGGGGGCACTTCTGTAATTTGGCAGGCTGCATAAAAAAATGATACCAGGACAAAGATTCCATTAGGGTTTAATAATTTATTAGCCCTAATCAGCAGTCACTCCCAAGCCATCTCATTTATTTATACATTGGATTCTATTCTTTTGGCCTCTATGATTATGTCTCTACAAATCAGGTAAGACCAATGCTTGCCATTAACAGCACCCACCCACCACCAGTCTTTTTTAGTAAAAAAATCTTACATTTTGGTAATTAAATAAATAACCCGGGCAGGTTTTAGGACATTGCCCGCTGCCCGGCTCCTGATTAGGGCTTAATATAATTAAAATATATTTATTATTATTATTATGATATATATATCTATAAATACCTTGATCTGATTAATAATTGGCAATCTATCTCTTTTCTTGAAAGTCATCATGCTTTGGAATTCTGTCCCTAATGTTGGGGACACTAAAATGAACCACCCATTGTGTTAACTGTTATGAATGTACTCATATTAATTAATTGATTCTCTATTATTAGTAATTCGAAGCTCAGTTTGGGTCGGTGGCGCCGCCCGCGCGCGGCAGCTGGTTTGAGTTTTCTGTACGTAGTTATTAATATTTATGATTTATATATCTTTAATTGTTGATTTCAAGCAAATAAACCAAAGAAACTAATAATTAATATACAAAAATGATTAACAAAGGGCAAGTGCATGCAGGTGGGCGGTGACAAATTAAGTTATTAGGAGCCGCCCAGCTTACATAGATTCTGCAAAATGTCTGTTTCAGAAGGCCTTAATTAGATTCCTTTGATGGATATTAATATAAGTAAATGAGTTTGGCCACAGATCATCACTTAAAGCTAGATTAAATCTTTTTTACAAGGAAATTTGGAACATTTTTCACGTGGGGGCCTGGGGACAAATGTGGTATATATATATATTCCATTGCAATTGTAAATTAAGTATAGGAGATTAATTAATTTATCATCATATTGGGTACTAATTAACCATCAAAGCTAGTCTTTATGAATGAGTTTATCTCCTCCTTCAAGAGTAGCTAGCTAGTCTGGATAATTAAGTCAGCTTATGCATGTATAATGCCACATTATATATATATATATATATTGATGACATGTGGAGTATGATCTGAGTGAATCATAGTTAATGATAATTGGCTTTTTAGAATATTTATTAATGCATCGATCCAATTACCATGAAACTATTCTTTTATTAAAACAAAAAACCCATGCAACTAGTCTTATAAAGAATATATATATACCTTTAGCTATGCTTACCAAACACCTTATACACATGCACCCTAATATTATAACCATGTTCATTCATTTGTATATATTTTTCTGCTTTAACTTATGTAGCCAAAAACATTGTTGAACACATCTCGAGATATATAGCTCTCTATTGAAGTTACAAGTCTTAAAAATGTTAGCTTATTTCTCTGTACTGTAACCTGTCCTATGGTTGAGCTTGATCAATTTACAATTAATTTATTATAATTAATCCATTATATATCAAGTTACAAGTAGGATTCCCTATATATATATATATATATTTTTTTTTTATCAATTTTAATGTCTTAGCATTACCAAGTATTAAGTTAGGGTATTGGTTGCACGGATGTGTTTATATAAAAATAAATATTATGTTTTATCACAG
Organism: Diospyros lotus; assembly: GCF_014633365.1. Classification (NCBI taxonomy): domain Eukaryota; kingdom Viridiplantae; phylum Streptophyta; class Magnoliopsida; order Ericales; family Ebenaceae; genus Diospyros; species Diospyros lotus. Next base: position 32,709,919 of record NC_068340.1, on the reverse strand, counting down.
TAGCATAGTATACCTTGTTTAGTCATTTTTGACAAATTTTACAAATAAAGTTTGACACACCATGAGTTTATGCCATGCATGATCAAACTAACAAATGAGGTGACTCTTAGAGTTGAGCTAAATATTACGAATTTCTTATAATAACTCATTATATATAGTTTAGTTTGAATTCTCATATCTGTTTTGGACTTAAATTAATATCAATTAAGTCTAATATTTTAGAATCAAACTCGATCTTAAGTAAATTGAAAAAAAAAAAAACTCTTGACCGATTCAATTAGTTTGGTTCGAATTGATGATAATAACACGTGTCTAATTAATGATCACCAGTAACACTTGTGATGTGCCTAACTTTGAACAACAAATTATTTCAAAAATAATAATAAAAAAAGTACTACTACTACTACTACTACTACAGCAAGGCATGAAAATGAGTTTTGTACAGTGGGGGGATGAATGAAGCCAAGCAAAAGCAATTAAGGATGTGGCATAAAATTGCACAATGATTTGATGAACACTATCCCCAATTCCTAGTTTGAATGTGTGATTGATGGGTCATGGGTGTCCCAAACAGTTAATACTTCAAAACAGTTTTGACTTGTCATTCCATCGACTTTGATGACATTTACATTTGCTCTCATTTCTAGAATTATCCAACTTTTAGCTAGCAGCTTGGTTCCAATGTGTCTAGCTACTAATTAATTTTGAGAATGATAAATGACTAGTAAAAATTTTTATTTTACTTTTTTATGCAATATGGTATGGTATGGTATTTGGATTTTCACAACTATACATATATGAACTATTAACCTTGTTTGTATAGTTAATGAGTCACTTGATTAATTTTATACACGAAAATTACTTATAAAGTTCATGTTTAAATACATATATCTTTGCATAGAATTTTTTATTTTTATTTATTTGGCAAGTGTAGAAAAATTACCCACAAAATTATTGTATCTTGGTTATAAAGTTAATTTGTATATCTGGTTTTCGTATTTTTATAATTATATATATATGAGTAACATATTTTTTGAGGGGTAGGTCATGACAAGTAGAAACAAATTAAAAGTTTACATTATCCAAATTAAGGTTAATCAGTAGTTAACTATATATATATATATATATATATAGTGGCATGAGAATGAGGAGGTTGAACATCTGTTTGCTTGCTTGGTGGTGAAAATCGATCTGTTTCCAGCAAAAAATAAAATGTTGATATATATATATATATATATCCCAAATTGAGATCGATCGATCAGGCAAGTCAAGTTGCAAGGAATGGTCATAATCTATGCCGGCATAATTGTGTCGTGACCAATATTTGTTACATCACTTTGTACGAAAACTTTAATTTTAATTTATGAGATGTTTATATATATAATTTTAACATAAGAAAAAAATACTATAAAAAGTGATGTAGCAATGGCCTGAAAAATAAAAAACTGATCTCTTTTTGGGGAAAAAAAAGCTTACAAAGGGCCAAGCCAAAGCGGGTACCAGCAATGGAGACTCCCCAGATTTGCTTTTTCTCAACTCTGAGATAACAAAGAAAGAAAGAAAGAAAGAAAGAAGAGGATCCATTCATTCTCCATACTCTCTCATCTCGCTCTCTGCACAAATACGGAGATCATCATCATCATCTTCTTCTTCTTCTTCTTCTTCTTCTTCGTCCATCAATAGATCATCCATCTTTCTTCTTCTTTCTTCTTAGAACATGTGATAGCAGAAGCAAGAACAGTACCGCATCGATTCTTCTCTTGTTCTCTTTCTGTCTCTTGGATGTTCGGTGGAACCATAGAAGAAGAATAGCCCTATTTCTTACCGCTAAAAGGAAGCAAAACCCAGATCAGAATTAGCTAGCAGCAGCTTCAATGGATTCAATCCTTGAAGTAGAGAGTTACTGCAACTCGGACAACACAATCAGCTTCACCGATGGCAACACCACCAGTTCGGCTGGAACAACGTCATCTTCACAATCGGCTTCGAGTAGCAGCAACAGTAGCAGTGCTCGTAGCCCTAGCCGCTACGAGAACCAGAAGCGCCGCGACTGGAACACCTTCGGCCAGTATCTGAAGAACCACCGGCCGCCGCTTGCCCTCTCCCGGTGCAGCGGCGCTCACGTCCTCGAATTTCTCCGCTACCTCGACCAATTCGGGAAAACTAAGGTTCACACTCCGATATGTCCCTTCTACGGCCACCCCAACCCGCCGGCCCCCTGCCCCTGCCCGCTTCGGCAAGCCTGGGGGAGCCTCGACGCCCTCATCGGCCGCCTCCGGGCAGCCTACGAAGAGAACGGAGGGAAGCCTGAAATGAACCCCTTTGGGGCTCGGGCTGTGAGGCTTTATCTTCGTGAAGTTCGGGATTTGCAGTCCAAGGCGAGAGGAATCAGCTACGAGAAGAAGAAGAAGCCCAAGCAGCAGCCGCAGCCGCCGACGCTGCCACCCCCTTCAAGTGCAAGCTAGCTAATGTTGCTGGTAAGATTATGCCATCAGAGATCTAGTGGAAAGCAACTGAGCTCACTATACTTGAATCCGAAATCTCAAGTTCGCCCACTATAGGCCACAACTCCGATCGAGATGTAAGCTAGTTTAGCTAGCCAGTGATATCATGATTAACAAAAACCCAAATAATAGCACTTAATATAAGCTCTATCTATCTATCTATCTATCTATATATATATTATGTATTTCATATGTGAGATTTTAGAGCAATGAATACTACTGTTATATATATTGTGTGTGTGCTGTTTGCTATGATCAGAGAAACAATGCTTAATTTGGGATTGACATCGTGCATTTGCTTTTGATTCAAACAGCACACACACACACACACATATATATAAGCAGTAGCCAAGATGCTTCCAATCATCATCAGTTCCGAATATTAATCGTTCAGCATGGAGTTGCATGTGCTGTTAATTCTGACAAATATATTAGAAGATTTTATGTGATGCTTTTCATTTCCTTGGAAATTTTCTATCTCAACCTGTTAATTGTTTTGATGTTAAAGCAGATATGCTAATCATCTCTCTCTCTCTCTCTCTCTCTCTCTATATATATATATATATAGCATTAATGTGTGTATATATATATAATAATTTGCTTGCCGTTAGCTAGCACTATATATTACCTACTGTAGGTGGCGATCCAATTTTCTTTGCTGCATATATCTTTCTTTCTTTCTGACTTCTATTTCTACCTTTTGTTTTCCACTTTCTGTGACAGTTTTCAAATATTTTATTGGGTATGAATTAATGTAGCAGATATCATACTAGCTAGCTTGGTAGTAGTGCTGAATTAAAGCTGAAGACATTGAAATATATGCCATTAAATTCTGGGTTTACATACATATCAGAAGTCTTAGCTGCTTGTACATGCAGTCAGCTAGGTAATGTGGGGTTGATTTATTGGCATATATGTTGTCATTCATTTAAAGGCAAGCGGTTAATTAAACACTTGCAGAGAGAGCGAAAAATGATAAACTCATTCAGTAGTTCATTTTCTCTGTTCTTAAATCATAGTATTTTTATGGTTCTTTTGGACAGAAACTTCATACTGAATGATTCAATAGGACAGCTTGGCTGCGTATATGTTTTTATAGTTATAAGTCATTTTGAGATATAAGTTTATAGCAGAAAGAAAGCATATGTAGCGCTATGCCTTTCCTCTATATGTCCATAAGATCAGGACCAGCTTAATTGCACCCAGGTGAAGCTTCAAACAGTGAAAGCAACTTGAGCTAGACAATATTTATCAGTGAATACAATCAATTAAAATATGGATATCAGTGGAGAAGACGTGTTAGAGCGGTACACAAGTGTTCAGTGAGTTTGAATGTAGACAATATTTTCTGCTTTTTCATTGGTTTGAAAAGAGCGTACGTACTTCTGAACCTATATATATATATATATATGCTCATGGAGAAGTCTTAATTAGTTTTATGCTCACGCACCATAGAGAGAAATCTCTAGGTGATCATATGATCAGTTACATATATATATAAGACCTTTCTTCCAGTAGTACTGTCAGATCAAACAATTTATAGAACAGATATAACTTTTTCTTTTGAATTTTGTTACAAATTAAGTTTCTCACCTGATGAGCATATATAGTTTATGAACTTCTAAAAGTGAGTCCAAATTTAAAGAGTATGGGTTTGTTCATGATCGCTACTGGCTATGATACATGTAAAGCTTGTAATGTATTCTTGTTACAATGGATGTATATATATATATATTAAGGCTAAGATGGATTGACTTGCAAGGTATGGATAACAATAATATATGACCATATATATCATATTAGCACATGTGCATCTTTTATAAATGGAACTGCAACTGGAAATTCTCCAGATACTTTATTGGCTGTGCTTTTTTGTTGGAAGGTACTCCTTCCCTCTTCCTAAACCTAAACCACTGTGTGTGTTGGTTTTGTGTGAGGGACCAAATAAATGGGGAAGAGCTTTTCTTTTTTTGTCAGAAAAAATCTTTGAAATGTTTGGATATAAGGTCTATTTATAGGCAAAAGTTTTAACAGAAAATACATTAAAGATTTTATGGAATTTCAAAAAAAGAAAAAAAACTTCTCGATTTCTTCTAGCTAGCTTGCTGTGTATGCGAGCTTCCTTGTCTTCTTCTTCTTCTTCTTCCAGATTTCTCTTCTCTGCTTTGACTTCTGTGCAAGTTTAATCTCCAACATTTTTATCATATATGATGAATCTAATTAGTTTGGCTCTAAATCTTCATTGAGCGTACATAATCTTGATTCAGGTTCCTTGTTTTACAAAAATATCCACATTAATGATTTAGCAATTCCATGCTATAAGTCTTATCATCAGTTGTAGGAGATCAATGATACTACTAATTAATAAGAGATGTTCACCAAGATGCATATATATGAGATGGGTTGAGTTTAATCATACTATTAATGATATGATAATATTATTTGTACATTAATTTTTGACGAGATGGTCTTCTAAATTAATTATGAAAAAAAGATTTTTTTTTTTTTTATATATATAATTCTAGATGGAAGTGTAATTTTTACATATAATTTGAAGATACCTATATATAAAGATTTTCTGGCAACCCAAATTATAGGAGGTTATTCGAATATCTTCTTGTTGGATATATTCACATATAAGAATGAATTAGTGTGGTTAATATCATATTAGAGAATAAACGCCTTGTCATGGACCATGAATGTACGTACGTATATATATATTAGAGAATGAGATCACCAGTTCTTTACAAGAAAAAAAAAAAAAATCCTATTTTCAAATTCAACAAAGGTAGAACCCTGTCGCCAATTCAAGGGAATTAAAAAGTACAGAATTGTTTACTCTTTTTGTTCATCAGTATTAATCTTCTTCCACTTGCCGGTTGGCCTTCCTCTGCTGAGCAGGTTGATCCATTCATTCCCCCCTTTCTCTAATTTCTTTCTTTCTTCCTTCGTCAACCCTTGGCTCAAAGCTCCTTGCACGGTCTCCACCCAAGCCATATCCCGGCTCATGAGCCATTGGTGCTGACTGGGGTTGTCTTTGTGTTGCCCCGCCCTATGCCAGTTTCTGATCAGCATGACATGTATGAATATTTTATATATCCGAGAGAAGTTCATACTATACAAAATATTAATTAAATTTCAAATGAAGTCTTTGGTTTAGTTTGTATCTTATATTTAGATAAACAAAATAACTTTTGAGATATAGTGTTCAAATTATTCATTAATTCTATTTTACTTTTTTTTTTTTTGAATAAGAAATTCAGAAGTATATATTTTATGAATAAGAAAAGTTGACAATACTTTAATAAACTAAATGTGATGCTTACATGTTTAATAATAGAATAGATAATTAAACTTAAGTAATTCATAATAACTTACTAAAATACAATGCAAAAAAAGGGTGGAAAATAGAGTACGGTTGGAACAGTGAAAATCAAGCAATTGGCAGTGAGAGACTACTATTCACAACAAAAGATTAGGTGCGTAGTTGGTGGGTTTAGGGGTTTAGAGTTATCCATCTAAAGTTTAATAAATTTTTAAGATTCTTAATAAGTAAATTTTAATAGTTAACAGTTATAATAGTAAATCTTTAACAAGTTATTGAGACTAATCATTAATTGTGCCCGACACGTCACTAAATTTGAAAAAACTAATGAACTAGTACTGTAGCAATGTAAAAAATGGAAGAAAAAAAAAATTAAAAGAAGTGTGACTCAATAATTTAAATGACCAAACCGCTGCGCTGCCTTTCCTTTCTCTCTTCGATCTTTTTCATTCTTTGTCTCCTTCCGGCATCTGCTGCAGCTGCTGTTTGCATGGCTAGCGGTGCAATGCGACTCCCTATTCTCTTCTCTCCACACCAAAATCATTTCATTTCAGTCTCATTGATAGACACCTCCTCAACTCATTAATTATTCATGGATCAGATCATGAGATGCCAATTTTTACCTGCTAATTAAGTAAGTAATATATATTGGTGGGTTTTGATAGTAGACTTATTTTTAAATATTTAATTAGAATTTTTAATTTTAATATTATTTTATTATAATAATAAAATAAATAACTAACGAGAATGAGAGATGAGGATAATTAAGGAAGCCTCTGCCTCTGCCTCGCATTGTCATTTGTCACTAGCTACTATGATCCCCCCCTCCCGGGGCTTGAGTTGAGATTATTTATTTATTAAGAAGGAAGAAGTAAGGTTAGACGAGATGATGAAATAAAATTAATTATAATTAACCTTTTCATACAGCTAACGCGGCGGATATACATATATATATATATATAAACTTTTAATGCCAGACAAAGTCTCTGGTCATTTACAGACTTTATGATTACACGCGCTCGATTAGGCGCGTGAGGGAGAGAATACCATCTTCCATCTCCTGTCGTACGAGAATCCCGCGTTCTGCGGTCAATCCGACGGGACATTCGATTAGACAGACGTTCGAGCAACCCCCACGTGCATGCCTGCCACTCATGTCGGTTCTACAGTCCGCCTCTTTAAAATTAACGGGCTTCGTGCCACGTGGCTACTTTTCCCTGGGGCCCGACCGGCAGTCAGGATCCAACGGCTAGATTAGGGCGGGCACGTGGGACCCGCTGGTCATCCACTTCTCAATGGAGTAAAACGAGGGAATGAATTAGGTTACAGGGGTTGTCATTTTTCACTTTGTGTGTAAGAAAAAGAAAAAACTTTTTTTATATTGCATTATTATTATTATTATTATTATGATTATTGCATGACGACGATTTGTCATGTCAACTGTCACTTCCTTCCGATACTCTTGTCAACTCATGGCGTTGCATGGGCCCCTCTCCCCCCCCCCCCCTCCCTCTTCTCTTGTTTTTCCAAATTACTATTTTTAAAATAATATATACACTCATTTATTATTTTTAATTTTACATGTTATTTACTGCTGTCGTCACAACAATCCAAATACCTGCTCTAAATTCAAAGCTTATTATATATTTTAGTGTCATTATTATTATCTAGTATACATAATTTATGGACTTAATAAGTTTACTTAGAAGAATAATATACCTTATGCTTAATTATGCTTATCTAAAGGTTTTTCTCTTACCAAAGTTAAATTTATTTTTAGGAATAATTGTACACAAAAATTTATGTGTTTATTATTGTATGTATTCAATGAATTTATCTAACACATACTTTTAAAGCAAAATATATTTAGAATTCTTTGAATTATCATAAAATATAGTATTCATCTGATTCATGTCTATTGTTCGGCATTTTATTTATATTTTAGCTCATTTTTAGTTCAAATATCGATTGAGAGTAAAATGTGATTTAACAATAATATCTTAGTGACATTAGATATTTAGTGCTTATTGAATTATTAAAAAATGTGATATTTCATCTCTTATCTAATTCATGTTTATTATTCATCTTTAAACTAATATTTTAGATTACTTTTAATCTAAAAATTAATTCAAAATAAACGAAAAACTTAATGATGACACATACTAAGATGAATAACAAACTACAAAAGTTTGTACACATTATAAAAAATTTTACATACATGTTAGTATTTAAATAACTAGTGATTGGTAATTAAAATCTTTGTTGTCCTTATATAAATAAATATAAATTTTAAATTATATTAGTAATTTAAGTGACATGTCAACATTTGAATGACAGATCAAAAAATACAATTGTGAAATTGAGATTGCCCAAGTCTCTGTGTGACTAAATTTGTAATTAATGTAAATTTGATATTTTTTGAAAAATAAAATCTGTTCAATTTTTTAAACTATATTGATAGCGATATTAGTATTGAAACAGTTTGTATATATGAGATTTTGATAAATTAAATTAAGTTCATTTCACAATTAATGTGTTCATGACGTACCAAAATGAATATGGCCAAATTGTTTTGAATATATCTAACTAATTAACCTAAACCTAAGCCTAACAAAATATAATAAATAATGAAAAATGTTGTTTTAAGTTTATAAATAAATAAATTTTTTTTAGGCACAACATAAGCTTAACAAAATACCAAAATCAACTTTCAATATTTCAAATCATTTTTAAGAATTTGCAAACGGCTGGCCCCCGTGTTTTGCCACTTTCCTTTGTTGTGCAATACTCCTTCTGTGGTGCCTTTATAATTGAGCCTCTTGTTGGAGTTAAGTTTTTTAACGTGTATTTGACATATTTTCTATTCACTTTATTAGGTATAATTATTAAAATTTTCATTTACTTCAAATCAACTTTTAAATTAAAAATAACCTAAAAATATCATTAGTTTAAAGATGAACAGTAGATATAAATTAGATGAGCGACAAAATATTATATTTTTTATAATAATTCAAGGAGCCCTAAATATATGAAGTCAATAAAATGTCACCCTTAAATTTTTTGTTTACTCTCAGTTAATTTTTAGACTAAAAATAATTTAAAATATTAATTAAAAGATGAACAATAGACACGAATTAAATAAGAGATAAAATACCATATTTAAAATAATATGGTCTATAGTCTTAAAATAATAACAATGCTTTCGTATTGATAAAAATAAATAAATAAATAAAATTAATTACATAAATTCTAAACATTAAACTACCTATATCTATAGTCTTTTTATACTAAGCCTTTTATACCATTTGCCCAATTTCTTTCCTCTTTTTCTGAGTATACCATTTGCCCAACTTCTTTTAGTTTTAAGATATTTGGTTCCAGAATATTCGAATTTAAAGAAATAATAAAAAAAATCCACTAGTTCTAGTTTAACTGTTGATAGGAAAACAAGGGGCAGCCGGTTCCTTGTATTCCGCCCTGGTAATAAAGCTCGAGGTCAAGGATGCTTAGCAAAATTAGATTTAGACCGAATAATTAACAGAAGAAATACATAATCAGATTAGGCTCACTCTTCTTCTACTATTCTTTTCTTTCTGCTCTTCTCCCATCTGCTCTGCACTGCAACCACTTGTCCAGCTTTATTGCATCTCGCAGAAAAAAGCCAAGTGGCTGTCTTTCTTCCAGGGAGGAACTCCAGCTCTGCGAGTTGGGACATATCAAATGAGGCTACAACTTAGAAGTAGAAAACTTTTTTATTAATGATCTTATATTGTTAATTATTTTTATTTATGATATTATTTTTTGTAAAATTTCTATAATTCAAATCCAAAGACAAAGAAATAAGATTTCTCAACAATTGTCAATATCCCATATCTATTTACAAGTTGAAAAATATACACAAGATCAACAATATCTCCAGGCAATTGAAATGTATGGTAAGTATCTGCAGTAACCGTGGTACAAAAAATGAACAAATAAATAAGATGCCACAAGAATGTATCACTGATCTTGGCAAATCTAAGTGCTTGATCATCATTTTTCCCTATTAATACATTGGTAGAAAGATTCATATTGTGATTTCATAAGCCAAAACTAGCTAGCTCTAAGTCCTTATTGAGAGTGACATATCTCAAATTATTTCTAGCTTCAAGGAATCTCAAAAAATATACTGTGCAACATATCTATGTTAACTAAAATGAAAAGAACAAGCTCTGCTTCTTTTGATTGGAAAAATACCTCACCACTGCACCCTATGCAAGGTAGTGATGAATTGGATGATAGCCGGAGTCATCCGCAAAGACATAGTCCTCGTGAATCAAATGCCAATTCTTCCCTCTTTATTTGCAGGTTCCAGTATGGTAATCCTTTACAGCAATTTCCCATTATACAAAAACAGCACACTATACAGAAATAGAAAATAATGACCGCAAGTTAGGATCTTTACAATCTATCCTACTGGATGGGAAGAAGGAAGCTGGGGTCAAGTGCCTGAACCTGAACACTGTTTACCCACATCGCTCATTTTGGTGGCGGGGGTGATGTCATCATCACATATGAATGGAAGCCTGAGAGTTTCTTCTGTATCATGTTCCTTACTTAAAACTCTAATGGTAATAATTGACATTATTATTTATGAAAATCATATCTGCTTGATTATTTGCGTTGTCATTTATGAATTATGAAAGCATCTTATCTGCTCGAGTATTTTCTAAGCAATTTTTGTGCTTTACTGTTTGCATAATTTGTAATTTATCAAAACAACTTATGTGATATCATGATCGCATACATTTTTATGGAAGTTTGAAATTTTTGTGCGAAGAAGTATTCCAGCATTTTTTGTGATTGCAAAGTCCCATTAAAGTTAGAAAGGGAATTTTTATTGGACAACTATGAGATTAACTTTGCTGAATGGCACAAAATGTTGGATAGTTAAAATACCATGCAAATATGAGCCTAACTAAGATGAGGTGGAGTGCTACCTGGGTTTAATCTTTTACAACACGAACAACTAAGCCACTGGGAGTCTGGAAAGTTTTGAGGTGACCTGAACCAATCAGATCACGGAGATGGAATCTCATATCTAATGGAGAAAGTCGGAGGCGCTTCTTCTCCAATGCAGACAACATCATCTCTTTGTATTTCCTACGGTTCAGGAAAGAGAGCAGTTCCTTGCGTCCCTAAAATAGAAAGTCAAAAGTACATTTGCTTACTAATGCTTTTGACAGGTAAAATCCAGAATAAATGTTTTATAAATGCTTATAACAGGCAATATACAAAATTTCAAAACTTTAAATGGCTTAAAACAATTCTAAGTTTCTAGTTTCAGAAAGACCATTGTGATCCAGATATAGGAACTTCTTCTATTATTCCAGTTTCACGCAGACTAACACGAACTACTTAAGAAAAAAATCCCTTTATTTTAATGTTTTCAATTAACGTTATTTTCAGAAGAAATACTATATTAGTTCAGGGAAATATTTTTCCACAAGTTCTCAGAATTTCCAAAGGAAAAAATGCCGATTTCCATGCTTCTAAAGGTCAAAGTTGTGTGTGAGCAACTGTACACCTTCATCAGATAGTGCCTAAGTTGTCGGAAGCCATAAAAAATCGAAACTTTTCAATCTTGTTTGCGTCCAAAAATTTTAAAATTTTAAAACACCACCAAGATTGTGAAGTTGACAACAAAAGCCTAGTCCCCAACTTACTTGAGGAAAAATTCATCTCCCCCAAAATAGAATCACAAAGCTTACAATACAGATTGAGAAAAAGCAGCTTTATCATTATCCAATGTCTCATCAACCTGCGGGGATGAGGCAACTATCTTATTCTCAACCCGATAGACTGGTGAAGAATTGAGCACAATTTATTTCAAATGAGCAATAAAAAATGTTTACCACTAGAGGAAAAACGTATTAGTGGAACAGCATAACATTCATAAAGCACAATGGAGACTCATGCCTCAGAAGACAAATTAAAAATTCCCCTTTCCTCCTGGCTCATCAAGGTGACAACTAAAGCTTGTAGAAGCCACTCAAAATTCACCTGGATTACTAGCATATCCTTGTGTCCGTCTTAAATGACACATTTTGTATGCCTCTCACCCAAGGTACCAGATAGGGACGTCATTGCATAGGTCCTTCCGTTGAGATATGAAGTATAGAAAATTCACAAGCAAGTATTTACCTGAGAGAGGCCCTTGAGTACTGAACCAATGTTTGGAATCGCAAACCAGTACATGTTTGGATCAATAAGTTGTCTGGTCTAGAAAGTAAACAAAAGCATTAGGAAAAAAGTTGATAATAGAAGACCATGAGAAAATATGACATACAATCCGAAAATACTAAAATTGCATAAAGCACTGACTGGCAAAGAGCAATGGAAGAATATGTTTAATTTATGAAGAGCAATGCAATTACTGCAAATTTTACAATATCAAGTTTACCAATTATGCTTGTGTACCTGTACTAAATAACAAGAGTATATAATCATGAAAAATGGCAATTTGCATGCATGTGTTGCGAGACAGAGACTTGTGGTGGCTTTTAACTGTAGGAAAATAATTAAAATCTCATCACATGGGGATAGCACATATGACAGATTGTATAGTTAGTTCTGCCAAAAAATTTAATTTTCATCTGTCTAGAAAAGAGGAAAGCTTCTGCAAGGTAACATCCTGCATGGGAAGGACTTTAAACAAATAAGCCCAAAATTGTTCACCCACTTGAAGATTGATTGGAAGTCAATATATGAATATCAGAGTTTCAGGTTTCCGCCTGCAATCAAACAACTTCATGTATGATTGAGTTAGACTTGAATTAGTTTAAAGCACAAAAATGGGGGCAGGCTGGATTTGAACATCTGTGTGGTTCTCCAGAGGAATAGGAATGGTCAGGATATAACTGGGTGCCCCGTCCCTGCATCCTTGTTCCTATACCTCTACCTGTATTAGTTAAATCCTCATCTCCATTCCCATCCCTATCAGATAATGGACATCCACCTAGACCTGTTAAACTTATAATAGAAAATAAAAAATTCTCTTTGGAATTTTCTATAACTGCAAAATCAAGAAAAATGAGTGTATTTAATTATCATCCCAATCAAGATCTGTATGATGTCTCCCAAGCATTTCAGTAACGATGTACCAACATCTAGCAAGACAGTGATTTGCAGGTTCAAGTAAGCATGAGGGCTTGGGTTGTGGGTTCGAACTAGGCAGGGTTGAAAATATTTCACTTTCACAGCTGATTTTTTTTTTTGGTGCTTAATTGATCTGACCCACAGCCCATCAGTAGTTTTTATCCATTTCTTGAGTTTTTACATAAATTTATGTGAACTTTATCTTGCACAACATTCCTATTGCATGTATGTTAAAATGTGATCTTTCTCATTGTGGTTTGTTACATGACAAAAGGCTATTTGATTGCCCCCCACGCCATTTATGAAGTTTACATGCCATACATGCTTCAAACAACCACTAATTCAATTAAAAAATAAGAATTTCAAGTGTATTTTTTCTATATGAACTTCAAGTATACTTACAAGGAGGCCAGCATTGATTAAGAGAGAGATGTCTTGATCTTTCACGTTTCCCCCTGATGACAGAAGTGAACACTGCAACATGGCAAAAAGTGGCCAAACTGGGAATAAATGAGTGAGGAAATAAATTTCAAGTAGCAGAGCTTAAGAACGAGAAATTGATTCTTCCTACGATTTTAACCCCTCTAAAATTTTAAGATAACTTTCTGTTCCCAGCTATGTCAATGCAAGTTCAGCAACTAAAGCAACTGCAATTAAATGTTCATTAATAATCCACTTGCACACTACAAGAAGATGGCAGAAAGCATTACACTAGATAGAGCGGGTTACAGGATTCAACAGTCAAAATGAAATTTTTGTATATCAAAGGCAGATTGCTAAGTATTTAAAGTTCCAACCATATGAATATATTTACAAGATGAAGATAAAAAATAAAATTGCATTACTCTGCTGCATTTCAACAGCACTATACTACTTATCAAAAAGAAGATTTTTCTATGTTCTTATTTATGGCATGATCTAAAATTACTCACAAGTTCTTCATGTCCAATGCTAGGATCCAGCTTGAATGGAATGACATGCACTTTGAACCACTCAAAAACTGCAAGAACATCTTGCTTCTTTGCTTCCACTCGTTTGATAATATTCTCAGCCTAAAGTCAAATGTTACACACAAGAAATATTGTTAATGGACCTCTTCTTTTATTATTATTATTATTATTATTATTATTATCTGGAGTAGAACAACATTAGCACAAAGATAGAGAGGATTTAGCCCATTATAGCAACAAGGAGGATCTCCTTGCTTGTATAAAAATAAGGGAGATTCCTGCAATTTAACCAATGAAACTAAGCAAAACAATCATCAAACCAGAAAGCCATCAGAATGTACATATGTCCATAATGATGATCAATTTCACCATCTTGGAATTTGGAACCAAAATCATTCCCTACAATCACAGAATCAGAGACTAAATATATATGCATAAACAGCCACTACAATCCTATTCCTACAAACAAACAAATACATTGATAAGTGTTCACCGTAGTGGAACTGAAATCATACTTTACGCATATTTTACCTACAAAAGTTGATGAAAATCATAGGAAAACATAACAATTTGAATTCATTTGATATAAATAAAAGAAAAAACCTGATTCAAATAGTCATCCATAAACATTATGGCATGATCATCTTGTCCAGTGTTCAGTTTGAATATTCGCAGAACTTTCTCCCTCCTGAATGTCTGCCCCAAGAATAGATTAAAATTAAAACATGTCCCCATCAATGATAAGAATTCTACCAAACAAAACTGGCACACCAGGAAAGGAGCTGAAAACTTAATAGGCCCATTTAGTTGTGGAAAATGTTTTTTAGTTTTTCATCTCCAATTTAAATCTCGAAATTTCAGCTTCATAGAAAATTTGAAAAACACATTCAAATGTTAGAAGTATAGAAAACTAATTTCCAAACTAGAATAGGAAAGTGTGTTAAAAAAAGAAAAAGAGCTAGAGGTTTTTATTTTGTATAATTTGTGTTAAAGAAGAGGATGGAGATGATTTAGGAATTGTGGAAAGCCACAATTTTTAGATTTCCATATTAATAAGGAAAATTTGAAAAACTCATTTTAAGAGTTTTCCATGTCCAGTTGAATTTTGGAGAATCGCATTATGCAAATCTCCATTTTTTATTTGACAAGTTTTCTAATTTTCCATTTTTTATGGAGTAATTTTCTGGAATATTTGGGCTCTTTTCCATAACTAAACAGCCCTAGTAAACTCTTTTTTTTTTTTTTGTTCCCATGAATGATGAACGTAGGAGGTGAATTTGAAAAAATTATCAGCCATAAGTTGAGATGGCATCTGTGCATATACAACTCAATGAAGCTTCAACTTAATTATTTTATCAGCTATGATCCAGGTAAATTCTACAGCATTTGAGTATGTACTTCATAACCATGAGATTATTCTGTGCAAACAAATTAATACACCTGGAAAAGGTTTCTACCAAGTATAAATCTCAAGACCATTAGACTCTTTCAGATAAATATTCAATGTGATTTTAACTTCAGATCCATTTTTTACTTTTTTTCTTGGCAGTGGTGGTGGTTTTTTTTTGGGGGGTGGGGGTGGGGGTAGGCATATAACAGCAATTTAAAGTGACGTGGTCAACAGACCTCTAGTTCCCTATCCACCTGTGTTCTGTCCTTTATGCTGCTATATAATTGAGAACGCAGAATAAAAGGCTGAATTGAGACCTGAAAAACAGCAATAAAAGCAATGAATGCTCCACATTGAGAATAAATTAGCATCAGTTCAGAATAGCACATGAGTGGTGCATCTTTAGAGGAAAGAAGGAATGGAGGATTGACAGGAGAGCAAAGGTTAAATTAGCAAAACCAAGAAAGCAGGTACATGCTTATACAAAGGACTCATCAGCATTGCATGCAAAAAAGGAATTCTCCCCCTTCTTTACTAGCATTCAGGAAGCTAAATTTCCTAATCACGAGCTAGAACACAATGCGCAAGACATTTCCAAAATGCCATCATGATGGCAGGGGAAAAGGGGTGGGGGAGGGAGAAAAAGGGGGGGGGGGGGGGGGGGGACTTGATTTAAGTACATAAAACACATAATCAACTGTGGCAGTTATAAATTTAAATAGCATGTCATGATCTAGAGGGGGAGGTATATCGTGCAAGGGGGGGGGGGGATTACATGTGCGGGTAGTTAGAAGCTGTTGGCTAATTCTAGAAAGGGTAGTAATGTAAATAAGGCTGTATGGTTGGCAGGAACTTGCTCGCGGGATCTAGTATATAAGGACCCGTTTCCCATGTAATAAGCATCGAGAATTTGAATTTGAATCTTATTAAATTTCTCCCTCATTGTAGTTCTCTCTCTCTCCCTCTCAATTCTCTCATTTCCCTCCCTTTCCTTCTATCGATTTCTCTTATTCTCTAGAATTCTCTATTAAATTCTTGAGAATTATTGTCAGATAGCAAGTCCGAGCCGAGGAAATTCTGCAAGATCAACAATGGCGAAAGGCACGAAGATGAAGAACCTGGAGTCACAAGTGCAACAATTCCACTCCACGGTCATCGATCTGCAGGCCCGAGTGGAATTGTTGGAGATTGGATCCAATCGCAACCATGAAGCAATCATGGCGATGGATCGGAAGTTGGATTCCTCTTTGGGGGGCTTGGAGAGAAGGTTGGATGGGATCAGAGATGAAGTAGGGGCTCAAATCAGGGATCAACTGTAGAACTTCATGGTTATATTCACCCACCAAAATCAGGTAAGCCTGTCACTTGATTTCCCTCATAGAGAAAGAACAGATATGGTCCTCATCGGCCTTGGAGTAAGGAATGCGAATGTAGGGCCCTCTGAAACTGAGGTGATCCTGAGAGGAAGAGAGGATACGGAAGTGGATCAAAGGCGAGAGGGACCGGCTAGCCCCAATCAGCCGGGGTTTCCTATGCCCAAACTGGAGATACCCTTGTTTGATGGAAGTAATCCCAGATAATGAGTAAGAAGATGTGAACGTATGTTTGGTTGGTACAATGTACTTGAGGGGCATAGAGTAGCTTTGGCAGCTGCTTACCTCAATGATATCGGGGATGCCTGGTATCAAGGGTGGTTGAAGGTAAGAGGAGAGTGCATGTGGAATGAATTTGCTGACAAGTTATGTGAGAGGTTCAGAGAGAGGAACATAACGGATGGCATAGAGGAGTTTAATAAACTCAAACAAGAGGAAGGGGAATAGGCCTATCAGGCTCGATTTGAGGAGTTGAGATCTGTTATGGTCAATATAAATCCCCATCTCTTTGAAGCCTATTTCGTTTCTAGTTTTTTGAGTAGACTTAGTGAAGAGCTTAAGCCTATGGTCAAGATGTTGCACTTGAAAAAGGTAGAGCAGGTAGCTAAGGGTGCGAGGTTGCAATAGATTATGGTGAAAGCCATAATGAAGAAACAGACGAAACAGAACATGGGAATGAGCATAGGATTTGCACCTCCAGCAAGTAAGGGTTTTGGTAAGGAAATGATGAGGTTCAATTCTGGGCAAAAGGGGATGATTATACTTGCAATTGCTCACTCTTCAGTAGGTCAGAATGGGAAGTTGATAGAGCAAAGGAGGCAAGTAGGTGTCACGACCCTAGGGGTAATCTTGTAAGTACTTACCTCTTATAGACTATTGGGGGGAGGGGGGTTAGAAGGCAGAAAGAACAGTTGTAACAGCTAGAGTAGGTTGTTAAGCGGTTAGAGGAAATCGTTGTATGGCTAGAAGCCCTCTTAATAAGAGACCTACAGCACATAGGAGGAATTACCGATTTATTGAATGAATAAACTTCCTCCCTCTCTCTCTCTCTCTCTCTCGTTCTACAATCGGTATTACCGAATTGACAACCCTAATTCAAGGGCTTGACAATTGTGGTATCAGAGTCAACCCCATGTCTCCCAGTTGTAATTGTGTGGTGACAAAGGTGACGTCGACATTGCAGTGTTCGTCCAGGACTAGCTGTGGCTAGTGCACAGCTAGTCGTCGTGGGCGTCGAGACAGCAGAGCGTGGTGGTATGTTATGGTCCACTATAATGTATGGGACTTGTCCCACATCGAAAGTTTAGAATCTTGATATGGGGTTTATAATCTCTTGGGCACCTTCCCCTTGACAGCTAGCTTTTTAGGGTGAGTTCTACCCAAGGGTTATAACAACAGAGTTATGTTTCAAGTGCGGTGACTAGACTTTCCAAGGCACCAATGCAACAGACAATTGCTCTTGCTGGAAGGAGAGGATGGAGTATGGGAAGAAGAAGAGAATACACTTGAGGCAATGGAGTTAGAAGGGGAGGACAATGGGGAAATATCACTACATACCCTAAAAGGACTGACCAACAACAAGGTCATTAAGGTAGAGAGTAAGGTACAGGAAGGGAGTCTGATGATTTTAATTGATAGTGGGAGTACCCATAGTTTTTGGATGAGAGCACTACTAAGAAGCTTCATTGTAGGTTTACAGGGACCCAACCATTGACAGTGATTGTTGCCAATGACAACAAGGTGCTAAGCAAGTCAGTTTGCACAGGATTTTGTTGGGAAATGAAAGGAGAATTATTCGAGGCTAATCTAAGGCTGCTTAAACTAGGGGGCTATGATCCGGTGCTAGGAGTAGATTGGATGAAAAACATGAGCCCTGTCAGCTTTGATTTTAACAAGATGGAAGTGACTTGAGAGAAAGAGGAAAGGAGATTGACTCTCATTGGGAGTAAGGAGGTAGGGACATGCAAGATAATTACTGGAACGAGACTCTAGAGACTATTTAAGAGCAAATGGGCACAAGTTGCCCAGCTATTCTCTATTCAAGTGGTGGAGGAGACAGAAGGAGAAGGGGAGAAAGAAGGGAAACTACAGTTGACATTTTCTGCACCGGATCAGAGTAATTGGGAGGTACATGACTTACATAAACTTAATATGCTTTTAGCTGACTACAAGCACCTATTTGTAGAACCTAATACCTTGCCTCCCAAACAAACCCTTGATCACTCTATAAATCTCAAACCCAACTCAGAACCAGTCAACATTAGATCCTATAGATACCTTCCCCACCAAAAACTGAAATTGAAAAAATGGTTAAGGAAATGCTACACAAATCCTTAATCAGACCAAGCCAAAGTTCCACTTGTTAAGAAAAATGATGGTTCATGGCGCTTTTGTGTTGACTATCGTCAATTCAATGCCTTGACCGTAAAAGACAAGTTTCCCGTTCCCATAATTGAAGACCTCCCTGATGAACTAAAAAATGCTACTATCTTCTCTAAGCTAGACCTACGTTCATGGTATCATCAAATTCGCATGAATCCTGATGATATCCACAAAACGGCCTTTAGAACCCATCACGACCATTATTAATTCTTGGTGATGCCACTTGAGCTCACCAATGCCCTAGCCACTTTTCAATCACTAATGAACCAAATCTTTGAGCCCTTCTTATGCAAATTCATTCTAATTTTCTTTGATGACATCTTGATTTACAACCAAACCCTTAGCCAACACTTACAGCACCTAAAGACTACATTTGAGGTTCTCAAGTCCAACCAATTGTATATTAAGAAGTCTAAATGTGCCTTTGGTCAGAAGCAAGTTGAGTATATTGGGCATGTAATCTCGAGTGCAGGGGTAAGCATAGATCCCACAAAGGTGGCAGTAATGGTTGCTTGCCTAAGGCCTGCTAACATTAAGGCTTTAAGGAGTTTCTTGGGGCTAACAGGATACTATCGGAGATTCGTGAAGAATTATGGGATCATAAGTCAACCCTTAACAGAGTTACTAAATAATGATGGCTTCAAATGGAATACAGAGGCAGAAAAGGCATTTGAATAGCTAAAGGAAGCCATGAGCCCCAGTGCTGGGTTTACCTAATTTTAGTAAGCTCTTTATATTAGAAACTGAGCTTGCGGTGTGGGGATTGGGGCAGTATTAATGCAAGAAGGGAGACAGGGGCCTATCTTAGTCAAGTTTTGTCCCCAAGACATTTGGGACTTAGCATATACGAGAAGGAGTTACTGGTAGTGGTGATGGTTGTGGAAAAATGGAGGCACTATTTGGAAGGGGGTCAGTTCATAATTAGAATTGACCATGAAAACTTGAAGTTTAAAAGCTCCACACACACCTACAAAGAAAGGGTATGGCTAAGCTTATGGGCTTGGACTACATCATTCAGTATAGAAAGGGAAGAGAAAATGTGGTTGCAGATACCCTGTCCAGGTGTACAAAAGAGGGACAAGTGGCTGCCATTATTGTTATTGTGCCAGACTGGTATCAGGAAGTGGAGGCCAACTATGAAGGAGATGAAAAGATGAGGGAGTTGCTGGAACAACTGATATTGAACCCCAATGAGAGACTCGGATATATGCTGAACCATGGGATTGTAAGGTACAAAAGGAGGTTAGTGATTAGTAGTTATGAGGAGTTAAGGAAGAAAATCCTAAGTTCCCTTCATGAATCTCCTTTGGGAGGTCATTCGGGTATTCTAAATACATACCACAAGGTGAAGCAAATTTTTCATTGGCCTCAGCTCAAAAGGTATGTCACTGAATTTGTGATGGCCTGTGATACTTGTAAGCAATGCAAGTATGAGACTATAGCTCAGCGGGGCTTGTTATAGCCTTTACCCATTCCCACACAAGCTTGGGAGAGTGTAGTGTAACTATGGACTTTATTGAGAGCTTACCTAAATTAAAAGGGAGGGATTGTATTCTGGTAGTGGTAGATCAATTCAACAAATTTGCACACTTCCTTAGTCTCACTCATCCTTACACTGCCCAAGAAGTGGCTAGGGTTTTCTTGGATTAGGTGGTGAAGCTACATGAAAGGCAATAATCTCAAATAGAGATAAGATGTCCAGGAGTTGATGAAGTCCTTGAGAGTGAAGCTCAAGATGTCCACAGCCTACCATACTCAGACGGATGGCCAGACTGAACGAGTCAATTAGTGTGTGGAGAGTTATTTGTAGTGCCTATGTTTCTTGCACCCTAAGGGGTGGCATAAGGTGGCTCTCACTTGCACAATGGTGGTATAATTCCAGCCACCATACATCAATTAAGAGGTCACCTTTTGAGGCCCTATTCGGTTACAAACCTCCACTACTCCCAACTGTAGGAGAACATACCACAGTAGCAATAGTGGAAGCATACTTAGAGAAGAGGCAAAGGGTGTTATAGCAACTGAAGGAGGAGCTAGCCTTGGCTCAGAACCGCATGAAGCAGTATGTAGATCATAAGAGGCATAGTTATCAAAGGCTCGCCTAGGCACGAGGCGCCTTAAGGCGCCAGTTTGGCGCCTCGCCTAGGCCGAGGCGAGGCGGTTTTGGCGAGGCCCTCGCCTTGCGCGCCTAGGCGCTGGGGCGTGAGGCGCGCCTCATGAAATTGAGGTCTTCTACTAAATCTTGCAACCCAATCGCGCTTGCCTCTCCTCTCCAGCTCACTACTCGCTCCTCACTCCTCTCGACTATAGCATCTGCTGCGCTTGCCTCTCCTCTCCAGCTCGCTGCTCGCTCGCCCGATCTTCCTCTTCCTCTCTAACCCCAGCCGCGCCTGCCTCCTCTCTTCCTCTTCTCTCCAGCTCGCCCTCGCCCGATCTTCTTCTTCTTCTCCTCTCCAGCTGCGACCCCCTCCTCTCTTCCTCTCCAGCTCGCCCCGATCTTCCTCTTCCTCTCTAGCCCCAGCCCCGCCTGCCTCCTCTCTTCCTCTTCTCTCCAGCTCGCCCTCGCCCGATCTTCTTCTTCCTTTCCTCTCCTCTCCAGTTGCGACCCCCTCCTCTCTTCCTCTCCAGCTCGCCCGATCTTCCTCTTCCTCTCTAGCCCCAGCCGTGCCTGCCTCCTCTCTTCCTCTCCTCTCCAGCTCGCTGCTTGCTAAATCTTCCTCTTATTCTCTAGCCCTAGCCGCGCCTGCCTCCTCTCTTCTCCAGCTTCCTCTCCTCTCCAGTCGTGACCCCTTGATCTTCCTCTTCCTTTCCTCTCCACTCTCCAGCAGCGCCTGCCTCCTCTCCAGTCTCCAACCGCGCCCTCTTCTTCTATTCTCCTCTGCCGAGTCTGCCCATGATCTTCTCCTCTCTTCCTCACCTCTCTTCTCATCTACTCTTGAGCTCTTCAAGTTGAAGCTGCTAAGGACCTAAGGCTGCCCACGTCTTCTCCTATATTCATAATTTCATATTGTAAGTTCTTTACTTGTATTTTATTTGTTTATTTCTTGCATTTTTGCCTAATTTATTTTGCTGGCAGCTAGTTGCTGAAATTTGCTTTAAGTCTTTATAGTTTATTTCTTTCATTAGGAGAATTTTGTAGAAATTGGAACTGTGTTGCAACAGCCCAATAAATGTCGTCAACAACCCAATAGTTTATTTCTATCATTAGGGGTGATTGAAGGGGATGATGAAGATATTGACCTTGATGTTGATGATCTCCTTGATGATGATTGATTAAAAAACTTCTTTATATTGATTATGGACTTGTAGTGTTTATGTGTTTGTTTAGAATTTTGCATTATAATTGGTACTTGGTAAAGTTTGAGACTTTAAGTTTGAACTTTGATGATGTTTCTAGTTTAGAATTTGCATGATGAATGAATTAACTTTGATGTTGTTAGTTTATAGAATTTGAAGATAATGAATCATGAATGATATGAATGTGTTATTATTGATAATTTGATAGTTGTTTATGATTTTACAAGATTTTGAGTTTTTTTCCTAAAAAGTGCGCCTCGCTTCGCAAAGGCACGCCTCGCCTCGTGCGCCTCGCACCTCAGGTTCCAGGACCTTTTGCGCCTTGCGCCTTTCAGAACTATGGTAAGAGGAGTGAAAGGGAGTTCGAGGAGGGGGAAAGGGTGTATTTGAAGCTCCGACCAGCTCATCTGAAGGCCATTGCTTGTTGCCAAGGTTGGGAAGGTGGCATATAAGTTGTAGCTACTTGAGGAGTCAAGAATCCATCCGGTTTTTCACGTATCTTTACTTAGGAGATCTGTGGGAACACAGCAAGTGGCCTTTAGCCTACCCCAATTGTCTAAGGATGCAAATACCATAGCAGAGCCTAGTTCAATTTTAGACTGGAGGGTCTTGTACAAGTATGGAGCACCTCTCATACAAGTGCTAGTGAAATGGTCCAATCTTCACCAAGATAACAACATTTGGGAATATTTGCCTAATTTACTTGGGCAGTTTCTGCAAGCAACTAGCCTCCTTAGCATTCTTGAGGACAAGAAATGACTCAAGCAGGGGAGAATTTGTCATGATCTAGAGGCAGAGATATATAATGCTAGGGCAAGGGTTACACATGCGGGTAGTTAGAAGCTGTTAGCTAATTCTAGAAAGGGCAGTAACGTAAATAAGGTTGTATGGTTGGCAGGAACTTGCTTGCAAGATCCAGTATATAAGGACCCATTTCCCATGTAATAAGGATCGAGAATTTGAATTTGAATCTCATTGAATTTATCCCTCATTCTAGTTCTCTCTTTCTCTCTCTATTCTCTCATTTCCCTCTCTTTCCTTCTATCGATTTCTCTTATTCTCTAGAATTCTCTATTGAATTCTTGAGAATTATTGTCAGATTTTCGAGGATTTGACATAACACTAGTGGATGGTGCTTGACCAAACATCTTAGGAGGGAGCATGGCGAGTTTTCCTCAATGCATGTATAGCTAGCCTAAGAAGAGTTTGATGGAAGGTTAAAATAATTGGTCTAACAAAAACAACAAAATATACCAATTGGTATCTAAGGCCCCGTTTAGTTTTAAGAAAATATTTTTTAGTTTACAAATCCAAATTTACAACTAAACATGCCCTAACATTTTATGTTTCAAGAAGCCACAATATTAATTTTCAAAAAAGTTAGAGAACATCAAAAGTGATGTTGTCCAATTCATAGTATAAAGTTGAAAAATTAGAAAATTGAGTTTTATATTTTCTATTTTCTAATGGGAGGTTAAATCATTCAACAGAAAATTAGAGTTATAAAATATAAAATGTTTTCTACAACTGAACAGGCCTAAGAATTTCAAAACAAAATATACTGGGACTGCATGAGTTCAAAGAACAAATCACAATAAATTCATTCACACTCAGCTTTAAATTTCCGTTAGACCATAAGCTGCACTGTTGGATGTACTCACTCTTATGCATCGAAATAGGTAGTACGTTTGTGCGTAATCATGGCGGAAGCAACAAGAAGCATATATTAAATAAAAAATACCGAAACCAACCTTGTCGATACGAGGAAATTGAGCACGCATTATGCGAAGAGCGACCAAAGTATCGCTAAAAATCAAATTCTCCTCTGCAAAAAGATAAAAAGTAAACTCAATTCAAAATTCACCTAACTGAACATTCAAGTAGAAAAAACGCAAAAAGTAAATGAAGTTAAGCAAAATCAAATTCGCAAAGCATTCTAACGGTCACTGTTAAGAAGATTGTTGAGACACAGAGAGAGAATAGACCAAGCGAGAGAGTTTGATGAGAGCATTCTTCGGTTCCGGAAACTGTCTCTTCTTCCTCTCTTGGCCGTTTCTTGGCGTTGCCTACTTTTGATGATGAGGCAGCCTCTTCCATACTGTTTCCCGTCTTATTGATTGATCGATGGATCGATCGCTTTCGAATCTCGATTTTGTTTGACAAGACACAATTTCTCCACTTCTCGTTATCGACCTGGTTTCAGCAGCTTGTGCTTGTCCGGTAACCACGCGAACCGCGACGGTACATATAATGAACTATCCTTCTAAATTTACATACAATGGGTTAATTGGCCGTTCATAAACCTTCTTGTTTCAAAATTCGTTTAAATTAATCATGATGACGGCCAATTTTAGCCCTTGAAAGAAAATTGCGTAAATAATAAAAATATGTAAATTTGCACGACGTCTCTATAGTTTTCTTTATTGCACTACTTCTTTATAGTTTTCTTTAATTATGTTAACCCACCCTCTTTGCATTCTATCTCATGATTAAAATGAACTAATTGAAGTTCGGTATAAAGAGAGTTTTATTTCTATATATCTAAGGCTAAAGAAGTGAAGGGTTATAAATAAAAAGTTAAAAAGATTTTTATAATTTTATTTAAGTTCATTTAAATTTTTCGTAGTTTTGATTATTCTAATTATGTCCTATTAAATTACTTTAACTTATATATTTTAAATTTAAGATTAAATACAATTTATTTAGACTATTAATTAATTTAACAAAGGAGGTCTATATAAATAATAAAAAAAAAAGAACTTGAAACTTTTTAAGGAGCATGTGCAATGCGCACGTCTGCAAGAATTTGACTGACAGGATATTAGTGTAAGTTTCAGAATGTGGTGGGTGCATGTTTCAATTTAGTAAGATTCTAGGGGCCCCGGGTCTAATTTACCTTCAAAAAGTACTGCACAGGAAGAGCCACGGTAAATGATCCACGGCATCGCCTTCTAGACCATTCTTATCCGGTCAGGACCAGTTCCACCGGCCGTTACTCCGTCCGTCTGAAGAATCGATTTCGCAAGTTTCTCCCAAAACGGAGGCAAACTGAAATGCTTCTGATCGTCATCACCGCTTTAGCTCTGCTGCCGCTCCCTGTTTTGGAAAACCGTACTTCTCCAAAACCCTAATCTGTCTCTTTCTGTCGGAACTTGCTGAATTTAAAATTATTGGACGAATTTCCTGTTACTCGATCCACAAAAATGGACACGCACTCGTCGCAATTGAACGCACCAGTGCGTTCTCGAAGCTCACAATCTCCGTCACCGTCCCACTCAGCTTCGGCCTCGGCTTCCGCAACATCCTCTATCCACAAGCGCAAGCGCGAGCGCGCGTCGGACGACCACGCGCCGCCTTTCCCCTCATCGTTCTCCGACACCCGCGACGGCGCCCTGACCTCCAACGACGACCTCGAGAGCATCAGCGCCCGCGGAGCCGACTCTGAATCCGAAGAAGAGTCCGAGGAGGTGGTTGACGATGACGAAGAAGATTACGATGGTTCGTCGATGCGGACCTTTACTGCCTCGAGGTTGGGCAATGCTGAGCTGCCTTCCAGAAATACCAAACTCAAAACTGACAATTCGGCCGTCAAGGTTGAGCCTTCGGAGGTTCCGAAAGACGGTGCAACTGTTGGTGGTTCCGCTGCACCAACCTCCGCGAATTCGGTTCCGGGCATTGTAGTGAAGGAGGATAGTGTGAAAAGTATATTTACGGAGAATATACAGACTAGTGGTGCTTATTGTGCAAGGGAAGAGACTTTAAAGAGAGAGGTAACTCTTCACCTCCCAAGTGTTAATCTTACCATTCCTTTTTTACCATTTCTGTGCCTTGCGGCCCTCTGGGTTTATCATTCTGATTATATGGAATTATTTATGAATCATTTCAGAATTTGGTTTCGACTTCATCATAGTAACACTTGAGCTGTAAACGCAGAATGAAGTACTCTAGATGGTTCTAGTTTAGTTAGAGAACAACTTGATTTATAGAGGAGAGAATAAGTAATAAGACTGGAGTGACATCTCTTATCTTCGAGGGAGTCACGATTAAGACGATATGTACATGTGAGATCACTATCAATAGAAAACACCTATTAGGCGAGTGGAGGAAATTTGTAACAAAAGAGGGAGAGGAAGACCAAAGAAAACTCGATGGAAAACCCTTACATGAAATAGGATATATTTGACTTATAGAGAATATGGGACGTGGATAAAGATGATTAGAGATATAGAATTCATCTAGTCAAGCCCGTCTAGTTGGTTTAAGGCTTGTGATCATTATTGTTTGTGTTGTGGAATTATCATGTGCTGAGGTTGGAATTAAAATTCAAAGTTGTCACCCTCTTAGCCCAGCCGTTCAAAATGGTGCTTTTATTTAACATCTCACTGTGATTCTGTGGCATTTAGTACCATAAACTAAATACAAGCTTGTAAAGTCAGCTGAAACTTTTTGACTTTCAATCACCTATAACCTGGCTGAGAATTTGTGATATTTGAATTCATATATGACTTGTTCAAGTAGAATTTTTTTTAAATTTTTTATTTGCATTTGATATTTAATGCTTATCTCGGTAAGCAATTTTGGGTAAACGTACTCTTACTTGGCAGATGAGGAGTGCAAGACATGCTCCGAATAGCATCTAAACAGTCTCTTTGGATACACCTTTTGTCTTACCCTTGAGTACATGGTCCTGATCTTGTGTTCAATTGAATTTGTGCTATATCATTTGACACATTGACTACATGTTCATCTTAGTCGTAGAATTAATTTTGATTTTTTAACTTTTTGCCAACATCTCTGTGTGCAAGTAGTTTGACATATCTGTAGATTCAATGTTCACCTTGATTGAATTTTTAGTCAATGATCAGTCATTGTGGATTTGACAGGAGGAAGCTGGAAGACTTAAGTTTGTATGTGTTTCAAATGATGGTATTGATGAGCATATGGTTTGGTATCTATCTCTCTTTCTTTAATATACATGCAAAATCTACTTTCTCCTCTACATATTTAACATGCACTGTTTCACAAGCTTTTTAAACTCATTATTAGCATGTAACACTTTCCAGTTTGGCTGTTAGGTTTTAACTATTCCTCAAAAATTAACAGTATTAAATCAGAGCTCAACTTATGTATCAACATCTGGCTTCCTCAGGTTGATAGGATTGAAGAATATATTTGCCAGGCAACTTCCTAACATGCCTAAGGAGTACATTGTTCGTCTTGTGATGGATAGGTATGCTTTATGAAAACTTCACTAAAAATTATGGTACGATTCAACATAATTCAAAAATATCAATATTTGTACCTTGAATGTAGCCTGGTGTTGCGTCCCCAGCTGAAAAGATAATGACACCTGTTTAATATTCTTATTGTTATCAGTGATTAGGACAACAGATAACTGCTTTCAGAACACCTTCCTTCTCCCATAATTTTCCTAGATTTGAGACCTGCAGAATTATTCAAAATATGTTGATCTGAAAGTAAAAAATGTGAAGAACAGAGCTTTTGGTCTTTTTTCCTCTAAAATAGTTTTACTGTCAGTGTGTGCCCTTATATTTCTTTATGGTTCCTTAGTTCAGAAATTATGTAATGCTTTCCTGTATTAGCATAATTGATAGCACTCTATAATCATGTAAAGTATCTCCTGTATTGTACCATCATAGACATTTGGAATACTTTATGTGGCATGATTCAAATTGAGTTTTTTCATTTTGTCCATTATCTTGTGAGCCTTCACCCAATTTCAGGGTTTTGCTGCCAGAGAGAGTTTAGTTTAAATTTTATGCTAAGCTTTTCATATTCTAACACATTAAACCAGGAATCCAGATGGCAAATGTTTCACCCAGATTTTAACTGACTCATATAGGACTGGTAGCTGGCTTCTTGCTAGTGTGCATTATTTTGGGGCCCTGAGCTATTTTAGAAATGCTATTAATTTTCTTAATGTTTTAGAGTACTCTTAAATGCAGGAGCCACAAATCTGTGATGGTTGTTAGACGTAATCTGGTTGTTGGACGTAGTCTGGTTGTTGGTGGCATAACATACCGGCCTTATGTCAGGTAATATGTTTTTGCCAGATATTGATGTGACTAGGTACTATATGAACTGCTTACTTCATGACATAATTCTGAAAGGCCATAGGCGCATTGACGCGCAAAGGGTCCCGGAGCCTGAAGCGCGAGGTGCACATTTAAAAAAAAAAACTCAAAATCTTGTAAAATCATAAACAACTATCAAATTATCAATAATAACACATGCATATCATTCATGATTCATCATCTTCAAATTCTAAACTAACAGCATCAAAGTTGATTCATTCATCATGCAAATTCTAAACTAGAAATAAAAGTTGATTCATTCATCATGCAAATTCTAAACTAGAAATAACAAGAAGAAAACAACAACCGTATAAGGAGAGAGCAGCAACCAGCAAGAGAAATTAAGCAAGTAGGCAAGAAATAATCAAATAAAACAAGTAAAGAACTCACAAGAGCAGACTGGAACCGAGAAGAGGGTAGGCTGGAACCAAGAATGGCAGCTGGTTTCGATGGGCAGCGGGCTGCTTGACAGCTTGAAGAGCAGAGGAGAATAGAGGAGAGGAAGAGAGGAGAAGAGCGTGAGCTGTGAGCTGCGAGCAGAGGAGAAGAGCGTGAGTAGAGGAGAAGAGAGGAGGTGGGCACGACTTGACAACAACGAGGATGTCAGATCCTTGATCTGATTAGGCACCTTCTCGTAATTGAGAGAAGGCCGAATAGGTGGGAAGGAGAAATAAGGGAGGGACAAGAGAGAAAGAGAGGGATTAAGAGAGACAGAATTTGAGAGAGGAAAAGGAGGGAAAAGATCAATGTAGAATTCTTACTTGATCCCCATCCTCTGTAGCTTTCTTTATTTATAAGGGAGACGGTTAGAACATCTTCTAGAACAGCCAATTGGCCCATCGAGTGGCCATGTGCCTTAGCTATGATTCTCTACATCCTTTATTCCATACATCCGAGTAACTAACCCAGCTAACTGAAGGACTAATTACAATATTACCCCCATGGCTGTGACAGAGGAGAGGAAGATCGGGCTGATCGGCTGGCACTGGAGAAGATGGAAGTTTCTGGTGGCTGGACAGTTTGAGGAGGGTGTTTCCGACGGCTCCCAAGGTGTTTCCGACGGCTGGCTTGAAGGTCGGAAGGAGAGGGAGAAGATGGGAGTGACGTCGGGGACTCGGGAGGAAGATGGGAGTGTTTTTGGCGGCTGACTTGAAGGTTTTATTTAAAACTTGGGCTGCCCAGGTTTTAAATAAAAGCTAGGTTTCATGAGGTGCACCTCACGCCCCGGCGCCTTGCCGTCCGAGGCACTGAACTGGCGCCTTAAGGCACCTTGTGTCTAGTCGTGCGCCTTTAACATCTATGCTTCATGAAGCTTCATGCTTGTAGCTACTTTCTATTAAATTTTCTTGGTAAAACAAAAAATTGCCTGTTTATAGCTTTTTTGTATGTGCTGACACAGCTCAAATATTGTGGATGTACTTCTCTACTTAATACTTGCCTATATTCAGTTCTCACCACCATAAATATGCCAATTAAGAGACGAGCAAATTATTGGTCCCCTATAATGCATTGGGCACAATATTTTTATATCACTTACACCATTTCTTTTTTTGGTTGATCAGGAATTTTGACTGTTAATTTTTGTGTTAATCATTTATAACTAATATAGAAAGGAGGGTGGATTTATTGATGATTCCAGTATGCTAATTTTGTCCATTGACTAATATAAAATACCTTTCTCTTTATTGTTTTTGATTGCCTAGCCAAAAGTTCGGGGAGATTGCTTTTTGTGCAATTACATCAGATGAGCAAGTAAAAGGTTATGGCACCAGACTGATGAATCACTTAAAGCAGCATGCTCGTGATGTTGATGGCTTAACTCATTTTCTCACTTATGCTGACAATAATGCCGTTGGTTATTTTATTAAACAGGTTTGGTTGTTTTATTTCATTTAGCATTGCTTCCAATTCCATTTAAAACTGTGAAAATGAAGTGGAATGACAAATGTGAAAACACCTTTTTGGTCTTCTCATTTCTTCCACAAGTTTTCATCATTTTTAAAACAAGCAACTAAAAACACTGTTTCCCGTGTTTTCAAATTTTTAAAAATGAAAACTAAAATCAGAAGTCCAACCAAATGGGCCCTAAGACTCCAAATCTCCTGATACTTGATAGTGCAAAAGGAGATGATCAATTGGTTCTCCATCCCTTTACAAAAAGAGCACCAATCAATTGCCACTTGCCCCATGTGGTTCTCCCTAGCAGTTATAATATTTCCATATAATGTTTTTACTAATTTATGTTGGGTGATTTTTTTAATGTTTATATTTCTGAACTGGGCACTCGATAGATCTACATTTGTAATCAATTGTAGGGGTTTACGAAAGAGATTTACTTAGAGAAAGAACGGTGGCACGGGTAAGTTCTTTACAAAGTTAGGGTTTATGTTAAAATGTTTGCATTTCGTTTACATGAAGTAACTTCCAAAAGCCTTAACTAGATGTATCATGATCTCATAAAACCAATGGATTTCACCCTTGAAACAATATGGAGAGTGCAGAGCCTTATTTACATTTTCTGGAATTCTCTTTTTTCTTTCCTTCTGTCTTCAAAGCAAGACAACGGCCTTTTTAGGAGCAACCTGAAAACATTTATATATACGCAAAAACATATTTTTAAACCTGATAGAACCCTTACACAATTGATTGAATTTAAGATCTAAAACAGTAGGAATTCCTCAATTACAGTAGCTTACAGCAATAGCTATAAGCAACTACAGTGAAAGAAAACAAAACAGGCCTATTTGAGAGGGCCTTACTCTCCAACGACTTCTTCAAAAATTCCCCAAATGCATTCTCTCTCCTCCTCCCTTCCTTTTTATGCCTATTCCTCATTCTGTTTAAGCCACGTGAATGAATGTTTCCCTCTAACCAACTTTTGGCTCTTTTGCCCCTGAATCAATTCCTTTGGTTGCCCCTATTATTCCTCTCCTTCTACGCCTTTGATAGGTGTGACTAATAGGAGTCCTAACAAAACCTTAGTTCTTTGGTCTTGTCTGTGAGAAGTTAGTCATTTTTGAACTTAAAGATTTTGACTAAGTTCTATTTCTTTTTTATTCCAGCTACATTAAAGATTATGATGGAGGAATCCTTATGGAATGCAAAATCGATCCAAAGCTTCCATACACTGATTTATCAACTATGATACGCCGTCAGAGGCAGGTAGGATAAAATTTTCTCAGTCAATGGACGATTGAATTAAAACAACAATTTAATATTTATAACAGTTGCACAGAACTGGTTTAATCTATTCAGTGCTAGGCAATTCTAGCTGAAGGAGACATTCTTTGCTGTAAACTCCACTTGTGCTTTTCTGTTTGATCTGTGACAAAGTTCTATTTTATTGGTAATGACAGGCAATTGATGAAAAGATAAGGGAGTTGTCAAATTGTCACATTGTCTACCCTGGGATTGATTTTCAGAAGGTATATACGTCATCATCATTTCTTTTTATTTATTTATTTATTTTTTTGCCCTTTTCTTGGGTAAAGCTTGATTGCATTGAGAGCAATGGAAAACAAAGGGGCTAAGGCATACTTTTTTTTTTCTTTTCACACATGTAAATTGAAAATGGAAAGAAAACAAAAACAGCACTAAAGTTCGTAGTTGTTCTTCATACTGAAAGCCTATCTTGTTTTTCCCAAATGATATGTTCGAATGATATCAACATTTATTCTTACAGTAGTCTGGTGAGTTGTCTCTATAAGAAATACATTGAAAGAATCTGATATTGCCTTTTTTCTACACCTTTCCTTCTGAGACCTGAAACCATCTCCAATTTATGAATTCCACTTGCGATGATCAATATGATGATTTCTTGAGCAACATTAAACTATGTTTGATAAATTTTACATAATTTTGAGGTTGAATGTGGAGTTTTGCATGAATCAGGCCTGTTTAGAATTTAGATGCCTCAATAATTCTAATGTAAGATGTCAAATTGCGCTCCTGCTTTAGCATATTTCAACTTAAACTAAAACCTGACTCCATTGGCATAAATTTCAGTCAGAACAGAGGACTTAAAAGTACATGACACACTAAATCAGCTAGATATTATTTGTACATCTATTTATAGGAAACTTGAAAAAAAAAATTCCTTGAAAAAGTTGAATACTCTTTTCCTTCTGTAAAAAGTGGTCTTAACACATCTGTGAATTATATATCGATGCTTAATTGTAGTTCTGATCAATATCTCTCTATTTTTTTTCCCTTAAATTCAGAAAGAAGCTGGTATTCCTAAAAAAATCTTCAAAGTTGAGGAATTTCCTGGCTTGAGTAAGTTTCCCATGCTTTCAATTTGTTTTCTACTTCATTTGGATGTTTTGTTTTCCCTGAATTCTTGTCATATCTTAGTTTCTAAGTGCATGGACTTTTTCAAACCTTGTAAACTTGATCAATGAATTTTTTTTCTTTTGAGACAGATGATGCATGCACTTCTCTATTGTTGTTTCCTGAACTCTGCAACCTTTGTGAACTTTTTCTTTTCTCTCCTCTCTCCTGCAAATAGAGTGTATTTCCATGTGACCTTTTGTTGTGCTTTGCAAATCTAACCTGATTTCGTTGGTGATAATGATAACAGGGGAGGCAGGGTGGACTCCTGATCAATGGGGTCATTCTCGTTTTAAAACAGTAAATGCTTCTGGTGATGGTGCCTTAAATCAAAAATCTCTGACTACATTCATGCGCTCACTTATAAAGGCAAGTTCAAAATTATTTGCTTCCTTCTCTGTGGTTGCTTTATATTTTGATAAATTGACTTGTATTAAAAAATTTAAGTACTACAAAGTTCGTCTATGTTGATGAGAGATATTCTTAAAGAATTTTTCTGCAATTGGTTGTACTTAACGGAACTGCAGGCGAAGCAGAAAGGTGTGATTAATTAATGGTTGTTGTATGCTGCACTTGCTGATTTTGGTTAAAATATAAGTTTTTCACTATTATTTTTTTGTGGATGTTTAGGTGTGTGCCTTGTTTTTCATGGCTGTAGGTGTTTCAGTAACAACCTGGAACATGTAATATGCTACTGTAGTTCTGTTGATGCAGATGCCTGTTTCTTATGGCTACTTGTTTTTACTAGTTTACGTATAAGCTGAAAATCCAAATTCGAGATTCAACTGCCTTTTTTTTAAAGATTTAAATGAGAAATCCCAAGGGTGTGGGTGTCTTTTGTCCAATTATTACCTCAATGCAGTGGGTAAAACCTTGTTTATGCCACTTAGGCCTTGTTTATGCCACTTAGGCCTTGTTTATCTAGAGGACACTTTTAAACACTCAGTACTATGTTTTTGTTACCTACATTAAGTTTCTCAAGAATCTTGCTAGATTTAGATAGATCAATCTTAAAACGTAGACCTCCTCTTGTTTGAGGCTTGGACTCTACCCAAGAACAAGAATGTGGAGGTCCTTTATTGCAATGGTTCCGTCTTTTTTCAATTGATTGAGTAAAGCAGATTCAGTTGCCTCTTTTTAAGGGTATCTTTTTCTTGTTCTTTATTCCTAGGTTTTCCAATTGATGTTGATTTTGGTCCTCATACTGTTGCTTATTGTTAGAGTTGAACACAGCGATCCCCAAGACTCTCACAATCAGATAACTCACAGAAATAACACTCTACACTTCCAAGAACACAAACGATAGGACGAACAAAACAAGAACAAAGAAAACAGTATAAACAACAAGAGATTTATCCTGGTTCGGTCTCAAAGTGAGACCTACGTCCAGACTGAAGCTGCCTCCTTTCAATCCACTATCTTGAAACAACCATTAGGATGATTACAAAGAGTGCCCAAATCTACACCCAGCCCATATACCCTGAAAGCTAAATGGATTCCTGAGATTACAAGACTTATCCCCAGCCTTACTCTCTCAACCTCTCAATCAATCCCAACCCACAAGATAGAAACAGAAACGCTTTCTCAGAATGAAGCGCACACACTACCTTGCCCCCACGATCCCTATTTATAGACTATAAGGTCGTGAGTTACGCTAACTAACTAACTGATCGGCTGACCGGAACTAACTAAATAGGTCAGCTGCCCTTCTAGAAACATACCTTCTAGAAGAATACTTATTCTAACCCTAAAACAGAAAAGGGAACATACAAATGCCAGTATACATGAACTATCTGTTTACACACAAAATCCTAATCTAGTACAAATGACATAACACTTATTGTATCTTCATCAACACTTTCAAAGTCAATATGGCTTGTATGTGCGGTTATTGATACTATTGGACACAGAAGATGTGCCAATAGATGCAGGGTATGTTGCATGAGTTCCTTGTTCTTCATCAAATAAAAATATACAAATTTGATGCACTTTATTTTGGCTGATGTGAATCATTGCTTAACTACAACATACAATATACAATATACTCTTAGTAGAACATATAATATGTATATTTATTTACTTATGTGTGAACACAGTTCTCATACCAATTAAGAAATTCTAAGGATGTGGGCTTATCTTTCAACTTTCTTGATGAATTAAATTATTAATTTAGTGGACACGAGAGACCATTGGTTGTATGTTAAGACAAATTAGAAGCAACACACAAGACAAATATCTTTTTAACTTGGAAATTCTATACGGGAAGAAAAACAAAAGCACTTAGTTTAGGCTACCAATTCTTATTACCAAAGCTTGTGAATACAAGATTGTAACTCATAACTCAGCCCCCAGCCAAATTGCTTGTGTGTTAGAATCTAAATGCACAAACTAATTTATTGTACAATAATAAGAGGTAATATTAAAATAAAAACAGATATATATTAATAATAGATGCAAGTCAAGGCACCATACCCATCACTCAACCCATAGTAATGGCAATGGGGGAGAGTATGGGTAGGTAACCCCTCAGCCCATCCCCCAAGCCAGATCTTCATTCTTGTCCTTTTCTCGTACCTATACTCTTAGAGTATTTCATTTAACCCTCCATCGTCATACCCATAGGATAATGGGTACCCAATAGGTACTTGTATACTTGATATATTTTATTCTAATAAATTCTTATTTATAATTTAAATAACTTCACAAAATTTGATAACAAATAAATCTTTAACATTAATGCAAGCAAAAAGCTAAAACAACTACTGTAATTGTTATATCTAGGGTTGCTGGAACTAATTTCTTGGATAGAAATTCTACTACACTTACTCTCACACACTCACGGATTTGATCTAAGCAACAGATTTAATAGAATCAACAAAAAACATAATTAATCCAAACAAGAAACACAAACCACACATCCACAAGAACATCAAGATTATCCTGGTTTATGCCATGTGAATGGCATTACATCCAGTCTCTAAGATCCTCCTGAGAGCAGTCTTTATTTCCAGAAATCGAGCAATACAGTAGCGGCTCTTCTCTCCATTCTATTCCCGAGCACCCCAATTGTTTTCCCCCAAGATTACAAAGCTAACAGCCTTAGCTTTTCTCTCAGAAACAATCATCACTCGTTACAAATAGAAAAATGAGAACTCTCTCTCCATTTGCTACCCCTTGCCCTCTATTTATAATAGTGGGTGGATATCCCAATGAATATTATTAGATATTTACAGTTTAACCCCCAAACTATAACTAATTACAGTTTGGGTTATAACTTCTATCTAAAATCTTCAAAAGGAATTCTAGCGAATTGCCATCATTCACTGCTACTGCCATCACCTTCTTCTTATACCATATACTTGAGACAACCTTTAACAATTCTCCACCATTGTCTTGAGTATACTTCAACCTTCATCCATCCAAGCTTTGGTCTTCCAATAGATGAAATGAACCTGCTTCATAGGTTCTTCACGCTGCACCTGATCACTCAAACACAAAACAAACATCAAAGAAAACAAATTAATGCTGTAAGACATAACAATGGACCGCCTTTGGATAAAATTCCAGCTGCAATAACTAAACCTGCAACTCTCATTAGATATTATCCTCAAGGGATTTTCCTAATGGATACATTCCTCACACCAATATGATTGGTTTCTCCATAGTTTCTAAGTACACTCCACCATAAACCAAATCCATACTCAATGATACTCATTAATCCAAAAGTGTCCAAACCTTTATACAGCATCACAACACAGTGAACCTTTCCTGGATTGGCCTTAACTTTGCTAGACTTCCTCCTAGCTCCCAAAACCGGCCTTTTAGGATTTACCACTGACTTTCTCTAATGTTTACTTCAAACAAACATGACTGCTCATCTCTATCTATCAGTCTACTAAGATATGCTTACAATTAGGGTAACCTAGGCTCTGCCTTAAGCTGTCCAAACCCTATTCCAATCTCTATGCCTTAGTCTTTCCCAGCTTATGCTTCCTCCCACACTCTCAAACACTGATCTAAACACTCAGCTACACCTTGAGAGTTCTATTTTGGAGAAAATACCAATAAAGCTGCCCATCAATATACTAAGCATACCACTGGAATATTCACAGCTTCCCTATGCACTCAATTTTAACCCTTTTGGACTCTTCCAATCTTATATCTTACCTGAGGAACTACTATCATATCTCATACCTAGAGAGACCTTCTAAGCAACCAATCCTTGCTTACGTTTCCCTCTAGCCTCTTATTCCTTGGCTATACTATAAGATCACTTTTCTCTTAGTTTCCACATGGATAATGGCTGTTAGTGATACCTATTTGATCCAAATTAAGCCTTCATATGCTGCTTTAATCAATGGCCATTTGTCTAGCATTTTTCCTAGACTTTTCCCCATTTCCAGCACCTTCCTTAATTCTCAAATAGACACTTCACAGCACTCCATCCCTTTAACCTAAGGGATCTTTCATCTAAGTCCAACATTCTCCCCAAATTTACATGGCTCCATGCCATTCATTTGGACAAGAGTGCATCACCTCTTCTTATACAAGAGGTTCTATTTACCAGCCTGCTCCTTAGCACTCAAACCTGAGCCTAAGCATCCTTCAAACCCAACATTCCATACTTCACTGGTAGATTACTTGAGCTTAATCCAGATTTTGATCAACCATGGGCTTCACCATACAAGACAACCCTTGCACACACCCTTTTCCCCTCACTGTTCACAAGGACCCTCAATGCAAGAGCCAAAGCTATACTAGCTTCCTCCCTCTCACAATCTAGCCCAAGCTTACACAATGAATATGACCAAAAAATTTTCAGATTTCTCTATTGCTATACCCTGGTTCATAGGTTAGTTTAGGACATTCCCAAAGGTTTCTCCTTGCTGTTTTCTTTACACAGCATCCCAGATTTCATCCATTGCCCTTAGCATCAGCTAATTTTATGTCCTATTGGTAGAGTTTTCCCACATAGGTAAGAACCCTAGCTTTTGAAGACCTAGGCATACCTATTCCACAACTCTACTCCACCTAACTTTTCATACCAGAAGCAATTTCCAGCAAGCTTATTTTTAATTCCAGCAAGCTCATATACGCTTGGGAATTCCTTAGGGACATACCATCTCCACTAGGTTCACCTCGCCTAGCTCTACCATGAGACAAGGCCTAGATAGGTTCCCAAAACATCTTAGAAACTGATTTCTAATGGGATTTACTGATTTTGGAGACTTCTACATTTGGAGACCTAGACAAAGCTACATGGTTTCTATTCCTATACACCTGCAAATTTTTCCCTCCCCTAATATCCCTAGTCTTAGATACCTTTTCTAGTCCTTGCTCACCATTGTGAGCCATCCTCAACAAATGACACAGCCTAACCTTATCATAGGCTATCCTGTAGAGGCTGCAGCTTATTCACAGAATCTGCAAACATGCACCACATAACCTCTATTCTTGAGGGTTGCTTCCATCTCTCTAAGAGATCCTAGTAACTCTTAGGACTTCAATTCTCACTATCTAATTATTCATAAGGACATTAAGCTTTCTATAACAACAGGGATATATTTTACAGCTTCTTAATAATCTGGAATAGCTCCACCATGCATCCTATTCTCCCATCTCCAACTCCCTTAACCTTACTTTGATGCCTAGACAAACCATTCCCCCCTCCACCATGACTCTATGGGTAAATACCCTTTTCCTATGAGAATTACACCCTAACCCTAGGACCTATGCTATTTTTACTGCATACCTAGAAAGACTATAGGACATCCGCACTCTCATAGCTAAAACCACACATGGTGTTTGAACATTCGGGGCTAGTTCTTTCTTGGGATTCTTTCTTCCTATTTGGGTAATTCTTCTTCATATGCCCTTCTTCATGGCAATGAAAGAATTTAATCACTTTCTTGTTGATTTCTTTTCTTTTATCACAGATTTCCTTTTTCTGTTCACCCGTAAGGGATTCTGGTGGTTTTTCCTCACTGCCTAAGGCCTCTTCCAGCCCTAAATTTCCTAGTAAAGCCCTCATCTTCATCTTCCAAAGGCCGAAATCATTCTGGCCATCAAACTTCTCTATGTCATACCTAGTTGCAGCCATTATTTGACACCATTCTATGACCGAGAATCAAAACAGAAGAAATCTTGATGAATCTTGATACTAGAAATAGGCTCTGATACCAATTTGTTATATCTAGGGTTGCTGGAACTAATTTCTTGGACAAAAATTCTACCACACTTACTCTCACACACTCACGGATTTGATCTAAGGAACAGATTTAATAGAATCAACAGAAAACAGAATTAATCCAAACAAGAAACACAAACCACACATCCACAAGAACATCAAGATTATCCTGGTTCATGCCATGTGAATGGCACTACATCCAGCCTCTAAGATCCTCTTGAGAGCAGTCTTTATTTCCAGAAATCGAGCAATACAGTAGCGGCCCTTCTCTCCTTTCTATTCCCGAGCACCCCAATTGTTTTCCCCCAAGATTACAAAGCTAACAGCCCTAGCTTTTCTCTCAGAAACAATCATCACTCGTTACAAATAGAAAAATGAGAACTCTCTCTTCATTTGCTACCCCTTGTCCTCTATTTATAATAGTGGGTGGATATTCCAATGAATATTATTAGATATTTATAGTTTAACCCCCAAACTATAACTAATTACAGTTTAGGTTACAACTTCTATCTAAAATCTTCAAAAGGAACTCTAGCAAACTGCCATCATTCACTGCTACTACCATCATCTTCTTCTTATACCATATACTCGAGACAACATTTAACAATAATATTTTAAATTGTTCCAATACATTAAGTAATAAAAAATATCACCTTGATTTGTTGATGGCAAGGGTGAGAAGCAGGAGATGCCATAACTAGGTAAGGTTTCAAGCATAGTTGTTAAATAAAGATTCAAATCTTGAATCAATTTATTGATTTTGCTACTAATCAAGAATTGAGAATCAAATCGAATTGTAAGATTCAGTATATATATATTAAACTAATAAATATATAAAATTCAAACATAAATCTCATATTACTCAACAAAAAATTAATAAATATTCATATAAAATATCTAATATCCTAAAAGTATATCGTTAAGTACGAAAAGAATAAATAATAGCATATCAATTATTAAGATCATTATCTCCTAAGTTCTAACTAATCAACCTCAAGGTCAAAGTTATCATCAATATCATCTTCTCCTTCACCATTATCATTGAGGATAGCATGGGAGATCATTTCCCTTGTTTGGATAAGAGTTTCATAATGGAAGGGAAGGGAAAAGGAGGTGCATTATACCTCCCATTCCCCTCCGTACCTTATTTTGCTTACACCGCAATTTGGGGTGTAAGGAGCAGAAAAAAAATATATTTATAAATATATTATTGTTTTTACTATTTTACCCTTATAATTTTTCCACTTATTTATTTATTTTGAAAGTAAAAGGAGTATAATTGTAACTTTTTTTTTTCTTTTTTACTGTTTTGTCTTCTCCATCCAAATAATATGAAGTTATATTACGCTTATTTACATTTTATTCTCTCCAAACAATGGAAAGATAACAAACTTTACGCTACTTCCTTTACCCTTTTCGTTCCTTTATGTACTGTTCCATTCTTTACCCTACTCTCTCCCAAACATAGGCTTAAGTTCCTTGAACATATCTAAAGTATAAATATCGTTAGAAGATGAATGGTGCTCAGATTTTTTTGATTTTATTTCTAAATTTTGGTTTGATAAAATTCAACCAATTCATGATTCACTTTTGATTCACTAATTTACTTCCGATTCTTTCCAATTTTTGATTCTCCTATAGATTTGAATTGTTTTAGTTCAAAATTGTACTGAATCACATGATTCAAATTGTGAATCATGTGTTCTAACAACAATGGTTTTAAGTTTTTTAAAATATATCTGATTTGGGCCTTTTTTTGAGCCTGTGAGTTGTAATATATATACATATATATATAAAATCTATAGCAGGGTTGGGTATGGGTAGGGGACATTATCCCTGCCACCCTACTCTGTGGTATTTTAAATACCTTCCCCATAGGGGTTCGGCAGGTACCGTAGGGTAGGGTTCCCATTGCCATACTCATACCCATGCAGGTATTTTCTCCCCAGTCCATATTCCATATTCACCTTGTCAGCTGAAATTTCAAACCCATACCTGCCCCAAACTGACTGGATTTGTCAAATACTGCTCAGATCAGGTAAAAATTGCCATCCTTAAAACCCACAGGTTCCAAGAAATTATGGAAGGTAGCAGATACCTAATCTAAGCAGAACTGGTTGAAGTGGAAAATTAGCTTGTTTGCTCTTTCCTCTAGTAGTGTTGATTTGATTCTCTGCCTGACATCCATTGAGTCATGGCATCCTTCATTAAACTTATTTGGATATCATTCTTGCATCTCTTATCCACTTCAATAATTCTAGAATTCTTCAAACTTTGCCCGAGTCTTCAGTTGACCAGTTTAGCCCTTTACAAAACAGGTGCAATCAATTTCTAAATACTCTCACTGCAAGTTAAACTCAAATTCCCAATATCAGTTTGTTTTTAAATGGAATTTACTACAACTAAAAATCTTATTAAAAATAATGAGGAACTGCTGATGGATCCGTCTGTCTAGTTTTCATGTCAAAAACTTGGCAATATTTTGTTTATGGATACTTGAGATTCACTTAGACTGATCTTGAGCAGCAGAAAACTTTTATTATTTTATGATGCATGGGAAACCTGAAGAATTGATTTTTGTAAATACTCTCTTATTGGCAAACCAGTTTTCTTTTCATTTTATTGCTTTCAGTTCAGTATTTGATTTTATATCCTCGTTGATAATAATTCTCCATTTAAGCAGGCAATGCACGACCATGTTGATGCTTGGCCATTCAAAGATCCAGTTGACGCACGTGATGTACCTGATTACTATGACATCATTAAAGATCCCATGGGTAAGAACAACCCTTGGCCATCTGTCTACAACAAAGTAACATTTGACGTAGGGTTAGATATGATTGTTGTTATGATGTTTGCAAGAGTCAGGCACATAAGGTTTCTCTCATTATTGTCTTGTTACTTTTGAGAAAATCCCGTTAAGTGTTGCTTGCCCATTTTGTGTTAAGACTATAGTGCTTGCATGCTAATGCAGATTTGAAAACGCTGTCCAAGCGGGTGGAGTCAGAGCAATATTATGTGACCT
Source organism: Diospyros lotus (assembly GCF_014633365.1). Classification (NCBI taxonomy): domain Eukaryota; kingdom Viridiplantae; phylum Streptophyta; class Magnoliopsida; order Ericales; family Ebenaceae; genus Diospyros; species Diospyros lotus. Next base: position 32,667,925 of record NC_068340.1, on the reverse strand, counting down.
TTGAGATGTTTGTTGCGGATGTCAAGAGGATGTTTCTTAATGCCCGCACCTATAACTCCCCTGAAACAATCTATTTTAAATGTGCAACCAGGCAATTCCTTGAATCCGTCGTGCCTATTTGTTGCTCCAATGTTATTCCATAATTAAAACTCACCAAAGACGGCGAATAGATTAACTTCTGAATGGCTTGCAGGCTGGAAGCCCATTTCTCGAGCAAAGTTCAACTGGGTCTGCAATCTGGTACCAAAATCCAGCACTGACAAGATATCTGGTTATATTATCGTTTTGTTCTAAAATCAAAGAGGACATGGAGGCTCACTCGTTGTTTTTTGGACGGTGCAGCTTCTTGTTTGAGTTGTTCTTGTCATGCCCGTATCTTTGTGGGACAAATTGGGAATCTTAATCTTAAATTAGAATGAACCAATGGTTCATTTATTCCTTGATGTAGCAAGTCTAAACTGGTTATGTAGGAATGGTGGATGATTGCAATTTGAAGTGAATCTCATGTGCATTGGGGTGACGCCTGGAGTTCAACTGTTGTTTAATTGTTGTATTTTGATGATTCAGTTGTACTTTTGGAATCTACTTTGTATTTATTAAAACAATTAAAAAAAAAAAAAAAAGGTATAGGGGCCTGTGACCCAATGCCGTAACTGTGCCAATTTGGACTTGGTATAAGTACTTTCTTTTATTTTAGTTTTTCTGTTTTCCAAATTCAGAATAATAGACATTTTAAAATATTTTTGGTGATACTATACAGTTATGAAATCATGATTATTGCAAATAGTGTACTTTCCTTTTGTCGTAATGAAATCATTTAAGTGTGTAAATTAACAAAGTAATTTGTTTGATGAACAGTTTGGTGAATGGGTTCGATGTGCGTTGCTTTCTAATTTAAATTAATGAAAAATGAATATGATTTTGATAAGAGGAGATAAAAAAATTAGAACATAAATTGGGTTAGCTTGTTTATTATTAATTTTAAAATTTGTTATACAATTGATACAGTTCAGTAATTTTTTAGTTAATTAATCATTTTAAAATTTGTTATACAATTGATACAGTTCAGTAATTTTTTAGTTAATTAATCCCCTAATTTTTAATATCAAGAATTATTTGTTATCTATCTATTATTATATAAATAGAAAAATAAGGGAATAAATAAGATTTGGACAAGGGCGTGAACGTGATTGTTCACAAAAACGAAGAGCAATACCATAGGCGTTGGGGCTGACGTCACAGACACAGTCTCTTCTTCCTTCTTCAATTGGGCGTGTAATCGAAATTCTTATCTTAAACCCGTTAATTTAGATTCATCGATCTGCTTCAAGCTCAAGATCTCTGGCTTTACCAATCTCACAGTATCTGCAGAATTCATTGCCCACTGATAGAATTCCTCACCCTTTCGACGAAGAAGTAGTCAACCTGTTCGCAGCAAGTTCAAAAATTATGTACGTATGTGTTTCCTGTCTGATCGTGAACGAAAATTTGTAAAATATTACAATGTTTGGACCTGTGGTTTGGTGGAGTTTTTCTATGTATGCCATTGAACTTAGATTTTTTGTTATAACCAATATTGATTTATAAGCATTTTGGAACTTCTGCTGAGATCCGTTTAGAGTTGTTCTTCGCATATGGTTATTTTCTGTCGGATTCACAGATCTGTTTACTGGATTTTATATGCTATGTGAAACAGCATTATTTTCTTGTTAATCGGATTCAATCCGGATCAATACCAAGAAAAGAAGGCTTGAAGCCCTGACCTGAGCCTGAGCCACCCTACATCAAGGGAACCCAACTCAACTCGATTAACAATTATGGAACTCAACTTGAACTTAGAAAGCAATCCAAATACACACGAGAAATTATGGAATTGAACCAATTCGATGACATGAACTTTGTGTTTCTGATTTGCACCCACATCTTTTTATTTGATTTAATGTCTGTTTTATGATTTATTGATTGGATTGTGACCCTATTTGACTTTAATTTATGAATTTATTATTAATTATTTTAACAAACATATACGTCTTCAGTAAATCAAAACACCCTAAGATTTTGTTTTCTGTGAAAATATTGTCAGTAGGAATTCTATGTCAAAATGATTGGAAGTGTTCATTGATTAATCATTAAACTAATAATTTTAATATGAATTAAAATATTTGCAAAGTTAGCTTTTAAACTAATCATTCGTGTGCACTTTTTATCCTTTTTTTTTTTTGTATTTTGTCAAAAAATCATCTATCTTAATGCACTTGCATGCCTAGGATAATAACTCAAAAAATTAGAGGTAATTAGAAAAAAGTAAACTAATTAGTCGATATAAGATACATATAATGAAAATAATAATAATATGTGTATATATAAATGTAATATATGAACATATATTATTTGTGTATTTTGACTTTCGGTGTTTTGTGGATTCCTGGGACTGCACAATTTTCCTTGCGATCAAACCACATCTCTCTCTCTCTCTTGTCACATTTCAAGGATCCCCAAGAATATATTAATAATTATATAATATATGTATTTCTTTCTAATTGTATTCTAGTGCTGTAGCAATTTGTTTCTTTCTATTGTAAAGGATAGAGTAATTTATAAATAAGTTACATCAATTAGAGAATGATATTGTTTAATGATAATTGAATGTTGTTTTTCTCCCTATCTCTATTCTGTCCGATCCTCCTTTATTTTTGTCTGTTTTCCTCTTCATTTCTGTCCTATTTTTCCCTCGAATTCTTTCAATTTTCCATAGGTACATGACATTTGTGGTCTTTCGATGCTTTGGGAGTCTAAACACCACAAAGAGTATAAACATCCCAAGAATAATTGACTGCCTCATGATCTTTTCACATTTCCCGATTGTTCCTAGTATAGATCACACCAAAACAAATGGCTAAGCTTAGCAATTTACAATTCAATAAATTGGAAAAAAAAAACTGTCTAAAATGCAGCTGGTTTGTCAGCATACTCTATTCAGACCGTTAAAAGATGTCAATTACTTTGGTCCTTTATGCTGCCAGATGTTTTTCCCAGCAGCCATAACGTTGTCCCTTTAGGATGGAACTGAAAAGCTAAAAGAGGGAAAAGAAAAAAGGACATCCAATTTGTTTCTTTAAAATGTTGAGAAGAAAAGAAGAAATTTTGAACATGACAATACAATGGACTTGGAACCAACATTTACAAGACACCTGATTCTTGTTTTTGTTTTTTCTAATTTTCAGAAACAACGATGAAACAAATTGAGGATGCATTCAGAGAGTTACAACGAGAGAGGACATTGCAATAGTGTTAATCAGTCAATATGTAAGTGATTACTTCTCTCATTTATTATTTTTTGGTTGGTCTATTATGCTCCTCATTGGTTATGCATATGATAATTTTTGAATTGGTTAAATTGGTGCAAGTCTATGCGAAATCTTATATATCTCAAGCACCTCATACATGGCTTTCCTCCTGTCTAATTATGTGGTGCTTTATGTGGAGAAAATTTGAAATTTTAAAATTATGGCATGTTAATATCACTAGACATTTGGCAATGAATCGTTTCTTGCACTTGGCAAATGCCGGTTAACTTTTCCAGAGGAAGATATTATTAAGATACTTGATTGCCAAACAGCCATTGGTCTGAAAGTAGCAGCTGTTAAGTAAGATTGGTAGGATTGACTACTGGAGTTGCTTGCCAAAATAGAGTGTGATGTGGCCATGCTATGTGGAACAGAAACCACCCTGAAGATGAGTGAGCGTAAGATGAGAGTTTTTCAAGTTGTACTGTTCAGGTTGTGGCCTTGGTAATATGAGTTGTAAGATCCTCTGTTTAACCGATGGTCTTGTCATATTCTCAGGAACCATCAATTACCCAGGAACATCACTGAAGGAGAATAAGAATTAGCTTGGCGTTTACAAAAACGAAAGTAAGTAATAATAAGAATAAGAATTAGCTTGACATCGGAATTCTGTTGAGCTTATGCGCGTCTGGTGAGAATTAATGAAATTGAAATATGAGCAGGTAAGAGTTTTGTATAAAATTAGACATAAAATACTAATTGCCTAAAAAGTTGCATGCTATCGTATGAACAAAATTTTTTGTTACAAAAAATGTATTGGCGAAGTTTGGAATTAATTTTTCCATGTCCTCGTGTTCATGATTATTTTTAGACATGCTAGTGCCCCAAAAACTCTTGGTCCATGTTGTATAACATGCGGTTTGTAGGCACCAGGGATGGGATTTTTGGATTGCTGTGCCTCCTGTTAAGTTGGCCCCTAAAGCCTTTTCATTTCTATTGTTCAGGTTGCAAACATGATAAGGTTCTCAGTAGATAGCTACAACAAACCGATTCCAGCAATTTTGGAGATCCCATCAAAGGACCATCCTTGCGATACCGCACGTGATTCGATACTTTCACGAGTGAAGTACCTCTTCTCAGCTGAGTCAGTAGCGTTAACTTACCACCGGCAGCTGTTAAAGAGTTGTGTCTTGACCTGAACCATTTGAAGTGGTAGTTTGCGCTGTAGTTGCTAGTTGTGTTCGGGATTATTATATATATTCTGTCATATGCACAATAAGCAACGTTTATGAAAAGTAAACCGAAGGAAAGTTCATATCTGAGGGTAGTAAAGATATTAGCATTTCGATTCTTCTATTCTTATCTTTCTATTAGTTTGTTGAATTTTGCATCTTAATTCGTGACTTCTCGACTTGAATGGATCTATTTATTCAGTCCTATTATTATTATTATTGGTTTGAGTTTTTTTCTGATGCTTGATATAATCTTCATGGGGTTATACTGTTCCTTCATGGGAAACACAATTTTGAACAACTTCCCATATAGAATGCCTGTAGTGGGGAGCTCGTAAGATTGCTGCATCTCTGGAAAGCTATCGATGCCAGGGCATTGAGGTGGGCTTCTTTTATAAACATTGTTTCATTTCATACAATAATAAAAGGAAAGAATAATCAAACAACATGATTGAATTGCAATCCCTATAAAAATAAAAATACAAAACCCATAAAATGCCAATAAACGCCCAGATGATATTCAGACAGGTACTGAATGTTCATTGCTGATGCATGCGTTGGACTTGTGAAACCCAACCCAATCTCAATATGTAGGATCCTCTGTGGCCATTGAAGGAGATAAAAAGTGAGTTAAAAAAAAAAAAAAGCAAAAAGGAAACCGAAAAAAAAGAGAGAGAGAGAGAAGAACAGCTCCCAATTGAGAAAAATTTTTAAAAGAAAAGGCAGCAAATTATTAATGTAAATTTACTTACTATTATGTTTGAAACTCAATCCAATCATTTCCAGTTGCCAAAGCCTCCACAATATCTGGCGGTAAAGAGGTGCGTGTCTCATCAATCGTCCTACTTCCCACACTAAATGCGGCCTCTGGTGCAACAGTGATACTTGGAATAGCTAAAATATCACGAGCCATCCTTGCTAATGTAGGAAATTTAGCACTGTTGATCTCCCACCAATGAAGGATATTAAAATTCTCATTACCTGGAAACACTAACTCCTCCAAGTACTGGTTCAGCTCAGATTTTTTTGTCTCGTGAATACTAGAGGCCTGATCTTGCATATACCATTGATAAAAACTAGATAATCTATCCCCGGAAGAACTAGAAAGCAGTTGCTTAGCACTTGAATGAGTGGAGCCCGTAGACTGAGAAATATCACCTCTATACTCATTAAATAAATCAGTGAAGGCAACACGAACCCTGTGAACATGTGTTTCAGCATCATCGCCATAGATCATACCAAAATAATATTTCACAATAGCCAATTTCAGTCTAGGATCAAGAATTGCAGCAATTGCCAATAGCAAACAACAATTCTCCCAATATTTTCCAAATTTCTCACAAACTGGATTAACCATCAGATGAAGATATTCATTCTCACTATTCTTCCATTCTTTTAAACGAAGCTGAATCTGACATATATCCGGGAAAAAAACATTTGATGTTGGAAAGATGGTCCCACTAAAATGACGAGAAGTATCATAGAAAACTTTCAAGCTTTGATGAATTACCCTACCAACATCCCATTCTTCTTCTAAAGGATTGTGCTCATAATTTTTATCAATTTCCTCTAAACAACAAAAGGCACTTTTCAATTCTAAAGCAGTCTCAAGCATAAAAAATGTAGAATTCCATCTAGTAGGGTCATCCATAGGAACTCTCTTATTTCCTTGCAATTTGACCTGATTTAAAGCAAGATCAAAATTTTGTTTTGCATCTTCTGTAGCCAAATATCTCACACTCTCCCTAATTTTGGAGATGAGACCATCTATCAACCTCAATCCATCATGCACAATCAAATTAAGCATATGTGCAGTACATCGTACATGAAATAACTTTCCAGTCAAAGGTAATAAAGATTGGTCAACAAGCCACTCTCTTAGGAGCCTTACCATGACAGCATTGTTTGAAGCATCATTAACTACCATAGAAAATAACTTCTTATCAATATTCCACTCCAATATTAGGTCCTTGATATACCTAAATAGTGTTTTCCCATCATGAGGGTATTCAATGAATTTGAAGGCTAACATTTTCTTCTTCAGCTCCCAATCATTTGTCACATAGTGCACAGTTACGCAAGCGTAAGCAAGGTTTTGATCATTTGAAGTCCAAATATCAGTTGTAAGAGTAAACTTACAACTAAGCCCAACCAATTCTTGGTATAGTTTTTCCTTTTCTTCTCGATAAATGCTGAGAACATCTGCTCCAATAGTGTTCTTAGAGATAAGCTTAAACATAGGCTGAAGGTTATTACAAAATATCTCAAAATACTCATGTTCTGCCATATTAAAAGGATAATTATGCTTAATAATCATCCTAGCAAGATCCAGACAACTTCTTTCTTGATCAAACCCAGACAATATTACTTTAGGAGTCAAGTCTAGGGAACACTTTGAGGTACTCCCATAAGCATTTGCTTCAACTAGTCCAAGACATCTACCAGCTAGATGTTTTAACAAATGGCCTGTCCCTTTACAACCCCCAACAAACTCTCTATTGCAATGCTTGCACTGCGCTAAATCTTCTCCACTTGGCCCTTTAATTTTATTAAAGTCTTGCCATACTCTTGAAGTTAATTTTCTTTGTTTACAAAGAACTTGAGTTGTATCCTCTCCTAACTTCATATTTTCATCACCCATAGTAGGGGAACTCTTTGAGGCACTTCTAGAAGCATTTGCTCCAATCGGTCCAGGACATCTACCAGCTAGATGTTTTAACAAATGGCCTGTCCCTTTACTACCCCCAACAAACTCTCTATTACAATGCTTGCACCTAGCTAAATCTTCTCCACTTGGCCCTTTAATTTTCTTGAAATCTTGCCATACTTTTGAAGTTAATTTTCTCTGTTTAGAAAGAACTTGAGTTGCATCCTCTTGTAATTCAACAATTTCATCACCTCCAATGGGGTGACTCTTTGAGGTACTTCTAGAAGAATTTGTTTCAATTAATCCAGGGCATCTACCAGCTAGGTGTTTGAACAAATGACTTGTTCCTCCCCCAGCAAACACTTTATTACAATGCTTGCACCTAGCTAAATCTTCTCTGTCTGGCCCTCTAATTTTCTCAAAGTCTTTCCATGCTTTTGAAGTTAATTTTCTCCGTTTAGGAAGAACTTGAGTTTCATCCTCTCCATACTCAACAATTTCATCACCTCCAATAGTATATTCGCTAATATCAGAAGACATTTTCCAAGAATTCTGTTTGCAAATAAAAAGTAAATCATCAATTTACAGAAATGTGAATAGATAAAAGAACAAAAAACAAAAAAAGAAGCTAATCATTGCATAAACAACCCTCAACCCATTTTTCATTTTACTCTTTTTGTTGCTTGAGGGAAATGGCTCTCAAGAGGGATCTCCAAGTTCATATTTAATCAAACTTTGATTGTTTACTTGCTCCTTTTATATCTTGGAGGGAAATGAAAATACTAAAATGTTTTGGTGATGAATTTTCTAAATTATCGCTAACTGCCACGACGCCAGAAGCTAATGATTGAAACTTGAAAGGTAATGTCATGCACAGTAGTTTAGAGAGAATATCTCACATAATTAGAGAGACAAATATGCGAGAACCAAATTCTGGTTTTGCTAGAGCTATGAACAAATCAAAGGGCTCTTTAAGTTGTAAATGAATTAACAGCAAATAGTTTTATATGCATGTATGTTTTTGAGTGTTATGCTAATTTCTAAATACATATCGTATAGTTAGAGAGATTTCTTATTTGTTAGAGCTGTGACCAAATCTAAGCAAGAGAGGCTTCTTGTGGAACCCAACACCAACAGTGTCAAAGTGCTCCTTTTCTCACTGTCTTTGTCAACTTCCATTTTGTTATCAAAAACCCCAACGCCCAGAAATAAAGTAAAAGAAACAGATTGCTTACTTAGTTCACTTCGGGCCTTGGTTCTTTTCCCCAACAATTTTCCGTCAAACCAAACAACCTGCGTAGACAGAGAGCTTACACAGAGAAATGGGGGGAAAATCGGAGCTTTAGGTGATTCCTTGAACCTGAACAAGAAGGTTGAGGAAATGATTCTTTACAATTAAACAAATCAACAAACAGCATAAATGCTTCAATTTTACCCAAAATCCATTCATAAGATGCCAAAAAACTCACCGAAATTTCCAGTTAAGGTAAAAACTTATTGGATCCTCCTTGTCTATTATGTTGGTATAAATATAAGGCATCCCAGAAAGCTCACAAAAATATGAATGTTTTGAGAAGACTAACCAAAGATAGGAAAATCGTGTCTCCTAGGATCGAGCGCAGAGCTGAATTCCTGGGCAAAAACAATGGGTTGTGTCCCGGCGATGGCGAAGGTAGCTGTGTGGGGGTTTGGTTGTGATGATTAGCTGGAAACTTAGAGATCAACAGATCTGGATCTTCGAAACCATCTCAGATCTGAAACCATCTGACGAGTTTAGAGTGAATTTGGCAGTCTGGTTTGGATCAATCTATTCAGATATGGAACCCTTAAAAACTGGATCTCACGAATTTGAGTAAATTGAATCTGGTTTGGGATCCACTTATAAAGGACTTGAAGTTTGGAGGAAATTTACATTACACCCCCTTACTTCATTTTTTTTCATTGAAACACCTTCCATATAGTTGGCCTTTTATCAAATAGATTCGTGTTTTTTTTTTTAATTGCCATGACACAACTAGCAAATAGTGATTAAGTCAAAATTAAATTAAATTTAGTTAAAAATATAAATAAAAAATAAAAAAATCATCGATAATAATAGATTATGTTCGTTAATAAGTTTATAAGAAACCAAATACTTAAAAAGTAAAATCTACGCAAAAAAAGTTGTTAGTTATAAAAACGAAAAACAAAAAATTGACAATCACCAAAAAACGTTGAGAAAACGACAAAATTGATAGGATCTGTCAACTATTTGAAAATAGATTATTGTGGCTAAAAATGGATAATTAAGTATGAAATAATTAAAATATTCTCAACCAAATCTCTATTTGTTCTTTTTCTACCAAAATTAACTGTCAGTCAACTATCTTATGCATATAAAATTAGAAAAAACAATAATAATAACTCATTTATCGAAGTAAGCAATTGAGCATAACATAATTATTTATTTAAACAAAAATAATGATCTATAGCAAAGCTAATGTTGGTTATCGTGAAAACAACCAAAAAAAATGACCTTTATTAAATTTCATCATAATATTTGACATCATTTGCTGTTACTAGTTATAGCTCGAAGAGAGCAAAAATTTAATTGTCTTTCTCCAAATAGCAATATTAACAAAGCTTTAATTTTTGGTAATGGATTCTCATTTTTATCTTTTATTTTTTCTTTTTCTTTTTAATTAAATTAAATTAAATTTTATTTTTAATCCATAGCCATAGTAAAAAAGAAAAAATTGTCCTTGTAATAATGGGAAACACATGAACTTTTTTGATAAAAAAACAAATCCCATGAGATGTAAACTCAAACCACATTAGGTGTTTAGGTAATTTACTTTAAATTTCTATCACTTTAATTTGAGTTGAATCTTGGTTTTCAAGCTACTCTTGCAGTTTTTATTTTAGGGTATACCATTTAAAAAATAGTAGAAACCAAACCATAAATTAGGAAATATGATCATCAAAACATAAAATTATGATATACTATATTTTATTATTAATAATAATCCCAATTGAAAAAATAAAAATTTAAAAAAACGATTCCCGTTCACCAAATCTTCAATTGTTATAATTAAAACAACTAAGAGCATAAATAATAAAGTTACCTCGTTCGTAGCTTCTATAGATTTTTGATCTTTTCAAATCAAGCTACACAAACGAAACCTTTAATGACAATCCACACAAAAACCAGCAATAGACCTCTAAGCTTGAACTCTTTAATCTTGGAATGGATCTTCAATCTCGAAGGATTCTAGTTATTGAGTAATCTATGAAGTTATTAAAATTTTGATTTTGATGAGAAAATAGGAAAATTATGTTAAGTGATGATAACAAAACAGAGTGTTAATTAGTTTAAAGAATTATTGTAAAAATAACTGAATAATATATAATGATTAATCAAGTAAGTCAAGATTCTTAATCGAGTACTATTCTATATTAATCGACTAATGAAGTAATATCTCTAATTAGGTCAAAATATTGATTATTTTAATCGAATAAAATGCCTTATGTAATCAAGTAAAAATTTAAGGCCGTGTTCTCTTTACTTTTTAATTTTTAATTTTGAGTTTTGAATTTATTTTTAATTTTCTGTTTTGGTAATCTGTTTTTAGAAAATTGAAAGTGCGTTTTATTTATCATTTTGAAAAATTATTTCTCAAAATAGAAAATTAGAAAACACGTTCTTTTTAAAATTTTGAAAATATTTTATTCAATAAATTTGATTATTTAGTAAATTAAAAATATTTAATATTAATATATTATTAAGAATATATATTTTAAAATTAATAAATTTTGTAATATTTTTTCATTATAATAATAAAATATGAATAAATAAATAAATATGTTTTGAGTTTACAATTTGTTTTGAATGAAAACACTCAAAATAATTTTTTTTTGTTTTGAGTTTTTTTATAATTTTTTTTTTGTTTTCAAAAATACATTTTTAAAATAACAAAAAGAACACATTTTCATTATTTTAGAAAATCAAAAACTAAAAATGACTTAAAAATAACAAAGAGAACGCAACCTAAGTCACTCCTAAGTCACTCAAATAATGCTCTTGCTAGATATATAAGCCTTGAATCAATTTTAATTAAGGTATGATATTTTAATCGAGTTTATGACATTTTAATAAGTAATTGATTACAAATCTTAGTATATGCAAGTAAAGATAAAATGTACTTAGCTAAATAAATTTTTGTATTTGAGTAGATAATACAAGTTTCTGGCAATGTAAAATTAATAAAATATTTAATTTTTGTAATCGAGTAATAATTTTTTTATACTCGAATAAATACTTTTTGTAATCAAATATATGTCTTCCAAAATTTTGTCATATCTCTGGATCATTTTTATAATTGAGTGCTTGACATATTAATCGAGTAATGATTCATATGTACTTGAGTCATTTATCTTTTTAATTGAGTAGATATCTATTAGAAATATGCCAAGTCTCTGGACCATTAATTTAATCGAGTTTAAAATTGTTAATCAAGTAGAGATCTTAGTGTACTCGAGTAAATATAGTTTTCTAATCAAATATATATTAAATTTTTCTATATAAAAAATTTAATCGAGTGAAAGGCAATTTGTAATCGAGTAACACTATAACAAATTTTAGATTAAGAGGCATTTAAAAATGCCTTAATAGATAGTTTATTAGGGCATTTTAACTATTAAGGCATTAATAATAATGCCTCATGTAACTATGCCTCAAAAACGTATTGAGGCACTTACAAATGCCTCAAAAACAACTATAAATTTAAGTTTGTTGCGACACTTAAAAATGCCTCAAAAATCACTATAAATTTATTTTTCATATCCCTCACAAGGCCATCTCTTAACTCTAACTTACTTCTCCCTCAACTCGAACCTTGAACATTTCCTTCTTCTTGCACATGCGTGACCACCTAATCTACACATTATCTTATTAATATATGTGCCTATGTTTATTTTATAGTATATCTAAGTTTCATTAGAATTATTTTATTGGGGCACTTAAGATTTGTCTATTATGGCACTTTGTTAGAGTGTCTTGTTAGAATTATTTTAATGGGGCATTTCAAAAATTCTGCTCTATTAGATTTATCTATTAAGACACTTATATTTGTTTATTAGGGCATTTCATTGTTGTGTCTCATTAGAGTTATTTTATTAGGGCACTTCTTTAAATTGTGCCTTAAAATGATATTTTATAGGGCACTTAATTGTTGTGCCTCATTAAAGTTATTGTATTGGGGCACTTTTTTAGATTATGCCTTAAAATGGTATTTTAGAGGACACTTTTTAAAAAATGCCCTAAAAAAAATGCCTCAATAAATCATTTTTGTTGTAGTGTAAGTCATAAAAATAGTTGATTACTAAACATCTATACTCAAGTAAAAATTAAATTTAATCGATTAAACACTATTTTGTACTCCAATAATACTTAGCAGAATTTGAAAAATATAAGTATTATAGAGCATTAAAAGCGATTTGTCTTTAATTTTCAGAATATTAAATATTTCTCAGACAAATTGTACATAGATTTTAATATTTCTAACTGAATTTTGAAATGTTATAGAGATAAAAAGTGACACTAAAGACACAAAGATTAATATTCTCTTAGCTTGATGATAGTTCAACAAAATCATTGAATGCCATCTATATCTATATATATATTATAACAAAACAGCCGTCAAATTTTTTCCCGCCCATTTTCAGTTACTATTTTGATATTTTATTATGTTTTTTTAATTTTTTTTGTACCTAAAATAGAATTTTTATAGGTCATTAATTAAATCTTGGAAATGTAGTTCTTGGAACATGTAAATGGTTTTTTTATAATTAAATAGTGTTTGGAGAATGTGTAATCATGCTGGTATATGAAGAGTCAAAATAAATATTATTAATTTATCCATATTATTAATTTTTAAATATTAGTATCAAATTTTAATTGAAATAAATTACAGAAAAATAAGACTTTTTTAAATCGGGAGAAATCTTGAAATATTAGGTAATACTGTTGAATACCGACTGTCAAGTAAATTTTTTATTTTATTTTTATTTATATATAGTTTAATTAATTTAGATTTATTTTTTTATAATTTTAAATGTTATAATTTTATATATAAATTAAATGTTATAATTTTATTTTTTAACTTTATTTTTTTTGTTGCTTTTTAAAAAATGTGACATGTCTTAAATGTAATAATTGATTGTTAGGATAAATATGTAAAGTCATGTATGGATAATCAATTTTAAAATTTTGATTATTATTATTTATATAATTAATTAATTATTTAAATTGTCTTTATTTTATATATAGTTTAATTATTTTAAATTTATTTTTTTTATAATTTTAAATGTTATAATTTTATATATAAGTTAAATGTTATAATTTTATTTTTTAACTTTATTTTTTTTTGTTGCTTTCTTAAAAATGTGACATGTCTTAAATGTGATAATTGATTGCGAGGAGAAATATGTAAAGTCATGTATGTATAATTAATTTTGAAAATTGATTATTATCATTTATATAATTAATTAATTATTTAAATTATCTTTATTTTATATAGTTTAATTAAATTATAATTTTAAATGTTATAATTTTATATATAACTTAAATGTTATAATTTTATTTTTTAACTTTATTTTTTTTGTTGCTTTCTTAAAAATTTGATCTGTCTTAAATATAATAATTGATTGTCAGAAGAAATATGTAAAGTCATGTATGGATAATCAATTTTGAAAATTTGATTATTATCATTTATATAATTAATTGATTATTTAAATTATTCTTATTTTATATATAGTTTAATTAATTTAAATTTATTTTTCTTATAATTTTAAATATTATAATTTTATATATAACTTAAATGTTATAATTTTATTTATAATTTTTTTTTTTACTTCCTTAAAAATTTGACATGTCTTAAATGTGATAATTAATTGTTAAGAGAAATATGTAAAGTCATGTATGGATAATCAATTTTGAAAATTTGATTATTATTATTTTATATAATTAATTGATTATTTAAATTATCTTTATTTTACATACAATTTAATTAATTTAAATTTATTTTTTATAATTTTAAATGTCATAATTTTATTTTTCAACTTAATTGATTATTATCATTTATTTAATTCTCCTTTTTCCCATTAGTCTACATTGAAGATGTGTTATATGTTGGACTTGGAGAAATTAAATGCAAATTAAATTTGTGTTTTGAAAATTATGTTAAGTGAGTAAGATTCAAATTGTGTGGCAAAGCGTGGGAAAAAAGAGAAACTTAATGGTGGCATGTGATTTGATAAATTGACAGAAATAGGAGAATTTGAATGAAGAGAAATTAATAAAAGAAAGTAAATATCTATCCCTCTTCTTTCTCTCCATTCTCGTTCAACTCTTCCATTTATTCTCTTCTCATTTCTCGATTATTCTTCTCAAATTTTCTCTTCTTCTTTACTTTTTTTTAGTAAATTTTAATCGTATTTTTTTACCCAGTTTGGTCTTCTGGTGTAACATAGCACCACTATTCTGTCAAGTGAGTGATGTGAATGCAACTAAAAAAAATTAGGCCTTGAGGGTTCGTGTGGTATGCACATATGAGACAAATACACGTAAAAATCCCCCCAAAAAAAGTCTACCCTTGAATGCATATTTCAAAATAAAGAAGTTGGTTATCGTTTATTTTTTTTTCCTGTTAGTGTAATTTTTTTATTTTTTACGCATTGCTTATTGTATTATATGTTAATTTAGGTTTATTTTTACATGATTTTGGGATAGCGTTATGTGTTTTAAATTGTTTGTCTACCCTTGAATGCATATAAGGAAATCTTTCAAAATCTATAATCTTTTTGTTGTATTTTCATGATTGTAACACGGTTATTTTATTTATTTTTTACTTTTTTATTGTGATTTTCATTTATTGTAATTATTAAATTATATAATTTTTACTTTAACAATTTTTTTTTTTTTTTACGATATCCATTCATCCATGCATCGCACGGGTGATCCGCTAGTAATACTATATAAAGGAGTTGAAGCTTGAAGAACAAAATAATACAAAAATTCTGCTATCTCATGTACTCAAAAGCCTTCTATAAGTGCTCTACAATTTATTTCCAAAAGAAAAAGAGAGACCAAGTTTTTATTTTCAATTATTCTATCTCTTTGTAAAACCAAAAAAAGTGTTTGTAAATCTTGTACAACTTTATACATTTTCTTGTATTTTTTATTCACATTTCATTGTGATCTTGTAAAAGTTAAACCTGATCCTTGTAAAAAGCATTAGTTGTGACTAATCCTATTCAAAAAGCCATTGTTTGTAAATGTTTGTAGCTGAACATATTTTAAAAATTATCCAAGTAAGTTGGTTGGACAAAATTTTTAATGAGAAACCAAATTAGTGAAGTAGGCATAGCCAAACCACTATATATTATGTGTGCTACATTATTTCAATTTATTTTTATTACTGTTTTAAGTTCTTATTTTTTATGGGTGAAAAAACTTAATTCAACCCCTCTTAACCTAACAAAGTTTTACACTAGAGGCATAATAGAGTATTTATAAACCTTAAATCTAGGGTTAGGTTATGATACTAATCTAATTAGGATTTGATTTTACCTTCTACCCTGTTGACTTAAATACCCCTTGATGTATTTAATTTACACCATTAGCCTTATTTATTTAAATATGTGAAATAAATAATTTTTCAAATTATTATACTATTTAAATATCACATATTTAAATAATAACTTTCACATTTATTTAAATAAATTAAGTCCCCACCTCATATCCGATTTAATCTGTCACTAAATTTCCTTCCATGTGGGACCTATTAGGTCTTTATTGAGTTGGCAATAAGTATAAAATACAATCCTAATTAAAATTAACATTAGACAAATTAAATATTTTAATTTATTATTAATTCTCCAATTAATCATCTTATATTTATAGATCATAATTGACATCTAGTAATGTGTCATGACCACCCAATTAATAGAAAAGTCAATTGATTTGACTAAATATTTCCATAAATTATTACGGTGTAATTCAATCAATTTATCATAATATATCTCCATTAAGTATATGAAAGTAATATCAACCTTATATTTGCTTCATAGTAATTTGTCTCCATACGAATTGATCAACACTAATGATAAGTGATTTCAAATTTTCTTTCCACCCTAACTAGGGAATTTATGAGTTACCACTTCATCTAGAGGTCATGAGATATACTCTAGCCAAGAGTGATGAAAATCATATACTAACAATTCATCTACCTCCATATACTTTATGTTATACTCAAGTACTATCTTATGAACGATTTGTGGCAAGGGCGCCAATTGAAAATAGCATTAAAGTATAACAATTTACATACAAGATATTATGAAGATCTCACGTCTAAAGATTACTTACACTATCGTTATGAGAGATGTTCCATAGACACACAAAGCTATGCTCGATATGCAATTCTCTTAATTGGTAGGTCATCCAATGAACTTGTTCTCTAACAAACATCTATATATTTGTTTAATTGTCACCACAATTTAACTTGTTAATACAATTACTTTATTCACAAGAAAGGAACATAAAATGTGCTAGTCTCTTCACACTATCAATGTTCTCATCTTGATAGTATTATGACTAGTAATATTTAAAGCATATATTGCATTGAATAAAAAGAAAGCCACCATCATAAAATATTTTTGATTTCCTCTATACTACATTCGCTCTAGAGATTTTATCAAATAAGCTTACAAATATGTATTTAAGAAGGTTCGTTAATAAAGAATGTCATATTAAAATTGAGTTTGCATAAATAAAATAATATTTTACATAAACTCCTCTATGATTTTTGAGCACAACACTAAGACTCATATGCAGTACATTTGAGTTCATGAACTAGGAATAACCATTTTTTGACACCCCAAATGTCAATATCAAAGAAGGATTCGTATCACTTGATTTGTTTCCTCTTAATTAATTAGTCTCATAATTGTTTGTCTACTCTTACTTTTTTTTTTTTTTTATGTAAGATTGTAATTACTGATTTTTTTTTATTTTAAAATTTTGTACATAAATTAATTGTACAAATAATTTATATTTTAAGTTCATAAAAGTTAACCTAATTAAACATTTTGATGCAAGGTATATATACTTTTTAAGTAATATATTATCTATAATAATAAAGATTTAAACCAAATTATTCAACTTCCTAAGACCCAATTATTTGTTACCTTGGAAGACTTTGTTAATTACCTTTATGTGACTAACAAATTAAATTCCCACCCCTTTGAACTCCATAGATAATTGTAATTTGTGCCAAATATAGAGGAAGATATCTTATGATTTGGCTAATAATTAATTAATTTCCCATAAGTGAATATCATTCTCCTCTTACAACCCATTCTTCTTCTGAATTTTATCTTATATCTTATCTACATGGTGACCTTGACATGTATATATGTATGTATATGTATGTGTGTGTGTGTGTATAATATAGATCTCTAGTTAAAGCCCTAGGTACTATATATTATTTGAAATTTTGAAATTGAGATGGAGGGTGAGATTAGGGAAGTTGTTGGGTGGAGTGAGGTAATTAAGTTGAATGGTTTGATCAAATAATTAATTAAACTCACTTTTAACGTATCAAAATTAATTCTAAAATTAAGTTAACAGAATTAATTACAAATATATCAAGAGCGTGATCTATTTAATATAATTTGACCTGTAAATCAATTATATATCTTCTTCATCAATATATATATGGAGTCCTACAACCATTTGCATATATGTATAAATCCAAATATATTATTAGGGGAATTTTTACGGTAGCAACTAGCAGCAAGAAAGAAGGGCCAATTAAGGGGACGGCCGGGTTAATACCGATATCCTTTCCTATCTATTACCGTTATAGTGTTAATTTGCCGGCATAAATATGTAGACAAAAGTAACGTTAATCAATGCTAGCTTTATGGATATATATACCGAACATTATTGATTAATTAAGATAATTATAAATATATTTTATTAATTAATTAAAAAAGTTTAAAACATATACTACGTACCTGCCCAGAAATAAATGTTTAATGGAAGCAAGTTATTATTATTATTATTATTATTATTATTATTATTATTATTATTATTATACACACCACCTGTGGTGTGGCTGTGTGTCTACAAAACTAGAAAACAAACTGCATATATCCACCCCACCATGCAGTCATCTCACCTCACCTCACCTCCCCTCCCATTTCTTTGCTATTTTTTATGTCGTAATATATCTTCACCAGCACATATCCTTCATCGCGTATTAAGCCTCGCCGCAGCCGCCACGGACTCCGCCACACCGCCCGGGTACGTTGCCATCCTCCGATTGTTCCGGAGCTCCGCGCCGATCACCCCTTCCGCGTCTTCCATCGTCGCCGCTTTGTCCGCCGGCAGCCTCTCCGTGGCATTCTGCCAAAATATTATACATGGCCAACCAAGCATCATCAACTAAGTGTATATATATATACCCACCCATCCTTAAAACAGGGGGAAAAAAACACAGGCCACACGCTATATATATATATATATATATCTGTGTGTGTGTTTACTTCTAAAATGTCGCCCAGCTTGGTCTTGTTCTCGTCCAGAATGGTCCGCGCGTTGAGGGTGGCTCCTGACAGGGCGGTGGCGCCTATCCCGCCCGGCGCTATATCGCCGGACCCCGTTGCCCGCACCTCCGCCGCTTGTATTGCGGCGGCGTCACTCTGGTCCACGGGCTTGCCTCCAGCTGATAAACCGGTGGCTTCAAGAGCTTCTCCGATTGTTATCGAGTCACGGCCGATAGCGGCCGGAGCCCTCCTCACTTCCCCGGTCGTTGGCTGCACGTATTGGCCCAAAACCTAAATATAAGAAAACGAAAGAAGATCATTAGAACTGTTATGGTGAATGGAACACGATCGCGTACCCTATTAATTATATTTTGTTAACCTGGTCGCCCATTTCTTCGGTTACGATACGGGTACCCCCGACCTTGGTCTCCGTTACGGTGACGCCCGGGTCTTTAGCGGCGTCTGTGGTGTCGTAATGGCCGACGGCGCCGCGCCTCTCGTTGATCGCGGCGGCGGACTGCATGACGGAGGCGGGGCCACTCTTGGGGGTCTGGCCAAGCGCCATGTTCTCGGCCGCCTGCACGGTGGCGGCATCCTGCGGTGGAATGGGGGTGGAAGCAAGCTGACCGGAGACGTTAAAAAGGTCGCCGTATTTGATGGCATCTTGCTCGGTCTTGGGCCTCTGTGGTTGCTCCTGGCTCATTTTGGATTCGATTTGATATGACGCCAAATTAAATCTCTGCGTACTTACTGAAGTAGCTAAGTGGGTATGCCCTGTATGGGAAAATGCAAGCGGGAATGCATATATATATATATATATGACGTGATGCAGCTGAGGTGGCAGGATGGGGAGGGGGGAGAGAGTTACAGGTGTGAGGCGTTGGACGAGGCACGTGGATTTTGGGGGGGGGGGTACGTTAACAGGTGGTGGTTTCTCTAGCGAACTCAGTGCAACGGTGTGGTTGTGTCTGGTTCTCCATTGAGACACTTGGGCTACGAACAACAAATGCTGTCTACTAAAGCAAAACCCAGGCGGATCTACATGTGAGCTGTTCTGGACGGTAATTCATAAAAAAAATTAATTAGATAAGCTAAAATTTTTAATTATTTAGTAATAGCCCATCCCAAATTCACCTCAGCTCACCCTCAACCCGGCCTACTTCCTTTTTGGAAACCCTTATCTTCTCCATTTCTTCTTCCTCTCTCGACCTCTTTCTCACCTTCACCCCCTCTCGCTCTCTACCTCTTCTCTCTTTCTCGTTCGACGTTCGGCTTTTGCTCGCGCTGGCACTCGCTCTCTCTCCATCTTTCTCTTGCTCGCACTTACCCTCTTCTCTCTTTCTCGTTCGACGTTCGGCTTTTGCTCGCGCTGGCACTCGCTCTCTCTCTATCTTTCTCTTGCTCGCACTTACCCTCGGCCCCTCTCGCTCTCGCTCTCGCTCTCGCTCTCGCTCGCTCTTTGCATCTCTCTTGCTCGCGCTCGCCCTCAGCCCCTCTTGCTCTAGCTTGCCCTCGCTCTCTGCCTCTCTCTAACTCTTGCTCGCGCTCCCTATCGGCCCTTCACTTTCTTCATCTCTCTTGCTCGCGCTCGCCCTCGGCCGATGGCCCCTCTCTCTCGCCTCTCGCTTGCCCAGTTGCCCTCGCTCTCTGTCTCTCTTGCTCTCGCTCTCGCCGACCCTAGCTGCTGCAACACTGCCTCTCAGGTCTCGGCTCTCGCTCTCTTGCTCGCCCCAACGCCCTCTGCTCTGCCTCTCGGCCTCGCCTTTGCTCACTGCCTCTGCTTCATTCGATTGAGAGCTAGGTAACTTTTTTATTTATTTATTTTTGCCATATTTTTTTACTTGTTTATGCTTGATTTGTTGTTGATTGATTCGTTGAAACTGCTATTTTTTTTTAGCAAGTTATAAGTGATTTTTTTGCTAATTTTGTGACCGCTGCATTCAGTTAGGATTAGGAATACAATTGTCAATTATTACATTAACTTTTTAAAATTTCAGCCCCCAACCTAAATTCCTGGATCCGCCCCTAAGCAAAGCAGTAATGATTTACTACTGTTGTTTGTTATATAGAGATTTTTATATCAAACATTAATATTGATATATTTAGTTTAAAAATTGTTTATTCAGGTAACTTTTTTGGTATTTATTATTTATAATTTATTTATCTTTTGCTTGCTAGGCATTTGTAATTTTTTTATTTACTATTGGACCGTACTAGTACTAATTTCACTAGATTGGCCTAAGAGATAAGGCCATGGCTCAATTTTGAGTCCAGTCTCCACGACCCATCCCATCCACATTAATTCTGTAGCACCCTCAGTCTTTTTATTACTATACCAAGATTCATGCGCTTTGAATATGCCCTAACTATTTCGAGATCCTCAACTCCTAATTGATTGATCTGTAGTAACCAACGACATGTAAGAAATCACCCCTTTCTCTCTTACATATGCTAGTTGGTAATCGCTCAAAGTATATTCATTTTCAGTTATACAAAAACTCTGTTTTCTTGAATTCTCATTTATTTGAGTATTAAAATATTTACAGGTGTCAATCACCCCCATCGTTCAGATTATCGTCACCTCGAGGCATTTGTCTAACCATTTTATTTGGCCCGAAAAAAACAACTATTATTATTATTATTAAGTGGAGGGAGACGTGAGAAAAATCAACTAGCTAGTAATAAATTAAAAATAAAATACAAATTATGAAAATACTATATTTTTTTGTTTTAAAGATAATACTAAATAATAAAAGCATGCCAAACCTATCGTAGGCCAGGGTGATTGTTAAAATAGAGTGTAATTTTGTTTTCCTCTTTAATGGGTGAACATAACCCTCGTTAGTTTTTGTTAGGGATTGGGTCTCTCTAAACACACTCACCTTAATTCTCTTTCTCTCTCTTCTTTCTCTCGTTTCCTTGTTCTAGCATCTCTCTCTCTTTTCTCTCAAACAATTGCATTTCTTTGTCGCCACATTCTCTCTCATTGCCTTACCACCTTGTCTCTCACGTGTTGCTCATCACTGAATTCTCGTCGTTTCGCAATTGCATCCCCGTCTTGTGAGAGAAAAGCGACGAGAGTAAGGAAAGAGAAAAATAAAGTGAATTTATTAAAAAAAAAGACATACCTTAAAATAACTTTTTTTACCCCTAAATTGAAAGAGTTACGTTCGAACAAAATCTCACCCATTAAAATAGGCAGTTGTTAGTAGTGAATGTAAAATGTTTACATTTGTGGATTGGTTGAGAAAGAAAGGGAATGAACATATGTAACCCATCACCATCAGGATTGAAAAGAGAGGACTAATAAATAAATAAATAAACGCTAACCATCCATCAAATATCATTCTCAAAACTGGAATATATTTCTATCAAATTAATTAAGAAATAACTAAAATATATTTACCCAAAAAAGTAAAAAAAAAAAAAAGGCAGCAAAATAGAATATTATATATGTATGTCTGTTTGTATAGGCACAGCTCTGGGCAGAGAAATCTAACTTCTTTTAAGAATAATTGAGGAATAATTCTAAGTCACAGGTTAATTGATTTAATACGTGAGGATTCGCATTAATAATTTGTGGGTTCAATTCTTTTTTTTATATAATAAGATAAAATTTTTATTTATAATTTATTTTATTTGTTAAAATTAAAAGTACGAGTAAGTAATAAGAAATTACAAAAGACAATAATTTTCAAATAAAAAAAAAATTGAATAAGAATATGTGCTTCTCCAACTTTACAGAGGCTGAGGGTGCAATCCCCATGACACTCACCCAAGCCAAGTACAGCATATGAGATATATTCTTCCCTTCTTATCACTGGCTTTCATAAACTTCTCCACAAATCTATTAAAATTTATAATTTACAATACTTAATTTTTTTAAAATTTATTTTGTTGTCAAAAATTTAATTTTGACAAAAAAATGCGTAAACTAACAATAAAATTAAAATATAGAATTATAAATAAAGTAGATTTAAAAATAAAAAATAAAATCGAAATGAAGTGAGGTACGCTGAAATAAATCTGCCTAAAATAGATTTCACCCCCTACAATAGTGCTAACAAGATCGATGGGTGTCTGTCTCTCAAAAAATAACACTTCTTTTAATAATCGATACAGTATAATACTAATCTTGTTGGGCGAATCAAAAATTGATCATACTCTTCTTGATCAAATGGAATAAATTAAAATCTCACACAGTTGAAAAGTAATCGAGGACTATTTTAGTAAAAAAATATTTTGGAAAAAGAAATAAATCAATCAATTAACTTGAATTAATTTTGAATGGAGAAAATGGAATTAGGGGATTCTAGATTTCAAGTGTCCAATCGTGAAAGATTATATTATTTAATCTATATTAATTTGGATCATCAGATCATATTTTTTTAGATTTGGGCGCGATGTAACGGTTCAGATCATATCTTCTCATGAAAGTCAACATCTCTTACCTTGCACCTCTCACATTTGAACAGATGTGTCAACTTCTTACTCACGTTCTGTCAGCACTCGTATGAACAATCGTATCCACGTAAACGAAACTTTTTCCTATATTTGGATTTTGTTTAAAGACTTTATCTTAATTAAAGACATTTTCAATCCGCACATTTAAGACCCATTTATCTATTACTCTCCCAATATTGATTTTAACCCTATAGATTTATTGACCCATTAATTCCAACACATTTTACATCACCTTTTGGCCACTTCAAGTTCAAGTTACTTAATTGTGTCTTTCAACTTTTGAAATGCCTTGCCAAACTCCAAATTAGGTAAACTTCATTCGATTTTAAACTCAAAATGAATTTAAATATTCATTAATATCTTTTACATATATAAAAAAGAATTAACCACGGATAAGAATTAAAACTATCTCATGACCATGCATTAATAACACCCCCACATTCATTCCTAAAAAACCAACACCAACCACCTCTATATTTATCCCCTTCAATCCAAATCAACAATTCCAAAATGAAAGCCGCAATAAATGACCAAATGAAACAACTTTAATGCCCTATATTTTAATCCCTCAAAATAGACAAATTAATTCAGATAATTTGCTAACGCCACTCAAACATGAATTCAATTTTGCTTATATATGGATTAATTGATTTTTATCCCTTTTTTTTTTTTAAATACGAATTTGAGACTTTGTTTCGATTTAGAGACTGATTGAGTTTAGTGGTTGAATCTTTTTACTTTTTTTTTATATATATTTTCTCTCAAATTATCAATTAGCACTACTTTCCTCTCCAATCCAACATTGAAAGGATATATATAAGAGTAAAAATTGGATAATATTATATAAATAATATTTTATGAAATGGGCACGAGGTACATTTTAATTATCAATTAATTAAATAGACTTAATTAAAATAATAAATTACAAATACAAATCAAATCAAACTAACGCAAATTTAGAGAAAATCCTGAAATTATTTGGGTCAACATCAAACCCGTCACCATCTTTCCTGGAAAAGAAAAACGTACGTGAAAGAAAAAGAAAAGGAGACAGAGTTTGGCATGAATTGGAAATTGAGATGCCCCCCAGCGAGTGCGGCTTCTTTAAGATGGTGGCCAGTGACGCGACCAATTCACAAAAAGCAGAGATGTGAATTCAGCCATCTTTATATCCTGATGGCTGCAACTCATTTGGCAATGATGCTTATGGTGAAAGTTCGTTCATAATGCAGTCTCCATTCACCTTTTCAATGGTGCCGAATCTTCACCCTACTTGTAAAAGCAACCAAGATTAGTTGAGAACTTCCATCACACGGCATACTGAACTAGGAAAACAAGCTAAGCATATGGAACATGATTTAGGCCTTTGCCAAGGGCAAGTCAAATCACAACCAGACAATCTACTAATAAGATTTGGGGTGCGTCCAGTGAACAGGATATAGTTGTCTTTGTAAGGTCGTGATGACTATTGCATGTCCTTAGTGAATTCACTCATTGAGCATCTCAAAGATAATTGATGCGTTTCTCGTTGGAAACACGGTAAAACACACACACACACACAATAAAAGGGCGCATACAGATTAGAAGAGTTGGATGCCACAGGTTTTACGGTGAGTGAGCAACTCAGCTGAGGAGAAGATCATCTCCCATCTGATGGTGTGTTCTGGGCTTGGAGATTGTTTCTCCAATCATGGGTTCTCCACCTTTCAAAATTGTTATCCAGCACCTCTGTTTTGAAATCTTAAGCAAAGAAACAAGTTCCAGAAAAAAACAACTAAACAAGCCCCAAATTCATGGGTCAGCTTTGCAAAACAAAACCCTGTATGGTGAACTCAGCTGCCAATTCAACGGAAGAAAACTCCGGCCAATAGTGCCAATTGCCAAGGGAAGATGCAGCAGTGACATTGCACCCAGTAGCAAGGTGGCAATAACAAAAATCAGACATTAGACCAAAGCAAATTCAGCACAGAATTTAGACATACTAATATATGAGAAAAGGTAAGTCCAATGCACAAGGCTTCTGCATTTCGGGGTGAAAGGTCAACTATACACTGACTTTTTCTTAGTTAGCAAAGAGACTCAAACTAAAATATCAAAAATTAGAAAAAATAATAATAATAATAATGGTGTGTCAAAGGGCATTCAGAAACAAGGGGAAACTGAGATTTTCAAAAGAAATAGAGGGGGTAAAAGGGGGAATCCCCCTCCTTGGCAAAGGTGATCGGCACACATATTCAGTTTATATATCAGTGTCCATAGCAAGAAGTCAGTTTCTGGGGAAAATTGACCAAAAGACAAAACCAACCAGTGACCTGTTGAATGGAATGGATAATTAGAGAATAGATGGGAAAGGTTGAGAGTGAACCAGGAAGGTTCCTGCCGCTATGCCTTCTATCATCAATGCATTTTCAAGTGGCGGCAACAAATTGAAAGACTGCAGATTGCTACAAAAGCCATCATATAAACGAAATAGAGAGCAAAGGTTCAACTATATGATTTACTGCTGCCTTTAATTTTGAATAAGAAATGCGCCAGTGCCTCTCGACATTTTCGATGCTACTAGGCTTCTTCTACAGAAGAACATCCGAGGGTAGAAAAAAATACAATTACAAAGCTTAACCACAAAAAGAAAGGAACAGAAAACAAATCTGTATTAAGTGAACACTGGCCAAGTAACTCGCAAATTATATGCCACTAATTGACCTTCTAATCATATGTCTTTTGGCCAATAGAACAGATAAAACACCATAGCTTTTGTATTAAGTTAAAAGAACGTAAAACTGCACGCCTTATGTTGGACCTCCCATGAAGCAAAACGAAAGAAAGTAAATTCATTGTTCGCATGAAATCTGTTCCCTTTTCTTTTCCTTTCTCAACCCAACCAAAAAATTAAATAAATAAACAAATCTAGCTTCAATTCATCAGCTCTCTTTTCCTAACTTTTCCTTTTCCATCCAAATTCCAAATATTAACATAAAGAAAGCACACATAAAGGTCAAGTGTTTCCTTTCCCTCTATTCAATTTTCTCTGAAATTCTGTTCCATTTCTTCTTCCACTTCCTAATATGTACACAAAAAGCATCATAAGAACGTAATTCAAACGATGCTAGACAAGATTCGAGCAAACGGGCCAAGGACGAAAACGAAAGACGCAAGCACAAGATAAAATCTAACGAAAAGCTATTCTTTATTGAAGCAAGAAAGCGTTTAGAACACACTCCAGCATCAACTTTAAAGGAGATAATTGAACTTCCAAACAACGGGATATCGAAAGCAAGAGAGGTTTCTCGAATTACTGTACAAGAACTAGCCGTCCCCCGCCGATATCACCGTTATCCTCGCCCCAAACATCCTCTTCCCCATCCTCGCCATCCGTTCCATCATCGACGTTGCCGTCTTTCGGAACCGTCACGACGAGCTCCCCGCCGATACAGGCCGCGGTAGCCTGCTCCGGCAGAGTCGACGCAGGCAGCCGGAACCGCCACATGTCGAGCTCCAATTCGCCGAGCGACAAATCAAGCACGTTGGCCCCCCTAATCACGATCTTCGTAACCCCCGGGTAGATCTCAACGGTATGAGCCCTGACGTCGTCGCCGATGGCGCCATCGGTGTTGGCGATGAATCGGAAGCAATCTACGGTCTCCTCCACCAGAACGTCGGCGTCAGAATGGAACGGAAGCTCCAGAACCTTCGCGAAGATGTGCGGGAGTCGCCGCAGCTTCTTCTGCCTGCAGGCGAGTGCGCTCGCTTGCGACAGTGTCGAAGTGATGTCGTACCGCAGCGCGATGTTCCGCTTCTTGGGTGCGGGATGGACCTTCATCGTGTCGCAGGCAGAAACCGAAGTTCCCTTAACTAATCCCCAAGATCAAACGAAATCAATCAATCAATCAATCAATCAAGAACTGGTTCAGAGGTTTTAAGTCTTGGGCAACAAACCCTAGCCCTGATTACAAGGAAGATACATATCTGTAAATTTGTGAATGCAGATATGGTCGAATTTACAGTGAGAAATTGAAGACTTGTAGCAGAGGGAAGGGATGGATGATGATGATGATGATGATGATGATGATCGCTTGGTCCATCCACTTGGATTCAGAGAAGGAAACGGGCAGAGGCGAGCCAATCGCTTGGAGTAGATAAGGGGCGGTGGCCTCCTTATTGCCCTCAACTTCGTCCAAAATTACCGACTCCACCTCCTCGTCCTGTTGGTAATGCACGGTTAAACTTTTGGATTATGATATGAAAAAATTATATTAAATGCTCTAAATATTTGAATAATTTATATCAAATCACTAATCATATACACTTTTGTTTTTTTTTTTAATGCATCATCTTTATTATTTGTCCTCACGATATCAGCAAAAGATGTAAATTAGAAAATCCAGTGGCCAATTCAATCTCTAACTCCGCCACAAACGTGAAGGTGATAGGTAATTTTTAACTTTCAAGATCACTCTACTGTACTTCACCCTTGACCAGAACTCGAACAAAACACTTGCGGCTCAAAAAATTAACACCGCAGGCTGCCAGCGGATTCACTTTTGTTCCTTTTACACTGCTGCCAGTGGCTAACTCTGTAAGGGAATATTGTTTTTTTCTTTTTTTATTTGATCGAACCTTCGTGGATATTGCTATTTGCTGATTTTTCATTATTATATTGAGGCTTTGGCAATTATACTAAGGTGATTTATCACTATCTTTCACGTGAACACGATTATAATTTTGAAGCATTATTACTTATTACTAATTTAATTTATTGTTTGGGTTATCTCTAACAACAACGAGGTGGAGGAGGAGATAGCTAATGACGTCCATAATATTCTATAAGAATTTTTAATGGAACATATCTCCCCATTGCAGGACAATTTTTATTGGTCCTCGCTAAACCTAATTGACCGCAAGTAATTGCATTTGCCATGTCACATGTGAATTGTTTAAAATAACGTGTCTATTTATTTATAAATAATGATATGGGAGCTAATTTCATTTCATTAGCCTACCTTATAACCTACCATGCATGCAAGGTCGTCCAATAAAATTAGTTGACTCTCGTATTTTATCAATACTATTTAACTATTAATTATGGGTGTTTAAAAAAATCGGCTAACCGCGAAAACCGGCCAAACCGAACCGCACCGCATCAAATCGGGCAGTTTTTTTGGTGAGCGGTTCGGCACGGTTTAAAAAAAATGCAAACCGCACAATTTACGGTTTAAAAATTTGGCATTTTGGTTTTAAAATCAAACCGCCCAAGTAAATTTTAATAATAAAATAAATAAAATATAAAAGGCACATCTCATAACCCTAATCAGTTCCAAGTTCAAAGCCCTTCTATGTCTTCTCTCTCCCACTGCCAGCGCTGCATGCTTCCAACCCACCAAAGACTCAAGGGGATCTGCTGATTTGATATGGTTTCACCAAGGAGAAGTGGAGAGAAGCAGCCTGAAACTAAACTCTTCTTTCGTTGCCTGGAAATCGACCGGCGAGAAGGCGCTGAGGAAGCAGCTAGCGACGAAGTCAGCACCGACGACGGAAGGGGTGAAGAAGCGCACAGGTTCCGACCGGGGACGGTGGCTTCGAATAACACCGCAAATTTCAAACTGTGGTTAGTACCCCACTCATTAATCATAGACCGAATCATGTGACTGATAATCTACAGATGTTTACAACAAATGTATACACAAAGAGAGAGAGAGAGAGCTACCTGTTCACGAGAAGTAGTGTTTGTGCTTTGTTTACCAAAAGTTGTAATTGGGTTCTCAAATTCCTCCAGTTTTCGTTGTGGGTTTTAGATCACTCATCGCATGTATTTTCAATTGCTACTTTTAATTCTATGTTTTTGTCAATTATATGCGTTTCCCTTGGGTATTACGATAATACTTATATGTGGTGTTTCAATTTCAGCAGATTAAGAGAGAGGATTGGGTTGTACTTTTATGTAGATGTACTTTTAGATCTGTTCTTCCGTTTTCTTCAGCTTTCTAGTTGAAAGATTAATGCAAGATTAGTCAGTAATCTGTTTGTTAAGCAAGTATGATCAACATTGCAACAGACCGCGAAAACCGCACCAGACCACACCGCAATTGTGGTGCGATCTGGTGCGGTTTTTGCGGACTAAACCAAACCGTGAGGTTTGGTATAATATCAAACCGCACCTACGGTTTGGTGTGTTGAAAATAGCCTAAATCGCCCAAATCACACCATGAACACCCCTACTATTAATATATGCGTAATGTCTAAGAGAGTAATAATTTTATTATATATTTATTTTTTTATGAGTCTATTTATTTTCTATCTTTGGAAACATCTGTATTATGGTACTTACCACAATTTTTTATGTTTTTTGTTTTTTTATAGATAACAAATTGTAAAATTTTTAAAGATGTTTTATATTTATATATAACCTTTTTTTTAATAAGTAATCGAGATATTCAAGACATGGTTACCTTTTTTTATAAGTGATCAGGGCGTTAGTAAAAGCATGAGTTATGCTGAAAGATGGGGAGTATTTATATAAATTAAGAGGAAAATAGTTATGAAGCTGGTAATACTCATCTCTATAAGAAAATCTTCAAGAGGAGGATGACTTAAAACATTTCTTATATTTGAACAGATATAAACTCTTGGTTGGTTTCCCAGCTCTCAGCTTTACAATTTTATCAACAGATGTAAAAATTTATGGTACTTACAAAATAGAAAGGAAAAATGTAAATTTAATGAAATTAAAAAATATAAAGTGAAAAGACTAGAGAAGTTTGCAAAGAATTTGAAATCAATAATCTTACTCCTTCTTCTTCTATTGTCTGTTAAATCCACTGCAAATATATATGCGATATATATATATATATGTAAAGTAGCAAGGCGCACAACTTCTCTTTTCTCTTGATTTCGGCCCTACTCTCTCACATGCTGCTTCAATTGTCTGGAAAATCAGAGCTACTCCCCCAAGAAATTTGATTTAAAGAAAAACCTATCACGTTAGCAAAAGTGGGAAAAGGGGTTCCTTAGAAAAAAATAACTATCAAATACTGCACAACTAAAAAATTGGATGAAAAATATGTCATTTTCTTGGAAAAAAATGACTATCAAACAAGGCCTAAGTGCAATTGTCTTATGTATGCCTATTAGCCCTTCGTGGTGACCGTTATCAAGATTATCATCATATGCTTTTAATGAGTGCCCCGGTTTAAGTTGACTATATTGGGGACTTTTCCTTTATCTTTATTATTCCCACACATATATATGGGTACGTACATGTATATATATATATATGTATAGGCATGTTTGTTCTTTACATATTTCAATATTTTCAAATAATCAATTTATTTCTTTTATTTTTTAAAAGAAAAATAAAGTGTCAGCCTTTGACTAGAACGTGACATCCATTAGAATAAGAAATGTCATACATTTGCCCTCGGGCTATAGCTGGGTGACTAGAACGTGACATCCATTAGAATAAGAAATGTCATACATTTGCCCTCGGGCTATAGCTGGGTGATAAAGTAGGGAATTATAAAATCATGTTGGAGACTGTCAGTGTGAGATTGATTCTTGAGAAAAGTAAAAAATTTGCATTCTTCTAGAAGTAGTCATTGATAAGTGTTAGTGGAAGCAGCTTAAAAAAAAAAAAAAATCTTGATCACTCAGGCACATTCTTGATTTATCTTCTTCTTGATAACCTTGAAACGGATTCGACGGGGCACGAATGATAACACTAAAAGAAAAGAAATGCCATACACCTTCGTTCGTCATCCAAGGTTGGGCAAAGTAACAACTTAGCAATAATGTGTCAAGTCAATAGTACCCTTAAATTCCTGATTTACTTATTAACTTCAAGAGTTAACCCAGTTAATTCTAATTTTCTATTGCTCTTTGATTTAACACGTTTTTTAATTAAGGCACAATTTAAAATATGTGCATGTTCATCTGTTGCATGAAGAATTATCAGTTTTTTTCTTCATTGACTGTCAAAAGGAAAAAAATAGGTTTATATGAATATGTGGCCATTCACATGCTAATATGATTTCCTTATATCCACATTGCTGCTATCATCCTTCACATGTTGCTTGTGGCCTGGATTTTTTTTTTTGGGTCGTTTCTGTAAGGCCCAACTCTTGGGCCTTATTTTTGAGAAGGCCCAATGAGAGCCAAGCCCATGTGCCAATAGACAGCCACTAGGGCTCCCAGCTCCTTTCCTTCCCCTCTTCTTGTTCTTTTCCGTCTCTCTCTCTCTCATTCTCTTCCAAGAGCACTTCTGCAAATCGCTGGTTTTGTAAAATTCCAACCGTCTGATCTTGAATCCGACCGTATTTTCACCGTGAAAGCGGCCCCGATCTACAAGGAGGTAAGTCTTTTAGTTTTATCAGCAATTATTTCAGCACAGATCCATGATATATACGTATATTCGCACGGTTTGGGTTTGGCCGGATTCTTAAGCTTAGATCTATGGAGGTTCGGCCGTTGGATCTTGTTGGTTTTTGGGTATGTTGGTCGATGGGGATAAGGGTGTCGGGCAGTTGCTTTTGATCGCTGGAAACCACCGGCCATCGTGGCCGGTGGCGACTGCCAGTGTGTTTTTTAGTTTTGGCCGAAAATTAAAAATCAGATCTGTGAAAATCCAGCCGTTAAATCTGTCCCATTTTTTGGTATGTTAACCCCCTTGGCTTGGCGTTTCTAACACCTCTATGTTGTATGTAACATTATTTAGGTTCTAAGGTGTTGCTGAGAGGTATGTTCGGTTCTCCAGTTTCAATGGTCTAGTGGCTTTTACTTAGTTATGCTCCATAGAGGTGTTAGCTTAGCAGTTTTAGTTCAGTTTTTCTTTTTAACTGCGCAAGGACATATGTTGAATAGGTAAGACAGTTTCATTTTGTTAGTCATTGGGAATAAGACATGCATTTACTGTTAATTTTAAAATTTCTGAAATGATTTTGCCCCGGGGGGAGGGATTTAACCATAAATAATACATGGGCATTAGTTAAGTGTGACAAGAATGCTCTGTTTTACTGTTAAATCGGTATAGTCTGAGGCTTGTTGATCTCAAGGGCCAAGCCAAGGTCAATCTTGCATTGGGATCAACACTGGTCATGGACCCACCTCCTGGTTCGTGACACCTAGATTTATTTTCTTATGGTGCATCTTTTAATTGGATGCTTGAATGAGGCAAATTTGCCTGTTTGGCTTTTAGTTTGTGTTTCTGAGGAGGATTCACAGAAACATATGTCATTCTCATATACTTGTCGTCTGCAGCTTTATTATCTGTTTGAATGGCCAACAGAGTTCAAATTCCAACAAGAAACTCTGCACTCATTGCTATGATTGCCGATGAGGTAAGAATCTCAAGCTCTTTGTGACTGCTTTACTTTAATGGTGGAACCACCCAGTATAGAAGATGATGTAGCACAGACCTGGTATTCTGAGTATATTTTAGTGGCTTATTTATTTAGGATTAAAAGGCTAGAGAAAATTGTTGAAAAGGCTAGTGTTTAGATATATTATTAGGTGTGATGCCAAGAAGGCTGAAAGGATGAATATCAGGGGGCTGAAGCAGGTCTGCACGCAAAGTTATGAATATAATTTTCTGAAACTGAAGATTAGGGAAGATGAGAAGAAAATAGCTCCTAGGCATCACACCTAGGAGAATTGATTGAGTCTGAAGTGTAATGGAAAAGTAGAAGCGAGAATGAAATTAGCTTGAGCTGATACAGTAAAGATATGGTATATTTTGATTTAAACTAAAGCTCTTATTAATGCAAAATGGTGACAGTCAATCTGTGGGGTTTATGTGGAGATTATGGGTGGCTGATTAATTAGCCCTCTTTCAGCTGTTTAAATTAGCGTGTTAACTAATTTCTAAGTTTCCTTATACTGGAAATTCTGTAAAGTCAATGTGTTTCCTTTTGTGTAGAGAATAGATCTTTTTGTTTAGCTGTAAGTTACCTAATTAGTATAGATGTATCTTCTCAGTTTAGGTTTCCTAATTAGCTTGTAGGTTTCCTAAGTCAAGATTGTACTCTATATATTTATACTGATCAAAATGATAAAGAAATCAAGTTCTTCTCAAATATTTCTGCACAATCCATCTGGCCGACTCAAAACAGTAGGGCATGAAGTTTGTTTGAGTTGAGTTGAGCTCAAGCAGAGTTCAGTTGATCAATTTAGTGGGTACTGGTACCGTCATTTTCTTTTGGTTACCTCTTTCAAAGTAACATGTTATGTACATGTAGTTTGTGAGTCTACAATAGGGGCTAATATGTACTTTAGATGCAACATTAATCATATGGCTTGGTTTATGTTTTTTATTGATCTTTATTTAATTATGGTTTCGTAATCAGTGTTTAAGATGTCTGCTAATTTGCTTTTGTTCTTTTGTAGCTTATGTGATCTTTAACTAATCTGATTTTTAGGACACTGTAACTGGATTTCTACTTGCTGGAGTTGGCAATGTGGACTTGCGAAGGAAGACAAATTACCTTATTGTGGACTCAAGTATGCTTTTTGGATCTGAATGTTGTGAATTCTCTTACATGCTGACAACTAGGATCTCTGTGATTAGCCATTAGTGATTGGGGAAGTTTCTCCATTATATTTCAATTGTAATTTTATATTATATTTTATTTTATTTTCTTCCACATCTAAATTGAAAATTACCCATTCTTTTGATGTTTTGGGAGTCTAAACACCACAAAGAGTAAACATCCCAAGAATAATTGACTGGCTCATGATCTTTTGACATTTCCTGGTTGTTCCTTGGTGATCGCACCAAAACAAATGGCTAAGCTTAGCAATTTACAATCCAATAAATTGGGGAAAAAACTGTGTAAAATGAAGCTGGTTTGTCAGCATACCCTATTCAGACCGTTAAAAGATGTCAATTACTTTGGTCCTTATGCTGCTGATGTTTTTTCCCAGCAGCCAAAATGTTGTCCCTTTAGAATGGAACTGAAAAGCTAAAGAGGGAAAAGAAAAATGGACATCCAATTTGTCTTTTTAAACTGTTGAGAAGAAAAGAATAAATTTTGAACATGACAATACCATGGACTTGGAACCAACTTTTACAGGACACCTGATTCTTGTTTTTGTTTTTTCTAATTTTCAGAAACAACAATGAAACAAATTGAGGATGCATTCAAAGAGTTCACAGCGAGAGAGGACATTGCAATAGTGTTAATCAGTCAATATGTAAGTGATTACTTCTCTCATTTATTATTTTTTGGTTGGTCTATTATGCTCCTCATTGGTTATGCATATGATAATTTTTGAATTGGTTAAATTGGTGCAAGTCTATGTGAAATCTTATATATCTCAACCACCTCATAGATGCCTTTCCTCCTGTCTAATTATGTGGAGAAAATTTGAAATTTTAAGCATTCATGTTTTACAAATTCTGGCATGTTAATATCACTAGACATTTGGCAATGAATCCTTTCTTGCACTTGGCAAAGGCTGGTTAGCTTTTCTAGATGAAGAAGATATTATTAAGATGCTTGATTGCCAAACAGCCATTGATCTGAATGAAGCAGCTGTTAAGCAAGATTGGTAGGATTGACTACTGGAGTTGCTTGCCAAAATAGATAGTGTGATGTGTCCATGCCATGTGGAACAGAAACCCTGAAGATGAGTGAGCGTAAGGTGAGAGTTTTTCAAGTTGTACTGTTTAGGTTGTGGCCTTAGTGATGAGTTGTAAGATCCTCTGTTTAACCGATGGTCTTGTTATGTTCTCAGGAACCATCAATTACCCAGGAACATCACTGAAGGAGAATAAGAATTAGCTTGGCGTTTACAAAAACGAAAGTAAGTAATAATAAGAATAAGAATTAGCTTGACATCGGAATTCTGTTGAGCTCATGGGCGTCTGGTGAGAATTAATGAATATGAAATATAAGCAGGTAAGAGTTTTGTATAAAATTAGACATAAAATACTAATTGCCTAAAAAGTTGCATGCTAGTGTATGAACAAAATTTTTTGTTACAAAGAATATATTGGCGAAGTTTGGAATTAATTTTTCTATGTCCTCGCGTTCATCATGATTATTGGAGACATGCTAGTGCCTCAAAACTCCTGGTCCATGTTGTATAACATGGGGGTTGTAGGCATCAGGGATGGGATTTTTGGATTGCTGTGCCTCCTATTAAGTTGGCCCCTAAGCCTTTTCACTTCTATTGTTCAGGTTGCAAACATGATAAGGTTCTTAGTAGATAGCTACAACAAAGCGATTCCTGCAATTTTGGAGATCCCATCAAAGGACCATCCTTACGATCCCACACACGATTCAGTACTTTCACGAGTGAAGTACCTCTTCTCAGCTGAGTCAGTGGCGTCTGGGAGGCGTTAACTTACCACCACCGGAAGCTGTTAAGAGTTGTGCCCTGAACCATTTGATGTAGTAGTTTGCGCTGGAGTTGCTCCTTGTCTTCGGATTATTATATATATTGTGTCATATGCACAATAAGCAATGTTTATGAAAAATAAACAGAGAACTGAAGGAAAGTTCGTATATCTGCGTTTTCATTTGAAAACAGCCAAGAGGAGAGGGCTGTTTCTGTTGATTGCTACCTTCACTTTTTATGTATTCGGCATTTCCAGTTATTTATTATCTGTTTATATTGTTTTATCAAAAAATTAGTGCGTTTGATAGTGTTTTCATCATCAACTAATATTTCCTTTCCACAAAATTTTACTCATTTCTTACCGAGTACATAAAAATCTAAAAATTGAGTTGATGAAAGGTGTGCGTGCGTGTAGGTCTAGCCAAATCTGGATAGAATTAAGAATATAAAATTTAAAGGCAGTAGTGATATTTTAGCCTTTCGGTTCTTCTGTTCGTTTTGGAACAAAAACAAGCTGGTAAATGCTCTGCTTCGCGCTGCTGGTAGCTTACTTGAAACCATGTATCATCAAGTTTAAATCCAGAATTGATGTTGCCAGCAACAAGACCCCCCATTAAAAGGAAAGAATAATCAAGCAACATGATTGATTTGCAATTCCTATGGAAATAAAATTGGAAACCTATAAAATGCCAATAAAGGCCCACATGATATCCAGACAGGTACTGAATTTTCATTGCTGATGCATGGGGTTGGACTTACTCGTGAAACCCAATCCCAATATATCAATATGTAGGATCCTCTGTGGCCATTGAAGGAGATAAAAAGTGAGTAAAGAAAAATGCAAAAGGGAAGCCCAAAAAAGAAAAAGAAAGGAAACCTGGTTTGTGCTTGGTCTTTTAAGATAAAAATTTATGTGAAAATAACACGAAAAATATTCTTTACATTGTAGTTTTTTGTGTTTGTAATATAATTTTAGTTTTTGTCTCAAAACTATTTGCAAGTTATCAAAATGATTTAAATAAGTATTTTTCATATATTGATGTAAAATGTTTGTTTTTTATGGGATGTAAAATACTATTTTAAAAATAATATTCCTCTTTTTTATTTTCAAAATATAAAAAATTAATAAAATCAATTTAGGTTACCTTTTATAATAGGGAAATTCTATTTGCAACCACATATTTTACTCTTCGTAACCTACTTTTAATATTCCTAAAATATCCTCAAATGAAAACTCATATTTGCCCTCATTTAAATCGTTGAAAATCAATCATCCACCATTACTCTTCAAACGCGTGCACCCACTTTCTCATCCACTATCGCCACAATCACTTTTTCAAATAGCAGCAACTATAGTAAATCAATATAAAATAGTAAAAAATTATTAATATTTTTAAAAATTAAAATAATTTCTTAATATTATCAAATAGCATGCATTTATATAATTTATATTTAAAAATAACATAATTTATAACATCATAAACATCGATCACTAGTTAAATCACATAATTTATATATATTACGAATAAATTAAATCACATAATTTACATAGATGAGTGATGAATTAAAAAAATAAAATTAATTAAAAAATAAAAAATACTCTTCCCTGAAGCCCCGAACCCCGGGGTTCGGGGCCTGGGGGATACTCCGAAACTTGGGATTCGGGCGATTTGAATTTTCCCGAATTTCGAGATTCGGGACATCCTCCAACCCCCGAATCTCAAAATTCGAGAGATTGAAGGAATTCCGAATCTATGAATTCGGAGAAAATCAATTCTCCCAAACCTTGAGATTCGGGAGAATTGATTTCTCCTGAACCTCAAGGTTCAGGAGATATATATATTTTATATATTATAATATATAGTTATAATTATAATTATATATATAGTTATACATAATTATATTACATAAATTATTATATACATACATATTTTATATACATAAATTATTATAACTATAACTATTATAAAATATAAAATATACATAATATATATAACTATTATAAAATATAAAATAATAGAAAATCAATTCTCCCGAACGGGAGAATTGATTTCTCCTGAACCTCAAGGTTCAGGAGATATATATATATTTTATATATTATAATATATAGTTATAATTATATATATATAATTATATTACATAAACTATTATATACATACATTAATTATATATATAGTTATAATTATATATATATAATTATACATAATTATATTACATAAACTATTATATACATACATAAATTATTATAACTATTATAAAATATAAAATATGTATAATACATATAAAATATAAAATTACAAGTTGCCCCCCGAACAGCATAGTTCGGGGGAGCCCCAACCCCCCGAAACTCGCTCTTCGGGGGGCGGGGCTTCCCCCGAACAGCGTGGTTTGGGGGAGCCCTAGCCCCCTCGAACAGCGTGGTTCGGGGAAGCCCCAGCCCCCCGAAACTCGTTGTTCGGGGGCGGGGATTCCCCCGAACAACTGGGTTCGAGGGGTTGCCAGTTTCCTCGAACGCCCAGGTTCAGGTGCTAACCAAGCGTCGGCCAGGAACTCCGACGAGTCCCAACACTATTACATCTACCATGAAATCAATTAAACTAGAAGGTAAAATTTTTACCTGGTTATGCGATTTGGGGGACTCCAACAGGCTGGATGAGGCAAGCAAAGTCGGCGGCGCTGTCACAGAAGAAGAAAAATAAGAAGAAGAATAGGGTTTGATGCGCGTGGGTGTAGTTTTTGAGGGTTGGGTGTGTGGAGGGTATATTTGGTATATAAATGGTTGTAAAAAATAATAAGTGTGGCTGTAAGTAATAAAATTTAATATATTAATTAGAATGGTTAGGGAGAGCAAATTCTATCGTTGTAAATAGAATTTCCCTTTATAATATGCTATGAGATTTTTTTTTTTTTGGCTTTTTCTTTTCTCTTTTCGTGAAAGTCAGAATTTGCTTTCGGTAAAAGTTGTTTAAATCATTAAAAATAATCATTTTGCGATATGGTTATGTGTCACATTGAAAGTTTAGGTATAGGGTTTAAATAATATATTCTTTAATTATTTGATTAGAAAGAAAGGTGCTCTTTATTTAATAAAGTGTTTATTTAGTTGTCTTAAAAGATTAGGTTAAAATGGAACATCTGTCCTTAATAAAAAAAAAAAAAAAAACAAAGGGGAAAAGGCGTTTATGCCCATGCCCTTAGGTCTTGAGTTTATCTGTAAGCCTGTAACGGCGGTGAGATGACGTACAAGTTTGCAACTTGTTATTCACTTGTCAATGGTGTTTTCGCAAATTTAGTCAGAGAGAAGGGCATTTTGGGTATGTAGGGTCGGGAAATT
This sequence comes from Diospyros lotus, assembly GCF_014633365.1. Lineage (NCBI taxonomy): Eukaryota > Viridiplantae > Streptophyta > Magnoliopsida > Ericales > Ebenaceae > Diospyros > Diospyros lotus. The sequence goes on along the minus strand of NC_068340.1, from coordinate 32,629,045 downwards.
ACACAATGAGCACGTTCATGGAGTCTAGTACCTATGCTGTTATTTAAATGTGACTGTGAGTCATTTCAGATCCGGCGATTTCTGGTTTCAAAAGCTCAAGCTCAAGTTCCAATGGCGTAATCGTCATCACCGTGTGAGAGGCAGGGAGACGAAGAGAAAGAGAAGCTCAGACTTTTTTATCCTGTCGGTGAGAAGAGATCCCTCCGCTGCTCGCCTGTTCCTGTCGTAGTCGTCGCTTCCTTAAAGCCTTGGTCTTGTTCAGGTATTCACAATGTTCATTTCTCTTCTTGATTCTGTTTGATGTGATGTTTTTGATTTGGTTTTTGTCTGATCTGTCTCGTTTCGAATGGATCTGATTGTTGAATCCGCGGTTACTTTGACCAGATCAAGGATCCATTTGCAACCTCATATATGCTTGTTGTGTGGTGGTTTACTGAAATCAACGCCGATCTGTTTGGATTTCGGTGGTTATGGAGAAGATCTAGAGGTACTGTTGGTTCCTGGGATTCTAACTCCAAATAGGTGAATTTCTAGAGTCTGAGCCCTTGGTAATGGCTGTAGTGGTAGATCTAGAGTGTTGATGTGTTAGAAAAGGTAGAACTGGAGCGGGTAAATACTAGTTGACTCGGTGATAATATGATTGAAACGATGGTAGTTGTTGCTCAGCATCGGAATCAGTACTACGGTAAGGCCGGGGCTCACTGCCCTTCAAGATTTGACGCATTTGGATCACCTCCTTCCAGAGGCTTCAAAGATATCAGTTGCCGAAGTTTTCAGTCCGGAGCAGGTTTACTCGCAACTCCGTTAAAGGCTTGTTCTACTGCTGGGGGGAAACGGGGATGCTCTTCTTCTCTCAAAACTCCGTCGCCCTCTATTAAGACTCATTCCGAGGAATCTAAGCACCAGAAAAGAACTGTGAAGAGCAATGCAATTCCCATTCCCATTTATGCGGAGGCTGAACATAGCAAGGATGGACTTCTAAACGATCACTTCTACTCGGAACTTTGGGCCGGACCGGCATATTCCAACTCGCCGCCGCCTAGTTCATTGCCTATTCCTAAATTTTCACTCCGTCCAAAGAGGACCGTCTCCCTTGACTTGCCTGCTTCTTCTGCCTCTGATATCAATTTTCGCCCATTAGCCAAATCTGCACCCCCTTCTCCAACAAGGGACCATAGCAATAGTTCTAGATATTTCTTTGAAAGTTCGGCCTCTGCGACAAAGAACTTGCGCCGCATTCTGAATCTTGACATCACAGATGAATGAAAGATGGGAGCATCCGGCTCGTGTAAATAAACTGTGTTGCAGACTTGGTCAATGGTATAGAGTATGTATAGTTAATAACTTATTCTGTAAGTCGACTCTCTAGAAGTTTTTTCAGTGCTTTGTAGTGGTGGCATGTGAGAAGTGATAACCGGTTGAGCAACAATCTCCAGACATTGCATTGGCAATTGATGTGGGAACCACTTGTAAAACTCTGCAGCAGATGTGGTTGGAGTTAAGGGCTGATGGAAATATTTCAGAATCAGAGAGAATTTGATGGATGGGTGGTAGATATCTGCACTCCCTTAGCCTGGGTTCATGAACTTGATTATCAGTATCCATTCATCTGAAAGAGAAGTTAAAGCTAGTTGATTGAAGAAGATATGGTACTTGGGCTTTAAGTTTATATACTCTGTATATATTGTAGAATCCTGACACCATTAGTTATACAACTTCCCTAAGATTTTGTTTGTTCTTTCTTCTTATAGACATCTTTGGTCCTTAATGGTAACTCCCCTATTTCGGTCCTGCAGTTTGTGTTCACTTTTAGTTCGGTCTTCCCTGATCTGGCTTCCTAGACAATGTTCGTTTTCTTCCTACCTCTTTTTTTATGTTAATATGGCCTGAATGGGCTACTTTCGCATGTGTGTCTCATTGGTCTCGTTTCTTTTCTTCTGTTTTCCTTCTTTTGGGTAGATGTAGCTCCTAATCTTCAGGCTGAGAGCGTTTTATGCTCCCTCACCATCTTCCTGGTTTTTAATATGGAAAGTTGGAAGGAAAGTAGTTTGTTCCCTCACCATCTTTAGTTCACCCTCACCAACCGCAACAACCCCCCCCCCCCCCCCCCCCCCCAAAAAAAAAAAAAAAAAAAAAACCACACCCAACCCAACCCAAAACGAAAAAAGAGTTAAAAAAAAAAAAAAAAAGGGCAACAACCCTAAGGGCATATACTCGTCATTCACTGTCCAATTTTAAGCCCCCCTATTCTAGTTTCGTGTTCAACAGTGTGTCATGCTATTCTGTTCAGTCAGCATGTGTTCTTGAAGGAGGACGGTTGATTACCGACAAGGTAAATCATCTCTTAACCATTTGTCAGAAATATATTAGTTGATCCTGTTGTTATGACCTCTCAGATAATGTTACTATTTTTTTTTTGGTTCTTTGCTCGACAGTGTAGGAAAAGCGAGCAAGCGAGCACAGGAACTTTCCGGTGGTTGTTTCTCAATCGTGACGTGTTCTGGACTGGCAACCCCCTTGAACTGGGTTATCTGAATGCCGTTGTTTTCGTTCATCTGTGTGCTACCCAATAAGCATGTAATCTACCTTGTGTTTCCAAAGTTGCCATTGTCTTTACTTGTGTTCTATATCGTGCCCAGCCTGCCTTTGGTCTGTTGGAGCCCGATGCATAATGTTGGATGCTGAGGACGATGGTAACTGATATACTTGTTCCTGCCATGTTATAATGAGACTTCAATGCAGACGTTTGTGTCTTCTTACCGTGTTACTTTCCGCTAGTTATTAGATTTGCAGTGGCTTCATGCTCATGGTTGTCAAATTACTCTTTGAATGATTTCTTGTGGTGCATGCATGGAAACAGGGCCCGTTTGTTATGGTTTCGAAGTTATTTCTGGGCGGGGATCGCAAAAGCTTCATAGAATATATTTTGGGAGTTGGTTTTGGAAATTATTTTTAGGCGATTGATTTTAAAAATATATACATAGTTTTAAATATAACTAAGAAGATATTTTTGTTGCTGTAAAAATTACTCTGATAATGAAAATAAAAATGATTTAAAAAAAATTGTAGTTTAAAGCACATGAATCATAATTAAGTATGCTTTTCTGGTAGCCGGAAGTGAAGTTTGTTCATATTGTTGGCTGTGATGATAAGATTGTTGTTTTTTGGTTAACTGATATTTTTGATAAAAGAGTTTTCTTGATTTGGGAAGTCTGAGAATTGTTTCTTGGGCTTGTTTCTTTCTGTCTTTCTTTTTTTATTAATTAATTAATTTTTTTAAGGATTTTGAGAGAGAATAATAGGAAAATCAATGTGATTTGAATATATATATATATATATATATTTGTAAGTAAATATGAATATGACTGCATTAGATCAGGGATGTCATCCTAGAATATGTACGATGCCCACTCTGACTGTGAGGCATTGCCTTCCACTTCGATTAAACTTAAAAAGGGTGAATCTGGACAGTTAACTGCAATTTATGAAGTGCCCTGGATATGTGGGTTTTTTTCAGTGGTCGGGGGCTACTAGTGCACGTTGGACTCAGATTTCACTTTCACATTGTAGGACCCCTACCCCTACCGCTGGCCCTGCCACGTCCCCTTTCGCTTTGATTTTTGATATTATTTATTAAACTTTTATAAGAAAAAAAAAAAGAGAAAAATCATGCATGATTACTTTTGCCTGTCTTGAATTTGAGTAACACGGACTTGACCACTGTGTCTTCTGTTTCTTTCCTTTTTTAATGTTTTAATGGTTGTGCCGAAGGCAAACTAACCAGACGAGGATTTGATCAGCCCACGGTGGTGAGAATAATGAGCATAAAAAAAAGGGCAATATTTATTTGTCAGTGACATTTTTATTAATATTTATTGAATTGTTGTGATTTATCTAAAAATTCAATTTGTTTTAACATTATATGTTTAATTTTAATTTTTAACATTATAAAATTAAATAAATAAATTAAAACCATGTCAAATGGCTCTTCCAAAAAAGAAAGCAACATAAAGAAATTATTATGACACTTGCACACATGAAAAATGGATAAAAGAAAGAATGCGGAACCAAAGTATAGAAATGATATTTCCCATTTATCATCAAAACAAATAAATCATATTAAATAAAAGAAAGGAAGGAATCATTTTTTTTTTTTTGGGGGGGGGGGGGTTTCCTTTATGCTAATAACTTAAATATTCCTAGTGAGCAGTGAGCACTCATTTTTGGGCTGTTCCCAAAATATTCAGCCTTTTTCACCCTATAATAAAAGAGTCCCCTAAAACTCCACGACCAAGAAAGAAGCAGCAGAACATAATGACTTTTGAGGCCAGATGTTAAAGGTTTACAAACAATAAGAAGGTTTTTTTTGCCATCTGCTGAAAAGCTCATCTCCTCTCCTTCCCCCCACGGGGGGAGCCAAAACCCTTCAAGATCAGACCACAATTCTCACAACAGAGAAACAAAATCCACCACCAAAGATCAAAACCATACCTAAATTCTCAGCTGTGTACAACCCAGAATGGTCCCCTGGCACCGAGTCATTTGAGATACCTTGCGCCAGATGGGTCTCTCGCTTCCAATTGTCAGCACGTTGACATCTGTCAGCCTCTTGATGTCCCAGTTCCATCGCTCGGGCCCTATGAGCCCTCCAATCACATATATCTCATCTCCCAAACCGATCATTGCAAATCCAATTCTCCTCCTGAACTCCGAAGCGGAAACCAACAACTTCCTTGAATCTATTTCCTGCCTGAAAATGACGCCATGGCTCATCACATAGAGTGCTCCCCGGACAACTGCCATTGGACCCTGGAGCCAACCATAATCCTTCACCGTCCAACCTAGCTTCACCCCATCCAACACCTGCACGGTTGACAACCCCTTGTGCAATACGTGCACTTTGCCGCCAATAACAACTCCTGAACATGCTGTATTGTGAGTGTGGTTGAGATCAGGTATTGAAACCCAGACATCCTTATCCGGATCATAAATTTCTGCTTTGGAGATTGATTTCCGGCAGCTAGTGAAACCACCAGCGGCAACAATCTTTCCATCCAAAACACAACATGCAAACATGGCTCTAGCCACAAGCATGGATGCTTGTGGGGACCACTGCCGAGATACAGGGTCAAATGCCCACACCTCATTGCTTGCAAAACTCCCATCATGGTCACCGGTCAATGGATCGACAGCATCACTGCCACCACCAAGCACGAACAGCTTTCCAGCAGTGGAGACAGCACCAAAGTGGGCAAGGTGCCTGATTTTTGACGGGAGAACTGGGAGAGTAATCCAAAGGTCTCGAAGAGGATCATAAAGCTGCCACAGATTCTCAGGATCAAATGCGCACACACATAAAAAGTCCTCTGTTGAACTGACCTCTTGTCGAGCTTTGAATAACTCGGGGCTGTGAATGGCAGCTTGCCAGGAACGTGAAACAAGCTCCAGTTGGGGATGAAGGTATAGGGGAACCCGTGCAAGGCACCTGAGGGCAACTGCATCAGGGAGACCTTCAATAAGCCCGGACATAATGGTTACTGGTGAACTTGATCACAGTTTCCCCATTCAGTAGTAACAGCAATATCTGACATGTCAAAAGGGGGATGAATATCCGTCAGCATAAGCAAAAGTTATGTATGAGAGAACAGTACTACAGAACTGCAAATGGAAATCTGAAGACATGTTGCATGGCTCAGCTAGACCAATAAATATTTCAATATAACATCAGGTCTTTTATTTTTGTTTTTGCCTTCCTTTTGCCTCTTTTCCATAAGCTTTATGCTAAAGGATTGATAAGACCTAGAAATGTTAAAGAATAAGAAGATAAATCAAATAATTGGCAAGAGGATCATGGACTTTACATGAGAGGATAATCTGATAATTTGTTCGTTGTACAGGCTTCCTATCAATTGCCATCAATATTATGGGATCAGACCATTGTTGTTATTAATCAATTAGGACAAGTAGCAAGGATAAAATTTCCCCTGGGGCATAGATGTCACGAGCGCACCTCAGGCACATGAGGCGTGTGCTTGGGCTATAAGGTGCATGCCTCACCCTAAAGAGCAAGGGGCACACCATTTGTGCCTAGGTTATAATTTTTTGTTTTTATTTTTTGATGGACTTGTTAAAATCTAACTAGTAATAACTAGGAAAAAAATTAAAAGAAATTTAAGAAAACAATTAAAACACCTTATTAGCTATCTAATAAATGCATGCCTTACATCCAAAAGGCTTGTACCTACACCTTGTGCCCTAGTGCGCCTTTGACAACTATGCCTTGGGACCTACTGAAGGCTCCGTGGTGCAGCCTTCTAGATCAACGTTACAGCTTACATTCATCTCACTAATCCAACCCACTACCAGGGAGATGTAGATAAATATATAATAATAATTGATAATGGTCAAATTAATATTAAAAAACAATCAAGATGAGTCAATCTGATCAGGAATAAAATAAGATGAGATAAGTTCTCATCCTAAAATAAATAAAATTATCTCTATGTAAGATAATTTCGGAATTAGGAGATAGTTTATCCTATTTTCTAGGAGATAGATATCCTAAATCTTCTCCTACTTTATAGTAGAAAAAGTAGAACACAACCTGTATGTATTTTTTCATGTGTGTTATTTATGGAATTTATTCAAGCTTCTGATTATTTTTTAGACTTGTTTCATGGTATCAGAGCAAGGTTCTGATTACTCGTAGCATTGGAATCAAGACTGTGCACGAGAATATGGCCGAAGCTCACCAAAACCCTACCCTAACCGAAGCATCAGCCACAAGCTCTCCAAACATTCTTAGTCCTCCATCTGCTACAACAAATCTTTCCCACCAATCCAATTGATCACCATCCTTTGCAGATTACTCACCACAAATTGAATGGGAGTAATTTCAGAGAATGGTTTCAATCCATGATGTTGGTAATCAAAGGAAAGGGCAAATCTGGTTATCTAACCGGTTCTATTCCTCCTCCACCAACCACAGCAGCCACTTATGGTGTTAGGAGAAAGAAACTATAATGGCCTGGCTGATAAATTTGATGGAGCCTAAAATAGGTAGGACTTACCTATTCTACAAGACTGCAAAAGGAAATATGAGATTCAGTCCAAGAGATGTACTCCTACTTGGAAAATTCATCCTAATGCTTTGAGATTAGGTCAACTATCAAAACAACCAAACAAGGTACACTAAATGTCACTGATTACTTTAATCTTTTGGTCAAACTATGGCATGAAATGAATCTATTCTACATTGTTGATTGGGAATGCAAAGAAGACAGTGCTAAATACAACAAGATGATTGAAAAAAGATTGTGTTTGATTTTTGACATGGACTTAACCTTGATTTGGATGAAGTTAGAGGAAGGATCTTGGGTACAACGCCTCTACCATCACTCAAGTTTTTTTGGAAGTAAGGAGGGAAGAAAGCCAATGTAAGGCTATGCTCAATCAACAAAGTGAGCCTTCCTTAACTCATCAGAATTCGGCTCTTACTATTTTTAAACAAGGCGAGAACCTACCAATGAGTCTGGGAAGGGACAAACAATGGTGTGACCACTGCAAAAGACCTTACCATAGCAAGGAGACATGCTGGAAGATCCATGGAAAACCAGCTAACTGGAAGCCATGGAACAAGAGGGAGATTACACGATCTGCTTACATAGCAGATGTACCAATAGAAACCGGGAAGAACACCAATCTCAACCTGACAGATTATTTGTTTATCAAGCTTAATTAGTGACATACAGTTGGATTAATTGTCCATGGTTATCCATGATCATAATTTTTCAGCCAACCCCCCCCCCCCCCCCCCCCCCCACACACACACACAATTTTTATACAAAATATTATATGCATAATGTGAGGCAGTTGTTTTCTGTAATAATATTTTTTTAGTACAAAAATTGCCACAAAGCAACCCTAAACATCTAAATTTTCTGTAATAATAAGTTGGACTCGTGAAAGTTTGATGTAATTATAAATTTCTAGTACAAAAATTGCCCATTAGACTTAGATAAATGATAAACAGAAAACCAGATAGGGTTGGGCCGGAAAGCTTACCGTGGACGAAGATGGCGACGAGGGTGAACGGCGGTCTGCAAGTCGGAATCGGAGGTCGACTTCGGCGGAGATGGCGAACACGAAGATCGCTCGCTGAAACAGCGACCAAGATCGGTACCGGTGGACGAAGACTCCAGATCGATGGTCGAAGACCAAGATCGCTCGCTGAAACACAGAGAAAAACCAAGATCGGTGGACGAAGACCAAGATCGCTCGCCGGATCTACAGAAATAAGAACAGATCGTGGACGGAAACCTTACCGTGGAAGAAGATGAAGATGCGCCGGTGGTCTGAAACTCGAAATCGGAGATGGTCTTCTGCGGAGATGGCGACGAAAACGAAGTCAGAGCTCGTCTTCTGTGGAGATGGCGACGAAGCCCGAGTCGGGGCTCGACTTCGGCGGTGGATGGCGACGAAGAGGAAGGGGACGAAGCCGGCTCGAATGGGAGAGGAAAACCCTAGAGCAATCGAGGTGGACAGGAAGCGAATGTTCTGTTCTGTGCGCGCGGTGAGTGAATTCCCAAACAAGCCCCCGACCCCCCAAGGAAAACCAATTCCTGCTAAAGCGAGAGAATAGCCTCACGTGACCGAAAATGATAACTAAATTTATTTGGAAAACTTAGTTAATCAAACATTACAAGAATGTAGGTGAAAAATAGTCCCTTTTTTTTTTATAAAAAAATAAATGTAATTAAACGCACCTAAGACTGTAAATCAAAAAAAGCTCATAAAGCCCATCAATTTGGATAAGCTCATGAAGCCCAAATTAAGAGGCCAGGGGTGAAAATATATATTATTTTAAGATGGAGAAGTCAAGTAAGAACGAATCATACTAGTAGAATATGTATGTGAAAAACGCTTAAATACCACACAATTTGAGTTTGATGTGTGTCTTTTATTTGTTGGTCGTCCAACTTCCATTAATTGGTTTTTACAACCATATCCATCCGGGCCCGTGTTAAGCATGAAGATTATTGCGATTCCTTTGATGGGCTTTGAATTTCCTTCCTCTCCACGCACAAAATCCTCTGGATTATTCATCAATGAAGGTTCTTCACGTGGTTGGAGGTTGGCGTCCATTGTGGCTATCCACTTCTTTCTAAATGCATATATATTTCATAAAATATTTCCTGCTGCTTGTTTTTATATGTTCTCTTGAAGATTTGTTGTATCCCAATGAGTGTGTGCGCGTGTGCTTACACCATGATCCGAATTTCATTAGTTCTTGCAGCTAAAATGTTTTTTTCTTTTTTTGGAGTTTAATCATTGAAGAGTTGGATGTGTATTACAAATCTGTTGATACCTGCAATCTTTTTCTGTAGAATAACTGTGTTCAAGTTTGTATCTAGTTCTAGTGTGTCAAAAAATTTCTGGCAGAATGGTTGGCCATGGTTGATTTCTTTACCGGATAGATATCCTCCAAGCTTAAGTATTATGGATTCCATATGATTTCTCTTGGCCACAAGTTGAGAAACTTCATGTTTAGTTATTATTTAAATCTAAACGTCGAGAGAAAATTTAGGTATTAAACGTTAGAAGTCAATTGAATTTAAAATTGACCGATAATGAAACAAAAAAGAAAAGACGGGTATGTGAAAAAGCGTAATGTAAAATGAGCCCACTGTGAGGAATATTATTTTAGGTTATTTTACCAAATATGTGAGCTTTGGCATTTGGAATTTGGAACTTTTACAAACTCCTATATATATTATTTAATTTTACCATGTACCTGCCCTTGCCTTTTGGAATTTTATTTTTCATTCCATTTATTTTCTTGAGAGTATAGTGGTTCAGGGTAATTTACATTCAAGTTTAATGGCTTGTATGGATGATAGACACAAGGTTGATTGTTTCTCCAAGTTTGGATGTTCATATTCAATTGCTTTGTAGTGACTTTGAGGTTGCTAAAGCTCCATTTAAGTTGGTTTTGCACATTGTTACATATAAACAGTGTTCTGGACAAGAGTTTGAGCTTAAACAACTAGGATTGCAGATCCATTTTACTCTCTAAAGAGCCCAAACGATGTGATTGGAAAAATGCTCCTCTACTTTTGCAGATTAATAGCTCCTCGTCCCCTCCCGACGTCCCTTTTCCATGCTTGGAATTGTTATAATTATTTATCTTTTTACCAATGGAGCTTCTTTCTTTTGAGAAAGTTGATGTATTACTGGATTATTATATTACAAGAGTTACTTTTCAGCTTTCTTGACCTTGTATTGCTCAACTACATATAAAAGGGAAAAGGTGTTTGCTTTTACTACCACCACACTCTGTGTTCTACCGACTGTTGGGTTTTTGGGTATTTTCCTATGTGGAAAAGCCCAAAACTTATTTGGCCCATGAGTAAGAAGCCCAAGACCCTTAGGGTTTCTAATCCCTCAGTATAGAAGGAGAAGGTGTGTGTGTGGGCAGCCGTGTGTTTTGAAAGAGAGAAAAGAGGAGAGTTGGAGAAGAGATACATGGAGTGTGCAAGTTTGATCAATTATTCGATTGAAGCACCATTCGTGGTCCGATCTTACTGATTTTTTTTCAGCTTGTAGAAGACATCTGGTTCTTCGTCCTGTATGATCGGATTAACGTTTTGAGGTTTGAAGCTCCGATTATTAGTCTCCGAACAAAGGGTTTGCTGTCTTTGTTTTAGGCAGGGCGGGCCTAAAACAGCAGACCGGTCATTTTGTTTTAGGCAGAGCGGGCCTTTGTTTCCAACCTCATATGTCATCATTCTTTTTGGTATTTTCGTATCTCTTAATAGAAAATAGTAATCACTCTTGAAAATATAGTATCATGCACATTAAAACATGAGCTTGGAATATTTATTTCGAAACTGAACACCATCTAATCTTCCTCAAGAAAGTCTCTCCAGAGTTGAGTGGTATAAGCATCTCCCATCCAAACAAATAAAGTGAGAAAAAGGAGAGAGATAGATACACAGAAGTCTAATGCATATAACATAGGTAAATGGTGAGGGAAGAACCAACAGGCTCAATGAAAGATGACTCAGATCGCTGTGAATGTCGAAGCATATGATACGATGAAGATAAGGAAGACAAATATGGGAAGCAGCAGCTTGGTGGAGTCTCCATCCGATGAGTTGCTCGTGGTTGACGGTATAGTCTTAGATCCACTTCCTGCACTCATTGGACATCAACATCATACAGCAGTTCAAGAAGTAAAATCATTGAGGGTTGATGTCTTAGCCGAATCAAATTTCTTTTGGGCAGCACATACCCAATCTGCGCAGTGATATGTGCCAACGGAAATGTATTATATGATAATATGGTATAGAAAGTCGAAGTATAATAGCAAATAGAAACAATAATATACCCGAAGGGGACCTTGGTCTTCCAGTAGGAGATGCTGTAGGGGAAGTTGCTGCACAATAAGGGACAATGCAAAGTAAGCAGTGAAAGACAGTGAGGAAAATTGCTTCAAATGAGCTTATATCTCCAAATTGAGATGCAAATATTTTCCTAGATTCTTCTTTTTTCTTTGCATTTATTCCTTGAAGGAAAAAGTCAGAGGTTCTTCTCACCATTACACCGGCCAACAGGGGGAGTCTCGACATTGCAAGCTTTGGGGAGTTCCAAAGCCTGAGTCCGGTTTATGTTGATCCCAAGTGAGGAACTGTTGTTAATGACTACACAAAGGCACTGTGGCTGTGACCCAACAACAGTTTCAAGCTGTGTGCAGCATCCAGAAGATGGGGTTGAGGAGTTTCCCGTTACATAATCCAGGCATGGAGATAAGCTAATGAGGACAGTGGTGCAACTTGACTGAGAACTGGCTCCTTTCCAGAAAGCTGCTAGAAGAAGCAGGGTTAGTATTATCTTCATCTTTATGGATGTTGGATGCACCATCTATGTTCTTGTGATTTTGATTGATTTATTGTCAACCATGTACTTGTTTTCTTGCTTTTCAGTGGGAACAGAACAGTGTGGTTTATATCAGATGAAAATTTGGTGTAAAAAAATGGTAAATGGTCTAGTTGGTTACCAACTTTTCCTACTTCTCAACAGATGTCTTGGTGAATGACTAAATTCCTGTTACATGCTTTCATCTGGTTCGCTAAAAGCTTTGTGTTGGTTCCATGTTTTATTTCCACATTTTTATATGCATATAAATAGCTGAATATGTGTTCTTTTGTATGAGTATATAGCATATTAGCATCGTGCGGTCTCAAACACTGCAGGTGTCCTCTCTTGATTAGAATTGGAAATTCATTTGGTGGTTCCCTATTTTCCCAACACAAACATGAGAGTGTTTGTTCTGACACACCAAAAACTGTTCAAAGTGCTCTGAGATACATGGATTGGGTTTCAAAACCAAACTGGCTGACGATAGCTGATTTGGTCTGAGTGGCATGACCTAAAATTGAAGAATATTATGGGTTATGGATGGAATGGTTCTATGATCTCTCCTTGAGAAACTTTGAGATATATCTACTTTTCCTCCCTATGTCTTTCCACGGGGAACAAAGTGGGCTGGTTAATGAGTTGACTGACTCTGAAGATTCAGTCGGTATGATGATTGACAATCAGTGGGAACTTACATGGGGTAATGATATTCACAAAATTCTGTCTAGACAGTTAATATTAGAATAACAATGTTCAATCTTGTATCTCTTTCCTGTGCCATTGAGCCTAGCTTTGATTAAACCAGTCATCCAAAAGCAGTCAATATTAAGATCACCTTTATGTGCTCAGCTGAATTTATATAATCTGTCATAATTGTGAAACATTGTATAAATAAGGATCACCCGTTAAACACGGTTCTTAATCTGAATTAAACATTTTAAGACTAATAAATTGACTGGGCAGGATGCTTCCCTAACTGTATAGGGTAAATGTTCCACTTGTGATGGACGAATCTTTCCTTACTTTGAGTCTTTCTTTCAGGAATTTAATTTTGATACGAGGACAGTAAAATATTTTTACGTTAGTGCTTGTCAAATTTGTTTACAGTGATCTCAGAAACTAAGCTGAATTTTCCTCTGTAATTTGATTGCTTTTGCTTTTTGAATATTGTTCACTGATTGTTTTCGGTGTTTGGATATCTTCTTTGAGTAAACATTTTGTAGGGACAAGAAGATCAGTTCATGACTCATTCTCTAGTAAATAACTTGTAACAAATCATACAAGCACACAAAACACAACCTCTTTGACTAAAAATACAAAGACTGTGACAATTGTTGTTCTCGTAAAAGGAAGGGAAAGCACATCACTCAACTAGCATCACTGAGACCACTGGAACGAGGAACAAGACAAGACCCTTGCGACTGTGTAGAGCTTAGAACCTGGTCCCGGTAGAAACAAAAGACCCAACAAAGAGAAGGAACACCACAACATGAAGAGGCAATTTGATTGTGCTTCCACCAGAAGCACCATTGGCAGAGCCACCTTTTATGGAAGGAACTGTTTTCGAACCTGCTCCTGCATTAGTTTCTGTATTAGATTCAAACTTTCTTTGACTAAAATATGAGAAGAAAAATGAAACTAAATGAGCATCTTTTCTAGACCTGCATATGGAGTATCTGAATTTGATGGAGTCTCTGGCGTTCCAGGTGTTTGATTGGAGGAATCTGAAGGAGTAGATTCTGCTGAACCCACTGGAGCAGTTCGCGGTGTATCGGCCGAAGCTGTTGGTCCACTTGCAGCTACATTGTCGAATTGAATCCAGATTTCTCAAATAAAGTTGATATATATGCATAGACTAGAAAAGCAGGAAGTTAAGCATCTTACCATTGCATCGGCTAACTGGTGGAGTCTGCACATCGCAAGCTCCGGGAAGCGCTAGAGCTAGAGTTTGATTCACGGTGATGCCCAGTGAGCTGCTGCCACCATTCAGTAACGAGCAAAGGCACTGAGGCTGTGATTGAACAACACTGCTGAGCTGTGAGCAACAGGAAGAAGAAGGTGTCGATGAATTGCCAGTGACATAGTTGAGACACGGGGATAAGCTCATCAGCACCCTCGTGCAGCCTGACTGAGCTGCTGCACCGTTCCACATCAGGGCAACAATGACCAGAATGGTTCCCACTTCAGTCCCCTTCAGAGCCATTTCCAGATTTTCTGCTAGCTGAAATGTCACCTAGTGAGTATAAGAAATGGCCAAATGGGACTGTGTTTGGAACTGAAAGATGTATTTGCTTTTGTGGGTTGGAAACTGGAAGATTGGGGTATAAATATGGTGGTTCACGTAAAAGAGACATTTTGGCAGGTTTCTTCGGGTGGCCAAACCAGCTACTGATATAATGAATTAGCTCAAAGTAGAGTTTTGTTTGGTATCTATACTTGTTCATGATGTAACTGTTTGATCTGATTTGTGTAATTTTAATTAGGATTTGCAAGGGGAATAAGATGCCAATTTATGGGTTAGGTGTGGATCGATACACCGATTGGGAAAGGCCAAATCCAAACCTTTTTACTGGTCAAGCCGAACATAACTAACCTTGAAGTCAGACATGTTTCTAAATCAAGTTAATCGACAAAAGTTCCATTAAATTTTATAACACCAATATTGTGAGTTGGGAGGTGCCCATTCTAATATTATAATGGGGGAATCTAAATATTATAAGCTCAATTAACTAAACAAAGGCCATTGTTAAGTTCCAAGAAGTGGTAATCAATTTTATTTTTCACTTGTCGTTACTTTAAGATGATGATGCCACCCTCCATAATTCACTGTGCAAAGAAATTCAAATTCTTACACAGTCAATGCATTGAATGAAATTCTCAAATTAATGGCTCATGCGAATAGTAATTTTCTAAGATACATATTTTGGTAATGGACATCTGAACATACATAAAAACTTATCAGATCAAAGTATTATGAATTTCAAGTAAATAAGAATATCATGAAAGTCAACTTAAAAAAAAATATCTTACGAACCAAATTTAAAAAAAGAGTAACTGAACTAAATTTAAATATGTAACTATATATGACAGATGTAGTCAAGTCACATACATTCGAGTCTCCTCAAATGTAATGTAATAGAAATAGAAATGGTTGAAATTACGAACCAACTGGTGCTAATGGCTCGTTCTTGAACTTGAATCTTGATTTGAGAAGCAAAGAGAAGATATAAAAAGTAATCAAATATTCACTCCTACCCTTTTGGTTTCTATTTTTGGAACTTAATAATTGCAGATTTGAATTTTGTAATTTGAGGAGAAAGGCCATTTCCTCCATTCCGTAACGAACGAGCTCCGCTGGTGCTCAGTCTCTCTCTGATCCACATTTTCAGCGAAGCATTTCGTCGAGTCGAACACGAAAGTAAATGATCGAACGGCTCAATCGCCGGGACAAATCCACGGCTCACTGCCTATAAATTGCAAATCATCCATTTTCCTTTCCCGTCTCAACCGTCGCTGCAGAGAACAACACTGAAACTCATCGGCATCCACTGAGAACTACAAAAGCAGATCAGATCAAACAGAAGAAGTCAATATCAAAGCGACGCACGACAATGGCCCAGAAATTTGTTGCCGCGTTTCTCATTTGCATGGTCGTTTTAGCTGCCGTGCAGGTGCAGCAGACCCAAGCCGTTGCTGAAGTCTACAAGGCTTGCTACAAGAGCTGCGAGAAAGACTGCGAGTCCGGCGGCCAAGGCTACACCTTCTGCGAGATGAAGTGCGACACCGACTGCGCAGCAAAGGAGGTCGCCGGTAAGTTTTAATTCCTTTCTTCATCTAAAGCCACACAAGCACGTTAATTAATCATTATACATTCTGGTACTACGAGCATTCAAACACAAACACGCCATTCATGTTGCAGCGAAACTGGAGAAAATCAAGGATGCGGTGAAGAACTGAGGAGGAGATGATGAATTGAAGGAAGGATGAGCTAGTTTAAGCTACAGTGAGTACGTAACGTAGTAGGCCGAACCAGAACCAGAACCAGAAATAGAAGAAAGAATAAAGCCTCTGGAAGAATTTCTTTCTATTTCTTTTTCGCCGGCAATATTATTAATGCGGTGCTTGTTCCTTTCATCTCTTTTGTTTGCTTCATCAATTAATTAATTAATAGGCTGATTTCTTTTCTTTTCTTTTCTTTTTAATTTTTTAATAAAAGTGTGAACTTTGGCTGGATCCAACCAACCAACCATGAATAAATTTAATTGTTCAAAAATTCAGGACCTATGTTGAGCAATTGACTTTCTGTTTTATTTAATCTCACCCCGTGTACACTGTACTCTCATCGTACGCGCGCCACATAGCTTTCTCCAAGAGCAACACGTGTCGAATCAATGCTCTTACGTGCCCCTTCTCATCCCCCATCCTCTCCATATATGCCCGGTACGTAGCTTCTCTATCCCCTGGCAACCCGATTAAGCCACAGCACTCCACATGGCGCTGAGAACGAAGTTCCTGATACTTGTTCTGCTTTCGTGCTTCATCTTCTTCCTCGGCGCTGTAGCCTCAAGAGTTTGCGGACCCAGAGGCGGAGTTACAGAGGTGCAAGCACCAGTGCAGGGCCCTACGCCGAGCGGACGAGTGGCAAAAGCCGCCGGTGTGCGAGGAGAAGTGCCATAAGTACTACGAAGAGGAGCAGCGGAGAGAGCGCCAAGAGGAAGGGTGGAAGAAGGTCGCCGAGAGCCCCGAAAAAGCAATACAGAAAGTGCAAGGAACAGTGACATGAAGAGCTGGACGTGACAAGCATCAGCGCCTGTGCTAGCGGCGCTGCGAGGAGGTTTACAGAGAGAGAAAACAGAGAGATGAAAATGAACGACAGCAAAACCGAAGCCGGCAGCCATATGTGTTCCAAGACCAGGACTTTGCGACCTCAGTTGAGACCCAGCATGGCAAGACCTCGCGTTATGCAGAAATTCACTTAGGACCTTCTTTGAGCCATCGAGAACTTGTTGGAAGTATGGACTTTTAAACTTTATAGAGGTTAAGAGTTTATACTTGGATAAGTGAGAATATAAGTAACATAAACTCGAGCCATACAAGGAAATAAAAGTGTTTGGAGTGTTTCGTGTGAGTATTTATTAACTCGTAAAGTTTATGTATAGTGTGAGTTTATAAATACTTTGTCATCTAATTAGTTTTGGCATAGTGAAGTCATGTTTAAATTTTAATGATTTTATATTTCTTTTTATAAATTTTGAGTTACTTTTAAAAAAAAATATTTTTTTGCGGTGTATAAGGTGATATTTAAATAATCGCACATAATATGATTTAGAGAGAGAATGAATCATAAGTTAACTTGTACTGTAGAGCTTATTGTGAGTTACAGGACAAATAAAGGAACATGTTGAGTAGGTGAGAGTTCAAAGATCGACTTCACAAGAGAAAAGACGAGGTATTTCCTTTCCACACAACCCAAATGTTGATGCCAGGTGAAAATGGAAGGCGAAGTGCCAATTTGTGTTTCTATCTCTTTCAAGTATCATATGAATATGAAGAGACACAACATAGCTCTAAAGCAAACGCAAAGAAGAATGTTGAGCAAAATGCAGCTTTACGTGTCATTCACAACCTCTGCCTACACGATAAGATCGAGGCTACAGGTGCCTACCATCAAGAGATTGTCAATGCAAAATATGAGTTGGAAGAGAAGAGATGCAGTCTACACCTAAAAACTTAAGCACGAAAGTACGAAGACATGTCTCAAGAGCTAAATATGCTAAAAGAACAAATGAAAAATATCAATGTGATTAAGCAATAGCAATATCGACTTTCCAATACAGAGGAAAAGAATTCGTTTTGATTGTTGTTGAAAAAATAAGTTAGGTTTAAAGAGGGATGCTGAAAGTCTAAACTTAACTTCATAGAAGTTGAGGACTTGTGAAGTCGATCCTCAGGCAGCAATGTTTGTTGCAAAGGGTACTAAACAATTTTCTCTGAAAAATTAAGCAAACTTAGTTTACAAAGAAATTCACGTCGAGGCTGCTCCTTTGATTGCAGGAAGAGGAAGAATAAATTTGATTCTTCGAGATAAGAGGGAGAATTCCAATATTTGACGAGGAGATATGTTGAAGGTTCCAGCAGGCGCAACCGTTTATATCATCAATAGAGATGACAATTAAAAGCCTGTGGTAATTCGACTCATCAAAGCCCGTGCCTAATCCTGGCCATTTTCATACGAGAAATACTGTCAAAATAATATATATTGGTGACAAAATCCTTGGGATATGCAGGTACTTTTTGGAGCAGGAGGGGAAGAATCGTTTTCGAATGCTTACAGCCCTGAATTCCTTGACGCTGCTGCTTTCAATGTAAGTTTGATGATCAACTAGTCCTCCCTAACATTTGGGTTTCCATTTCTCTTCACTAGTATTTAACAAATGGCGGTCTCTTTTTGTTTCTCTTGTGGTTTCTGAAAACATTAGATAAGGATTGAGGGAGCAGTGGCAGGGGATACTTTGAGATGGCATGTCGCCACTTGTCCAACGAATCCTGCCGGAAACACGGCGGAGGCGGAGGCTCGCGCCGCCACCGGAAGGGCGCTGGCCCCACCTACCAGAAAGTGAGCTCTCGCCTGAGGCGTGTGTCTTCGTCGTCCCCGCCGGTCACCTAGTCATTGTCGTCGCTTCCAAACACCAAAAGCTGCAAGTCATCTGCTTTGAATTGAGATCAATGCCCGCAACAACCACAAGTATACTCTCGCATATGTCCATAGAAAGAAGAAATTAAAATCCATGATGAAACGGTTCGACTGCGTTTGGGCTGGCCGGTGAATTGCATGCAGGACGGGGGGACGTATTCAATAAGCTTGAGGAGGCTGCTCAAGCGTTTGCCTTCAGCGCACCGTCGAGAGAGGTGTTTGGGAATCAAGATGATGGGTTCTTCCTCGAGGGCCGGCCCACGCCAATAACACGAAGAGGTTTGCTAATTCTTAACTAAGAAAATGAGTGGTGGTTTGCGGCGGAAGCTGAAGGAGGGGTCGGCAGTGCAATTCATATACGATACGAGTACGAGTGGTGGTGGGTTTTGCTTTCTTGTCTGTGTGTGCAGAGGTTTACCTACGTGTAAATGTAAGCTTGAGCTCTAACCTAAATAAAGCAGAGCAGCTGCTGCTGCTGCTACTTTGGGTTTTATCAGTTTCATCTTTTATTGTTCTTGCACATTTCATCGTGGATTCATGGATAGAGAACAAGATACAGAAACAGCAGCAGTACATGCCTATGAAGAAAATGAATACCCTAGTTCTTAAACATTATTTGCTACCTCTGTTAGCTCGCCCCCCTGCAAAACCATTCAGAATATATAAATTACATAAAACCAACTAAGGATGCACCTATCAAAAATTCATGAAAGTGATACTACAAACTCATGAATCTCTATGATCTCTAGCTGAAGAAAGGAATTCAAGCTAAACAGAGAGAGAGAGGAAGAAATGACCAACCCATCATTGCATTGCAGCCAGTCCATCCGCATCTCAATCGCTGGGGAGATGGATTCTTCATACAGCCTGCAAATGCAGGACCAAAGAAGAGAAGGGTAAGAACTAATGCAAAAATCTTTTCAAGCTGAGAACTTTGATAGAGAAAAGACTTGATTTTCAGTGATAGTCCCATAATATGCGCTCAGGTACTTACTGCTCTTTCAACTCAGTAGTTGAATTCAATTAGTCTCACAGATTTCAACAGCCAAAGTCTACATAATGTTCGTGATAGTTGTCATGGCTGCAGATCCACCTTGTACAGCTTCAAAGAAACGCTGAGCAGACCACAACACATCCACAGTTTATCAATCCAAGTGTGGCAACAACTCTTCTACCTCAATCCTAGAACTGGAACAATTCAAACTTCTCTTATTTCGGCTGAAACTGATGGATTCTACTTCTGCCAAAAATGTGCTATAGACTGGTCTATGATCCGAGAATCTGGACTCTCCACGTGCATAAGATATTTGATGAAGTCCTATACCATACCATAATATTCGATCACACCTTCAAGTACAAAATTTGCCAGATTGGTTATTCATATTGGAAGTAAATAAACGATTCTAAAGATCCTCATTCCTTCAATTGAAAGACACAATACCATGAGGGTGTTCTTCGCTTCGCTTTTGGGTTGATGTCATCTCCCGCATATTTGTCTGAATTCTTCAAGTACTTGTATGTGGGAGGAAAATAGATCTTTCCTTCACTCCATCCCTCGAAGACATGTCCCTGCCTCTGCTCTATCCGGAGCTGCTGAGGAAAGAACTCTTAACGTTCATATCAAGCAGTTCAAAGTATCTCAGAAGAGATGGAACAATATAAGACTGCATTTTCCTAAAGACAGCTTCTAAGACATGCCTGGTCATTTTCTAACAAAGTCCTCCAGTTGCGCATATCAACAAGAGCCTTTGCACAATGGTAAGACAGTGCAATGCGGTAATTCAAATCCCCGAGCCAAATAATCCGGCTACATCATCAAACGGTATCTTAGAATTCTGAACAATATACGCTAAAAAGTAAATTTCTTCTAAGCTAAAGTGTAATTTTCTTCTAATCATAGGATGACTTAGAAAGATTGCTAATGAGGGCCTTACTCGTGTTCGAGGATTGTTCGGGGGGAATTCTCGCCCTCCATGCTCTGAGCTCTTGGAAACCTAGTCTTCCTCAGAATTTCCGCTACATCAGAGTTTCTTCGCAGCTCGTCGCCATCCTTCTGCCCGGAGGTTAAGTGACTGCAAACAAAGCAGAAGCTTGTTTGGTGCAAAGACATGCTGATTGAAATAGAACCCTGCAACACCCAAGTGAAATGCTTAATCATTTAATTGAATCCAATCCTTCAGGAAATTTCTTGTAAAGCAAAAATCTACCTTATTGCCAAGATAACCCATCAACCCTGTTCCCACACAAGAAATTTTCATGTTGTGAACAACGTGCCTTAGATCAGTCTTCACCCATACTGTGAGGAATATCCCAACCATTTGCTTACTGGCAACCAAACAGTACCTTGATTGCCCCAGATATCCATCTCCTTCCTCCATGAAAATAGAACAGTTTTGGGAAACTGGCAAATAGTGTGTGGTATCCGGTGAAAAATCTCCAGGCTCATTCTCATCATCGGATGAAAAATCTCCACTGACATTTGGGTCATAATCACTGGGTTTGTGACTAATGAAAACACCATCACAAACGCTGAATCTACGTTCAAGTCGGGGTTGTGGCATCAACGTGTTGTTTTCCATCATTCGCATGCTGTGACTCACGGACTGAAACGAGCTATCGTGGAAGATAGACGAGGCATTTCGTCTTGTTGACCCTTCAAAGTCTGCATTTAGCCCCACAATAGAGTCCGGAACAATGTCTAGAATCTTTTGGATGAGTGTTACCCATTTCCCTGCCGGGCCATTGTCTTCTGTACCCAAGACATTACCAGCATTTAAAGGCACAATTTCTTGGAACCTGGTTGGCAGTGGAACAGTTGAATATGAAACCAATGCTTAGTCAAAGCCGAACTAAGCAGCAATAATTTTTTATGTTTGAGTAATCACTCACCCAAGAACATAGATGTCTGCAGCAGGAGAGGAATGGAGCCAATCTTTGAGATTCAAATAACTCGGAGGAGACTTTCCGGCCACATTCCATGTAGCTACAAAGATGCTGTGTTTCACATGGAAAGAAGCCATGAAAACCAACTATTTGGCAGAACCAGATAAAACAACACAATAGAACCAATAAGAACATCGCGGCAAACCTATAATTATGCACATTGGTTACTTGGGAAGCATCTAGGCCGATCTTTCTTTCCCGGAAACGAACAGAATTCCTCCTATTTGGTCTCTCTGTTCATTCAAGAGAGTGAATTAGGCAAGTGAGAAATCAATAAAATTTCTCTGTTTTCTTTTTGCAACAAAAATTTAGTAAAATTTTGTGAGGTTAGGATATTCTGTGGTCCAGATCAATACTGATCTACTAAATACTTAACCTATTCTGCTTTCACTGATAGTGCATGCCTCCTTCTCTGATACATTCTTCCTCCAGTCTTCATCGCCAGCTGAAAAAGGAGAAAACAAAAAGTTAAAGCTGTCTGCATCAATTGCACGTATTCAAACACAAGCCAACAAGAATATTCTGCTTGAATTTCAGAAAGGAGAAAACAAAAACAGCATTTAAGCTAGAAATGTAAGGGCGGGAAATAAAATCCAAACGTTTTGACAGCATTCAAACATTGATCCATGCAGGATATGCTACAGTATGTTAGTGAAGAAATTAAAATCACATTGTAGTTTGAGAATTTTCAATTTTGGAACCCAAAATTAGGTTTAGAACATATTGCCACGGAGACAATAAATGGTGAACCTTGGTGAATGGCATCGTCCGGATCGGAGTCTCGGGCTTTGTTCTTGACACTGAACCATTTCTTGACCAGCGTCTTGGACCATGAAAGCTTCATCAACATCAAAGATTCAGCAATCTCATCAACGATAATGTAGACAAGCTAATCAATGAGGGCCAACCTCAGTTTTAATTATTTGTCAAACCAACCTTGCTTTTATTGGAGTTCCCATCTCTCATCGTTCCAGGACTTCAGAGAGCTGTCACAAATTCACAGAGGAGGACGTGGAAACCTCAATTATTGACTTTGTTTCCTCAGAATGCCATTAAATGGTTGAAAGCAATTCAAGCCTATGGACGGAATAATTGAGTTTGAAAGAAGAAAATCCCAGTTTGTGGGTTTCTTGACACGCAAAAACCGGGTCAAGTAGAAAGACCCCGGTTAGGTTTTTCCTTTGTTTTTGTTCTCAGAAAAAACTAGAAAGAAAGAGAGAAGTTTCTCAGGAGAACTCTCACTCTCTCAGCAAGGTTGGTCTATATATACATAATCCAAGCATTACCCACCTTTCCATTTGGTTTTCTGCGAGAGAAAAAGGCAGATGTTGGAAAGATACATACACCCATTGTTGCATTTTCTTTTTCAGTTCATAATGTTGTGGGGGTTGTGGGCATGCTCGCAGCTAGGCAGGAATGTTTTTAGGAAATTTTTGTGCAGGCAAAGAATGTTCCTCCAACATAAGGTTGGGATTCGAGGAACATCCATGGCTTTCTAGGACTTCAATTCATGGAGATTCTGGGATGAGCAAGAGGGTTGCTTCTTCCAATGTAGGTTTTTGGGGGTTTTAGATAGATTTTGCTGAATATTTGAGGGTTCGACCGAGTGGATCTCTCCTCAAAACACTAAACCCATTGGAACAATATGTTTGCCTGTTGGGCAAAATTGTGGTTCTTTTGGCCAAATCTAGAGTAATGTCTATGGGAGCCAAGCCAATGGTCCCCAGTTTTTGTCTTGGTAACGTTTTACAAATATAATATTTCTTTTCTAGCAAATTAGAACCAAAATAATAAGATAATCTACTTAGTATTTAGATACTAAAAAAGTATATGGATTGCTGATAATTATAAAAGTGTCACTACAATGGCATTTTAGTATGATTTCTACATATTTTTCGAAGGCAAAAAAATTAAATATATGAGCAGTGTTTTTCTTCTGTGTTGCCAATGCAACATTTGAATTCATTTACTAAACAAGTTGGATTTGTGCATGGTGTTTAATTGTTAATTATGGATACTGTCCATGGGAGGGTGAAGAAAGATCTTGCTTGGGTAATTGGAGGGTTAATCCACGGCATGGTCCAGGCAATCTCATGGGTTTTTGGGCTGTAATCCAGCCTTGAACAAAGTATTTCTTGGATTAACTCAAAAAAATTCATTTGACTAATCTAAATACATGCTGCGTCTCGGTCTCGGAGACTCTTGTCTGTTTCCCCCTCCTTACTTACGGTTCACTTTTCACCTTTTTAAGGATCTTTGGATCATGACTGTTTTTAATTTATTTATTAGTCAAAGGATTTAAGTACTAGAGCTGTGAAGCAAGAACAGGAACTCCCAAAAAACAAGAAGCCCTCACCATGGTTTGAATTTAATTTTTTTAATTTAATTTAAATTTGATTCTTTCAAATGTTGATAATTAATTTTTCTTTTAATTTATCAGTAGTACTTCAATTTTCTAATAACTATTATTGCGCGATCTCTGTCACTCGTACCTTCAATTTTGACAAAAAAGATAAATCGTAAGTGTGAGATTTTGTCTCATTGCACAATGCGAGAATAAATCTCACAACCCACCAATACGAATCTGATATATTGCTTACTCAACTGCTCGACCTATGCCTTAAAGACAAATTTATGCTTCTCTTCAATTTATAAAGGGTGAAGTCATAAATACACCTTTATATTTTAGTAAAAAAGTCTTATGACATCCTAAACTTTCAAAACGTCTTATTAGATATATTTACTTCAAAAAAATAAAATTATTAAAATATTTTTAATTTGAATTAAATTAAATTCATTATTGAGATGATCGCTCTTGCGCGGCCCCCGATACTCGTGCCCTCGATTACGCTAATGAAAGTAAATTACAAATTGAGTCTTTAACTCTTGCGTAAGATGAGAATCGAACTCGCAACTCATTAGATTGATATTGGTATATTGCTCGTACAATTGCTTGACTTATACTTTAGGGGCAATTAAATTCATTCTTATACTTTACCAAAATGTTTCGTGACACCCTAATTTGCATAAAAAATATTTAATAATTTTATTTCTTAATTTTTTTTAAAAACAGTTCAAGTAGTCATGATTTTTTTTGGGTAAAGTACATGAATATATTTAATTTAATACAAATTAAAACAAGTTTAATAGTCTTACTTTTCTAAAATAGAGATGTTTAATGGGATATTTTAAAAGTTTAAGATAGCATAATTTTTTTTTATTAAAATATAAGGGTGCATTTATGTTTTCACCCATTTATAAACGTTACTTAATATTTGAATACTTTTATTAACCTTATTTTTTCTCTGTTATTTTCAATTGATTCTTTAATTTTTTTGACTCAAACGATTTTATTATATCTAAATCACATCAATTCGATTCGATTACTAAAAACTATTTCATAACGAACTAAATTAACTGTAAATTCAACCTTCCCCGCCTGGTTATGCCGTGTCCCACTAAAACGACACCGTTTCGATGCGCAGCTCATCTATAAGTTGTAAAAAAAAAGAGCTTACCCGATCAAACGACAACGTTTTAGTACCCACTGCATCGTCGTGCCAATCAGCGATACTGGTACGGAATTTGGGCAGACGAGACGAGCGGGACACCACCAAGATTCTCAAACCCTCGGTGAGTCTTCTCTCCCCGTTTCTTCCTTCAACTTTTCTCATCTTTAATTAATTTCTTTTCGATTTACAATCCTACAAATTTGCATAAAGCAGTCGTTTTTCCCTTGCACAGCCTCTTTACCCTATGCATATGTGGTCGTGTATATATCCGTGGACTGTATATACTTTTCTTCGGTTGATTTATGGAAGACGTGCTTAATTAGGTTTTTCTAGCAGAAGGCAATGGAAAGAATTACCATTTATTATACACGGCATTCAGCTCAATCGCAGAGTTTTGGTGTTCTTTTTGCTAGATATTGAGTTTGGATTGCAATTTATTTTGCCGCTTTGTCGTTTGTATTTTGGTTCACAGAGTTGTGCTTACTGTAACATGAAAAGGGCAAAGCCCTGGAGTGACGGAGACGATGATGATTCCTCGTCTGATGAATCTTCAACCCTAGATACTGACGCAGAGTCTAATGATGGGTCTAACAAGAACAAGGTAGATGTTAGCGTAACATCTAGAAGACCATCCAAAGAAAAGGCATCTGAAGGTAATCTATTTCCTATCTGGTTTGTTTTCCCAGAGTTTACACATTGCCTTCTGTCAATCTTCATTTGGAATTTATCAATCTTTATAACAAACTAAAATCATTGACAAACATAACCGACTTGGTTCCCTATATACTGAGGCTGAGCAGGGGCCCCTCCGCATGCTTGATTTAAGAATGAAGATATCTTTTGGTTCTAATAGGACCTTTTATGGACTGGAACTCTTTTATGTTCCTTTCATTCGATATTTCTGAACAAGTTCTTGGATAACAAGCCTAAAAGTTTTCTTATTGATGATATCGACATTGATGATTGTGACAATAATAGTTTGTCTTGCTCAAATGAAGTTGGTTATCATCATCTTTTTTTCTTTTTGTTTTTAAATGCATTATATTTCTTCTTTTATTTAAATAAATCTAACCATCTTCTTTCTTAAATTCATATGGCCAACCCAACATTGTCACATAGGGAGATAAAGGCTTGATATGTTGTTGCTGTAAATTTAACCATTTTCTTTCTTGAAACTTACGACCAACAACAATTACAAGCTTTAATCCACTGGGGGGGAGGCCTCTTACTTTAAATTCTTAAATTCATTTATATTTGGAAATGATATCTTAGATGCTTAGAGGCTTTATGGAGAATACATCCATAAAATTAATATTTTAAATGATTATAAAACAAGCAAAGCTATACTGTAAAAGAACTCTAGTGAAATTCTTTATGCAACATGTATGTCAATACAAAATGTTATAAAAGCAATATCTATAGTTAGGAAGGCTGATGAAAAACAAAAGGGCTACCTAATATTCACTTTCCATTAAATTTACTGTGAACATTACTGAAACATACTTTAAGCGGTTTTTAACCTAATAGAGATTTACTTAAGGTCTAGATCTTTACAGAGGAAAATTCTACAAAAATAGTCTATATACTTCTCAATGGTAGATAAACACGTTCGTAAAGTTGCAAGTTAAATAAAAAAATAAGGGTTTTAGGTATCAAAACATCAATTTTGAGAGAGTTTTAAATACCTAAAACCCCTCAAATGATTTTCTTTTCTTTTTTTCATTTTGAACTTGCAACTTCGCCGACACTCTCTACATTTGGGGTGTGTTTCCCATGTTGCGAAATTTTCCTCCATGAAGATTTAGACTTTAGGTAGGTTTCTAATAATTTAAGTAGGTTTCTATAACATTAACAATAAGTTTATTGGAAACTGAATATTGTGACAATCCTTAGGTGTAGGCTTTTATAATTATCCTGAAACAAAATTGATAAAGAAGATTACATCATACAATCATGAAGCTTAACTCAAAGAAGGCAGTTTGTAATCCATCTCAATGTAAGTAATAATCCCACCTTCAAATATTATTAGAAATTTATGTTTGCATGCCTTATTTCTTGCTTTGAAAAATTATACATTAAGATAAGAACAAAATTTTAAAAATCTGTGGAGGGATTTTGTGATGTGTATCAACAGTAGTTTACTTCAAGTTGATTTTTGTTTACATAATTTTTTTTTGTCAAATGGCTTAGAGAAAAAGATTTGTGTTGATTGGCACTAATTGATATTATTCTTCAACTAAAGGTGTAGTTTGGGCTACTTAAAAAAAGAAATGCTTTTTTATCATCTAGAAACCTAAGTTCAATAGTTAGAATTAGCAATATTATTATTGGGTTCTTCTTTTGTTTTTGATTTAGATAAATTATACAGAACACCCTTGAGGTATACCCAAATTAAACAAGGCACCCCATAATTTCAAAAATTATACTGACTTGTTAGAATTAATAGGTTGAATAATTTAATCGAGATTGACTTAAGACTGTATTGGTATTTAGTATCTTTAAGAATTGTATTTTGGTTAATAAACTTATATTACATCAGAAGGTAAAAATAAAATGATAAAAGGTCAACAAAAATAGCAAATAGTCAACCCCCCCAAAAAGGTCAAAATTATTCATAATTTCTTCTTTTGCTCTATCCTAATATACCCTTACAGTCTTTTCACAGCTTATCTACTCTTTTAGTTAAGAAACTTTCTACATGCCACACATTTCATCTACAACACCACCATTTCATGTGCTTCAAAAAATTATTAGATGTGCATCTCTTGTTCTAGAACAACTATTTGTAATTACAAGTGTATGTAACCAAATGTAATATACATGTGTATATACATATAACCTGTCCATCATCATTCCGAACTGCAAGTCTTTCTGTCGTACATCTTCTCATATCCTCAATGATCTCTTCTTAGACCATCAAAGTTCCTTTTAGAGGCATTCCCCAAATTACTGTGCCTATATCCTCCCACAATTTCCTATTATGTAATCCAAGTTAGAGGGGCATAAAAACTAATTATATTATATTCAATTATGATCCAAGTTTTTTTTTTCCCCGAGTAAAAAGGGGAGGTGGATGTGTAGAAGAAGCAGCATATTGATAAAGATATATATTTTTTTTTCTAAATTCAGGGGTGATTGGATTGAAAAAATAAAAGATTTCTAACTCTCTTTTTGTGCTATGAAGTATGAACATAGACCAATTAAATTAATTGTAATTGGAAAAAGAGAGGATAGAAAATCTATTGATAAGTTTCCCCAGGTATCTATTATTTTCTTACTACCAATACCTTGTATTGAATGTATCTAGGAGGGGGTGACTGGTGCTAGCAACCCTGCTTGGATGTGACTATAATAGCCTCTACCTATTTCACATTGGGAATCAGGAGGCATATGGGGACTTCAATGAGTTTGGGCCATGACCTAATCCCCAAGGTCACAAGTGTTAGTGAATCTAACGGCCCAAATCACCCCAATAGATGCAAGGAATAAGATTTGAACATCTAAGTGGAGATGGTTGTATTGTCAGGCCTTGAACGGTTGGACCACTTTGCCAACAAGTTCTAATATTGTTACTGAGTCCCCCTTTCTGCTGATCATTAAAGTATCTTTTATTACATATTATGTTTATGCCCTTCCTGTGTTTATTTTTCCTGCATAACAGAAGCTTATAACTGGCGGTCAGACTCAACAACAATCACAAGCTTTTATCCCACTAGGTGGGATCAGCTATTGGTCAAACTTATTTATTTCTAATATGCATGCCTCATTCAGTCTCCTTCTAATCAAAATGCCTCTTAAGTCACGTCCTTTACTAAGAATACAAGTGTTCCTATGTTTGAAATTGCTAACCTAATTTAGTATTATGGACTTACTTTTTAATCTAAGCTCGTCTAGAATACTGGAATCCTGGTTCATTTATAACGCTATATGCATGCAAGTGCAGCATCCTTGTGATTTCTTACTGCTGCAAGGATAAATGCGACATCATTGCTTAAGATATCATTAGGTTTCATGTTCATAATGAAACTGACAGCTTTGTCTCGTCATTCAACTACCCAACACATCCCTCCTTTATCTAAGCTTTGGATTGGTTGTATACTATCAAGATAAAACCTAAAAACATGGGTGGAGTAGCTTCTTGAAACATGAATTTGATAAATTTTAGCTGATTTTGGCCTGTCTATGCCATTTGTTTGGCATTTATTTATGGATAAATAGATATAGATGGATGTCTGCTGAAGATAGAACTAGTCAACTTTTTCAAACTTTATAAGGTCAATTTATCAAGTCAAGATCGAGGAGAAGACATAGGCACTAGTTATGATTATGAAGGAAGAGGCTTGGACACTGCTTACTGATGTTGTGTCTACATTGGGCACAGAGGATGAGGCATACTTGTTGGACACTTCCCAACATTGATCTATTATGACGACATTTTGTAATTAGCAATTAAGGTGCTGTTATCTTATATTTGCTCAAGTCCATTTTGAAGAAGATTTGATGTGTCAGTTTTGTGTCCTTGTTTTGTTTGTTTTAAGATGTTTTTTTTTTTTCCTAGTTGGATTCTAAACTATGGGCCTTATAGAACATAAGGTCATAGATAGAAGTGAATAGAAAGTTAGAATTTGTGTAGCTCACCCCACATAGTATGATAAAGACTTGGTATTTTTCTATTGTTGTTTTGGATTCTAAACTATTGAGCTGTCTTTTTTTGTCATTTTTCTGCTAAATAAAAGTTAAAACTATAAAAATATCAATGCTGGACTAAGAAAAAGTCTTATTGGAAATCTACGAGGGCATGAGATTTGCATCCATGTTCATTTGAGTGCTTGCTTTAGATCATTTTGACCTAACTACTCGCTTATGTCTTACATATGATGGAAACTCCTTTTTATTTGTGTGTGTCTGGTTGTGTGCAGGTGATTCTGGAAAGCGGAAGAACAGGGCTATTGATTTTGAAGCTTTGAGTCGACATGGCTATAAAGGTGGTCTATCAGTTTTGAGTGTGCCTCTTCCACAAGACGGGAATGACCAAAAGCAAGATTGGTCTTGGTCGACTGGCAAGGAAGGTCATCCCGCGAAGGAGACTGAAGAAACTTATGATGAGCGGCAGAGAACTA
Source organism: Diospyros lotus (assembly GCF_014633365.1). NCBI lineage: Eukaryota > Viridiplantae > Streptophyta > Magnoliopsida > Ericales > Ebenaceae > Diospyros > Diospyros lotus. Next base: position 32,598,857 of record NC_068340.1, on the reverse strand, counting down.
GAGCAGCTGTTATCGAAGCAGAGAGGCTAACAGATGCACAAACTCAGAAAGAGAGAAAGAACCTCCTCTCATTTGCCCAGAAAGAGAAGAGGAAAAGAGATCTTGGTCAGGCCAGTAGGGGGAAGAGCTATGTTGAAGAAGAGAAGAGGCTGCTGAGGGAGAGTGGCATCTATTCAGGTTTTGATTCCTGATCCGACATGTACGTTGTCACCTGTTGTTATTTCATCTTATTTAGTAATGTTAATTATATACAGTGTAAAAGCTGAACTCTGTTATGTTATGTAGGTTTAGGTTCCTTGCATTCTTAGGATAAGCTGTAATGTACTTCCCGGTTTATGTGAACATTACATTAGGTTGTGCTCTATCTAGTTTAAGAGAGGAGAGATTTTGAACCAAAAAGAGGATTCATGATCATACTCTTGGTTCTGGGCAGCCCTTTACTTCCCCAACAGTAGGGAAAGGTCCACTGCTCCCAACCTTTTTTAATGTTTAACATTCAAATTTTATTTTATTTTATTTTTAACTTCCATTTTCATTTTATTTTGCAACCTCCATCGAGGATTAGGTTGGGTTCCATGAGTCGGACCTTGCCCGGGCACCTCTGATGTATTTATTAATTTTTAATTAAATTTTGCATATTTATTCAATTTGCATAAATACAAATATTTACATATTTGGTTTATATATTTTTTAGAAAAGGTGCTTTTATATATATATATATATATATATTTGATTTGTTTATATTTAGTTTAAATTTTAGTTTATAGTTATATGCATTCAGTTTATGTTCTTTTGTTTTGAAAATTTATCTTTGTATATATTTAGATTATATAAAAATATTTTTAAGATGGCAGCCACTAGCCAGCTTATCTAACTTTACCATGCCGTGTCAACATTTACAATTTTTATAAACTTAAGAAAAGCAACTTAGAATTAAAACAAAATTGAAATTAGATGTTACTATTGATAAAAATAAAAAATAATTCAACAATAAAACAAAATTAAAAATAAATACTAAAAGTTTGTTTGTTTGTTTTTTTTTACATTTTACCTTTTATTGATATGCTCAAATGAGGAGTCCATTCCATCACCTGAACGCAAGCCTAGTTGAAATTAAAAAAAAAAAAATGTACATTTAAGTTGTGAAAATATAAAGAGTAAGGAAAATACTGCAAGAAAAAGTACATTGCACAGGAAAAGAAAATGGGGGGAAATGGCTGACTGCAACTGCAATTCCCCTCATTTAACCTGGAACTTCAGGCAGTCAATGAAAAATGCTATAAAGCAAGCTTAGGGAATGGTGAAAGGAACAGGAAAACTTGATTATTCTGAGATGGCATTCCTTCCCTACATTGAAAAATCTTCAGCATCCATGATCCATGTCAAAACATCTGGCTGCAGTCTAACGATGACTGCTGCAGCTTCAAGACATCCATTTGATTGTCAAGGCATATGAAGGAGGAGGAGGAGGAGGTCGAAAATTGAATTGATTACACAATGGGGGAGAAGGCGGAGAAAGAAACTGTCATGGACCGCGCGGTGTCCCAAAACAGAAGCAGCCATGTGACTGGCCTTCGGGTATCATTCCACCTCCTTTGCTTGTGTCTACTGCTTCCAACAACCTCACTACCTCATCCATCTCTGGGCGCTTCTCAGGGTCTGCATCCCAGCATTTCCTCATGATGCTTCCCAATGAATTCGGGCAACATCTAGGGATTTCTGGGCGTAGGTTCTACAAAAAAAAAAAAAAAAAAAAAAAAGCAAATCCAAATTACTACATTGTCAATATATAATATAGAAAGATTTGAAAGGGCCAGCGGGTGCAGGGCTCCAGTTGGTCCTCTCAATCTGAGCACCACCCTTCAATAAAAAGGTAGGGTGGTCCAATCAAGCTAAAAAAAAGTGACAACATCGCAGGATTACTGAATAAAGGTTTTTATTTTCCTATCTGAGATGGGAATTGGGGAACCAGGGAGCAGTCAGTCAGTCAACAGGTTTTGAAACTTCCATTCGTTTTTTGGAGAGCAAATCTATTGACAGACGTGTCATTGAGCTTTTTCTTCAATTATTTCATTTTTAAGATACTCCTGGCATTCCTCCAAAAGTCAGCTAATCTAATAAAATTCAGACTCATAAGCTGATAAAAAGAATCTATGGTCATCAATACTAGCAGAGGTACACAGGAAGTGGAGTCTATTTATCGTTTTCGTGCTTTTTTTGGTCATTAATCTCAGCTCCTGATGGATGATTCAGATGCACATACATGTCCAGATCATCTTATGAACGTGATAAAATGCTCGAATATTATTCTCTCTTGATTAGCAAACCCAGAATCCCATTTCCGTGTGTAACATACAAACCTGTCGAACAACAGCCGAAGACACTTCAGCAAAACTAAGATCAGGATAAGGCATGTCACAGCAATATATTTCCCATAAGCATATGCTAAAACTGTAGACATCGCATTTCCTATTGTAAGGCTTACCATCAAGGACCTACAAAAACATCCCGTTAGATTCATTATCTAACTGTGGTGGTCCTTCGAAACAAAAACTGCAGAATTACCAAAACAACTTTTGAATATAAATGAGACTGTCCGTCCTCTCAAATCATTATTTTCTCTTGTAAACTTGACTAAGTACTGAAGGGTAACAAGGAATGAGTACCTCTGGGGCCATGTATCCAAGGGTACCAGTTTCCCCAGTCATGTCCCTTGGATTTTGAGCCTCAACTCGAGCAACACCGAAATCAGCAATTTTCAGGGTTCTATGAGAATCTAGCAACATATTTTCTGTTTTAACATCACGATGTACAACCTTCTTAGAATGAAGATAGCTCAAACTGCCAAAAAAAAAAAAAAAATTAAAAAAAAAAAAAGAACAGTCAAAATATATATAAATAAGTCAGATGTATTTGGTTAATCAGAACTATTCTCACCCTCTAGAAAGGTCCAAAGCAAGTTGAATCACAACCTTAAAGGCGAGTTTCTTTCTTGAATTCCTGATTAAGTACTTTTTTAGAGTTCCGCCTGGGAGGTACTCAACAATAACACAACAACAAGCTCTTGGAGGAACAGAATTGTGAGCATCACTCGAAATGCTGTTGGAAGGAATCTTCAGATTTGATGTTCCCATAGAAGCTCCAACAAACTACAACAGAAAATATGACCACCAAGAATTGAAAAATATAGGAGAAGAAGATAAAGTATCCCACCACGACCTTTTGTAGAAGTTAGAAATACATTGTAATCCATAAATGCTAGGGAACATGGAAAGTCAAGATATAACTAAGCAAATCAACTTGAATGAAGACTAGTAATTAGTAGGGAAAGCTGTTTACATAATAATGATGTACCAATTGTCAAAAGCGTCCGAGTGCTGAAAGCACATACGCCCAGTCAAAGAAAAAAAAATGCAGGATATTATTAGAATAAAACTTGATAGACAGTGTTAAATAGCATATAAGCACCACCAGACTTTCCATGCATGCTGAAAAGGGAGGGGAGAGAAAAAGAAAAATATTTACCTTTGTGACATTTGGATGGTCAAGCTTATGCCAAACAGCAACCTCTTGCCAAAATGATGCACGAAGAGCAGCAGTTTCAGCAGCTGTAGTAATATCATCCTCCCCCCAATCCAACAATTTCACTACAATATGAGGAACATATATAGAAGTGAGAATACTAAAACCATAAAAAAAAAAAAAAAAAAAAACAAACGACAGCTCTGACACCAAATAGTTAATTGAAGTTCCAAGTATGCTGCAAGAGTTGAATGGAGCAAACGAATTATTTGATGTTATATTCTGTGGGGCTGATAATTAATGTTGTAGTGGCCTCACAATATGAAGACGACAACAAAATAACAAATAGACAACAGTATATCCATAGCCATGCAAGCGGCTGCCACTAACTTCACTTGTTGGTTTGCTGGATTCTCTTTGTGGTCAAAGAATTTCTCACTGGCACTAAGACATTCAAGAAACTCCTCAGTCTGAAGATGTCCATGAAATTCGGAAACTGAAAGATCAACTTTATAGCATTTGAAGCAAGAAGATGCCTTACCACCACCATTTTATTGCAATCTTGGCATGGGTAAAAATATTCACGCTATTGGAATCATCACTAGAATAACCGTTGCTTGAGTTGAGGGGTGTTCACTACAGGCTTCTTGCCACTCAAGGCCAGGGTAACTTGCTAAACTTGTCTCAAAAGCGCCTGCACTTCAGCTTCTCAGTCATCTGTTGCACTAACCATAATTGGATTGCCACATCATCCTCTACCTCTCCTTGTCATCACAAAAGAGGGTAGGGAGCCATACCAAGAGTGATACACAGACTTCGATACCAAATAATGCGTACACAGAAAGGTAAATCATGAAGAACAAGAAATTAGAAGCACACTGGAGAGATGAGATTGAAGAGAAAGAGCAATGCTCTAAATATTTCCTTCAGAAGACAGATAAATGAGGTATGGTTGGAAAGGACTATGTGAGTCTACTTTCCAACGCATCAAACAGAATATAATTTGGACCTTCCTTGAGAAATTATGACCATTTTCCCGAAATGGGCCAAAGCTGCTTTTCCCGACAAGTTCTATCTTGGTACTACATTAGATGGCCAAGAAACAACTCTAATAACTTAACATTATCATTTGAAAGAATCATTTGTTATGCTGATCCGGTTGATACTATCAATGGATGATGCTTAATATCGTACGAATGGACATTGAGGGCTGGCCTGTCCAAGTGCAAGGCAGGACTAATATGTGTGTGCATAAATGTTAGAACTTAAGGACTCGCCAAAACAAAAAATTTGGCTTTCAAACAAAAAATTCCAAAGCCTGCCTACAAAAAGGGAAATTTCAAGCTTTCCCATTCAGTCCGAATATTTTATTTTATTAAAATGTTTTTAATACTTCTAATAATTATTTTAGTGATTTTGTTTCATGTAAGAAGGTATATATATAAAATTAATGGTAGGCCAAGCAAGGCCACAACATGTAACAACAATCACAAACTTTAATCCCATTATTTGGGGTATAATTCTAAACCTCCAACCATCGCTATGCCACTAGGGAGACAATTTATATAATTCCCAGAGTCAAGGAGATCTGTAAGGTCAAATCACCTAATGCCAGTTACCATTGATAACCACTATGCGTTCAGCAAACATAAGTGGCTTTGATGACCACTACAAGGTCATTTATAATTTCATAGATCCCACAATCTGTCTCTCCACATATAATACATGTGTGATATGTAATGATGAGGGCATGAGAAAAATCTATCACTTCTCTCAAATACTCTTGCTACGAATTCTCTAATGGGTATTCCAACTTTAATATTCAAAAGATTGCCCCCCACCCCCCAACGTATATCAGGTTGGCCTTCTAAGTCGAGAATTTGTCAGGATCAACCATTAAAAGAGAAAGGAACAGAAAATGCAGTGAAACAGCTTACAAAATCAACTAACCATGACCAGAAAAAAATAATTTGGAAAAGCAGCATATTTTTGTCGAGAAGAAAGTAGTGTAGGGATATGGAATTGGAGAACCAATCACCTGCAACGTCTTGGCCATCATAAACACCTCGGTAGACTGTGCCATAAGTCCCATGAGCTATAACATTCCTTATGTCTAACTTGCCTAGATCAATTTCCCACTCTTCCGTCTTCTTGGAGTGAGCTCCAGCATACCCATCCCTGGACCAAACCCTACTCAAATGCTTGTCTAATTGTAAATCCCAACTCTTGAAATCAATCTTATCCGCTCTCAGAAACGCATCTTTGCTGCTGGCGCTAACACTTCCCACGTCCTTCGCCTCTACTTCCACGGTTTGAGCGATCTTGGAAGTTTCAATGCCTCCTGCCGCTCCATTACCACTCTTCAAATCCATTTTTGGCACCTGATCAAACGTGGAAGAAGAAATCAAGAATTCACATAAATGTCTGGGTGCGTCAAGCTTCGACACAGTATTTTGGAGGTGAAATAACGACTTGAAGGGCAGAGAAGAGCAACATCAAAGCCACAAAATTATTGTTTTCCTTGTCGGAATCGAACTGGTTTCGGGCTTGCGACTGCGATGGCTTTTGATTTGATTTTCTTGGACATGACTGAGGGGAAGACATCATCGTCAACAAGCGCACGAGCTGAGTCGATTGATTCAAAGCAAAGACTGAGACTTCTGAGGAGGAGAATGATGACACAGAGTACTGTTGGCATGGCCGGCTGGCAGGTTTCACACAGAAATAGAGGTACAGACCCCGGCCAAAAATAAACCCAAAAACTTATAAAAATTATTTTTTAACTTTTAAAAAAATATAACTAGTATTTTAAGGTATAATATTATGTTGCAGTTTTTTTATATATGATATACCTTATTAAGTTTAATATCTTAGATGATAACTTAAATCAAAACTTAATTAAGATACCTTATTAAATTAATTATACTTTTAAGGGCTTTCTTCTTTAAGATAATTAAAAAAAATTATAATCTTTCTATTACTTGCTTTCATATTTATTAGTACATTTGTATAATTTTTTGTATATTTTCTGATTAGTCTCATTTTAAGTTTACCTATTAGACGTAATTCTAAATAATATATTATGAAATTTTAATTATACTAGTTAAAATAAGTCTTAGGCATTTATCAAGCCCACAATTAGTCATTTCTATATAAAATATGATTCATAAATGTTGAAAGGATTAGGCATTTGGTTATAAAAATAGTGAAAAACTACAAACCCCCCGCCGTCTCCCCCCCCCCCCCCCCCCCCCCCCCAAAAAAAAAAATGTTTAAAATATGCTTCTTTCTTTTGTACATGGTGGAACTTTCCCTGGTTTTTAAGGCCACGTGGGTCGGTGACCGATTTCTCAACTTTTCAATGATGCAGGGGGAAGTGGTTTGGGTCACATAGGATGGTGACATCCGATTTATTCATTTGTTTATAGATAGAATAAAAATAATATTTTTTACGTCAATTATTATAGCCCGCGACCGCGAGAGTGAGAGTGATAAACTAGTGTTTTTCCATTATTATTATAATAATAATATCTATGAGATTATTAAAGTATTTTCAAAGGCTATATTTATTTTTACTTTGAAAATAGCAAAAAGGCAGGCCTTGACTTTGAGAGATACATTCTAAGAATTGTATCAAACATAGCATACTAGTTAATACTTACTAAGAAAATGTGGCCCCAACCCAAACAAAATCATTTTATAAAATAATGCATAAAATGAGAACGCTGATTTAGTTGGGCTGACGGAAGAGACCGACCGTGCCTATTATTGTTCTCTTTATTTCTGAAACCCAGTTGCAATTGGGCAGCCCAACCCTGCCCACGACCACGAAGCATTGAGGTTACGATGTAAAAAGATAATTGCGATCGCATTTGTATGCCATGAAAATACATTCTTTTTAATTAATATGAGATGAAAATACATGAAATAATATTTTTTTTAATATTTATATTATTTTTTATTCCAAAAATAGCAACAAAAAAAAAGAAAAAAGAAAATGAAGCCCAGAGCGATGGATAAATAAAATTCAATCAACTACCATTCAAGCTAGTTCTTATTTTCTTTTTATTTTTGAAAAAAAAAGAAGATAAATTATTCCGGCATTATCACCATGATTACTAAGAAAATGTGACGAGAAAATCTTATGCAAAAATATATGCATTATGTTATATGTATTTCTCGCATCATTCCGCATGGGTCAGACTCGATCCGATAGACCGGCCCAGTCACCCAAGGCCAAGAAGGCCCGGACGACCTCGTCAAGGAAAGTCCAGCCTCCACCAAAGATCTGGAACTCGTAAAGTGAGCATATGGCGAGCTCCTGGTAATCCCCCAACGAGCTCCCAGCAATCGACTAACGAGCTCCTGAAATATCCTCCAGATCGCTGGCCCATCCAGGTCGCTGGCCTAAAACCTCCAGCTCGCATGAGTGGCAAAGCTGCTGAGAAGTCAGAGGTAGGGTCCGATCACTTTATCTGTAACAGCCCATGCCCCTCGTAATGAGAATCCCACTGAAGGCGATAAGAACTGTTTGTCCCCCATTACACAATCACTGTATTTTTATATATTATCTAAATTGTAAAAGCCCCTCAATATAAATGGGAATCAAAGAGACCATGAGGGGCAGGGACAAAAAAAAGAATAATGAGATACCGCCACTCTGGGAGAATAATCAGATGGCGGCCGTGGACTAGGCATCGTTCTGGCTGAACCACGTAAAAGATTCTGGTGTACACGCTTGGAACTTTGGGGGTGGGGGGAGTTCTTCCTTCCTTCTCGGTATTTTTGGATTGACTCACCGTGGCCCAAAACGAATCACGGTCGGCCGAAATCAAACGTCGACATTTTGGCGTTAGAGGAAGGGGCCGCTCTGATCAATAGCCATGGCTAGGGGAAGGAATACTCGAAGTTCCGAGGCGACAGTCGACCCACCTGAAAATCACCACGACCGACCACGAGACTTACCACCAAATGGAGGACCCGTGGCCCCGGCAGCCGATACTCCTTTGCCGCCGCCCGCCGGAGACGCTCCCGGTATACCACCACGGGTCCCTGTCCAGCCTACTATCCAAATCACTAGGACAGGGACGATCCGGGACTAGCAGCAGCGCCAGGAAGCATTGGAGAATACGGTAATGCAACTCGCTGACGCGGTCGGAATTCTGGCCCAAGCTCAAGCACGGGCTGTCCACGACCCACCGGCGTCGCCTCGCAGGGTCCACCAACCGCGGGAGGAGAGACACCCACCCGCGGAAGAGGATATCGGGGATAACTATCCGTCCCCAATTCACCGCTCCCCAGTCCGAGAAAGAAGCAGGCGATCGCAAGCCCAGCAATCAGGAGAACCGGACTCAACTGTGGAAGAGCTATATCAAAGGGTGTGATAGCTGGAAGAACGACAAGGGGTCCGCAGCCAGAATAATGGCCGTGGGGATAGGACGCCGTTCACCAGAGAGATTGAGCTCGAACCCCTGCCCTGGAGGTTTAAGGTCCCGAGCATGCCACAATATAATGGGGACAACGACCCCTATGATTACCTGGATGCGTACAACGTGCAAATGGATCTACAGACAACCAGCTCGCTGGCTAAATGTCGCGCCTTCCCAGCAATCTTAGGAGACATCCCCCGAGCTTGGTTCAGGAGCCTTCCGCCTCGTAGCATCAACAGCTGGGAAGAGTGCCAACAGAGGTTCCTTAACCAATACAGGGCTCTAAGGAGGCAGCTCGCGCCACCTCGCCACCGTATTCCAGAAAGCAAACGAGCCACTAAGGGATTACATCGCCAGGTTCAGGCGCGAGGTGAGCAACGTCGAGGATCCCTCGGATGAAAGTATCCTAACGGCGATCTCCGCCGGCCTCCGAAAAGACGGAAAGCTCTACGAGAGCATCTACCGAACCCCGATCAAAGACCTGGGGGAATTTTATGAACGAGCTTCCAAGGAAATCCGATGGGAAGACGCCTTCGGGACAAAGAAACCTGTCGGGTCGAAAGAAGAAGCTGGGGGCTCCAGCCAGAATAAGAGAAGGCACAACGGAGACGCCGGAAGAGAAGCTCGGGGGGAGCGCTCGAGCAATGAAGTGTTCAAGCGAGCTCGGAAGGCAGATGGAGATGAGCGACCCCGTAGATCACAGCGCTTTGACAGCTACTGTGCCCTGTCAGACCCCCAAGAAAGGATCTTCGCCATCGAAAGGAACAAAGAGGAATTCGGGAAGTCCAACCCGTTAAGAACCCCAAACAAATTCCGAAACAAAGAAAGATTTTGCGCATACCACAACGAGGCAGGTCACAACACCTCGGAATGCTGGGCCCTAAGGGACGCCATCGAAGATCTGATAAGAAGAGGTCGCTTGAAAGATTACGTGGTGCGGCCGACTAATCAACCAAGCCAGCCGCCGGCACAGCAGCAGCCTCCCACCGATGATGACCAATCACCGGCTGTACGAACCATCTACACGATCCATGGCGGGCCCCACCTCGCTGGATCCTCCCACAAATCCCGCGACAAATACATACGAGAGGCCAACCATGTCTTGCTAGCAAGATCGGGCGAACAGCCGGTTCCCGCGAAGTGGCCTAGGGGTAACCCAACCCCAGAGAAGATGTTTTTCTCGGAAGAAGACGCCAGAGACGTCCATTGGCCGCACAACGACGCACTCGTTATACGAGCCCAGGTCGGCAACTCCGAAGTGCGAAGGATAATGGTGGACACGGGCAGCTCGGTAAATGTAATGTACAGAGCATGCTTCGATCAGATGGGTTTGGGACCGGAACAGTTGAGCTCGTCCCCAGAGCCACTCTATGGGTTCACGGGAGACGCAGTGATTCCCGTCGGTCGGATCAGCCTTCCCCTCACCATCGGGGATGCGAACCGCCGAGCCACTACTTTGGCAGAATTCCTAATAATTGACTACCCCTCAGCATACAACGTCGTACTCGGAAGGCCGGCGATGAACGACCTGGATCTAGTCACTTCAACCAGGTCGCTTACGGTGAAATTCCCGACCCCCGACGGTGTAGGGTGTGTACGAGGCGAGCAGCACCTCGCAAGACGTTGCTATGAGGACGCCCTGAAAATGGGAGCAAAGGGAAAGAAAGTAAATATCATCGCAAAAGTCGGCCCGCGATCAACCGGCCGATGGGAGGACCTGGATCCACGCGAGGTCGACTGCGAAAAGCCCACCGGTCCCATGGAAGAGCTCGAAGATATCTCAGTCGGCAAGGCAGACGAGGAAAGGCACCTCAAGCTAGGCAAGAGTTTAGCCCCCGAGGTAAAATCCCAACTTACAGATTTCCTTAAAGCTAACCTTGATGTATTCACATGGAACCACGAAGATATGGTGGGAATCGCCCCAGAAGTCATGTCACACAGGCTCAACGTAGATCCAAGCTACAGGCCAGTGCGCCAGAAGAGGAGGCCAATGACTCCGGAGCGTTATACCGCTCTTAAAGAAGAAGTGGACAAACTCTTGGCAAATAATTTCATCAAAGAAGCCCACTATCCGGTCTGGGTGGCCAACCCGGTCCTAGTAAAAAAGAAAAACGGGAAGTGGAGGACCTGCATCGACTTCACCGACCTGAACAAGGCCTGTCCTAAAGACAGCTTTCCTCTCCCCAGAATCGATCAGCTCGTGGATGCAACGGCTGGTCACCGCCTCCTCAGTTTCATGGATGCCTATTCAGGCTACAACCAGATCCCCATGAACCCCACGGACCAAGAGCACACCTCGTTCATAACCGATCGGGGGCTCTATTGTTACAAGGTCATGCCCTTTGGATTGAAGAATGCTGGCGCGACCTACCAGAGGCTGGTCAATACGATGTTCGAAACACTGATCGGAAAAACCATGGAAGTATACGTTGACGACATGCTGGTAAAATCCGAGCAAGTGACGGACCACGTTTCCAATCTAAGAGAAACGTTTGGAGTCCTCAGGAAATATCAGATGAAGCTCAACCCGCTCAAGTGCGCCTTCGGTGTAGCCTCTGGAAAATTTCTTGGGTTTATGCTAAACAACAGAGGCATTGAAGCCAACCCAGACAAAATTAAGGCTCTGCTCGACATGAGGTCACCCATAAGAAAGAAGGAGGTGCAAAGCCTCAATGGTCAGGTCGCGGCTCTGAGCCGTTTCATTTCAAAGGCAATTGACAAGTGTGCCCCGTTCTTCGAGCTTCTAAGGAAGGAGAAAGACTTCAGATGGACAGAAGAATGCGAGTTCGCATTCCAACAACTAAAGGAGTACATGGGACGGGCCCCGTTGCTCGCCAAACCTAAGGAGGGAGAGAGGTTGACCTTGTACTTAGGAGTATCCCAACAGGATCTCAGCGCGGCCCTCATTCGGGGGGAAGAAGGGGTGCAGCACCCCATTTATTACGTCTCCAAAAGCCTAATCGATGCAGAAACAAGGTACGCACCAATCGAAAAATTGGCTTACTGTCTAATAGTGGCATCAAGGAAGCTGCGACCCTATTTTCAAGCTCATGAGATCGAAGTCCTGACCAAATACCCATTGAAACAAATTCTCCAAAAACCAGATACCTCGAGCCGCTTACTAAAATGGTCTATTGAGCTCGCTCAGTTTGACATAAAGTACAAACCAAGGACGGCGATAAAGGGTCAAGCGTTGGCAGACTTCATTGCCGAGTTTACTGGGCCAATTGACGAGGAGCCAGAAAACCTGAAAGGACCGTCCTGGGAACTATACGTCGACGGATCATCGAACGAACAAGGAGCGGGAGCCGGGGTTATGCTAATAAGCCCCGAAGGTCACAAAATCCTCTGCGCCCTGAGGTTCGGTTTTTTGGCCACCAATAATGAATCTGAGTATGAAGCCTTATTAGTAGGACTCCGCCTGGCAAAGGAAATACGAGCTGAATTCTTGGAGATCTTCAGCGACTCTCAACTAGTTGTCAACCAGGTGCGGGGAGAATACCAGGCCAGAGACACGAAGATGGCAGCATACTTACAGAAGGTACGCGAACTTTTAGCCACTTTCGAAAAATATGAAATGCATCAAATCCCTCGTTCCCAGAACTCTCATGCGGACGCTCTGGCTCGCCTAGCAACTGCCCGGGACGCAGAATTCTTGGGGGACATACCTGTCGATTTTTTGGCCACCCCGAGCACGGAACAACGAGATGAAGCGCTACTGATCACGGCGCCCCAAAACTCATGGATGACCCCCATCTTGGAGTATCTGCAAGACGGGAAACTACCGGAAGACAAGCTGGAAGCACGTCGCCTGCGAGCTCAAGCCGCCCGATATTGCATCTACGATGAAAGACTCTACAAGAGGGGGTTCTCAGCCCCGCTCCTGAGGTGCATTGACGGCACCGATTGCCAGGCTGTGCTAGAAGAAATTCAGGCAGGCCACTGCGGTAATCATGCAGGGGCACTCTCTCTGGCACAAAAGGCCCTCCGACAAGGGTTTTATTGGCCCACCGTGAAGCAAGATGCCATAGAGACGGTCAAGAAATGCGAGAAGTGCCAAAGGTTCGCCAAGGTTCCGCGAGCTCCGCCGGCTTACCTGCAGCAGATGAGCAGCCCTTGGCCCTTTGCCATTTGGGGCATGGATCTAATCGGGCCGCTGCCCACGGCTCGCGGAGGATGCAAACATGCCATAGTGGCAGTTGACTACTTCACCAAATGGGCAGAGGCCAAAGAGCTCGCACAGATCACCAGTGCAAAGACACAAGCTGTTACATGGGATAACATAATCTGCAGATTCGGAGTGCCACAGTAAATAGTAACGGACAACGGAACCCAATTCATCCAATTCTGCGAGTCAATGGGGATTCAAAAGAGTTTCACCGCCGTTGATCACCCCCAGGCCAATGGGCAGGTCGAAGCAGTCAATAAAATAATCAAGCAGACCCTGAAGACAAAGCTTGAGGCTAGAAATGGGGCCTGGGTGGATGAACTGCAAACAGTGCTATGGACCTATCGGACAACAGCTCGAAGCAGCACTGGAGAAACCCCATTCTCAATGGCGTATGGGTCGGAGGCTATGATCCCCGCTGAGAATAAAGTGGCCAGCCACCGAAGGGCCACTTTCAGCTTAGATCGCAATAACGAGCTACTGGCGGCTAATCTGGACCTGCTCGAGGAATCAAGAGATGTAGCTCGCGTGAGGATCGCCATTTATCAACAAAGGGTGGCACGATACTATAACAGGAAGGTCCGAATCCGACGTTACAACGTCGGAGATCCGGTACTACGCCTAGTACTGCTAGGAGCACGGGCGGCAAGCGATGGCACCTTAGGTCCTAACTGGGAAGGTCCATTTATCATCAAAGAAAATTTGAATAACGGAGCATATCATCTGGCAAACATGGACGGTCTCCCTCTCCCACGAGCTTGGAACGCAGAACACCTTCGTCCTTACTTCAGATAAATGTAATCGTTCTTGCCTATGCTCCGTCTTTTTCATTACGAATGACTTTCATGATTCTGGTCAGAATTTATGAACTTTCATTGCACTTTATTCTTATTGGTATTCGATTGAATACCCCCATAACGAGGGGTCGAGAAGCCATGGTTTGCGAGCTGAGGCCTAAATAATCTAGCCGCGGCGCTACGGTCAACGGCTTAACCGAGCATTCACCTTGGTCCCTCCCTCAGGTCGTGGTTTGCGAGCTGAGAACCAATCATCTTGACTTTATGTCATGGTTTGGAACCTACTGAGCAACCGCTTCCACAAGTAACCCAGAGCTTGGGTTCGCGAGCCAAGGTCCTTTTATCTTGGCTTAAAGCCATGGTCTGCAACCTACCTGGGTGTTCCCTCTCAGTTCAAATAAAACTTGTAGAAGCCACTGGGTGTTAGCTGAGGCCGTAACGCGACCTATCTGGACACATATCCCGGCCGTACAAGTCAAACGAGATAACAAGCCATGGTGTGTTAGCTGGGGTCACTCTATGACCCGCCTGAACATATAACTTGGTGGTACAGGCTGCGCTTTCACTAGTTGGGGTCCTCCTATCTTGGCTTAAAGCCATGGTCTGCGACCTACCTGAGTGTTCGCTCCCAATTTATTGAAAACTTATTAAAGCCTCAACATGCCGGCCGAGGCCATGGCATAATCTCATATTCTAGCAAACTTTGCGTATTGGACCCTATTAGCTGAGGTCCGTCTTAACTTGGCTAAAAATAGAGCATTCGCGACCTACCAGGAACACGCCCTATAACGAGCTTCTCAGCCACTACATGTTAGACAAGATCACAAGGTCATCCGACTTTACATATATCTCGGGAAGGCTCTCGTTATTTCGTCAAAATATGCTGAACGGGGTTTCCTGGAAATTGCCTAAGTATGAGTGTTCGCGCTGATTATTACAACTATCATCAACGAGCTAGTTAAAGAGCGTTAGTCTACGAGTTGATAAAACTCCGGATCTACCTGGACCTATGTTCGAACAGTTCGTTATCAAGTTACATACTCAAAAGTTTCTTATCAGTGAATCTTTCAAAAATACGGGAGCTTTGTTGAAATGATTTTCAAGTTATACCATGAAGAAGTTACTTTCAAGTCACCTCATCGAAATTGATTCAAGAATCGTCATGCCAAAACCTCGTCAGAGTTAACTTGAATTCGCGAAGAAATCTGAGGCAACGTGCACAAAATGCCAATTTTTATTATTAGATGAAGCTCGCGTTACAAAAAAAAAAATAAATAATACATGTGGGAATCTTAGCTAAGAGGGGCGTTCGGTTCTACAGGATCAACCTCGACAGGGCGAGCTTCAGTAGATAGGGTCGGCTAGAGATCGACCTCGATAGCCCCGGCTGGGCAAACCTCGGCAACCTCCACAGGAGGCTCCTTGGCAGTCTCACCAGGCTGAGCCGCAGCAATCCCGGATAGCTCGGCCCCGACCTGAGGAGCTTGCGTTGCGACCAAAAATGAGTCAAGGGGACTGGCATCATCAGCATCCTCCGCGGCCTCGGCAGCATACCGAGCCACCTCCTCGACAGCCTGCGCACCAAATAAGAAAAAATTCATCTCAGGATGGTTCACCCAAATGGTGTACAGAAATGCCGAGCAGGTGTCGGATCTGGTCTCCCTACGCGCCGCGTCCATCCGCTCTCCGACCTCCGCCCTTATATCGTCAATGGTCCTCTTGGCAAGCTCCTTGCATCGGACGGCACGATCATCCGCCCGTGTCCGCTCCTTCTTCGCCGCCCTAAGCTCTGCCTCGGTTGATTTGAGTCGCTCCTCAGCCCTCCGCAACTCCGCCTTCGCTCCATTTAGCTCGCCGGTGAGCTCGGAGTTGGCTTGCTCCCACATGTTCTTCGACCTGCGAAGCTCCTCGTCGAGATCTTTATTCTTCTGGATCTCCATCCTCAGACGCGTCAAGCAACCCTCCACCTCCTTTTGAGTGGCAAGGAGCTCGACCTGGAGATCTTTCTTCTCGTCCGAGAGCTTCGTTATTTCGGCCTTTTGGGCATTCTTCTCGTCCTCAATCTTCGCTATTTCGGCCTGACGGGACATGCTCACCGACTGAAGCTGCTCCTCAAAATCTTTGTACTGAGCTCGGAGCTTCACGGCAGCAAGAGAAGTCTGCAAAAGAAGAAATGTTAGCTCATTAAAAAAGTAGGCTAAGAAACCAAGGTACGAAGAATTCCTACTTACCACCAGGCTGTGACGGGCGACAAAATCACAAAGGGGGATTCCCTTTAACTTCGGGTCGTCGAGGGGCTTCGAGTTCGGACCCAGGAAGTCGGGCACGGAATCCAGGAGGGGACCAACAAAGACCCCTCATGGCAGGGCCTCCACGGCCAGCTCCTTCTCACGGACCCTGACCCGTTTGGCCCTGATATCCTCCCCCTGTTGCAGCTGGTCCGATCTCCGTTTCGAGCTGGCGGCAGGAGCGTCTCGAACCTCCACTGCGACCTCCTTCCCACGGGCTCCACTCGAACCATGGTCTCGGGAGGCAGGGGGCCGATGCCCCAGCTGCAGATGAGCTTGCTTTGGCTGTTGGGGCTGACGGGGCAGTGTTCTTTGCCGCTGCTCCTGCTGCCCCCCCCCCCCGTGACTGTTGGGTTTGCTGCTGCTGAGGGCGTGATTGCGGCTGCGGCTGCTCCGACTTGCCATCCCGCGAGCTATAGCTCGGGGTCATGGAGGACGTAGTGCTCGACCTCGCCCTATGACGCTTCGGTTGGAGGAGCTCGAGATCAACCATATTATCGTCTTGGTCGGCTTCCCCTCTTGAACTGTTCGTCTCAGCGAGCTGCAAGCCGAAAGGGAGAATCTCCGCACCCAAGTCCCTGAAATGATCCCTCTCGATAGTCTTGATGCCAAGAGGAGGGGCGAGCTCGTATTCGCGAAGTAGCTCGTCCGAAAGTTCAAGAATTTCCGAGCTCGACTCCGCAACCACAAGTTTGCCAAGGATATCAGTCTCCTCAGCCGATAAAATCGGTTTCTTCCCCCCAAAATCTGCATCAAAGCACGAGCAAGTTAAAACAAGCACTCTCGAAACAAAGGAAAGATTTATGAGAGCTCATATTCTCTTACTAGGGGTCAGTGCGAAGCTACAATTCCTAAGTAAAGAAAGGGAAGGGCAAGACACGAAGAACCAACTGAACTTGTAATCGCCCACGTTGGACTTCCCCTTTGCTTTACCCTGAGGAAGGGCGGCCTTGTACGGGGAAGGACGAGCTGCCAAGTAATACAGCCCGTCCTTGGCATTTTTGAAAGAAAATAAAAATCTTATCAGTTTTGGCGAAGGGAGAGGAAGTTTGTTTATAAGGAATAAGACGGCCAAAGAAGTGAGTTGGGCATACGAATTCGGTGTTAGTTGGAAGGGGGCGAGCTTGACGTCGTTTAAGAGGGCAATAAGGTACGGGGCTACTGGGAACCTAAAGCCAGACTCGAGGTGTTGGGGGCTAATGGCTATGAAATTGGCTGGCGGGTAGGCTGCATGGGAGCTCGAAGCAGGGATGTATATTCGGCAGGTCCTGGGGAGACGAAACTCCTGAGCACAAGTCATCACCTCGTGAGGCTTGGCCTTGGATGAGAATCTCTTGAAGACCGCAAGATCAGCAGTCCCACCAGCGATCTGATCTTGAACCTTCAACTCGGTTTCCCGAGAGGTCGGGACAGCGACCTCCCTGCACCCCGAGCTCGCACCCCCAAGATTTTGGCCTTCCATAATGAGACAATCTTCGGAGCTCGAAGTGTCGTTTTCTCCTACGATATAATTGCAGCGCTTTTGACCTGAATTTCCACGGTGTTGGTCGGACATCTACAAAAGAAAAGAGAGAACAGTCAGGTCGCAAGTCGCGAACCAGACCTCAAGAAACTAGAAGAAAAACCCTAAAACGTCCCCTAGGTCTTCCAGGCCGAGCGCTTCGCAAAAGGGGTACCGCCTAGGGCGGAGGGGTTGCAGCCGCAAGCCTGGTGTTCTATGAAAAGCTAATCCTAAGGTCATTGGACCCAAAGGCCCAGCAAACGCCAAACTGAATCGTGTCGTTTCTCCAGAAATGAGAACGACATCGATCGACGAAGCCAGAGAAACCACCGACGGTGGACGGCCTCACAAGAAGAAAAAGAAAGTCACGACAAACTTACCTAAAAGCTGCACCTGACGTCTGAATGGAGACTTGTGCCAAGCACCGGACGAAAACGGCAGACGTCTGAAAGCACGATGGTAATGGAGGCCTCGAGAGAGAAAAGAGAAAGCAGGGAGGCAAAGGTTTGAGGGAGTTTTCAAAATAGCGTGAAAGAAGAAGCGGGCGGACACTCCCCACTATTTATACTGACGGCCTGGTCCATCCCAACCGTCGGATCAAATGACGACTTATTACATGCTCCGCATCCAGCGGCCGCACAACAGCTCGTGGGTCCCACGGGCGTAATCATGCGCAGAAATGGGAAGGGGGCGCGCATTAAATGCGCTGCCGACAAAGCGTGCTGCGTGGAACGACGAGACTTAAAGTGATTGGGCAGAAGTCGGAGGGATGGAAGAACAGCTGGCACGCGTCAGTTCCCAGCGCGAAGATCGCGCCGCGAACTGGGGGGCTTATGTTATATGTATTTCCCGCATCACTCCGCATGGGCCAGACTCGGTCCGATAGACCGGCCCAGTCACCCAAGGCCAAGAAGGCCCGGACGACCTCGTCAAGGAAAGTCCAGCCTCCACCAAAGATCCGGAACTCGTAAAGCGAGCATATGGCGAGCTCCCGGTAATCCCCCAACGAGCTCCCAACAATCGACTAACGAGCTCCTGAAATATCCTCCAGATCGCTGGCCCATCCAGGTCGCTGGCCTAAAACCTCCAGCTCACATGAGTGGCAAAGTTGCTGAGAAGTCAGAGGTAGGGTCCGATCACTTTATCTGTAACAGCCCATGCCCCTCGTAATGAGAATCCCACTGAAGGCGATAAGAACTGTTTGTCCCCCATTACACAATCACTGTATTTTTATATATTATCTAAATTGTAAAAGCCCCTCAATATAAATGGGAATCAAAGAGACCATGAGGGGCAGGGACAAAAAAAAGAATAATGAGATACCGCCACTCTGGGAGAATAATCAGATGGCGGCCGTGGATTAGGCATCGTTCTGGCCGAACCACGTAAAAGATTCTGGTGTACACGCTTGGAACTTTGGGAGTGGGGGGAGTTCTTCCTTCTTTCTCGGTATTTTTGGATTGACTCACCGTGGCCTAAAACGAATCACGGTCGGCCAAAATCAAACGTCGACACATTAGAATTTGTTTCTTATAAATAGTAAAATAAGGAACTAAATCTACAAAAATGCCAAAGAAGCAGCGAGGTTTTTTATGGGAGACTGTTATGGTCTTTGGAGCATGTTACACGGCCATAGCATTTCCCTATTTTAAGCGAGTTTTTTTTATTATTAGAATAGTACAAGTCCTATTTATAGATAACAATAATAATAATAATTATTATAAACAACAGGGCGAGGGCCAAGCAATGCCGTGGTTCTTATCCGCAAGGCTGACGAGTGAACACCAAACTCCAAACTCTTGTCAATCGATGCGATTTGTTGCCATATTTTCACTAGACAAATCCAAAATTTCATCATAATTTTACCTGTTCTTCTTCAATAATTAATTTGGACCCTTTTTTCAATAGCAAGAGTCCAAGAGACAACACTTCCTTACTATTTAATATACATAATAATAATAATACTTGAAAGAATAACCCATGCATATGCATCCAACCAACCCACCCACCCCACCCTTGTTATTGAATCACTCTATTTTCTTTAATTTATGTTTAAATAATTCTAATCAAAATATGATCAAGATAATTTTTATATAATTATCCAAAATTAAAAGATTCTCAAAATTTAGCCATTTTGTATCTGTATATACTGATTATGGAAATAATAAATAAGTGATTTGTTGGGAAAGAATTAATAAAAGCTGTAAGAAAAATTTTGGTTTGTTGGAAGGAATTAAGGAGAAGGTGGGGGTCAGTCATGCAGAGAAAGTATAATTGAGGCACATGCGATGGGATGGGATGGGAGAATCATAATGGTTATCTAGTGGGGCTACCTTTTCAGATGCCACCCAATGTGATGATGATTGGACCATCTCAACCGTCCATCAAGCTTTTCATTATTATTGTTATTATTATTATTATTATTAATTATGGACATAGCAGAACAACACCCACCTTCCTCCATGGCTTTTTTTCTTCACCAAATATAAGGTTTAATCCAATTTCCAATTTTCAAATTTAAAAATATTTTTTAACTTTATATTATGAATTAGAAAATGTCATTTTTGGATTTTTAATAATAAAAATAAGTTAAAAAATAAAATAAAAAAGCATTTTATAAAACTGTAACTGATCTTACGATGGACACTAAAAAGCAGATAGAGGTTAGAAGCACAAAGCCACGATATGCACTTAATAATTTAGTTTCATTTCATGCGCAAATTTATAAGAAGAATATTATTTTCTAACGCCCATAAAGTTAGAAAAGGGCATTAGCCACGTATTGCTACTGAGTTTTCTATGTCATTATTATTGAAGTAAAGATCCGAATTTTCAAACCGAGTGATGCTGATCCACGTGGCGATATTTTATTAGAAGTTCGGCACCGTCCATGGCCTCCCTCACGCTGCTGCTTTTTTTAAAAGGCTGCCTGCCACGGCGGCGTGTCGTATTGGCCCTGAATTTGGATCATTCGTTAAATGCCGTTCCATCACTCTCACCGATTATCACTATCGCCATGACTTGAAGGAGAAGGACAATCTCCCCCCTCCTTATCCCCTAAAATTACCCATAAGCCAACCCATTCCATACGCTTCACTTGTAGTATTCATACAAAATACCATTCGCGTATTTTTAGAATTAGTTTTATTTATTTTTTATTTTTTCTATTCATCCATTCAGAATTACTTCCTTTCTCTACCAGCTTAAAAGTCCAAACACGAGGCAGGCAGCAGGGAGGCCAAATTCGAAAGTGATGGGAATTAATAAAATTGTCAAAATCAAATACTCGCTATAAAGTGATGGGAATTAGTTTAGCCGTGCGTGGCACGTGGCTGGTTGTTGTGTCTGGGGTCCATGGTTGGTAGACACAGGGCGCAGACACCCGAACATGATAAACGAGGCTCTGTCCGGGCAGTTGTGTTGAAGGCAAAATTTGTCATCAAGGGGAGGGCTCCCTTCGTTATTTACGAATATGACATTCTCTAATTGTCACAAGAGTTCTGGTATCGAGTGTTTTTACGCTATTTATTAAGATATATTTAATATCTCTTATTTTTAATATGTAAATATTATATTAATTGATAATTGTTGTTACACGATTACAACAATAAAATTTATAAAATGGGAAACCACCGATGGATGACCCTCGTATGGCTTATCTGAGCGATGGATGAGTTTCCCGGGGTAATGTGGCAGCGATGGGTGAGTCTCGTAGGGCGTTTCTGAGCGATGGATGAGTCTCCGGAGGTGTTTCCGAGCAATGGATGACCTATTAGAGAAAGAATCGGTTAGGAGCGCGGGCGAAAATCCCCGCGCGGACCCTCCGATGCTTAAGTTAGATCACCGTAGAAATTGAGTATTCGAAAGTAAGAGAGTAAATGCGAGAGCCAGAGATTGCATACCGAATGAGAGAAAGTGACCTCCTATTTATAGCAACAAGATGGGCATCCATGTGTCGCTTACTCCGAGTTTTGTGGCAAGAATCTCGGAGGGGCTTTGACCGGGTTTCACGGGAATAGCCTTAGGCCGACTTTCTTGGAGGCGGTGGTGCAAGGATAGGGGGCACGTGGCACGTGGCTGTCAGTGCGGCGCCTTGGGTGACCCTCACCCGGGGGTTTGCATGAGTGCAGGCAAGGAGAGCACGTGGGTTCGCGCGCGCAAGTGCACGGAACCGGGTGCGAAAGGGGGGCGTGCGAGAGGCTGTCCGTGCGAGCGGCTGCGCCCACGGCCGCCCTTGTGCAGGGGCGCGCGTGGCTGCGCGCGCGCCCAGCTGCGCCCGCGCCGCTGGGCGCCCCCGGGTGGGGGCACTCGGGGGTACCTTACCCCCGAGTGACCCTCTCTCGGGGGGGAGGACCGCGCGCAAATGCGCGCGGCCGCCCTTGTGCGGGGGCGCGCGCAGCTGGGCGCCCCCGGGTGGGGGCACTCGGGGGTACCTTACCCCCGAGTGACCCTCACTCGGGGGGAGGGCCGCGCGCAAATGCGCGCGGCCGCCCTTGTGCAGGGGCGCGCGCGGCTGCGCGCGCGCGGCCGTGCGCCCGCCCGGCTGCGCCCGCGCCGCGCGCTGCTTGGCCGGGCGAGCGCGGGGGGCCGCGCTAGGCGCGCCCGCGCCCCTGGGTGGCCTCCTTCTGCCGCGTGGCGCTTCCTCAAGCCGCCACGTGGCGCTTCCTCAGGCCGCCACGTGGCGCTTCCTCAGGTCGCCACATGGCACTTTTTCAGGCTGCCAGGCTTGCATTGCTCTTCAGTATCTTCACGCATAACAATTGCTCCCTACTCTTTCTGTAGAAAATCTCAGGAGAAAGAGTATTTTGCTTATGCTGCAACTCTTCTTACAAGAGACCACTTTCTTTTCATCTTGAGGAGAAGGTTCTCTTCCGTGTCCGCCTCTTCTAAGTCTTTCGGCTTTATTCTTTCTACAATGCCTTCTCAGGACCACTATAAAAGGATGACTTGGTCTTTCACTTTTTTCATTGTTCAACTACTGTCTTGTAAGGATCCTCTCAGCGTCCCAAGCTTCTCCACGGTATACTTCTTCATCCATGGGTCCAATTGCTGGTCGTAGCTTCTCGTAACCCTCATCCATGGGTCTTGTTATTTACCTCATCCATGCGTGAGTCTACTCGTGGTTTTCTTCATTATCTAAGCGTGACCCTCACCCATGGGTCTTGCCCTTAGTCTTTCGTAACCTCACCCATGGGTCTTAGTCTTTCGTGACCTCACCCATAGGTTTAATTATTGGCCTTAACCATGCGCGAGTCTTCTCATGGGTCTCTTTACCATCTGGGCGTGACCCTCACCCATGGGTCCTGCCCTTAGTCTTTCATAACCTCACCCATGGGTCTTGCCCTTAGTCTTTCGTGACCTCACCCATAGATTTAATTATTGGCCTTAACCATGCGCGAGTCTTCTCATGGGTCTCTTTACCATCTGGGCGTGACCCTCACCCATGGGTCCTGCCCTTAGTCTTTTGTGACCCCCAGGAGTCATAACTCGCTTGAAAAATTTGCTTTTCGCAGTCGCGCCTTAGGATTTAAGCACTCAACATGGGCCGTTTTAAGAATGCTTTACCACCTCCACCTCCTGCTCCCAATGTATATATATCTTTGGGACGACGGTCCTCGGTGAAGGGGAGAGAATTAGCTGGGATACAGTCTCGTTTCCATATCCCAATTGATCATCACATTAGACTTCCTACGCCTGAGGAGACAAGTACTGCTATGGTAGGGGGACATGGCTTCGGGGTATATTTAGCTTCTTTAAGAGCAGGTCTTCGTTTCCCCTTGTCTAGCTTTGGCATGGAGTGGCTCGATTATCATTGCATTGTCCCTGCTCAACTTCATCCTAACGGTTGGGGTCAGTTAGTAGGATTCACCATCCTTTGCCATATGATTCAAGTGCCTCCTTCCGTAGAGTTGTTCGGTTGCTTCTATAGGTTGAGGAGGGTCGAACGGAGGGGCGTCTTTTTCACACTTCAAAGGATTGTGGGTTTATCTCCTCTATTTCAAAAGCTCCAAAATAAGGTGGACTTCGAGTCCCGATGGATTGTGGTCGAGCCTCCTCCTAGCTGGAAAGCACCGCTTCGTTGGTGTTGGGATAACGAGCGGGACTTTTGGTCGGAGAAGCTTGATGACATCGGGATTTCCCGGGCTGTCTATCGCCGAGTAATTGAGAGATTATGTGCCCTTGGCACTTGTAATCTACCCGACCTGCTTTCCTCAGAAAATATTGCTGCCGCAGGGTGGGGTGTTCGGCTTGAAGACATGCCCGGGACCTCCACTCTCGCCTTTGTGCCACCACTGGCTATGCCCGAGGACGCCTTACAAGTTGAGGAGGAAGAGGGCGGCGAGGAAGAGGACGAGGGCCCCGAGGAAGAGGGAAGATCTCTAGGGAGTATGGTCTTTCTTGGTTATTCTTCTTCTGAGGGTAGACCCCCGAAATTGTAGAGATTATCCATGCAAGTGGTTGACTTTTATCTCTTGTTTTGTAGACGATATGAACATATTCAAGGAACAGACGCTCAGACGACGTGGTAGGAATTCTCAACAGGCTGGTGAGCAAGATCAACAACCTCCTCCTCAAGCGCTCCATGACTTGTCGCAGGGGCCTCCGTCTGACATTCCCGATCCTAGCCTTCTTCCTCCGCTAGTTCCTAGCTCGTCTCGAAGGCGTCTAAAAGTGAAGAGGTCCGAGGTGAGTGTCTTGCCCAGCCTTTCTTGTCCTGAACCCTCGGTTCCTACTTCAGGCCTTTCCATGTCAGACCTTTCTGTCCCCGAAGTCGCCCTCGGGGAACCACGTCTAACCGATGCTTCTGGCTCACGAAGGAAGGGGACCGGCAGCTCTCGCTCTTCTTTTGGCAGCGAGCTTGATAGAATCAGGGAGGAGAGTCGCCAACCTTTTGTTCCTTTTCGTAGGGAACGACGAAAGCTAAAGGCTGAGCTCCCTGACTTTAGGCCTATTCTTCCTCCCATTGCTGAACCTAGACGGAATTCCGTGCCAATTCCTAACAGCACTAGAGTGAGGGGTGACCACTTCCAGGTGCAGCCCGGGCTGATTGATTCAGACTCTATAAGGGACCCGGGGGTGGGTGCCAGGATGATGTATGCTACCGTGCTCCCTCAAGATGAGCAGAATTTTTTTGGCAATTGGCCTAGCGTCGCCAACTCTCCTGAGCAAAAGATTATTGAGGTAGGATGCCTTTATTGTGCCTATATGTTGTATTTGCCATCTGACTTGGTTGTTGGTCTTCTAATGCATTGCTTGCACCCAGGGGGTTCAGGGGTTGGTGATATCCAACGCCATCGGGAGAGCTTATCATCATCGAGCAGAACAAGAGAAAGCGGAGGCAAGAGAAAACGCGATAAAGTGGAGGGATCACGAGCGTTGCTATCAAGCCGATATCAGAAAGCTGAACCGAGAGGTAGAAGACATGCGTTCCAAGCTGGCGGAAGCTGATGGTGAATCGTCAAGCATAAAGGGGGAGATAGTGGATCTCCGGAATAGCAAAGAATCGCTGACGAGAGAGCTTTTAGGAGTTAAGGAAACTCATGAAAACCTTTTGCAAGAGCATTCTTTGAGGGTAGACGAGCTTGCTCGTCAGAAGAAGCAATATAGGTCGCTCAAGGACCGCAGGAAGGAAGAGATTTCAGCAGCACAGGAGAAGGTTGTGAAGGACTATCGCCTTTCAACGGACTGTCAGGAGAGAAAGATCAGTTATGGGGGCTGCTTCACGAAGTATGGATTCTATCTCGCACGCTCGTACCTGGAATTAAAACGCCCAGGAGAACAGTTCCCTGAATTGGTCTATACTGATGAGGTTGAGGAGTCTGATGTTCCTGACTGGCGAAGATATAATGATCCTGATCCCACTAGTCCCAGGGCTTATTTGAATGCTCGTTTAGTTGATAATCTGGAGAACTTGTCGGGGCCGTGGGAGCCGTATGCCTTTGCCTCAGAGGAAGTGGAGATGACAGATGCCCTACCCACAGCTGATGACACAGTTATTGCATCCTTGGGCCAAGGAGAAGGGGAGGTCCCATCTGCTCCGAGTAGCAGTGCTCCCAGTTCTGGCAGGAGGAAGCGGACTTAGAATAGACCCCTCCTTTTCTTCTTCTTCTTCTTCCCTTTTTTTTTTTTTTTTTTTTTTTTTTTTTTTTTTTTTTAGGTGTAGTAGCTTTTTCTCTGTTGAGTGAAGTATCTTTTGTATGAATAAGATTCGTCTTTTTTTCTTAAACAGTGGTTACAGCTTGCTGATTTTTACTATTATCTCCTATCGAAAGTCTGGTTCCGACCTTAGGGTTTTAGACTCTTCATGCCATAAGGTGGACTATGGGCGTTTCAGTCCATAGTGGTCCTTTGGCCATTCCTTGTTCCTGTTATCGAGCCAGGCCAGTTGAGTAGGCTAGCGGGATAACCTTTTTGATTTCAATGTTGAGGGGGTGCTGTGGACATATTTGTCACTTCGCTAGACCGGGCCGCTTGGCTTTGAGGCAGGACGGCTATCGTAGTCGTCGGGCCTATTGAGCCGTGCTTTTCTCATAGCGTATTATGCGGCAGGGCCTTTTGCATTATTATCGGGCTTAGTAGAATATCTTACTAGCGGGACATTAATTTGCTTGCTAATGCCATTTGATTTTTTCACCTCCGGGCAAGACTTGCCTTATTATTCTGCGGGGAAGCAATAAAAAAGGGCTTTATTTTATTTATTATTATTATTATTTTTTTTTTTTTTTTTTTTTGCGAGAAGGGACCCATAGCGGGTCGTTCTCTTTCCTTTGCCTTGAATAATAAAGAAGGGGAAAACACAAGCATTTTACGTGGTTCGGCAAAATGTGCCTACGTCCACGGTCCCTCTTCGGGTTCATATTATTATTGCGTTACATGTCCGAAGGGGAATATAATTTCAGGTGGTTGGTGCTCCAAGTTTTATCCATGGTTTCACCCTGGAGCGTTTGGAGGATACAGGTACTAGGACCTATCATTTCTTGAATGCGGTACGGCCCTTCCCAATTTGCTCGAAATTTTCCATCCTCTCGGTGTGCATTGGTGATGGCTGATTTTCTGAGGATCAAATCTCCCTTCTTGAGAGGTCGGCTCCTTACACGAGAGTTGTAATAGTTGGCAACCCTTTTATGATAGGCAGCGATTCGTACCGCCGCCCTGTCTCTCTGTTCCTCGATGAGATCAAGACTCTCTTTTAATGAATCAGAGTTTTTCGAACCGTCACATTTATCAAAAGCATCCAATCGGGGCGATCTGCACGAGATTTCCACAGGAATCAAAGCTTCTGTTCCGTACACCAGGTTAAAAGGCGTTTCACCTGTTGAGACCCGACTGGTTGTTCGGTAGGCCCACAAGACGGTAGGCAATTCATCCACCCATGCTCCCTTTGCGCCTTCTAGCCGAGTTTTCAAGCCGTGTAAAATTGTTCTGTTGCTGACTTCTGCTTGTCCGTTAGCTTGGGGATATGCTACTGAAGAAATCCTTAGCTGAATGTCCAAGCCTTTGCAAAAATTTCGGAAAGAATCACAGTCAAACTGCTTTCCATGATCGGTGTTAATGACTCGTGGGATTCCAAATCGACATACAATGTCTTTCCATACCATGGCCTCTACTTTCCTCGCACTGATGGTGGCTAGGGCTTCGGCTTCAATCCACTTGGTAAAATAATCCGTTGCCACTAAAAGGAATTTCCTTTGCCCTGTAGCTTGCGGAAATGGGCCGAGAATATCCAAGCCCCATTGAGCGAATGGAATGGGCTGGAATGTGGGTTGTAGTTGCGATATCGGAGCAGAATGAATCGGGGCGTGCCTCTGACATTTATCACACTCTTTGACCTTTGCTTGAGCATCATGTTGTAATGTGGGCCAGAAAAAGCCTGCTCTTAGGATTTTGGCCGCAAGGGCCCTTCCTCCGAGATGCTCACCGCATATTCCACTGTGAACCTCAGTCAAAGCATAATTGGTTTCCCGAGGGCCTAAGCATTTGAGGAGTGGCATAGTGTGCGCTCGCTTGTATAGCATCCCATCTATTATTGTGAAACGAGCTCCTCTGAACTTAATTTTCTTAGCCTCTTTTGGGTCTGCCGGTAATTCTCCCGAGGTCAAATATTTGTAGAACGGGGTTCTCCAGTCGCTACTATTCTCAATACATGCTACTTCAGATTCTTCTATACTTGGTTGTTGAAGGACTTCCACATATACTGTTCTCCCAGTAGTTTCTTTAGTGGATGCTAATTTGGATAAAGCGTCTGCATGGCCATTAAGGGATCTGTTGATCTGTACTAGCCGGAAACTTTCGAACAACTGTGCGAGTGCCTTGACTTTCTGGAGATACTGTCCCATGGCCGGCTCTCTAGTCTCGTACTGCCCGTAGTATTGCTGAACGATCAGTTGAGAATCACTGTGGGCTATCAATTGTGCTACCTCAAGTTTTCGGGCTAACCTCAAACCAGCGATTAGTGCCTCATACTCGGCCACATTATTCGAACTTGGAAAAGCGAATCTTAGAGAGTATTCAAGGGATTCTCCTTCTGGTGGGATAAGCACTATTCCCGCTCCACTCCCTTGGGAACTGGCAGCCCCATCAACAAACAGTAACCACTCTGTTATGCTCTTTTCCTTGGCTTCCTTGGAGGGTGTACATTCGACAATAAAGTCTGCCAATGCTTGCCCTTTTATAGCCTGCCTAGGATGATATTGTATGTCATATTCACTCAACTCAATGGACCATTTGGTGAGACGACCGGAACACTCAGGCTTTTGTAAAATGCTCCGTAATGGTTGGTCTGTTAGTACGCTAATGGAGTGAGCTTGGAAATATGGCCTCAACTTTCTGGAGGCGTTCAATAGGGCCAGTGCCACCTTTTCTGTGAAGGGATAACGCGTTTCCGGCCCTTGTAGAACCTTACTGACGTAGTACACTGGTCGATCCACCCGCCCTTCTTTTTTAATCAGTACTGCACTTACTGCTTTGTCACTTACACCCAAGTACAAATATAACATTTCCCCAGTTTCAGGTCGAGTCAATAAAGGGACTTCCTTCAAGTACTCTTTTAATGCCTCAAATGACTTTTGGCATTGCTCCGTCCACTCAAACTTTTTTCCTGTCCTTAACGTCTGAAGAAACGGGAGTTCCCTTTCGGCCGATTTGGAGAGGAAACGCCCAAGAGCCGCCATTCGACCTGTCAGCCGCTGCACTTCCTTAATTGATGTTGGGGGTTCCATATCCAGTATCGCTTGTATCTTTTCGGGGTTCGCCTCGATGCCCCTTTGTGTGATCATATATCCTAAGAATTTTCCAGACTGAACGCCAAATGCACATTTTGCTGGGTTTAGGCGCATTTTGTATTGCCTAAAGACTTCAAGCACTCGTGCCAGCTTTTTAACATGCGATTCCTTCTCCCGACTTTTCACGATCATATCATCGACATATGCTTCCATTGTATCGCCCAATAATTCCTTAAAAACTTTATTCACCATGCGTTGATAAGTGGCCCCCGCGTTCTTGAGCCCGAATGGCATAACTCGGTAACAATATGTCCCTTTTTCTGTAATGAATGATGTTTTCTCCTGATCTGGAGGATACATCATTATCTGATGATACCCTGAGAAAGCATCTAAGAAGCTCATTAGATGATACCCAGATGTTTCATCCACCAGACGATCAATCCGAGGTAATGGGTAGGAATCTTTAGGACACGCCTTGTTGAGGCCAGTGAAGTCTATACACACGCGCCATTTTCCGTTGGGTTTTTTAATCATAACCACATTGGCCAACCACTCTGGATATAACACCTCTCGAATGAAACCTGCCTTTAGTAGCTTATCAATTTCTTCTTCTAACGCCGGTAGCCTATCAGGGGCGATATTCCTTTTTTTTTGTCGAACAGGCTTGAACTGAGGATCCACGTTCAAATGGTGACATATCACGTCGGGACTAATCCCTGGCATATCCCTTGGTGTCCAAGCAAAGACATCCAAATTTTCTCTAAGGCACCCCATGATTTCATCTTTTACTGGTTTCGGAAGCTTCATGCCCACATACACTAACTTCTCGGGATCTGTGTCACTTAATCGCACTGCTTCTAACTCTTCCACTGGTTGGGGCTTGCGAGCAGTCTCTTCTTCCAGGGATTTGTGTATGGCTTTTTCAGCGATAGATAAAGTCTCTTCTGCCTTTTTTCCTTTTGTGGACGATACATAACAGGATCTAGCCTTCCTCTGATCTCCACGAACTTGCCCTACTCCTGAGAGTGTGGGGAATTTCATTAATAAGTAGCAAGAGGACACTACAGCCCTCATATCATTGAGGAGCGGTCGGCCTAAAATCATGTTGTATGCTGCAGAAGGGGCTTTGACCACCATGAAATTCGCCTGTCGAGTCACACTTTGTGGGTCGGCGCCTAATGTGACAGGTAGTTGAACAGATCCTGCTACCGAGACAGGTTCTCCAGTGAAGCTGTACAGGGGAGAGGACACTTTTCTCAACCGGTCTTGGGATATGTTCATTTGTTCGAAACAATTCCAATAGATTAGATTAACAGAGCTGCCGCTATCCACCAAAATTCTACTGATGGGGTGTTTGGCGATAACTGCAGAAATTACCATTGGATCATCATGTGGAAGCATTATATCACCTCTATCAGCAGGGGTGAACGTGATTGGCTCCTCGTCCTCTCTCACCTCCATCACAGAGTTGACTTGGTAGGCCTGACGGGCATAGGCCTTTCGAGAAGAAGAAGTATTCCCAGCTAAGGTCTCGCCCCCAGAGATAACATGAATAGCTTGATGAGTCGGCTCATTGTCAGGGGGGGCCACCATTCTGTCATCCCTTATCCCTTCATTCTGCCGTAAATTTTGTCTATCTTGACCTTCGGGCCTTTCTTCCCTTCTTTGACGGTCTCTGTCATTTCTACCTTCAGTCCTTACGTATCTTTGCAAGTGCCCTTCACGAATGAGTGCTTCTATCTGATTTTTTAGCTCCCTACACTGATCGGTAGAGTGTCCCCGAGTTCGGTGATACCTGCAGTACTCTTCTTGATTTCTCCCCATGGGGCGATCTGCCTTTTTCGGAAGCTGGAGGAGACCAGACCCCTCTACTGTCGCCAATATAGCTGATCGGGGTTGATTGAGCCTAGTGTAATGATGAAATTGTGGCCCCACGGTATCCGACCTCCTGGTCCGTTCTTTTCGCTGGTTTGATCCTTCTTCAATGTCTCGTTCTTTCCTCTTTCTTTCTCCGTCTTCACTTCCCCCTATCGTTCTCATCATTTCCGCATGGAGTATGTACCTGTTAGCCCGGACGAACAGGTCTGCCAGAGATTTCGGAGGGTCTAGGGATAATGATTCTTGCAAAGAGGTTAGTCGTGTCCCTTGGAACATGGCAGACACCGCCATTTCAATCGGTAAATTACAGATCTCAAGTGTGGCATTTCGAAATCTGTCCACGTAGTGCCGTAGGGTCTCTTTATTCCCTTGTCGAATGCTAAGCAGATATGTCGCATCCTTCTTTCTCTGACTGTTAATAATGAATGCTTTGATAAATTCTGTTTTTAGCTGCCCGAATGAGGAGATAGATGCCTCGGGTAAGCCGTTAAACCAGGCTCGAGCATGCCCAGTTAGGGTTAAAGGAAATGCCCTGCACATTATCTCGTCGTCCCATCCATGAAGCATCATTAAAGATTCATAATTTTGCACGTGATCGTACGGGTCGTCCTTTCCTGAATAAGGATTTATTTGAGGCATCTTGAACTTCCTCGGCAAAGGTTTCTCCATTACCTCGGCCACGAATGGTAACTTTCCTCTGGATTGTTCCTCCGAGGTAGGTAATAACTTATTCTGTTGTAGGACCCGCTCAATCATCTTTTTCATATCGGCGGCCTCTCGCGCACTAAATGCAGTAAGGTTATCCTCAGGCCCATCATTTTGCTTGGTTATGGGTTTTGCCTCCCGGCCTCTTTCCATCGGAGTGCTGGCTACTGTTTCCGAATATCTTCCTCGTTGTGGGCTTCGTCTTTCCGTCTTTCGACGGTCAGTTCCTCCTTGATTTCCTCGAAGAGGAGATGTTTGGCTGTGATCTTCCCTTAAAGGAGACCTTGGTTGATTGTTTCGAGTTTGGACAGGTTGGACGTGGGTTTCAGGGCTTGCGTCTCGATAGGAGTCGTTCCCTGGTACCTCTTGACGAGCCCTGTGAGATGGAACTATCCCCGGGATGAACTTTCTCAATGCAGCTGGGATTGTCCCGTGGGGGACCAGACTTTGCAAAATACCAGCCATTTCCCTCAGAGCTTGTATTCCTTCAGCGTGTTGCTGTCGTAGGGCTTCGTACTCAGCCCAAGGCACGACGGATGGGATCTGCATACCTGAGTAGGGTCCCGAGTGAATATGTGGGGCGGTAAGAGGAGGCACCTGAAGTTGGGCCCCCAGTGGGTGAGAGGGCTCTGGAAGGGGCGGCTGCTGGTGTGTGAGGGACGGGTGACCCTCACGAGGGGATTGATGGGTGAGGGACGGTTGGCCACCATGGGTGAGGGGGGGCTGTCCCTCATGGGTGAGGGGCGGATGGCCCCCATGGATGAGGGGTAACGGGCCATCGCGAGTAGACTGATGCTGATCTTCCGCTCGAGGGAGGGTTTCTCGTCGAGGCGATTGGGCCCCACGGGAGAGGGTCTGGCGATTGCTTCGAGTTTGAGCCATGATGAGGGAAGAGTGTTGCAGCTTTTTGTTTGCGTTTCCCACAGACGGCGCCAATTGTTGTTACACGATTACAACAATAAAATTTATAAAATGGGAAACCACCGATGGATGACCCTCGTATGGCTTATCTGAGCGATGGATGAGTTTCCCGGGGTAATGTGGCAGCGATGGGTGAGTCTCGTAGGGCGTTTCTGAGCGATGGATGAGTCTCCGGAGGTGTTTCCGAGCAATGGATGACCTATTAGAGAAAAAATCGGTTAGGAGCGCGGGCGAAAATCCCCGCGCGGACCCTCCGATGCTTAAGTTAGATCACCGTAGAAATTGAGTATTCGAAAGTAAGAGAGTAAATGCGAGAGCCAGAGATTGCATACCGAATGAGAGAAAGTGACCTCCTATTTATAGCAACAAGATGGGCATCCATGTGTCGCTTACTCCGAGTTTTGTGGCAAGAATCTCGGAGGGGCTTTGACCGGGTTTCACGGGAATAGCCTTAGGCCGACTTTCTTGGAGGCGGTGGTGCAAGGATAGGGGGCACGTGGCATGTGGCTGTCAGTGCGGCGCCTTGGGTGACCCTCACCCGGGGGTTTGCATGAGTGCAGGCAAGGAGAGCACGTGGGTTCGCGCGCGCAAGTGCACGGAACCGGGTGCGAAAGGGGGGCGTGCGAGAGGCTGTCCGTGCGAGCGGCTGCGCCCACGGCCGCCCTTGTGCAGGGGCGCGCGTGGCTGCGCGCGCGCGGCTGCGCGCGCGCCCAGCTGCGCCCGCGCCGCTGGGCGCCCCCGGGTGGGGGCACTCGGGGGTACCTTACCCCCGAGTGACCCTCTCTCGGGGGGGAGGACCGCGCGCAAATGCGCGCGGCCGCCCTTGTGCGGGGGCGCGCGCAGCTGGGCGCCCCCGGGTGGGGGCACTCGGGGGTACCTTACCCCCGAGTGACCCTCACTCGGGGGGAGGGCCGCGCGCAAATGCGCGCGGCCGCCCTTGTGCAGGGGCGCGCGCGGCTACGCGCGCGCGGCCGTGCGCCCGCCCGGCTGCGCCCGCGCCGCGCGCGCGGCCGTGCGCCCGCCCGGCTGCGCCCGCGCCGCGCGCTGCTTGGCCGGGCGAGCGCGGGGGGCCGCGCTAGGCGCGCCCGCGCCCCTGGGTGGCCTCCTTCTGCCGCGTGGCGCTTCCTCAAGCCGCCACGTGGCGCTTCCTCAGGCCGCCACGTGGCGCTTCCTCAGGTCGCCACATGGCACTTTTTCAGGCTGCCAGGCTT
This sequence comes from Diospyros lotus, assembly GCF_014633365.1. Classification (NCBI taxonomy): domain Eukaryota; kingdom Viridiplantae; phylum Streptophyta; class Magnoliopsida; order Ericales; family Ebenaceae; genus Diospyros; species Diospyros lotus. The sequence goes on along the minus strand of NC_068340.1, from coordinate 32,565,215 downwards.
GCATTGCTCTTCAGTATCTTCACGCATAACAATAATAAATATATTTTATTAATTTACAAGTGTGTTTGGATACTGAAAACAAAATGTATTAAATATAAAATTATTTTCATAATTTTAAACAAAATAATGGTTATGTTTCAATAAATGTATATTATTTTCAAATAAAATATAGTATTTTCAGTTTTAAAATAATTTTATTAATTAATAAAATATTATGTATTTATCATCAATTAATTACATTGTTTAAAATTAAAAACAAACGCATTTAACACCGCCCTGTTACTATTTATAACTATAACAACTTTTTTCTCATGGTCAAGTTACGATACAATAAATATATATTTTGTTTTATTTTTTATTTTTAGATAATAAAAATTTATTATATATTATTTTTAATTTAAAAATATTATTATTAGTTAATAATAAATGTATCATGTTTTATAATATTTTATAAATTAAAAAATTATTTTGATACTTAAAAAAATACATTTTAAATGAAAATAATATTACTTCACCTTAACTATAATTTTATTAGATTTTTTTTTATAATTTTCGTATGGGTTATATTAATCCATATGGTTAAATATCAAGAAATATAATTTATTTTTAATATTCAAATAATTTTATTAATTGATAATATTTTGAACTATTTGATTAATTAATAAATTTATTTAAATGATAAAAATAAGACAAAATATACACATTATTTAAAAATAAGATATATTTATTAGTATTTTATTATTACTTTAAAAAAATAATAGTTACCATTATCCTTTGTCATATTTATATCACATTAATTGCATCGCCATAATTATAAAAACTGGGTTAGGAGCTCTATCAATTTCCTATCGTACACAACGATATCATCTCATCTGCATGTTAGATCGGTATCAAGCAGGCATCCACCATTGACTTTAACTTTGACATTAAACAATTCCCCAATAATCACATTAATTAATAAAAAAATAATTAAGTATGATTTTTGTCAATGAATTTCTTTAGGATATTCATTTCAAATATTTTTATTAATTAATAAAATATTTGAAAAATATTAAAAATAAATACATCATAAGACTACTACTAGTCAGTAAAACCCAATAAACACTCATAAATATAATAATTGTAATAAAATAATTAAAGCTAGGAATAGTTGCCAAGAAGAAGTATTTTTATACTGACTTGAGTGTTATTACGATTATATGGAATAGTAATTGTGAATAAGTGGATTTTTAAATTTAGGTGAAATATCAAATTTTAATTGGTCTATTACCTATTAAAAGTTAAATATTAAATTTAACTAATAAAATATTAATATGAGAACTCAATAAATTTTTCAAATTTTATCCCACGATTAGGGGAGTTATATTTGTATATAGTTTTAATTACTATTATAAAATAATTATAAATCAAATAAAAATATTTTGCAGGATGAATAAATATTAAAATTGGGGCTGTAATTAAATATTAATTTCCATTTGACAGTTCTGAAAGGCGTTACGCTTCAACAGTTCAGCAACAGTTCGGCATAAAACCCGAAAGAGATTATACAGCCTGAAAGGGAGAGAAACTTTTTGAGAGAGAGAGAGAGAGAGATCTAACAAGAATGGGGTGAGAGGAAAGGCAGAGCAGCTGGAGGTTTCTGGCAGCTGCAAAATCAAATCTCGTCCAAGTTCTGATTTGTTCTGGTGAGTTCCTGCTTTTCCAATCGTCAGTGTTACACGTTCTTCCTCTCTAATCTGGCTTTATTCACGGCTATCTCTGTGTTTCTCATCGATTTTCCGGTTCCTAGTTCGAACAGTTTTGATCTTATGAGTTTTGTAATTTTTCTTGCCTTTTCTTTTACTTCTTGTTGTCTACTCTTTTAAAATGATCATTCGATCGTTTGCTGAAAACTGGAAACCTTTGAAAATAATCTGATCCTCTGACAGCAGAGCAGATGGATTTCTCAGCTGTGAGCGATTTTAGTAGAATATGATTATCTTACTCCAAAGCTATCTGTGAAGTCAACAGTTGTTTTATACACGATTTCTCGCCTTGGTTCTTGTCCTTGTATAGCAACTCTGATCTTTTAATCCAGATTTTGAGAATCTGATCTCTATTTCGGTCTCTCAATTTTTTATTATTGTCCGGAAGTGAATTTTATTGACTTTTATTATTTTTTTTTACTAGGTACAAGGAGTTAGAACCCGAAAATCCAATTCCTGTATTAGATTGAATTGAGTTCTATTCCTTCCCCCCCGGGGCCGAAATAAACTCGTCTATATCTGCTTTGAATCGACGCCGGCTGTTTATTCCTCCATAAATCGAGCATTTGCAAGGCTTCAGAAGTTTAAGTCATGGCAACCCTCTCACACGCAGAATCTAGGCGAATGTACTCTTGGTGGTGGGATAGCCACATAAGCCCCAAAAATTCAAAATGGCTTCAGGAAAATCTTACAGGTACAGCTATCCCACAATTCAGTTTATTTCTGGTCGACTGGTTGACATGTGAACTGATTCAGGTTTCATACTTTCTGCATTTCTAGTCGACTGGTTGACATAATTCAAGTGAATGGTTGTTGTGATTAACAAAGTTGTGGTGAATTTTCTACCCTGAATATCAATTTGCCCAATGTGAGAGTTAAATTTGTCTGGTTCATGACATATATCTCGAGATGCACCAATTTTTAGTTTCTATGGGTGGTTGACAGGCTGTTTTTCACCTAGGTGTATTTTGGGGTAATAGTCATAATATTGTAATGTTATGCACTGTTTAATTCTTTTTTTTTTTGTTCTTTTTACACGTCCTTTTATGCCAGTTCCTGTTTGCTGTGAATTATGGATGTGTGATCCATATAAAAGGTTCTTTTGGATTTTGTGTTGTCCTCATTTCGCCATTACTATCTATGTCATACAGATATGGATGCCAAAGTCAAAGCAATGATCAAACTTATTGAAGAGGATGCTGATTCCTTTGCAAGGAGGGCAGAGATGTACTATAAGAAACGTCCGGAGCTTATGAAATTGGTTGAAGAATTCTATCGAGCATATCGTGCATTGGCTGAAAGGTATGATCATGCAACCGGTGTGCTTAGGCAGGCCCACCAGACTATGTCACAAGCTTTTCCCAATCAAGTCCCCTTCGCCCTGACTGATGAATCACCAGCAAGTTCTGCTTCTGAAATGGATCCCCGTACACCTGAGGTATCAGTTCCTAGTCGGGCGTTCTTTGACTCTGACGATCTAGAAAGTGATTCTTCAGGTCCTACTCCAACTCATTCTCATGCTGTAAAGAGGAATGGGGCTTATACTGAAGAGTTAGATCATGTAACAAATAAAAAGGGTTTGAAACAATTCAACGATTTGTTTGGTTCTGGAGAGAGCGCAAAACTGACAGAAGTTAGGGTGAGAAAAGGCCTAAATTTTCATGATGCAGCAGAAAAAGGGCAAACCAAGGAGAATCATATTATTACCCGGGATCATGCCTTCTCTGAGTCTGAAGTGGTGCAAAAGTTTGAGAAAGAAATTCAAACATTAAAGGAATCCCTAGCCAAATTAGAAGCTGAAAAGGAGGCTGGCCATGTTCAGTACCAACAGACTCTAGAGAGGTTGTCTATGCTGGAGTTGGAATTTTCTCGCGCACGAGAGGATTCCAGAGAGCTTCATGAACGAGCAAAAGAAGGTGATAGGGAAGTTCAAACTTTGCGGGGAGCTCTCGCTGAATTAGAAGCTGAAAATGAAGCTAGCCTTACCCAGTACCAGCAATGTTTGGAAAGGATAGCTAATTTAGAAAACATTATCTCTCATGCCAAAGAGGAGGTTGGGGAACTCAACAATCGAGCCCAGAAAGCTGAAACTGGAGTTCAAGCCTTAAACCAAGAGCTTGCTACTGTGAAATTAGAAAAAATTTCTGCTCTTGATCAATACAAACAATCTTCGGAGATGCTTTCAGCAATGGAGAACAAGTTACTGCTTGCTGAAGAGGATGCTAGAAAGCTTGCAGTCCGAGCTGAGAAAGTTGAAAGGGAAGTTGAAAGTCTAAAGCAAGATCTTGCAAAATTGACTGAAGAGAAGGAAACTGCTGCTCTTCAGTACCAGGAATGCTTGAAGACTATTTCAAGCCTAGAGCATAAACTCTCTTCCGCCCAAGAAGAGGCTGAAAGGCTTAGTGGGGAACTAGATAATGGAGTTGCAAAGTTGAAAGGTGCTGAAGAACGATGTATTCTTTTGGAAAGATCAAATCAATCTCTTCACTCAGAATTAGAATCTTTGATGCTAAAGATTGGTGCTCAAAGTGAAGAGCTTACAGAGAAGCAACAGGAGTTGGGGAGACTATGGACTTCCCTACAAGAAGAGCAAATGAGATATATGGAGGCTGAAACAGCTTTCCAAACTTTGCAGCACCTGCATGCTCAGACCCAGGAAGAACTCAGATCTCTGGCTTTGGAGCTGCAAAACAGGGCCCAACTATTTAGGGATGTTGAAAATCATAATCAGAGTTTACAGGATGAAGTCCTGAAGGTTACGGAGGAAAACAAGAACCTGAAGGAGCTTAACTTATCTTCGACCTTGTCAATAAAAGATATGCAAAGTGAGATATTTAGCTTAAGGGAAGCTAGAGGGAAACTTGAGGAGGAAGTTGAATTCCGAGTTGACCAGAGGAATGCTTTGCAGCAAGAAATTTACTGTCTGAAAGAGGAGCTGAATGAACTGAACTTAAAACACAAGGGCATTTTGGACCAAGTTGAGGCAACGGGCTTTAACCCAGAGTGCTTTGAATCATCAGTAAAAGAATTGCAGGATGATAATTTGAATCTAAAGCAAAATTGTGACACAGAAAAAAGTGAGAAAGTAGCTCTTTTGGAGAAGTTGGAAATCATGCAACAGCTTCTCGAGAAAAACGCCCTTTTGGAGAAGTCCATTTCAGATATGAGCGCAGAGTTAGAAGGGGGCAAAGGGAAGATGAATGCACTGGAAGAGACCTTCAAAGCACTCCTGGATGAGAAACGTTTGCTTGATGCGGAGAAGGACAATCTAATAACTCAGTTACGTGAGGCTGCTGAGAATTTGGAGAAACTCTCAGAGAAAAATAACTTCTTGGAGAATTCCATTTCTGATGCACATGATGAACTTGAAGGGTTGAAGGTAACATTGAAAATCTCAGAAGAATCGTGCCAGTTACTTGGAAATGAGAAATCTGATCTTATCCATGAGAAAGATGCATTAGTTTCTCAGCTGGAAATTATTCAAAAAAGCTTGGAAGAACTTGAGAAAAGATATAAAGAATTAGAGGAGAAGCACTCTGCTCTGGAGGAAGAGAAAGCGTCCGCTCTACATGAAGTAGAGGAACTACATGTTTCCTTGGATATGGAAAAGCAAAAACATGCCAGTTTTACACAAATGAGTGGGACACAGCTGGCTTGTATGGAAAACCAGATCCATCTCCTACAGGAAGAAGCTTGCCATAGAAGGAGAGAGTTTGAAGAAAAGGAAGATAAATGCACTAAGTATCAACTTGAAATTTTCATCCTGCAGGGATGTTTGCAAGATTTGGGAGAAAAGAGCCGCTCCTTGTTAAATCAGTTTCAGAGCCTCCTGGAGGCATCCAAATTGTCAGAACAACTGATTTATGAGTTAGAGCATGAAAATCTTGAGCAACAAGAGGAACTGAAATCATTGTCTGATGAGACCAGTGGATTTAGAAGGGGGTTGCACAAATTACTGAAAGGTTTTGACATAAATCTAGACCATAACTGTGAAGATAAGATTGGGCAAGACCAGACATATTTCAATCTGATGCTAAGCAAACTTGAAGGCATAAAAAGATCTCTTATTCAAGTTCAGGATGAAAATAAGGAGCTGGTAGTTGAGATGTCAGTTCTTGTCACAGTACTTGAGTATTTGAGATTAGAAGCAACGAAGGTCGGGATGGAGCGGAACATTCTTGAACAGCAATTTCAGATGAAGAATGAACAGTTTGCTGCGCTGCAGATTGAGGCAAAAAAACTTCTGGAGATGAATGAAGAACTGCAAATGAAAGTGAGGGAAAACAACCAAAAAGAGGAAGTACTAAAAAATGAGATAGAGAATCTTAGTGGGAAATTTTTGAATGTGCAAGAGGCTTTCCAAATTTTACAAAAAGAGAAAACACAGATGCTTGAAGAGAAAAGATCCATGACAGAGGATTTTGCAAACTTGGAGGAAAAAAACCGTACTCTTGAAGGGGAAAACTTCTTTAGTCTAGGTGAAATTTTATCTCTGAGTAACCTCTGTCTGATTTTTGGGAACATCATCAATGAGAAATCTTTGGAACTGAAAGAGCTCCATGGAGATCTAGGCAAACTTAATGGTGTTAATGGTGCTCTTGAGGACAAGTTAAAAATGATCCTGGGGAAATTGGAAGAGGTACAACTTGAAAATTTGCATCTAAAGGAAACTTTGAAGAATTCGGAGGATCAGTTGAAAACTGCTACTCTAGTCAATCATCAGTTGAATTATGAAATTTCACAAGGCAAGGATCTTTTGGGTCGTAAGGAAACTCAACTGTTCGAGGTGGAGTGCAAGCTTAATGCTGCAGAGAAGGAGAGATCAGAGTTGCAAAAAATAGTACAAGGTCAGAAGATGGAACTTGATGAGGTTAAGACAGTTAGGAATGACCAAGAAAGTCAGATTCTCAAACTATGTGGAGACAATGATCATCTGCATGCAGAGAATGGGTGCCTACATGAATCAAACCATAAAATTGAGGTAGAACTACATCAATTGCGTAAAGAACATGATGAAACTAAAAAGAGGGAGGAAACTTTGTTGCATCAGGTGCAAAAAGGAAACGGTGATATTGATATGTGGGAGAGCAAGGCAACAACTGTTTTTGGTGAACTGCAGATCTCCACTGTCTTTCAGACCTTGTTTGAGGAGAAGGTTCATGAGCTTTCTGAAGCTTGTAAAAGCCTTGAAGATGCAACTGCTTCCAAAGATACGGACATTCAACTGCTGAAGGAAAGAATTGATGCTTTGGAAGGTGAAAATGGAGGACTCAAATTCCAGTTGGCTGCATATGTCCCAGCCATCAATTCTTTAAAGGATTGTGTATTTTCCCTGGAGAGTCGGACATATTTGCACGGGAAGCTTCAAAAAAGCGACAATGAGGGAATGAAGGTAACTTTAACTTGCATGAATTTATATTAAAATAAATGTCGGATTTTGAGGCAAGTTGTTCTGAAATTAAATTGAGACCTTATTAAAATGTTACTATATATAAAATGTGTTGGAATTCTATGATGTAAAGTTTGTTGGATAATCAATCCCACAATCTATGGGATTAATTATAATCAATCTTAATTGTTACGATTAATTGATTGATATAATTAGGATTTATTCTTTTTTCCTTAGTTATAGGGATTTGATTGATTTCATTCTCTTATATATATTGTAATCATGTGGAAGAGAAATAAGATACCAAGTTTTCTCACAATTGTTCATGGTATTAGAGCAACCCTAGACGCCTCATTTTCTTCTCACAGCCGCCCTAGGTCAGTTTTTATCTATTGCTTTTTCCGACAACATTTTACACTGCTTATTTCGACAGTATTCATCAACTGTCCTAGTCTTTATTTCATTCTTGACAGCAACATTAGATTGCAAACATGTCAAACACCAACGAATCCTCAATTGAAACTCCAAAATCCTCCTCTTCAAATGTCGAAATTGTTATGTACAACTACAATGGGGTGACTTGTCAAACTACTCATCCGCACCCATCACTATCTACAAATTGAATGGGCGAAACTATATCCAATGGTCTCAATCCTTCATATTTCACGTCCGCAATAAGGAGAAAGAAGATTATCTTACTGGAAATATCATCAAACCAGATGAAAAAAAGCACTGATTATCGGATTTGAAAAAGAGATAATAGCTAGGTTATGTTCTAGCTAGTAAATTCCATGGAGCCATGCATAGGAGAAAATTTTCTCCTATATGAAACTGCTGTAGAGGTTTAGGAGGATGCAAAAGACACTTATTCACACAAAGACAACACCCTTGAACTAGTGACAATTGAGGGCGTGTTGCACGATCTCCAACAAGGTGATTTATCTGTGACCGAATATTATAACAAACTCCTTCATAACTGGCAGCAACTGGATGCTTTTGAAAAATATTCCTAGGAAACCACCACTGATCTCAAACTCTACAAGAAGATTATAGAGAATAAGAGGGTCTACAAATTTTGTTTAGGCCTAAATTCAAGTCTTGATGCAGTAAGAGGAAGGATATCTAGCACAAAACCACTGCCAAGCTTACGGTAGGCTTTCTTTGAGGTCCGAAGGGAAAAGAGTAGATGCTAGTTGATGCTAGGGATAGAAAAATTAACTGGTGGTGAATCATCAGCCTTGCTTGTTCGAATCCAGCAATAGCCACAAAAAGGGGGAAGGCCATGGTGTGAACATTGTTGCCGCCCTGGTCATACAAAAGAAATCTGCTGGCAACTCTATGGAAAACTTGCTGATTGGAAGCCAAAGACAACATCACAAAAGGAAAGTTAAGGCAACATGGCTGGCAGTTCAGAGCAACTTGCAAACTTTAGCAAATAGAACTTGATGGACTGAGAAGGCTGCTACAAGCACAACAAAACCTACTAGTTGTTGGATCAGGTTCCATAGCTCAAAAAGGTAATTTTCTTAAGGCTTTAACTATGAAAGAAGACCACTATAAGCCCTGGATTGTCGACTTCGGTGCTTCTAATCACATGACTGGAGATAGGCGAGTTTTCAACACATATTCTCCTTGTAATGAAGCTCTCACAGTCAGAATTGCATATGGTTCTTTGGCAAAAGTTGAAGGAACTAGTTCAATTGTGCTTTTCAGGGACAACACTCAAATTTGTATTATATGCTCCTAATCTAGATTGCAGCCTACTCTCCATAAATAAAATCATCTAAGAACTTAACTGTATAGCTAATTTTTCTCCTCATGTATGTGAATTTCAGGATTTGACTTCGGGGAGGATGATTGGCAAAGCTAGGAGCCATGTTGTGCTCCATCATCTTAAGGTTCAACTAGATTCTGTGAGACAATCTCATTTAGGAGGGAGTGAACCTATTTCTTATCAAACTAATTATTGTGTGTATGTTAGTGAGTTGAAAAATAAGACTGAGAGGCTGGTCATGATGTGGCATTACAGATTAGGCCATCCAAGTTTTCTATACTTATCCAAACTTTTCCCAAGTTTATTCAAAAATAAAAGTGCTATTTCTTTTCAATGTGAAATTTGTCAATTTGCAAAACACTCTCGCAGTTCATACCCAATTCATCCATACAAATCACCAAAACTTATTTTTATGATCCGCAGGGATGTTTGAGGCTCATCTCAAGTTCCAAATATCATAGGAGTTTGGTGGTTTATCTCTTTCATAGATGATCACACACTACTCACATAGATTTTTTTCATAAAAAATAAATAAGAAATTCCTCAAATATTTAAGAATTTCAAAACAATGATCAAAAATCAATTTCAAACTTCCTATCACAGAAAAAGGGGAAAACCAAAAGAATCAAAGACTTTAGCAGGTTCACCATTATTGTCGGCAACTGAACCTCGAGGTAAAAATCCGTACATCTGACTTACAGACTATGGTGAAAAATTCTGTAGGTGCTAGTTTAAGTGATCATGATAATTTCGATGAGAACCTACCCATTCAACTCAAGAAAGAGGTGAGAGAATGTAAAAGTAGGCCATTGTACCCTATTGGCAATTATGTGAGTTATGAGGGTCTATCTTCATCTTACCAAGCATTCACCAGCAAAATCAATTCTATCTCCATCCCTAATTCAATCCAAGATGCCATGGCTATCCCAGAATGGAAGAAGGTAGTTAATGCTTTGGTGAAGAATGGTACTTGGGAAATTACTTATTTGCCTCATGGAAAGAACATGATCGGGTGCAAGTGGATCTTCATGGTAAAAACAAAGGCAGATGGTAGTATTGAGAGATACAAGGCTCAGTTGGTAGTTAAAGGGTTTACTCAAACCTATGGCATAGATTATGAGGAGACCTTTGCTCTAGTTGCAAAACTCAACACTATTCGGATACTCCTATCTCTTGCAACAAATCTAGATTGGCCCCTCCATCAACTAGATGTCAAGAATGCATTCTTGAATAGGAATTTAGAAGAGGAGGTCTATATGGACATTCCCTAGGGACTACAAAACTCATCAAACATGAACAAAGTGTGTCGACTAAAGAAGTCACTTTATGGTCTAAAACAATCACCTCGAGCTTGGTTTGAGAGATTTACCAATATTATGAAGAATAATGGGTATATATAGGGATAGTCTGATCACACAATGTTTGTAAAACATTCTTCAGATGGATTGATTTTCGTGTTAATTGCCTATGTTGATGATATAGTTCTAATAGGGGATTATGTTGAGGACTTTCCAAGAGTCAAAGAATTTTTGGCTAGAGAGTTTGAGATCAAAGATCTAGGGAGACTCACATACTTATTGGGAATGGAAGTGGCTAAGTCTAAGCAGAGCATTACAGTTTTTCACATAAAGTATGTACTAAATCTTCTTTAAAAAACAAGTATGCTTGAATGTAAACCTGTAGAGACGCCTATGGACTATACTACCAAACTTGGTTTAAATAAAGACAGTGTTCTTGTAGAGAAGGGAAGATATCAAAGACTTGTAGTGAAGTTGATTTATCTCTCACATACTAGGTCTGACATAGCATTCTTAGTAAATGTTGTTAGCCAGTTCATGAACAACCCTACTGAAGAACATATGACAACAATGTATAGAATCTTGAGATACTTGAAAATGACTCCAAGAAAGGGACTGTTATTCAGAAATAACTCAATTAGGAAAGTGGCATTGTATTCTAATACAAATGGGGTAGACTCAATCTTAGATAGACAATCAACTTCTAGATATTGTACCTATGGGGAAATCTGACAACATGGAGAAGTAAAAAGCAAGTTGTGGTAATTAGAAGTAGCGTAGAAGCAGAATTCCGAGCTATGACTCACGGTATTTGTGAAAGAATTTGGGTGAAGGAGTATTACCTGAGTTGAAGACATCTTCTGAGAGATCAATCCAGCTATTGTGTGATAGTCAATCTACCATTAGTATTGCCAAAAATTTAATTCATCACAACCGGGCAAAGCATGTGGAAATAGATCGACATTTCATCAAAGAAAAAATAGAAGTGAATATAATCAAACTTGTTTACATTCCTTCTCGATATCCTAACTAAAGCACTTCTAATGGCACATTTTGAAGATCTGTGTTACAAACTGTGTATGATAAATATTTACAATCCAACTTGGGAGGGAGTGTTGGAATTCTTTCATGTAAAGTTTGTTGCAAAATCAATCCCGCAATCTTGGATTGAATATCAATTATCCCACAATTTATGAATTAATTATAATCAACTTAATTGTTGGGATTGATTAATTGATTTAATTAGGATTCCTTCTTTTTTCGTTAGCTGTAGGGATTTGATTGATTTCTTTCTCCTATATATATTGTAATCATGTGGAAGAGAAATAAGATACCAAGTTTTCTCACAATTGTTGAAAATGAATACTAACTGCTAGCTGCTTTCAATTATCCGAATCATTCCCCACTATATAATCTACTGTCTTTTGCTTCTTTAATCAAATCAAAGTATATCCACCTTCTTTTCTTAGCCTCGGTCTTTGGCCTTGAATCTCCTTCAAGTTACCCTCACATTTTCTGAATAACACAAATCATCATTATGATAACAAATGCTAATCTTTGGTTGCATGGATTCTATCTCTCCAATTATCTTTTTCCACCAACACTAACTGAAAGTTGAAAAAAAAGGAAGAAATTTGGCGGTTTGTTCTGGAAGTTACTAAGTTCATATTTGACTAGGTAGGTTGTGAGATAAATAGTGTCTAGGGGCTACGCACATCAAAAGCTGTCAGTCAATAACTGATTAATCTCAGTTCCTTGCATGGTTGACACTACCTTCGACAAATACCATGATCTTTCTTCCCTGTTGCATGAACTTTTAGATGAGGAAGCTGCTTGGTATTCCCTGATTAGTTGGGTAGATATTTCTTTTAAACATGCATGTTGACTAAGGTAGTGCAGAAGTTCTCTAATATATCAGCAGTGGTACAAACAAGTTTTATAATTAGTTTTTTGCTGTTTCTTGTTTCCAGGATGCTGAATTGGTGAGTCATCGTCATCATGTTGAAAACCAAGAAGAAATGAGTCCAGATCTAAAGTTGCCAGATGAGTTTTCAGATTTACATGATTTGCAAACAAGGGTTAAAGGTGTTGAGGATGCAGTGATTGAAATGGAAAAGCTTTTGTCAAAGGAAAACCTCGATGCTAATACCAAGCTAGAGGCTGCAATGAGACAGATTGAAGAGTTAAAACTCAGAGGTGCCTCAAAAGAAGAGAATGCTAAGCCAACATCTGAGATCCACGAATTGGAGAATGGACTGACAAAAGACATTATGCTTGACCAGATATCTGAATGTTCATCCTATGGGATAGCCAGGAGAGACTGCATAGATGCTGATATGCTTGAATCATGGGATACTGCTGATGGGGACCGAAGCGTGGATCTTACGGTAGATAAGGGAAAGCAAATTGTCACTGCACCTGCTGAAAATGGTACCGAGAATCCTAAATTTGAGGCAGTGAAGAAACAGGAGAATAAATATCATAACTCAGAAATAATGGTTGAAAAAGAGTTGGGGGTGGACAAGCTAGAGATTTCCCGGACATTTTCTGAGTCCTCTCGAGAAGTGAACAAAAGCAAAATCTTGGAAAGGCTCAATTCTGAAGTCCAAAAATTGACAAACCTTCAAATTACAGTGCAGGATTTGAAGAGAAAAGTGGAGACCAGTGAGAAGAGCAATAGGAGTAAAGCTATTTTTGAAAGTGATACTGTGAAGGTGCAGCTCCAAGAAGCTGAGGAAGCCATCCTGAAGCTGTTTGATCTCAACAGTAGATTAACAAAAAGTGTTGGCAATGGCTACTATTCTGCTGACAGCAAACCTGCAACAGACTCGGAAGAGAACAGCAGCACAAAGAGGAGAATTTCGGAACAAGCACGAAGAGCTTCTGAAAGAATTGGGCGGTTGCAGTTGGAAGTTCAGAAGTTACAGTTTGTGTTGCTAAAACTCGACGAAGAAAATCAAAAAGAAAGCAAAGGAAAAGGTACAGTCACAGACACAAAAAGGAGAGTGCTGCTGCGTGACTATCTCTATGGCGGTGTAAGAGCTACCTATCGGAAAAAGAAATCAGCCTTTTGTGCTTGTGTGCAGCCTCCAACAAAGGGAGACTGAGTTGTAGTTGTAGATGCCAATATCAGTGTAGAGTTCGTGCCCCTGATACATCTTTCTTCTTCTCTGTCTATATAATTTTCCCTCTACAGATCTCTTTGTGTTCCCTTGGTTCGATTAGAGTATTTTCCGTCTTTCTTTGGTTTAAGGAAACTGTTTTCCATGTTATGAGCTATTCTTTGGCAACTTCCCTGCTTGTTCTTTTTCACGATACAAAGCTTGCTGGGTGTTAAAATCTATGCTGTGGCAGTTCGTAAACAAATCTACAAGGATATATATATATATATATATACATATGTATGTATGTATGTATGTATGTATGTCACCAAACATGCATTAACCACTTGTAATACCATGAGCTTCAGTCGAAAGTGTTAATACATGCAAGATTTTTCTCACTTATTTTGAATGTGAGATTGAGGTCTTGGCATTGAAGATAAAATAAGATCTCATTGTAGAGAATTCCACAAAAGATCAAATCGGGTGTTAAGCCTCTAGTACCTGTGTTCTTAAAGAAAGTTGACGGGAGATTTCAGTTTTTATGATATTTAACTACTCTCACAAAACCATACTTTTGAATGGAGAGATCTCTCAGGCCATTCTGCTTTCATTTCATGCATGAATCCCCCAAAAGAGTCACCAGAATTTATTGGCAAGATCTTGTTGAACAGAGAGCAAACCAAAAAAAAACTTACTGGAAACCAAAATTGATATACTTGGATTCATAAAATGTGACAAATATCACACCTGATGAAGGATGCTTCAAGTTAAAACGGAGCTGCATCATTACAACAAAAATTAGCTTTGGAGTTGGGCAGACATCAAGTAATTGGGCAGAACTTTCTGTTTAGTAAGCTGCAAGTGTTTAGCCAAGTTGTCCCTCATGGTTCTTCCCAGTGGATCAGTATGCTTACAGCACTGCTGAAGATAGCCCAAGTCATGATAGCCAGACAAAGCAACATCTGGCCGCAAATTATCTCCATTATCAACAATTATGTTGTGAAGTAAACAGCAGACCAAGATAATACTCGGCAATTTCTGTTTATCTGGCCTCCACATAACCTTATTAAGGATTCTCCAACTGCCCTTCAACTGAGAAAATGCTTTCACTGCAAGAGCCCTAGCAGCTTCATGTGCCATGTTGAAATCAGATGCTGCAGCTGAGATTTCATCACTTTCATAAGGTGTTATCAGCCATGGAAGAAGAGAGTAACCAGCTCCACCCACAATAAATTCTCTGATCCTTGCTCCTTCAGCATTTGTTCTTGCATCTCCATTCAAGCGATGACCACCATCACAGAGTTTGTAGAATCCCGAACACTTCAATAACCTATAAATTGGCATACCCCCAGGCCAACCTGTGACAATATCAAGAAATCTTAATTCATCATCGACAATCCCCTGTAAAAACATGCTGTAGTTATTCTCCTGGTCACACCAATCATCTGAAGTTTCAACTGCTGGAAGGGTCATGACAACGTGGGTTGCATCTATGGCTCCACAACAATTGGGCAATCCAAAAGATGCCTCAAATTTTGCCTTGATTTCCTCCATCCTATTTGAATCGGGCCACCTGAGGTGGTGCTTGGCACGTTCTTCCAGTGCTTCAATGAATCGCCAAGTTACCTGAGACACTGTGGACTGCCCAACTCCAAAAGAAGCTCCCACTGAAACTTGGGATTCTCCAGATGCCAACCTTCTCAAGGCAATTGCAACCTGTTTCTCAACACTAAGAAGCCTTCCCTCGATGTTTATGAGACCAGAAGGCGGTCTTGAAACAAGATCCTCTCTGACAAGCGAGCATATGTAATCAAATGTTTTCATTGATACCCGAAAGAAATATTTGAATCCTTCTTCCTCGTCAGAAGGTATTGTCGACCCTGCAAGTATGAGTTAACTCTAGTAAAAAAAAAAAAAAAAAATTATACATTCTGATTCTGTGCACAAATTAATGAAGCACTCAGGAGGAAAGGCATACCACACAAACTGAAATGGAGATTCAGGGAGAAATCAAAGTAGTACTTACTACGAGATGAAGACATGGAAAAAAGACAATCATGATTTTGGCCTGGCATCTACATACACCATACTCCCCCTGCGGTTCGATATTAATATAGGGATTATCTCTCATTTTTTAGAAAGTACAGCCAACACCCCTGAGGTCCCGCAGCGGGGCCGTTAGACAACTACTGTTCAAATTAAAGAAAGAAAAGAGGTATTTTGGGCAAGAATTTTTCTTATTTTGAATTTAAATACTAGAGGTAACATAGTTAAATCAGCCTTATTTCTTAATCTCCGTCTAACGGAGGGGAGGTCATTGTAATTTTCAAAAAATAAGGGTTGTCGTTCCAATTTAGTCAAATTTCAGGAGGATAACCTTGCAGGAAAAATAAAATGCAAACCGTCAGTTCTTCAGAAATAAGGGTATCTTGTAATCATAATAAGGAATCTGCATTAGGGTTTCTCAGCAGTAAAATCAGAGTGTTTCTTGATCTCAACTTCTACTGTGAAGCTTCTAAATCAAATTCACTGCCGTAATAGAAATTACGATTATTAGTTACGAATCTATGCTAAAACTAAAATTAGCACTTGCATTACCAGTATTTGCGCAAATCAAACTCACCAGAAAGAGAACCACTAAGAATCACACACTAGAACTGAAAATACCGGCATATATTCAGTTAAATTCCAACTGATTCTCAACCTTCTTATACCGTGAAAAAAATTAGTAAAAATACGGAAAGATTGAGAGAAAAGGAAGACCTGAGGTCGGAGAGTTGTTGTGCCGGAAACTGTCCCACCAATCGGAGTCGGTGGCTTTACAATCCGGCCGAACTACAGTTAGCTTTGTCCTCTTCTTTAACTTCTTCGATTCGCGCATCGATTTCTTTTTTTTCTTGATGAGAGGAGGCATAGTGTGGGCAATCCCACGATCGTCAGCTGTCTGTTCGGTGGACCAATTATACGAAGGACAAAGGAAGGAAAATGTTTTTGACACCGTAGAGAGGTTCTGAGAAAAATGGAGAGAAAATGCAAAGAAACTGAAGGAGGGACTGGGCTGGGCCTGTGGGCTATCAAGTCCAACTCCAGTTCTAAGTATCCGTTTGGGCTGCCCACAAAAAGAAAAATAATAAAAGTTGTTGTTGTCTTAGTATGATTAACTTTGGGACTGAGTATATTATTTATGTATATTTTAAATTATATAATATATATAAATAATAAAAATATTCATCGTATCTCACTGCATCTCATCATCTTTAGTTAGAGATATTTTAGACACTTTAACATCATTGTGTAGCTCAAGATATACACAATGATATACTAATAATATTTTTTTAAGTTAAATTAATAATTATTTAATTTGGTTTAGTTCAGTTTAATTTTTTTAATATGATGTGGCTTGTAAATTTTCAAAAATATGGTTCGTGATCAATGATTTGGGTTTTCAGTCTATCTTATGAAAATTAAAATCAATTCGTAAATTGTGATATTGCATAGGTGTTGCTTGAAAAATATATCATTTACCAAAAAGTGTTTCGAGAAAATTACACTGACACATATGAAACTTTACTAAATTACAGAGTGTCTCCCCACATTTTAAAAATTATATTAATCTCCCATTGATCAAATATTTCTTAAGAAATTTGTGTTATTCTGTAAACTTCAGGGTACCCTAGCTATGTGAAGTAAACCCAACTTGGATAACCTAACCTCATATAACATTTGTTTTCTTTTTTGTTGGGTATTTCATGTATTTATACCAAATCACAGGGGCCGGTGCCAAGCATAATTTATCTAAAATACTTCAATGGTAAGTTGCTCATATTTTTTTGTTTAAATATTTTGTATGGAATATACTAACCATATTTTGTATGGCTTAAAAAACCTGCAGTGAAAAGTAAAATTTTTAACTTAGCAAAAAAAAAAAGTAAAATATGTGCATTATGGTTTAAACGAAAACAAATCATAATTATATGATTTGATTTGATTACTAAAGATGGTTTGGTATGGAAGTATAAATATTTATACCAAACCCAATTAATTGTGCACTACTCGATCTACTTCAAATAATAATAACATTAATTAATCAAATTAAAAGAAAAGTTAAAAGCCAAAGAAGATATATCCTGGATCTTGTTCCAATATTGAAGTAACTGTGCTACTAATTAGTCGTTCAATCTTCAAACACAACACTCATGATCAAAGCCAACTCTATCAACTCCTTTTGCATACCAATATATTTTTTGATATTGGTTTGACTATATAATAATTCTATATATACTCCTGGACTGACCAATTAGACAATATTATCATCAGCCTCAGCCTCAGCTGCAGCCGCAAATGCAAGAGACGAATGAGGAGTAGGTTTAGGCTTGCAAGTGTGGAGCAGGAGGATGCATGCTGCAACAGCTTCTTCCACACTAAGATGGATCCATTCTTGCCCTAATACTTGCATCAATTTCGATTTGTTCAGCTTCTTCATCACCTCCCCTCCTGGATTCGCCAGCACCAGCTGCAATTGTATATATATATATATATATATATATTTTATGATTATTAATTAATTACGTACTACTACTTTTTATTTTATTTTATTTTAATAACAAATAGAAAAAACAAAAAATTGTACAGTTTAATTTGGACCACCTTTAGGTCCCTTCTCTCCATACGCTTGTTGACCTCCTCCAACATGCTAATTCCACTTGTATCCATGTTACCCACACCTGCAAATAATTATTAACCACAGATATATTTTTATTACGTTTTGTAATTGAAATAATTAAGCATTTAATTTTAAATTAATTCATTCCATTTGGGATATATATAGAAGCGTCTGAGTATATATATATATATATATATATAGACTCACCACCCATATCAAATATGACAAACTGCAAACTGGTTCCTCCAGCTGAGGATTTCACCTTGTCTTCTTCCTCATCTATCCATCTCGATATCCTGCAAAATTACAAGCAAGTCAAAAAAATATTTAATATAATTAAAGGTCAGCTTACAATTTATAACATAATACATATATGTATATATATTTCTTAATTTCTGCTAATTAATTAATTAACCTTTCCCTGAGGTAGCTTGAATTGGCAAAGTAAATGGGAGCATCAATCCGAAGCATGAGAAGCCCCGGAACACTGTTTGCATTTGGGTATTGATCAAGGCTTCGGTAGATCATAGAACCCGGGATGTTTCCCAGGACCCTCATCCTCGGCCGGGCCACGAACATCACTACCCTGAGCAAAGACAACCCCACAGCCATAAGTAAGCCGACTTCGATGTTGCCGAAGACGACGCCGGCGTATGCACCGATGCAGACGAGGAAGTCAAACTTGTCGACCCGCCACAGATGGATGGCTGCGTCGTAGTCAAGAAGGCCGAGCATGGCGGAGACGATGATGGAAGATAATACGACCAGCGGAGTGTAGTGGAACAGTGGCATTAGGAAGAGCAGCGTTATCATCACGGCCACCGCCATCACAATGTTCGACACTGCTGTTTTGCACCCCGCGTTGTAGTTCACGGCTGATCGGGAGAAGATCCCTGAAACATCGTGCATGATTATATATGTTACAGAGAGATAGAGATGTATGCATATATGGATTAATAGGTATGAGTAAATTAATTAATGATTAATATATTAATTACCAGTGGTGAGGTAACAGGAAGTGCATGAGCCGGCAATGTTCATCATCCCGAAGGCTATCATCTCTCTATTGCCGTCGATGTGGTAGTTCTTGAACATGGAGAAGCTTCTCCCCACTGCAATGCCTTCCTGCACCCTCAACAACAAGGCACATCGACGATATTGCATTAAATTAATGGTGTAGCTAGGTGTAACTGATAGATACCGATCGATGAAACTGTAGCCCTACTATACCACCGATCGAGATTGATGGTACTACGTAGCTTAGTGTAGCTTAGTGGCACAGGTTGTATATAAGTTTTATTGAATTTGGTATCTTAAGTTTTAGCTCGTAAATTTAAAATGTTTTCTTTTAGATCAAGTATATATCTGTGGTCTTTTGTTATTAATTATTAATGAAATGAAATCCCTTAAAAATTCATCTATATATACCCTTTCTTAATAAAAATATAAAAGAAAATTAAAACAGACTTACTTGCCTTAGCTAGGTAGGATTAGTGGGTGGAAACAATAATAATAATTAATTCAGGCCCTAATTAGTTAAGAATTTTGTAATAAAATTGGGGACCTTTAATTTGACAAGACAAAGAATGTGTAAATTAATGAAGAAATTTAGAAACTAGAAAACCAGAGGGTACGTACGTATATGAGGGGATAAGAATTTGATTATAAATAATGGTGGAATTAACGGGCAGAAATTAAGTAGTAGATCATCAAGGAGCTAGCTAGGGGATGAAGAAGAAGAAGAGCTATATATATAAATATATATAATAAATACTTACAGCGAGAGCGATGACACCGGTGACAATGCCGGTTTTCATGGCTACGGAGACATAGGTTGATCCAAATTCCAGATTTGTAATTGAGGGAGGATTCAGCCCCCTCTTCAACTCTCCTATCTGAAATTAATCCATGCATATAAATTTATAATAAACGTTTATGTATGAGGCTATGAGCACGAAAAAAAAGGGAGATTATGGGGGTGCATACAAAGAGTGCGATTTTGTTTACCCCTTTTAACGGGATGACCATTACCTTCACTGATTTTGTGAGGGTGAAAAATAATGAGACGATAATTAAATTTTACCCTTTTACCATTCCGTTATTTTTCACCTTCACAAAATCAATGAGGATGGTCACCCCGTTAAAGGAGGTGAACAAAATTGCACTCATACAAACAAAGCAAGAATTTTGATTACGAATTTGAATACAAAAATTATAATTTTAAAAGTAAGATAATAATTATAATAATATTAAAATATAAAAAAAATTTACAATTATTCTCTATGACTTTTTACACTTTGATAATATGGTATAATGACTTCATTATTAATTTTATTAAATATATTATTTTTAACATACACAACTAAACTATCATTTATTTATTAATTTTTAATCTTATATATAATCAATTTTTTATAATATTTATTGTAAAAAATACTCTTTCAAATGATTGTTGCAGTAACAATCGAAAGAAAGAAAATTAGATGGGTGTTGAAAAAAGATAAAAAAGCAAGAAATAGGATAAATTTGGAAATTAAATAGATCAACTGTTAGTGGATTTAGACCATTTCACCTATTTACCCTAAGTTTTAATATAATAATTTTAAATTAATTTTAGGAATTAAAAATAATATAAAAAAAAAGATCCGGGCCTCGGCTCCGCCTCGGGTCCATATATATATATATATCGAAAAATTACCACTTGGACGCCGTGCTTCTCAGCTTGGGTGAGATAGACAAGAAGGCTTCCCAGGATGACTGCCGTCAGCGGAGCCATGGCTGATACCCAGAAGAGCTTTGGTCGTCTCTTGCTCTGCAAACTCCCGTTCAAACATGAACCCTCTTAATTAATTTATCATTGTAAATATATATAGCATAATTATATAAAATAGTCAATAATAATTATATATATATATTTACACGCAGAGAGAGAGAGAAAGAGAGCTCCTTGCCAAGTGTCTAGTGACGAGAAGGTAGAAAAGGAAACAACATCCCAAGACAGCACTCTCCCATCTCCACTGCAATCAAACCCACCACATATATCAAAAGCAGAAATATAATTTTCAGATGAAATCCGACCCTATATATGTATAGCATTGAAAAATTAATGGAGTTCTGTCTTATGAGTGAGAGAGAGAGAGAGAGAGAGAGAGAGACCTTATGGGTTTGGGCGAAAACAGATCGCATGACAGAGATAAGATCGGTGGCATGGGTGAAATGGTCTAGCCCAAGAATCCCTTTAAGCTGTTGCAGGCAAACAATAGTGGCTGCTCCCGCCATGAACCCCACTATTGTCGCATGTGATAGAAAATCCACTATGAACCCTAACCTGCATGCATTAATCCCACCAAAAACATACTGACTAATTAACACATAAACCGAATTTAAATGTGTGTGTGTGTGTGTGTGTGTGTGTGTGTGAGAGAGAGAGAGAGAGATCATTTTGCATTAATAGTAATTGTATTATATTATGTGATGGATGGATAGCAATTATATATATACGTATAAGTACCTTAAGAGACCCAAAGAAGCTTGAAAGAGTCCAGCGAAGAAGGTTGCAGTGAAAGAGAGATGAAGATAGAGCGTCGGATTCTCATTGGCATTGACTTCCTTCCCCAGCATTGAAGCTGTGAGCAGCGACGCAATTGCAACCGTCCCCACTGCCACATCTCTCGAACTCCCCATCATTGCATATACCAGCGGTGGAACGAAGCTCGAATCTGCATGTATTCCCACAAATTAACCCATTAAATATTCACATCTTCATTTCATCTCAGGTTAATTTTTGTGCTAATCATAGGGGATAAGAGAAAATGATATCCATTTACAATTTACATATATAATCCCGTGATGAAGATATTTTCATAAAATTATAATATACACCATGATGGACACACGTTATAAGTACTGCATGACTATTTTTAATTAATTCTCGTCATTCCATTTTTGAACAGTACTTACATAAGCCGAGAATGGGCGGCAAGTTGGCTAGCTTCGCATAGCTAATCCCCTGCGGGATTGCAAGGCTGGCTATGGTGATGCCGGCGACAAGGTCGGCTTTGAAGAACTGGAGACTGTAGCTCGGAGCCCATTGGAGAGCAGGCAGCAAGTTTTGAAGACACAATCTGAATTTGGCCGACGGTGGCTGGTTCCTGAACTGCCGGAGCGGGTCGTCGGGAAAGAAGATCTCTTTCAGAGAGGACTGGAAAGAGTTCAGAAATGTCTGCGCCGGCGGCACTGAGACCCGCCGGTGGGGCTGGCCACAGTCACCATCGATGGATGGATATTCACAGTCCCCGTTGCCCATCTGCACTTGTACAATGTTTTTGGGTTGGTATAGTGGTGGCCAATGACTAATGAGGAGGAGAAGGAGGCGGCGGAAAAGTTCGCCGGTGGAGCTTTGGAATCGGGTGGGCATGCCATATATTGTTGTGGGTGCATGGTTTATATAGTGGTTTTGTTATTGGGAGGCGAAATTATTAGATTCCATTTGACACTTATTAATATTTCTTTCATTTTTCTTAATATATTTCTTTCCTTATGTTGCAATATATTTTTTCTATTTTCAGCCCGATAAATATTCTTGATTTATTGTAAAAGACGAGATTTAAGCTGATGAGTCTAGAACCTCTTGGGTATTTAGGTACGTGATCAATTGTAAAGAAAAATACAATACAGTGAAAATGTTGAGACTCGACAGAAAACTTAGGGTTTTGCTTAAGCAATCACAAAATATTTGATGGTCTGAATGGAAACAAACATTCACAGTGTTGGAATCAAAAAATATAAACGCAGAGAAACAAAAATAAGAACAGAGACACAAGAGTTTTTACCGTGATTCACCTCAAACTGAGGCTACATCCACGTTGAGCTCGAGAGAGAAGAGCTCACTGCACTATGAGATGAAAATCGGATTACACGCTCATAAACCCTCACAAACAAAGCCCTCTAACAATCAATGGTTCGAGAACACAAAACTGCCGATCAATCACTTAATACAGATTAAAGGCAAACCTATCGAACCACAAAAGCTATATAGACATGTACAGAAAAGAATTATGGAACAAACCAAAGAGAACCCTAGCCAAAGGCGAGAGCCTTCAACCCGATAGAAAACCCCTTTCTGATTTTTCTTTCGTCTTTTCTGCCTCTCTACGTTCACATCTCGAGGCAGCAATTAAAAGCGATCAAGAGCGGCTGGGATTGCACCTCAAAAAGTGTGGATGAATGGACCAGATCAAATCGTGCAAGCACGATTATAATCCCAACAGAAAACGGCAGAGGAGCAGGAGAGCAGGAGATGATCGGGCAATGGTTGAGGGAGCATAATCAGGCGCCAGCTGAGGGTCAGCTGATGGTTGCCACGTGCAGCCATCCAGCGGCTGCCAAATGGCAGCACGCGGTTGCTGCACGTGGCTTTCCAGTCAGCATAGAGTAACGACACCGTTTGGAGCTTCACAATTAACAATCTTCACCTTGAAGCACCAAATAGAAAAGTGAAATCCAAACATCATAACAAATGCAGCATGCTACAATTCTCTCTTTCATGGCTCTGGTTGATGAGATCAACCAACACCCACATGCAACAGGTCCAAGCAATGCTTGAACTTTGTTACATTTAGTAACTTTGTACCCATATCAGCAGGGTTATTTTCTGTAGGCACTTTAAGTATAGATATAGTGCCATTAGCAACCAAATCTCTAATATAATGATACCTGACATCCACGTGCTTGGTGCGTTCATGATAGACTGGATTTTTGGTCAAGTGAATCACACTTTGACTATCTGAGTATACCACAGCCTTACCTTGGAGCAGTTGGATTTCCTGGAGAATACCTTGAAGCCACACTGCCTCTTTAACAGCATCAGTTACTGCTACATATTCAGCCTCAGTGGAAGACAGAGCAACCAGAGGCTGCAGCTGTGATTTCCAGCTTATGCAATTTCCACCTAAGGTGAAATATAAAGCAGTAGTGGACTTACGAGAGTCTTTATCCCCTGCAAAGTCAGAATCTACATACCTAACAAGATCAAGAGAATTAAATCTTTTCTTGTAACTTAATCCAACATTAACTGATCCATGTATATATCTCAATAAATATTTAAGAGCATCCCAGTGAGGTTTACCCGGGTTGGACATGAATCTGCTGAGGGTTGAAATAGCATAGGCTAAATCAGGCCTTGTGCTAATCATAGCATACATAATGGTTCCAATAGCATTAGCATATGGAACACTTTCCATTTTAATGATTTCAGAGTTGGACGTAGGGCATTGAGATTTAGTTAAAACAAAATGTCCAGCTAATGGGACACTCACTGGCTTGCAATTTTGCATACCAAACCTTTTCACAGATTTCATTAAGTAGTCATTTTTATGAACCTTTAAGATGAAATTTTTTCTATCCCTTTCTATTGTCATTCCTAGAATTTTCTTAGCTGAACCTAAGTCTTTCATGTCAAAACTTGTGTTGAGCATCTGTTTTAATTTATTTATCTTTGACTTAGACTTGCTAATTAACAGAATGTCATCAACATATAACAGTAGATAAATGGGATCATTTGAGAGAATAAAATAGAAACAGTTATCATATTTACTCCTTACAAACCCAATTCCTAAAACAAAATTATCAAACTTTTTATACCATTGTCTTGGGGATTGTTTTAAGCCATAAAGGGATTTCTTTAGTAAACAAACATGCTCAGGTTTGTTTGAGTCAATATATCCAGCAGGTTGTATCATGTAAATTTTCTCCTATAAATCTCCATGTAAAAAAGTTGTTTTAACATCTAATTGTTCTAATTCAAGATCAAATTGAACAACCACAGACAGCATCATGCGAATGGTTTTGAATTTTACTACAGGGGAGAAAATTTCAGTATAGTCTATTCCTTCTCTCTGAGTAAACCCCTTTGCCACTAATCTTGCTTTATACCTAATAGGGTCAGTGAAAGTTATGCCTTCCTTTAGTTTATACAACCATTTACACTGGATTAACTTCTGTTTTTGAGGTCTAGACACTAACTCCCAGGTGCCATTAATTTTAAGTGAGGCCATTTCCTCATCCATGGCCTGCTGCCACTTAACACTTTCCTTAGAGTTGACGGCCTCCTCATATGTAGAAGGCTCACTGCTCCTTAATTCTAGACCTGCCACAAGGGCACAAAACACTAGATCCGAATAGGCATACCTGGCAGGGGGTCTTGAAACCCTCTTGCTTCTATCTCGGGCTAGATGATAATCACTGAGATCTTGGGTGGGGCTAAAATGCTCCACCTCAATCTCAAATTCTCTTTCTTGTTCCTCTTGATCATCAACATGATCAAAGGTTTGGTTTTCATGAGGGTTTTGAACATCTTCTAGGTTGGATTCTGTTGGAGCAGCTGGAAGAGAACCTTCTGCTTGCTCCACCTCAATTTGAGACCCTCCTAGAATAATAAAATCATCTGGGTTACTATTATTGTTGGTTTCTTCAGGATTTATGATTTTACAAGGGAAAATGGCTTCATTAAATATGACATCTCTGCTGATAATAATTTTTATCCCACCAGATTGTCTTTCCCATAATCTAAAGCCTTTGGTCCCC
Organism: Diospyros lotus; assembly: GCF_014633365.1. Classification (NCBI taxonomy): domain Eukaryota; kingdom Viridiplantae; phylum Streptophyta; class Magnoliopsida; order Ericales; family Ebenaceae; genus Diospyros; species Diospyros lotus. The sequence continues at coordinate 32,539,658 of NC_068340.1, read as the reverse complement.
TCTTGGTAACCAACAAACACACACTTAATGGACCTAGCATCTAACTTACCTTCTGATTTGTGAGCATATGCTTCACAGCCAAACACCCTTAGGTAATCTAGATTTATTTTTCTATAGGTCCATTTTTCTTCAAGACATTTTAGATTTAAGGCAGTGGAAGGGCTTCTATTTACCAAATAGGCTGCTGTAGACAAGGCCTCCCCCCAAAAAAACTTTGGCATATTAGAGGTGAACAAGAGGCATCTAACTTTTTCAAGAAGAGTTCGGTTCATCCTCTCAGCTACCCCATTTTGTTGGGGTGTATACCTCACAGTCCTATGCCTAAGAATACCTTGGGTATTACAGAATTCATCAAACTCTTTGTTACAGAATTCTAGACCATTGTCTGTCTTTAAGGTTTTAATCTTTTTATCTATTTGATTTTCAATTAAGTTCTTCCAAGTCTTAAACTTCTCTAGGGTCTGGTCTTTAGATTTTAAAAGAAAAACCCAAACCTTCCTGGTGAAATCATCAATAATAAAGAGAAAGTATCTGTTACCACCATGAGTAGGGACCTGAGAAGGCCCCCATAAATCAGCATGTATATACTCTAGGCATACCTTCGCCAGGTGGGTTCCCTTATGGAAACCCAGCCTGTGTTGCTTGCCTAGGACACATAGCTCACAAAAGTCGAGGGACCCCACTGGCACTGAACCAAGGTAGCCTTGGTTAAACAGTGCCTTAAGACCTTTTAGGCTCATATGGCCAAGTCTCAAGTGCCATAATTCTGTCTTATCAGATTTTACTATGCATGCAGAATTAATAATATCAGAAGGGAAATAACAGCCATCCAACACATATAATCCATTTTTCTTAGCTCCAGTTAGAATTAGATCATCTCCCTTAAACACATGCATGGATCCATTTTCTGCCTTATAGGAGAACCCTAGTTCATCTAATGTGCCAAGAGATATTAGATTCCTTTTTAGATCAGGAACATATCTTACCTCAGTTAATGTTCTAATTTTGTTGTCATGCAATCTGAGAGATATGTTTCCTATACCTCTAATCCTACAAGATTAGTTATTACCCATAAACACTGTTCCTGATTCTCTTTTATCAAATTTTTGAAACCAATCAATGTTAGGGCACATATGAAAAGAACAACCGAAATCCATGATCCATTCATTATCAATAGAAACATTTGAAACAGTAAGTACCTCAGCTAAGCAATTTGAATTATTTGGAGTAGCATTTATGATTCCCCCTTGCTTTTGTTTCTTAATAAAGTCATAGCAGTATTTTTTTATGTGTCCTTCTTTCCCACAGTGATAGCATTTCCATTTTTGCTTACCTCTTTTATCTTTCTTCTTACCCTTTTGCCCTGACCCAATGGTTTGATCATTATTATTTGCAAAGTGTTTTTTCTCATTCTTACTCTTTACAAATAGGTTATTTCCAGATTTCTTAGATGTTCCCAATTCTAGTTCTCTAGCCTTAATGCCTGAAATAACAAGGTTTAATGTAGGTACTATGCCAGTATATCTTAATGCATGTTTAACAACATCATAATCATCAGGCAATGCATTTAATAAAATCATAGCTTCACTCGAGTCTCCTAAAGCTTGATCAGTACCCCTAAGTAGCAATGCAAGTTTAGTGAATTCATCTATATTCTCATCCATTGTCTTAGATGTACTCATTTTATAATTAAATAACATGCCTTTCAGATATACTAAGTTAGGTGCAGTAATGACAAAAAATAAAGCATCTAATTTATTCCATAGCTCTAAGGAAGTAGTCATACCATCCACTTTGCGGATCACGCTGTCACCTAGATAGAGGAAGATCAGATTAAAGGCTTCCTCCCTGATTTCCTCTGTTCTTGCAAGCTAGTCTGCTGACCATTTGCGATCGTCTGTCTCAAGTGCTATAAGCACTTTATGATGAGAGAGTAATACTCTCATCTTTTTCTTCCAGCTTCCAAAGTCTCCTTTTCCATCAAATATACCGATCTCAAATCGGGTAGAGTTCATCTTCGTATTGCACGAAGGTAACCTAAAAGGGCTCTATTCACTGAAATGAATCAATACAACAAACACCCGCTGACACGGACTCTATCAGAGAACCCTAGATATTGAAGAACGATTGGCCTTACAGAAAACCCTAGAAGCCGAACTTAAAGTGGCTCTGATACCACTGTTGAGACTCGACAGAAAACTTAGGGTTTTGCTTAAGCAATCACAAAATATTTGATGGTCTGAATGGAAACAAACATTCACAGTGCTGGAATCAAAAAATATAAACGCAGAGAAACAAAAATAAGAACAGAGACACAAAAGTTTTTACCGTGGTTCACCTCAAACTGAGGCTACATCCACGTTGAGCTCGAGAGAGAAGAGCTCATTGCACTATGAGATGAAAATCGGATTACACGCTCATAAACCCTCACAAACAAAGCCCTCTAACAATCAATGGTTCGAGAACACAAAACTGCCGATCAATCACTTAATACAGATTAAAGGCAAACCTATCGAACCACAAAAGCTATACAGACATGTACAGAAAAGAATTAGGGAACAAACCAGAGAGAACCCTAGCCAAAGGCGAGAGTCTTCAACCCGCAAGAACCAAACCCGATAGAAAACCCCTTTCTGATTTTTCTTTCGTCTTTTCTGCCTCTCTACGTTCACATCTCGAGGCAGCAATTAAAAGCGATCAAGAGCGGCTGGGATTGCGCCTCAAAAAGTGTGGATGAATGGACCAGATCAAATCGTGCAAGCACGATTATAATCCCAACAGAAAACGGCAGAGGAGCAGGAGATGATCGGGCAATGGTTGAGGGAGCATAATCAGGCGCCAGCTGAGGGTCAGCTGATGGTTGCCGCGTGCAGCCATCCAGCGGCTGCCAAATGGCAGCACACGGTTGCTGCACGTGGCCTTCCAGTCAGCATAGAGTAACGACACCGTTTGGAGCTTCACAATTAACAGAAAATATTTTTTTCATAACTTTACATTCAAGTTCATCTTCTTGCTTTTTAACATGGTATTAAAGCATGAAGATCAAATCACCAAAACTACTCAATCTCCAGAAACATCCTCAAAAACCAATATGGATCTTCAAGTCCATATTTTCTTCATCACTCTAATCATCCCGAAATCATGCTTGTTCCAACAAAGTTAATTAAACGGAGCCAATTATCAATCATGGAACAAATCCATGATACATGCTCTTACTGCCAAAAACAACATAGGGTTCATCAACGGCTCCATCAAACCCCCTTCATATATATACAAAGCAACTCGTCGAGTTTGCCTTGTGGAATCAATGCAACAGTATGATTTTATCGTGGCTTACACATTTGTGGAACCAGATTTGGCAAAGGGTGTTATTCATGCCAAAACAATTTTTCAAGTTTGGGAGGATTTTAAAGATCAATTTTCTCAAAAGAATGCCCCTGCAATATACTAGATTCAAAAGTCTTTGGCATCACTATCTCAAAGAACCATGACCATCTCGAAATATTATACTAAACTCAAGGGCTTGTGGGATGAGTTGGATGCCTTAGGACGATTCCTATTTGTGATCAGTACAAGGCACACCTAGAAGAAAGAGAAAAAGATCGCATGATACGGTTTCTTATGGGCCTCAACGACACTTTTAGCACTGTTCGCAGCAACATTCTCATGATGACACGGTTACCCAATGTTCCTCAAGCCTACTTTCTCATTATTTAGGAGGAGACTCAGAGACAAATGACATCAGAAAACTTTTCCACTGTAGCAACATTATTCCAAAGCCGTCATAACACCTACAACAACAAATTAATCAAAGGGCAAGCATTGTGAAGATTGCAATAGGAATGGTCACAACATTGAGAATTGTCGCCCTCTAAAGTTTCATTGCACATTTTGTGATAGGAAAGGATACACAAAAGATAGGTGCAGATTCAAGAATGGTACATGGACGTCCAATACATCAGGAGGACAAGGAAACCATAATAACTCATCTCGTGGGGCTCTTACATCCCTTCGGCAGCTAATGTAGCAGACTCCTCACAAAACAAACAAGCAAGCAACTCACAAGCTACTAGTTCCACTTATCCCTCACATGGACTTTCTACAGGGCAACTTCAACAGATTGCCCATGCGTACGTTATCCAAGATAACACCAAACAACATAATTGGTAAAAACAATGCTTTTGCAAATGCTACAGGTCTGTCCAACTTTTCTACTACCTCAATTAATTTTGTAGTCTCTAAGCCTTAGATTTTGAATAGCGAAAGCAACAAACCACATCAATTCAGACTCCACACTTTTTTCACAATTAGAAGCACTTTCCACACCATCTGTTAACTTACCTACAAGCTCTTCAGCCCCAGTTACATGCACTGGAAACATCCTGTTTAATTCTGATATCACACTACAAAAAAATCGATATTTTGTTGCTGCGATTTTAAAAAAAAGTCACAAAATTTAATAATTTTAAATTTTAAAATTAAATTTTGCAATGATTTTTAAAAAATTGTTACAAAATTTAGAAAATAATTTAATAATTAAAAATTAAATTAATATTTGCAACAATTTTTAAAAAATCGTCACAAAATTTAGAAAATAATTTAATAATTAAAAATTAAATTAAATTAACCTTTGCGGTGATTTTAAAGAACTACTGCAAAATTTATTAATTTAATAATTAAAAAATTAAATTAAATTAACATTTGAAGCGGTTTTAAAGAATCGCCACAAAATTTTAGAAAATAATCTAATATTTATATTAAAACTATATAAAATTTTGATAATTTAAAAAAATATGGTAACTCTTATTTTTATTTTTTAATCAATTAATTTATTTTATTTAATTCAATTGATTTATTTTAATTTATTTCATTATTCTTTTAAAAAATATATTTTAAATTTAATAAATTAATTATTTTTTTAATTTATATTAAAAAATATAAAATGTAATTCTAAAAAATAGTGGTTGAATTAATATATAATTAATATGCGTGGATATATAACAAGGGAGCTTTGCAAATTAACTAACTTCATCCGCGCATGCAAGTACGGGAAGTCCTAGGATCGAAATTGGGGAAGACAACAACTAGAATTAATAAAATTCCAGCATTGCCACATGAGAAGTAGACATGCCGCCACGTGGCGCGGAAGGGCGCAACCGAAAGCCATGCGCGAGCACGTCGGAAACAACAGCGATTTCAAAACAGCCACTAAAGTTCAATGATTTAGCGGATTTTAGTGACAATTCTAAAATCGTCGCTAAATGTTATAAATTGCCGCAAAATCTATTATTTTGCAGCAATTCTTAAACCACTGCAAAAAAATATAACTTTACAGCGATTACTCCAGCAGTTGCTGAAAATCGCTGTTAAATGTTTTGCGACAGCTGTATCTGCGGCGATTTTCAAAACCATCACAAATGACCAAAAAAACCATCGCTAAATTTCAATTTTTTTGTAGTGTCACCCTTAACAATGTCTTATGTGTAAGCTTTTTCCATCTAAACTTAATGTCTATTAGCAAGCTTACCAATGCATTGAAATGTTGTGTTGTTTTCTTTCCTAACTTCTATGTCTTGCAGGATTTTGCTTCGGGAAAAATGATTGGCTCGAGTAAACAAAAAATAAAGCTCTTTATATGTCTCCAACACAACAATCACCTATTTCATACCAAGTTTCTCAATTCCCAAACCTATGGCACATGTGGCATGGACATCCATCACTACACCGGCTCAAATTGGTCTTCTCTTTATTACCCTCAAATTCAATATCTTTTGACAATAATTATATGGTTTGTCCTATAGCTAAACAAACTTGTTTACCTTTTCCTTCAAGTTCAATAACATCAAACTCTATTTTCGATTTATTGCATTGTGATATTTGGGGTCCACATAAAGTTCCAATTCATTCTGGAGCGTGATTTTTTCTTACAATTGTTGACAATTTTAGTAGATGCATATGGGTTTTCCTCATGTAATACAAATTGAAGACAAACAATACTGCAATCTTTCATAAAATTTGCAAAAACACATTTCCATGCTTCTGTCAAAACAATCTAAGTAGATAATAGCCTAGAATTCTCAATGCTCGAATATTTTCAATCCCATGGCATAGAACTTCAACGAACTTGTGTTCATACACTCCAACAAAATGGAGTTGTTGAATGAAAGCATCGCCATATATATATTCATAGTTGTGCAGGCACTTTGTTTCCAATCTCAAGTACCACTTCACTTTTGGGGTGAGTGTCTCTACCGTTATCTATCTCATCAATCGCCTTCTATCACCACTATTATCCAACCAATCTCTTTTTTGAAATACTTTATCACTAACCTCCATCTCTTAGTCATTTAAAGGTCTTCGGTTGCTTGTGTCATGCCACAAATGTGCACCCCAGTTCCAAATTTGAGTTTCGTGCCAAACGGTGTGTTTTTATGGGTTGTCCAACTGGTAAAAAAAGGTACAAGCTTTATGATCTTGAAGCACACACCTTTTTCACTAGCTAAGATGTCCAATTCCGTGAAACAATATTTCCTTTTTCCTCTAATACAACTCCACAATGTAATGCTCACTCACGGTCGCCTACCCTGCAAATTAACCAACCATACTTTCTGGACACATTACCTGATCTTAACTATCATGATACTACTGTTGCATCTCCAAATGATGACACAAACACCACACCACAATCCACTAACACCAAAACCTCAAAACCTCCACGCACTACATCTACTTTAGATATCTCCATATACGAACCTTCTGATGCACAACCCACCACCACTCCACTCGAATTCGACAACCTCCAGCATAGTGTAAAGACTACATTTTGTCTACTCATGCCAATCAGTCCACCTCATCACCATGTTTAGTGACAAGTACCTACTATCATCTATCTAATTTCATTTCATATTTACGTTTTTCTTCAGCACTCTATTCTTTCTTAGCCATATTTCTAGTCAAAAAGAACCTCAATCCTATGCTCAAGCTAACCTTGATCCAAATTGGCAAAAGGCTATGGCACTTGAATTATAGGCATTGGAAAACAACAAGACATGGACTCTGTTTCTCTACCACCTAGTCCATTGGTTGGAAATGGATCTACAATATCAAATACCATTCCGATGGTACAATTGAACGTTACAAGGTTCGTCTTGTTGCTGAGGACTACTCAAATTGAGAGGATTGACTATCATAAGACATTCTCGCCCACTGCTAAGCTTACTACTCTCTATTGTTTGCTCACTGTTGCAGCTACTCAAAATTGGTTTATTCATCAACTTGATGTCCAAAATGCCTTCTTCCATAGGGATTTACATAAGGAAGTGTATATGGAACCTCCTCCTGGTCTTCCTCGACAGAGGGAGAATTTGGTATGTCGGCTCAATAAATCTTTATATGGACTCAAACAAGCTTCAAGAAACTAGTAGAACTAGTTCTCCACCTTTTCAAACGCCATTCAAAAAGTTGGATATCTACAATCAAAGGCTGACTACTCACTTTTTACCAAAGTTTGAGGGACTTGTTTCACTACAGTCCTTATTTATGTTGATGATATACTCCTCACAGGAAATAATCTCCAAGAGATGGAGCCTCTCAAACAATTTCTCCTCAAACACTTTCACATGAAAGACCTTAGCAACTTGAAATATTTCCTTAGCATTGAATTCTCCTGGTCCTAGAAATGAATTTTCATGTCTTAAAATAAATATGCACTGGATATATTGGAAGATATAAGACTTCTCAGTGCACGACCAAATCATTTTCCAATGGAGCAAAATTTTTTAAGCTTACTCCTACAGATGGTCTATTATCGAATAATTTGACCAAATACAAAAGATTGGCAGAAAGATTGATATTACCTCACTATCACAAAACTAGACATAGTGTATTCTATTCATACATTAAGCCAATTCATGCATGAGCCTAGAAAGCCACATTGGGATGCTACTTTGCGGGTTCTTAGATATGTTAAAGGTACACTAGGTCAAGGTTTATTATTTCCTTCCACAAACAATCTTGCTCTCAAGGCCTTCTATGATTCAAATTAGATAGGTTGTAATGCCACAAGGAGATTAGTTACAAGATATTACATTTTCCTTGAGGATTCTCTCATTTTATGGAAATCCAAGAAACAGACAAATACCTCAAGATTATCTATAGAGGCAAAGTATCAGGCCATGACAAACACGTGCTTGGAATTGGCCTGGTTACAATACATCTTACAAGACTTGAAAGTGACTCAATCTTCTCTCACACCTGTGTTTTGTGACAATCAAGTAGCATTATACATCGTAGCCAATCCAGTATTTTACAAACGAAAAAAATACATTGAGATTGATTGTCACATTATTCGAGAAAAGATGCAAGCAAGCCTAATATCACCCCCTCTTACATGCCTACTTGCTTATAGTTGGCAGATGTGTTCACCAAGGCGTTGGGAAAAGATCAATTTCACACATTACGTTGGGACTTGACAATGTTCACTCTCTAACTTGAGGGGTATTAATATTTCATTCCTTTTTCTTGATATATTTCTTTCCTTATGTTGTAACATAGTTTTCTTATAATTTTCAGCTCGATAAATATTCTTGGTTTATTATAAAAGATGATATTTAAGCTAATTAGTCTAGAACCCCTAGTATATATAGGTGATCAATTGTAAAGAAAAATACAATTCAGTGAAAATATTTTCGCCATAGGTTCTCTTCAAATTCTTTACATTCAATTTCATCTTCTTGCTTTTCAACAACACTGCAATAACTCACGTAAAAAAAAATTATTTTGATTGGAATAACCTTAATTAAGATTATGAATTATAAATAGTAATCTCTTATACATGAAATTGTTATATAAGAATCACAGAAAATGTACGATTCTTTTCAAAATAACATTTTAAAATGTTTATATAATGGTGGGGAAGAAAGAGACAGGTCCCACCACGCACCAAGTCAAAATGACCAATGCGCTATATATTGCTATATAAGAATTTCACAAATTAATATATATATATATATATATATTTGAAAATCTATAATGAAAGTTTTACTTACTTTTATTTCTTAATGTAATTCCTTGATAATTAAATTAATGTTACTAAAAATTTGCAACAGCTGCCCACAATTTGGGCCTTTGGAGAACGATTTTCCCGGAATTATTATAAAGTTATTAGAGCTTTGGATTGAAGCTAGAAAAATAGAGAAGTAATTAATACTTGCAATATAAATGTTGATATATATAAATGTATATATGATCAGACGTTAAAAATGGTAATTAATTTGCTAAATTTGGTTTATCAGTTGTGGTTGTCATTTTTGGGACAATTGTGTGTGTTAGATTGGAATTATATGAATGAATGAAGGGATGTCTACTGAAATTTATGGAATATTATTTGTTCATCCCTATCTTAAAGAAAGTATTAATTAATTATATATATATAGGCATTCTCTGACCACTTATTTCATAATTTGATTTTGTTCACATTCTTCATTGATCTGTGCTTTCAATTATTTGGAACAAATTCTAATAGGTCAAGCTGGTCATATTTATTGGTCTTTCATGAGATTTTTTTTTTCTTTTTTGGTTTTGTGCCAATAAACATTAATGCTATTTGGTGAACTTTTAACATTTCTTGGGTGGGGTGGAGCTCACGTGCTTGGAAAGCCAAATCTTAAAAATGCACGTGACTCAATTTGGTTCAACTTCATAATTCATACTTAGATCTATAATGTGGAAGATTAATTTGGCATTTGGTTTGGTTATTTGATTGAGTGGTAGATTCAATTAATTCTTCTCTTTTTTCTTTCTCTCCACTAGCAAGTAGCTATCAAATAAATAATTAAAAAAAAAAAAAGGTACCTCTCAAATCTCACTACTTGCAAATAATACAGCATGTGTGCAATAATGTTTGGATATACTAAATATATAAAAATATGGGTGGTATTCTTATAAAATAATAATTATTTTAATTCAAGTCATTTTTTTATTAAAATCAATGAATGTTCAGACCTCTATATAAAAATAAATTTAATACATAATTTTTGTATATTTATTTACAACACATAATTTCTGATTTTAATTTTAAAATGGGGCTTTAGAGAGAATTGTACCAAAAGTTGAAGCTTGAGTTGGCCACCCACTGGCAAATCCCCAGTAAAAATTGACTGCTCTTATTCTACCAGAACACTTGAGTAGATATGATTTGATTTTAATTTGTGTTTGAATTCAGTGCTGGCAACGAGTTAAAAATCCATAAAGTGAAGACCAATTGCCCATCTTGTCATCATGAAGAAGAATGTGAAAGCTTAGGTCATAGATATTTTAGCAAGGTAGGGGTGGGCATGGTGGAAACTGGAGTGTGTTTCAACTTTCAGGCATGTATGTGTATAATTTAGACGCTGGCACTTTTCACTGTAGATGTCTATCCACATGGAACATGACTAAGCAAAAGATGTCGACAACGACAACCATTAGCATAGAAATGAAAATAGCATTCCGCGTAACAAGAGTGTCATTAGATGACATATGAACGGGGCTAATGCCATGTCATAACCTACATATACATATACATATATATATATACTGGAGTGGTAAAAGATCATACCATTCTCTATTACGGTAAGAGTTTAAACTCTTTTAAGAATAAACTTACCAATAAATTTTTATTCACATATAAAATACCTGTGAGCTGTGATGTATAAGTTAATAGTGTTTAAAGAACAAAATTTACCTAATACACACTAAAAATAACATATAGTAATTACAATTCTCCTCAATAACAGAATAATAAATAAAAAATCTGATGCAAATACAACGTTTTAAAAAAGGATAAAGCTATTTCTATAGAAGGGGGTGTACAGAAACTTTATAGAATAATGAAATGACTAAATTACCCCTCATTTGTTCAACCCAAAACACTCTCTCTCTCTCCTTTGCCCCTCTCTCTCTCGCCTCGCCTCGCCTCTCCTCTCCTCTTTTCTGTCTCTCTCTCGCCTCGCCTTCACTCTCGTTGCTTGCCAACTGCCGCCGCCCGCTGCATCTTGGTTTGTTTGATGGTTGTCGGTTGCTGGAGATTGCAGAAGTGAAGAGACGAGGTAGCAAGGCGCAGAAGAGAGGCGACGAAAAGGCGAGGCACAGAGATGAAGCGACAAGAGGAGACGAGAGGCGGTGGATTGCAGCTGCGAGAGGAGGCGAGACGGCGGTGAGGTTGTAGGCAAGGGCGAGAAGAGGGGAGAGAGAGAAGGGGGTGAACAAATAGCGATATATCACGATTTATCGCATCTATAAAAGGATTTATGTAAGCCCCTTTTGTACAAATAGCGTCGTCCTTTAAAAAATGTACAAATCTGCCTTGGTTCATTCCTCAGCTTTCATCTATTTCCTCTTTGGCAACTTTTTCTGTGTCTTCAGCCAAGTCTCCCACTTGTTTGAGCAAACAAAACCAAATCCAAATGCAATGATCATAAGAATATATAAACGTGTGTAGTTTCCTGGAAGTGGGCAACACTTGAAAAGCTCCAACAAAATGAATCCCACTTTGCATAATTAATATTATACTAAGTTTCACAGAAGTGGAACAATAATAACTCCATATAAAATGAACACCCACTTACTTGGGCAACCAAAAAAAAAAAAAATTATTAGCATATCCACCTATTTTAACCAAATGCAAATGCTCCTCTATGGATCCTTATCCTTGTTTAGTTGCTACAAAACAGGACAAAGAAAATGACATTATCATAGAAGTCGTAAAAGCCACTGCAATAATACTACTACTAAAGTGACAGTTTTACTATTACAATTCACTGTATGCAAAAGAGTCTCCATTTTCTTTTCTATCTACAGATTATATCTGTGTCCTCAGGGGAGTTTTAGAATACTTTCCTGGTTTTGATGAAACTGGTTTGCCGGAAAACTGAACTGGAACAGAGATCCAAAGAATTTTGCATAGTTTTAGAGAACACAGAAGCCACTGCCATGATACTAAATAATTTTGCATAGTTTTGCTATTATAATTCACCATAACACAATAGAGTCTCCATTTTCTTTTCTATATACATATTCTATTTGTGAGTTTTAAAATACTTTCCTGGCCTCGACAGAAACATGTTTTCCGGAGAACTGAAACAGAAATCCAAAGAATTTTGTACAGTTGACAAATGTTTCCTTTCCCTAGCCATCCAGCTCTCTGAGGATAGTGAGTAGATTCAAGAAAAGGTTAATGATGTCAAGATAAAGCGACACAGATGCGATGATGTATTCATCGTAGGAGAAGCGCTTGATGATGTTGTCTGTGTCGTATACGATATATGCAGAGAATATTAATGCTCCCAGCAACGCATAGATCATTACCCCAGTCCTACCCAGCGGGAAGAGCATCTGAAAGGAGAAGGCAGATGGATTAATGGAGGATTAGGCGAAACAGAGCTAGATGGTAGCTTCTGTACCTGAATCAGGCCAAAGACCATAAGCAGTATAGTGGCAGCAAACAAGAAAGGGCCGAGGAAACTGAAATCATGGCCTCTCTTTGCAGCCCAGAATGTGTACTGAGTGAGACTCACTACCACCACCGCTGTTAGAATGGCGGCTTCCAAGATGATCTTACCTGCAGCCTCAATTCAAAGTAATGGTTTTCAGAAAAGAAAAGGCCAGCGTATTTGATAGGCAAAATTCATGGATATAAGCCACGGCTATTTTCTAAAATAAGATATCTAAGAGCATCTCTAACCCATCACCTCAAACTTACCTCAAATTTAGGGTAAAACTTACCCCAAATTTGGGGTAAGACCTAATTCCTCTCCAACCCTTAACCCCAAATTTGGGGTAAAGAAATAGTTTATTCTTTTTTTCTTTATTTTTTGATTCTAAACATTTTTTTATAATGTAAATTATTTACTTATTTATTATATATCAATTTAAATTATTACCTAAAAATTACATAATTAACTAAAAAAATTAATTATCAATAATATTAAAAAAGAAAAACATTACATTTACTATTTCAATTAATAAAATATTATATTAAACACAACAAAATTTATTAATTATTATTCATTAATTGATTATAATTTATTAATATTATTTAAATATTATTAATACTAATAATAAGTAAAAAAATTGTAAAAATATATAAAGGTGGGATACAAAAGAAATTAAATTTTGTTATAGTTAAAATGAAGGGGGCAAAATAGGGATAAATTTACTACCCCAAATTTGGGGTCAAGAAATAGTGCAACCTCAAATTTGGGGTAATAATATTCATAACCCCAAATTTGAGGTAATAATATTCATAACCCCAAATTTGGGGTAGGATTTGGGGGTGGGTTGGAGAGGGTTTTACCCCAAATTTGGGATTTTACCCCAAATTTGGGGTTGGGTTGGAGATGGTCTAAAGGATCAAAATTGATGCTGACAAAATATTTTATGGCAAGGTGGAGGCCAAATGAAGCAGTTATCTATTATTTCACTTCGGCTGGTTACAAAATAACTGACAAAGATTACCGCTCCTAACTAATTGCTTTAGAAAAAGCGAAAGGAAGGGGAAATGATTTTTTTCCCCAAAATTGGGGCCGAAATGGTGTGCTGACCAGTGACATACAAATTTCACCACTTGAAGGGTTTAAATTTGTTTTTCAACCCATTGACACACTATTTTCGGCGCATCAATTTTGGAAAATGTCTCAGTTTCCGCTGAGGTATGAATGATATAGGTGTTCTTGAGTGTTTTTTCATGAAGTTTTATGGTAAACTGAGGACTATTCTTTTGTCATATTTTCAAGCATCCACATTGTGAAAGAACAATTACAATTAGAAGATTCTTGCCTGCTTGGACATTACATTGACCTCAAGAAACTGTATTAACAAAAATGATATCCCAGAAGGTGCAAAACCACATTTCATGTATCCAGCATTTGATATGAAGAACTTCTTCAAATTGAAAACACATATAAAATCTGAAGTGCAAATTTCACATTAGCATATGCGTATCACATTCCTTGTGGAATAAGGGTTTCCTTGAGAAACGACCCGTTGGAGGCAACTTCTTGTGTTATATCCTTGAACAAACCATGACTACTGCATTGATTCTCCAATACCAATCCAATGGTGTTTCAATGTGGTTCGATTTGCTACTTATTCACCATTCCATATTGCAAACAAATTGTTTGTGAATACACCGGAAAGAAGACATAAAAAATGAGAGAATTGCGCACCTTTGGTAAACGCACACGACATTCCGACCCCAAAAGAAAGTGTAACGGTAAACAACCCCAGCAGAAAAAGATTCAGCGGATGCCGATCGTGATAGTGATACAACGGGCACAGAACTGCAATTTACAAAGAAGAAATCCAATTGAGGGAACACAGATTACAGATTAAAGAATCAGGAAAGTTGAACACCGAGATGTTTGATGGAAAAGCGGTACCAATGAAGGGTATGATGAGGATGACAATGTAGAGGAGAAAGCCAGCCGGAGTTTTGGCAAAGAAAATGGCAATCGGACGAACAAAAACGATGACGGCGGCAACCATCGCCGTGAGCAGCAACTGGATTGCGACGATGGAATAAATCTTGCGGATGAATGCCCACCGAAGCTCTGCATTCTCTACCATTCCCGGGTACAATGCGTTGCTGTTTCCTGTTTCCAGGTCGCCTTTCCCTGGTTGCCACATCTTTAAATCCCAAATCACGCCCGGCAAAAAAAATCTATGGGTTCTTGATGTAGTTTTTGTCCTCAAGGACCATAAATATTCAGAACCCAAATGAAAATTCGCAGGAATTAGCTTATGGGTTCTGAAAGATGAGGAAGAATTGAATGTCGAGGGCGGGCCAGGGAATTGGCAGTTATTTATGTTTCCGAATGGAACTAGATGGCGGTTTGGGGAATAAATAGGGGGGCGGTTGTATTTCTGTAAATGGAAAGACACAACTGGCTTACAGTTGGATGGGCTGCCCCTATATTGTTGCTTTTGTTTTCAGGATAAGCCGATAATATTGAATGTAACAATAATACCACATCATATGTACCATCATGCATTTAGATTGTAAATAAATTACAGTTGGGTCATGAGTGGTGCTTACAAATTCAAAAAAAAAAAATCACAATATACCCAGAAAAATGACCTGACGAAAGGGAAAAGAAGAGAAAAAAAAAAAGAATCCAACTGGGAACTGGGAGCATTACTAGACTGGGAAATACACTTCAACCAGCCATTTACTATATATTATTACAGACAGAATTTGAACGTATCGTGTCCTTATGTTTCTGGGAAGAAACATAAAAGATGGGGATAGATGGTGAAGAAGGGCGTGCAAAGAGCAGAAGGGGGTCTCTTTAGCTATCTGCGGCTCTGAAGACAGTCAACAACGAAAGGAAGAGATTGATGACGTCCAGATACAACGATACAGATGCCCAAATGTACTCGTCGTAGGAATAACGCTTGATCAGGTTGTCCGTGTCGTATATGATGTACCCACAGAATACAATTGAAGCCAGGCACCCGTATATCATGACAGAGATCTTACCCAGAGGGAAGAGCACCTGCAAAAACGGAAAGCAAGAGATAGTCAAATCGGCACAAGAAAAATTCCAACCTTGAAGAAACTTAATGAATCCATAGATTGACAAATCAAAGATGGGGTCATTAATATAATACCTGAATCAGTGAAAAGAGAATAAGCACAACAATAGCACCAAACAAGAAGGGCCCGAGGAAGTTGAAATCCTGGCCTCTTTTCACAGCCCAGAATGTGTATAAAGTGAGGCTTACAACCACAGCAGCTGTTAAGATTACTGCTTCCAATATTACCTTCCCTGTGAACAAATGAAACTTTCAACAATTTCAACCATAAGGCAACCAAAATATCACGAGAAAACCCTCATATTTGTTACTTCATTCAAGGTGTTCATCTATGGCAAATCAATGTTCACAATGCATCAGAGGCAAGATCCATATAATCAAAACAATCATAGCAAGATCCAAGTATAGCAGACTGAAAAAAGGTTACTCTGTTACATGGTTTTGTCACAACATAAAGAAGTTGATGGCACAAGGGAGAATGTATCTGAAATAGTTGATGTTGAATTACACAAAGGGAGAACATTTGTGAAAAGCAACTACACATTTTCAGTAGAAAAGAAAAGATAGTTCTAATCAAAAGCAACTAGTAAACTCTCTCTCTCTCTCTCTCTCTCTCTCTCATCCAAAAGGGAAAACAGTTTTTCTCTTTCAACTAATAATCTCTCTCTAAAAATTATTTGATGTTCTTAACCATGTTTTTTTCCCAAAAATGTTATTTGGACACACAACTTTGGCACTTTGTATTATGCTGAGGTAAACCCATGTGAAGGTTACACACACTAATGCCGATGTGACAACACATCAATGATGAGAAGTACACTCACAGGAACCCTCATGCGGGTTAACTGAGCGTAAGACAAGGGTGTCAAAATTGTGTCCAAATAGCATTTCCATCTTTTTCCCTACCATATATGTTCTTAACAATGCTTTTTTCCACAAAGACAGTTGTGCCCAATATAATAAATATTTCTTCCTAGTTGTCACTACTTAGGACACTTGCCTAAAAAAACTTTATGATCATAACTATAAAGAGGCATGGAGGTTCAAAAGTGAAAGTTATTGCACGAATCAATATTGAAAGTTCACATCGGTACCAGGAACATGACATGTTTCAGGTCATGGTATGGAAACAGGTTTGAGGTATGTTAGTGTCACAGTTGTGCTGTGACAACTTCCATCCTCCTAATTTGGTGTGAATTAGGAGTCGCTAGAGAACCGTAAGAAGAAAAGAGAAGGGATTGGAAGGGAAGGGAGAGTGAGAGAGTAGAGAGTAAGGAGGAAGAGGGAGAGAATAAAGAGAATAGGAATCTGAATTTGGATAATTTGATTGATATTGTTGCAGGAGGCTGACACAGTTTATTTAAGGAACCCATAGGTGCTGCCACAGCAGATCATCTCTCCTCTAACAGATTATTTTGTCCTATTCCAACACACCTTTACACCTGGCACAACAGCCTAACAAACTACCAGCTGAAAATTGTAAAGACTATAACTAATAATGGGAAGAAAATAGCCAAATCTACTTAATCTCTGCAGCAAAATTTATCCAACTTTCGGTCTTCCTCTTGTTTAGCGACAATACCCCTTTCTTCAGCAATTTCTTGTCCTCAAGAAATGTTCAAGAGGCTGGCTGCCCTTGGAAACTATTGTAATAATTGGGGAAGATATTCCCAGGTAGCCTTTATTGACGACTCTCCTTACCACCCAACCAGCACTTGGATGAGAGGGGCTCATTGGTGATAAACCACTCTTCTTTCCAGTATAGCCTCGAGCTCCTTTGTTCCTTCTTTCTCCTTCGGTAGCATTGGTAGCTCAAGGTTAACCCTCTCCTTGCCTGTGGTCCATTTTAACAAGGACACATGAAAGACCAGATGGATTTTGGATCCTTCCGGTAGCTACAATTGGTAAGCCACCTTGCCAATTTTAGCGGTTATGGGAACGGTCCAAAGTACTTAGGGCTGAGTTTGGAAACTGGCCCTTGGGAGTTTTAGGTGTAGATGCCTGAGTCTTAGGTAGACACTTTCCCCAACCTCAAACTCACGATCACTTCTCCGCCTATCGGCGTATTGTTTCATCCGGTTTTGGGCCGATGCCAACTCCTACTTGAGTTGCTGCAATACCTCCCTTCTCTGCTGCAAGTACTCTTCCACTGCTAGTGCAGAGGTATGCCCTCCAATGGCTGGTAGGGTAGGTGGGCTATACCCAAACACCACCTCAAATGGTGTTCTCCTTATAAAAGCATGGTGGCTGGAATTGTACCACCAGTGCTAAAGCCAGTCACCTATGCCAACTCTTGGGCTGCAACAAACACATGCATCGAAGATAGGTTTCTAGGCTTTGATTAACCCTTTCTGTTTGCCCATCGGATTGGGATGATAGGCAGTTGAAAGGTTGAGTTCCATGCCCATGTTCTTCATCAACTCCCTCCAAAAATGGCTTATAAACACCTTGTCTCGATCATATATAATGGATTTAGGAACCCCATGCATAGCTACCACTCTATCCATGAATGTCCTGGCTACTTCTTGGGTGGTGTATGTATGAGCCAATCCTATAAAGTGTGCATATTTAGTAAGTCGGTCTACCACCACCATTATACAATCCTTCCCCTCGGATTTCGACAGACCTTCGATGAAGTCCATGGACACACTTGTCCATGACTATTCCGGTATTGGCAGGGGTTGTAGCAACCCTAGATATGCCACGTTTTCCTGTTTGCACCTCTTACATGTATCACATTCCATCACGAAATCCTACTGCCCTACGGAGTTGCGGCCAATTGAACAACTGCTTCACCCTCAGACAAGTGTTTTGGATACCTGAATGCCCCCCTAAAGGGGAGTCGTGCAGGGATTGTAGGATTTTCCTCTTGAGTTCCTCATCGTGGCCCACTACAATTCTTCCTTTATACCTCAGCAGCCCATCCACCATGGTGTAACCTTCTGCCTCCTCGTTTCCCAAAGCTAATTTCTCCAGCAGACCCTTTATGTGTTCATCTCCCTCATGGTTGTCCACCACTTCCTTGTACCACTCAGGGATTACAACAGTTATGGTAGCTGCACTACCTTCTTCTTGACATTTCGACAGGGCATCAGCAACCAAGTTTTCCTTCCACTTCTTATATTGTATGGAGTAATTTAGCCCCATTAACTTTGCCATTTCCTTCTTTTGCAATTGAGTTTGGAGCTTTTGTTGTAGCAAAAACTTCAAAGACTCGTGATCAATTTTGATCACAAACCTCCCTACCTCCAAGTAGTGCCGCCATTTCTCAACAACCATAAGAGCAGCCAAAAACTCCTTTTCATATATACTCAAGCCTAAGTGTCTTGGACTGACGGCTTGACTTAAAAAAGCCAATGGTCTGCCATCCTGCATCAAAACAACCCCAATCCCCACTCCACATGCATCCGTCTCAAGCACAAAAGGCTTGCTGAAATCTAGCAACCCTAATGTGGGAACCTTGCTCATTACCACCTTCAATTTTTCAAAAGCGTCTTCTGCTTCCTGCCCCCACTGGAAGTTTCCTTTCTTCAATAAGTTTGTAAGGGGCTTGCTAATCACTCCATATCCCTTCACAAATCTTCGGTAGTACCCGGTGAGTCCTAGGAAACCCCTAAGAGCCCTTATGGTAGTAGGCCTAGCCAATCGAGCATAGCCTCCACCTTCCTTGGATCGGTACTGACCCCATGCCCGAGATTAAGAGCCCCAAGTATTCCACTTGGTCCTGACCGAATGCACACTTGGACTTTTTGATGAATAATTGGTTGTTTCTAAGGACCTCAAAAATGGTTCTTAGGTGGTTAAGATGTTGGTCCAAGCTTAGGCTATAGACAATGATGTCATCAAAAAACACAAGTATGAATTTCCTTAGATAGGGTGCAAATACTTGGTTCATTAGGGATTGGAAAGTGGTCGGGGCATTGGTGAGCCCAAAGGGCATCACCAAGAACTCAAAATGGCCATGGTGAGTTCGGAATGCAGTCTTGTGGATATCCTCGGGCTTCATCCTGATTTGGTGGTAGCCCGAGCGCAAGTCAAGTTTGGAAAAGAATTTGGCCTGGTGAAGCTCGTCCATTAGGTCTTCAATAAGGGGTATGGGAAACTTAACTTTGATGGTTAGGGTGTTAAGTTGGCGATAATCTACACAAAAAGGCCAAGAACCATCTTTTTTCTTAACTAACAGAATTGGGGAGGCAAAGAGACTGTGGCTCGGTCTAATGAAGGTTTGGCTCATTTCTTTCAACATTCTCTCAATTTCGTTTTTCTGGACAGGGGTATAACGGTAGGATCTGATATTAACAGGCTTAACATTCGGTTTTAGGTTAATGGCATGGTCAAAAGTTCGGTTAGGAGGAAGGGTGTTTGGTTCCAAAAAGAGGTCCTTGAATTCTTCCAACAATTCATCAATAAGTGGTAACGTGCATACCTGGTCAGTTCCCCCTCGTTGGTGACTGACAGTTAGCTGTAGCTCCCCCAACTCCTCTCCCTTAGAACTCCCTTCCACTTCCACAATGGAAAATAGCTGTGTGAGTTGACTCCACTTGCTCTTGAGGACCCTTTGCAACCTCCTACCTATAATCATCTTGCAGGTAGCAGTCTCCCTCCCACTGGTGAGTGTCATTCTTCTTCCTTCTTTTTCAAAGGACACCTCCATACGGTTGAAATCAAAGCATATGGGGCTCACCCCCTTCATCCAGTCCACCCCTAAAACGACATCACACCCTCCTAGTTGCAGCAGCATGAGGTATGCCTCGAATTTCTCCTCTTGCATTTCCCACATGAATCCCAGACAGGCCGAGTTACTCACTACTTAGTTTCCGTTAGCCACAGTGACACTCAAAGGCAATGTACTAGTGAGCTGACACTTTAGTTTCTTGGCAGTGCTATCATCGAGGAAGCTGTGTGTGCTCCACTGTCAATTAGGATTGACAAACTGCCCCCCTTCACCTTGCCCTCAACCTTAATTATCTTGTTATTGGTGATTCCCTTGAGTGCATGGAGGGATATCTCTCCATTATCCTCTACTCCTCCTTCATCGGTTCCTTCCACTTCCTCTCCTTCTTCGTCTTCTACTTCTTTTTCTCCTCGGCCTTCTAATAGCAACAATTGACGTTTGCATTGGTGCCCCGAGAAGTACTTGTCCCCACATCTATAACAGGCACCAGGTTGCCTTCTAGGATCATTAGGTCTCCCACCAAAGTTGGTAGCATCAAAATTCCTTCCCCCGACATTACCTCTCACCAGCTCCTTGTTGACCCCCTTGTTGTTCCCTCCTTGTTGCCAATTTCCCGTGTGTATCGCCCTTTGCTGCTGCACCTTCTGCTTCTTTAGCAGCGCCTCCACCACCATCTCTTGCAACTTGGCACTCTCGGCTGCCTGCTCAACCGTTCTTGGCCTGATCATCTTCACCATAGGCCTCAGCCAGGAATGAAAATAGCCAAATCTACTTAATTTCTGCAGCAAAATTTACTTAATTTCTGGGATTCATGTGGAAATTGTAAAGACTATAATTAATAATGGGAAGAAAATAGCCAAATCTACTTAATTTCTGTAGCAAAATTTATCCAACTTTCAGTCTTCCTCTTGTTTCGTGACAGTTAGCATGCTAATTTTGTGGTATGGAAGGAGTAGGCTTAATTGATTCATTATTTCAGGTTGTTATACATTTTATAGTTGTACTCGATTCAAAATTAGTTGAGTTGACACCATGCTGTTATAGAAGTTGGTTTATTTGATTTTGTTTTGAATCCTTTTCTAAGTTCTATGTACTTGTACAACTTACGCAATGGAGAATCCTAAGCAAACAAAGTCAAGTCCTAAGCAAACAAAGTCAAGTTTAAATATAGTTCAAAATGCAGTAAAATATACAAGAGATTGAGGTAGGCAAGCTTTCTTTTCTTTCATTTTCTTTGAAATTATTTTGACTTTTAAGTTCCTTCCCTGGCGTTCAGTTGTTTTAACTGAATTCATTCATGCACCATTTAGGATCCTCATTCTCAGGGATTCAGATTGTGTTTCTTGCAATTCGGGGACAAAAGAACTATGATCTGAATTGCAGTTCTAGGGGGAAAAAGTGAACCCGGTAACTATGTTCACATCCCTTTTCAAGGGTTTGTTGATAGGAACTAATAAGACTTCAACGTTCAAAAATGAAAATTGTTGAATGTATCAATGGTAAAAGTTCACATCGCCTCTTTTTGAAAATTTGCGGATGGGAACTAACAAGACTTCAATGGAAGGCAATATCAAATTGTACAGCATGTTTATGTACTAAGTCATGGTACCAGCCTTTTGTATCTGAAGGCCTCAGCCAGGAATGAGCCAAGATGATAATTATCTGATACATACTTCATATTCTTGGTGCATGGGGATTATTTTCCAAGCAACTTTGCAGTACTTAAGCTTCCCGTCTTACTTGAAAAACCCAAGTTCTGGCTTACTAACTCAAAACCTAATGGTAGGCTAAGAAAACAATGAATTGAATAGCAAAGAGAACAATAAAATAACATTTTGGAAAGGGCTTTTCCCGCTACACTCCAGAACCCCCCGCTTACCCTTTACAAATGAGGTCCTCCTTTACTTAGAAGTGCCCAAGAAAATCATATGTGGCTAGGATTATGTCATATGTAAATGAATCGGTAGTACAAGTATCTAAAATATTTACACAGTCACAGAAATCTAGAAATATGTACCAGTACCTCTATATTTCTCTAGAACCTTCAACACTCCCAAGTAATTTCAAGAATTCTACAATATTCTAGAATGATCAAGAAAACTCTCAAAAGTTATAAAATGATATAAATACTCGGGGATCATCTATTCTCTAGGCATCTCTAAAGAATTTAACCCACTTCGAGAATTTCCTACAGTGACAGAGTGATCTCCATCAGAGTAGCCAAGATTGGTGTCAATTTGTGCAGTTCATGACACTTGGTCTCTATTTGGGAATTGAATATGACAAGCCAAAACAAAAGGAATTGCAGTTTTCCTTTCCTCAATTCCCAAAAAAGTTATAGTTGATCAATTCAGGCCCGAGCCCACCGTACAGAATGCTGCGCTATAAGCCACACAGACCTCATATACATGTCCATACATCAGGTTATCCTCTGTGATTGAACGCCAAATTATTAGTCCATAATTTACCCCTCTGTGATCCGGGGGAGTACAAATACTGCAAGACCAAATTAGGGTTTCATCTGAATTCAAGGTGTTTCATCAAAGAAGTAAAATTTCCAACTTCAAAAGAGAGCAAAAATTGGCATAGAAAGACTTTACCGCTGGTGAAAGCACAAGTCAGTCCCACCGCAAAAGAAATACTAACAGTGAAAATCCCAAGCAGAACGAAGTTGACAGGGTGCTTCTGATGATAGTAATACAGTGGGCACAGCACTGAAACATCAAAAAAGTCAATTATAAGTACCGATAAAAGGGGGAAAATTAAGAAATGATTGATTGATGGAATAGAAAGGGTACCAATGAAAGGCGTTATGATGAGCAGGATATAAAGGGCCAAACCGGCCCCGGTGGTGGTAAAGAAGACGGAGATTGGGCGGACGGCGACGACCACCGCCGCGACGGCGATGGTGCAAAGCAACTGCAAGGTCAGAATGGAGTAAATCTTGCGGATAAAGGCCCACCGGAGCTCCGGGCTCTCCAGCATCATCGGGTATAATGGCGTCGACCCCGACTCCGCGTCATGTTTCCGGTACTGTGCTTGCCACATCTTCCCCAATATCAAACTCGGCCGCGAAAAAATTCACAAAAAACCAACAAAGTTCACGAAACAAGTTGCAGAAACGTAGGCTAATAATTGTTGATTCTTTACCGGGACTGAGAGAAATGCAGAGTCGTTTTGGAAGACGAAGAGAGAGCGCTCGGGTTTTGATCGTCTCCCGCGAAGAGGTTACGGTGAGGGAAGCAGAGCGGCGTGGGCGTAATTGGCTAAGGGTTGTTGGATTTAGAAACTTCGCGATTATTCCACCCGTGGACGGCAATTTTGTAAAGATTCACACAAAATAATATTAGAGAAAAACTAGTAACATTTCTTTTATATAATATTAATTATTATCTTAATTATCATAAGAATATATTATTTTTAGATAAAATATATTTTTATTTTAATAAATATATATTAAATGATAATAAATGTATTTTATTTCAATATATTTAATTAACTAATATAATTATTTAAAATTTAAAAATAATATTTATTTATTACATAGTATCTAAAAATAAAATACACTTATAATAGATAATAACTAAGGGTGCGTTTGATTGCAAGGGTAGAATTTGATTGGAAAGAAAATAAATTCCAGGGAATTGAATTCCTGTAAATTGAAAATTTAAACTGTTTGATTGATATAATTTTGTATCTGGAAAATTATGTTAATTTCCATCTTTTGATATTTGATTGATAATATTTTTCATATAATTTGGTCCTTTTCCTAACATTTTGCGTTTGATATGCATTATTTTCTATAAAAAATAACACATTTTCCATATAATTCATTGGTGAAAATGTATTAAAAAATACTGAATTCCTATACAGACATATATATATACACATATATATACATATACGCACACTAATACATACATATATATCAACACAGAAAATTCTTCATCTTCATCCTTGCATACACAAACATATATATACATAAATATATATATATATACACACACAGAAAATTCTTCATCTTCATCGCTGCCTTACTCTCTCATTCGCTTGCCCTCCCTCTCCATCACACACATATATATATTTACACACACATACATACATATCTGTTGTCTCACCCACTCATTGCCGTTCACCGTTGCTGACCCACTCGCTTGCTAGCCCTCTCTCTCACTGCCTTTTTCTCTCGCTCGCCCGCTCTCCCTCTCATTCGCTCTCTGTCTCTCTCACTGCAGATCTCTATGGAAGTTGAAAAATATGAAGATGGGAGCACAGTGGGTTGCTCTCTCAATTGCCTGAAAAATCGGAGCTCCTCCCCCTAGAGAATTTGATTTCCTTGATTTGAAGGAAAAAGCTATCACGTGACAAGAAACGAGAAAATGAATTTTCAAGAAAATTTTAGCTGTCAAACACTGCATAGATGGAAATTTGGTGGGAAAATGAAAAAATTAGGCTATCAAACAGGCCTAACATTACTCTCATTTTATTATTCTCTCTTTCATGAGTGTTTAAAAAAAAATATGCTTAAAGGCATATGAGAATAGTTAAACTGTCATTCAATTTTATTATTATACCTATATATTTCTAATCCCATCTTAACGAATCAAACATATCATCAAATTTTGTCTTCAAAATGATTGAATGTTAGCATCACAATTTTCAAAGATGATCGGGTGAATGAATAAAAGGAAATTTCATGCATACCTTAATTTGAAGGGTAACTGTAAAATGTATTCGAATAGTATTACCAAAATTTCATGTTATATTGTATTTTTTTATATTATTAGATAATAATTGTTAAAATTTATATGATGATTAAAATATTTGTATATTTAAATTAATTTTTATATTTTTTATTATTATTTATCTCTAATTACTATCTATTTTGTTATTTTATCCCTTTATCAATGGTAGGGATGTGCAATCGGTTATAACCGAACTGAATTGATCAAAAATTATGAATTGAACCAAACCGAACTATATGTAATAACCGAACCAAACTGACCAACCCACCCCAACTAACCGAAACCGAACAAACCGAAACCTAAACCATACTAACCGAATTGAACCGAAAATGAACCGTAAACGAACTGGAACACAAAACTAACCAACTGACTGTCTTGCTGTTGTCGCCGGCCACATAGTCGGCTGGTGATTCCGATCATCGAATTCCCCCAACCACGATGACCCACATACCCAAAAATTAAAAGCATCTAATGGTTAGATTTTAGTAGATTTAGATTTCAAACTTTCAATGTAAAAGAGAAGTTGTACCCATAAAACTTACTTAAAAACTATCGGCGTCATCTTCGTCTCTGGCCATCAGAAGCAGCTCGCATCGGCGTCATCTTCGTCTCTGGCCATCGGCAGCAGCTCGTATCGGCGTCATATTCTTCTCTAACCTTCGCCTTCGCCTTCATCTTCGCCATCGGCGACGACGAGGGATGGTGGAGGAAGAGAGATGAGATAAATAGATGAGACGGCTTGATCTATGAAGCCTTGAAGAGCCTTCATCTTCGCCATCGACGACAGCAAGGGATGGTGGAGGAAGAGAGAATGGACGAAAATATGACCATGAGGCAGTGTTGTCGCGCGATCAGATCTGAGATCTATGAAGAGATGAGATGAGGTAGTGCTGCGGCCGGCCAAATCTCATAGAGAAGAGAGACGAAATGGTGAGAGAGGGATAGAATCTTAAAGAGAGAATGCCGAAGAGAAGAGAAAACAATAGCAGACATGGGGTATTGCGCCCGTGTGAGGGGGAGGGGCAATTTGATTCGATTCGGCAAGGGAGAGGTGTTGCGCCCGCGTGAGGGAGGGGGGCGGTTCTGTTTGGCAGGGAAGGGGTGTCACACCTACGTGAGGGAGGGGGCGGTTCGGTTCGATAGATGGGGGTTATTGCTATTCAGTTCGGTTCGATTTTTCGATTATTTTTACGAAAATAATCACACCGAATCGAATAATCGATTTTTAAGGATAAAAATAACTGAATCGAATCGTTTCTTTTGAAAAATCGAACCAAATCGATCAAATTTGTCTATTCGATTCGATTAATTCGGTTTAACCGAACTTTTGCTCATCCCTAATCAATTGAGTCACAAATAAGTCGAGTCATTTATTAATGGTTCGATGTTTAACTCAACAAAATATTCTTATACTTAACTAATGATAACGACGAATGAGGGAGGATGTCATCAATGATGAATAGTGACAATAGTTGAAAGGGCATTTATTCATGGCTGATCACAGTGGTAGCGCAATAACGGATTGTCTAGTCACACGTGACAATATCAAAAGTTACCCACGGAGATAATGACATAAGAGACAATGACAATTTTTGCATCATTTTTCTTTTTTGATATCCTCTTATTCGTCTCTATTTTTTATTTAAACCAAAATATAAACTTGGAATAAAGTGTTTTACACATATAAACAATTTGTATCTTCCTATTGATTTTTTCTTCTTATTCATTTTATTTTTCATATTTGAACCCGGTTTAACATTAAGGTTCATTTATTTTTTATTTGATTTCTTCTTCATCTATCTCTGTATGCACAGACCACCCAGGTGGTTGGATTCATCATTATCACCTATTTCTTTTTTTTTGGCACAATTAATCTATGTTTATCGCAAATAAACCCGAGCGTCGTTTGGGTTTATTGTGATAAATTCATATTTTTTCTTATATTTTTATTTTTTCTTATATTTTTCTCTTTGTACAATAAATATGGGTTTATAATTTTTCTCTTTTTCTCATTTCAAGTAGTCTCATCAATTGTTATTTGTTTTTATTTTTATTTTTTTTTTAAATTAAAAGAGATAAGAGAACAAAAAAAAAGAAGATAAAATGATCATTTGAGTCTTTTATTTTTTTGAATGGTGGAGATGGTTGTTATTTCTGAAACATTGAGGAGTTTCTTGAAATTTTACTAAACCTCACGGGTGTTTTTAACAATATACTCTTAATAAATTTGTAACTTTTATAATAAATACAAAAAACGATAAATTTCACTAAATGTTTTGATAAAATACATAATAAACTATTTATGTATTTTTAAAAATATCACTAATTTTTATCAAAGTTAATTACTCCGTGTTGACAAATATTTTTGTAACACTCCGCATCGAGTGATAAGAAGATTCGGGAAGGAGGATCACCCATCCTTAGGTTACCCTAGGTCAAATACGCTTAACTTGGGAGTTCTTTACCTACATTTAGACCAAAAGATATTCAGTTGGTATTGTTTTATTTCTTACTTATTTTCGTTATATACTACTATTTTTCTGGACTTTTGGGGTATTACACATATCGTGTCATCATCACGGAACCCACAACTGTGGGTCAGCTCTCAGCTATCGCTCTTCAAATACCAGAAGCCTCACCGCACTTATGAGCCTCTCAGTGGGTTGTTTTATGGGTAACTTGATGTGAGATTGAGAACCAATGCTTATAGCACCATCTCCAACCCTCCCCTTAAGTGTGGTGGTGCTCGTGGGCGCGAACCATCTCAGGAGTGATAGATGGTGGTTTTTAGGGCCAAGGCCCGCAAGGTCCAGGGTTTTCCCACAAACAACGTCAAATGTTAACACACATTTTTGTAACACCCCGCATCGAGCGATAGGAAGGTTCGGGATAACTTACCTTGATGGGTTTACGCGAACTTCCCAGGGGGGTTGCCATAGGGGGAGGGTTGGAGGTGGTGCTGTAAGCATCGGTTCTCGATCCCACATCAAGTTGCACAAAGGACAATCACTGAGGGGCTCATAATATGGTGGGGCTCTTGGTCGTTGAAAAGTGATGGTTGAGAGTTGACCCGCAGCTATGGGCCTCATGATGATGACACTATGTGTGTAATACGCAAATAGCCCAGAGAATGGTAGTATATATCGAGAATAAGTAAGGAATAAAATAATACCAACTAGATACATTTTGGGCTGAATATAGGCAAAGAACTCCCAAGTGTGCTTGATCTGGGGTAACCAAGGAAGGGTGATCTCCCTAGAAAGTTCGCGTAGACCTATCGGGGTAAGTTGTCCCGAACTTTCCTATCGCTCGATGCGGGATGTTACAAAAATATGTGTCAACATTTGGCACCGTTTGTGGGAAACACTGGGCCCTAACCCTAACCACCCTCTATCACCCCTGAGATGGCCCGCGCTCACGAGTGCCCACACTTTGGGAAGGAGGGTTGGAGGTGATGCTGTAAGTATCGGTTCTCGATCCCACATCAAATTATCTAGAAGGCAACCACTGAGAGGCTCATAAGTGTAGTGGGGCTCTTGGTCGTTGAAAAGCGATAGTTGAGAGCTGACCTGCAACTGTGGGTCCCATAATGATGACACGATGTGTGTAATACCCCAAGATCCTAGAAAATGGTAGTATATATCGAGAATAAGTAAGGAAAGAAATAACACCAACTAGATACATTTTGGGTTGAATGTAGACAAATAAATCATAAGTTAAGCATACTTGACTTGGGGTAATCCAAATATGTGTGACCCCCTGAGAAGGTCGCCTAGGCTCATCAGAGTAAGTTGCCTCGGATCTTCCTATCGCTTGATGCGGGGTGTTATAAAAATGTGTGTCAACGTTCCGTAACATATTTGTTGACAATTTTAATTTTTTTTCCCAAAATACCCTATTTTCTTTCTATACTCTATATTTAAAAAATAAAAAATTGGAAAGTAGGTTTTGGCTAATAAATTTTCTAAGTTCTATTAAAAGAGAGAAATGTAGAAAAAAATAAGGGACACAGATTGAGAGAAATTTGTTGCCCAAAGCCCACTAGAGACAGAAAAAGATGATTGGTGATGGGTTTAAGAAATAAAATAATTTTTTAAGAAAGGTAAAATTATTAGTTTGTACGATGAATAAAAGACAAGATGGGTGACAAATTTGAAGTTAAAAAAATAATCAATAACTTTAACATTGTCAGTAAAATGTCAAAATTAATAATTACTAAACTATCACCACGTTATTAATTTAACAATGATATTCTATATAAAAAAATGTGGATTAATAATTTAATTTAATATCGATTTACATTTCAGTAACAGGAAATTTGCAATCGGTGTGAATGGGAGGGCGAACTTGGTGTTTGCTGTTTAATGCGGGGAGTGGGGCGTCGGGTTTGGGTTTTACTCGCGCGGAAAGAGTTGCTCGTTCCCAGAAAACCGACCCGAAAACCTTCGATCTCAAGCAATCCCGCCAATCTCATTTCTTATGTCAATCTCACGGATTCACTATAATCCTTCTGCCTTCATCTTTGGGAGTTCGACGCTTCGATTCCAAAAAGATGAAGAAGCTAAGCAAATTTCATCTGGCGGTGTTAGGGTTGATTGTCGGTTTAACAATTCACGCACATGGAGAGTCGTCAACGTGCTTGATGGTGTACAGAGAAGGCGGTGCTCCGGCGGTGTTTCGGTCCCCAAAGTGCCCCCGATGGAAGCTATCGAGTTTCGCCAAGCGACGGCCGTGGGCGTCGAGGTGCGAATCGGCGATGCATCAGGGGCAACGGAACTATCAGGAGGATCGTACTTTCTGCATTCTCGATATTCCCATTCCCTTTCCCGGTAACGTCGGTTTGGGCGGGCTTTCTTTCTGAATTATTTGCTAAATAAATTACAAACAAATTAGTGTTCTTCATCACCAGTTAAAGGGTAATTCAAAATTGTAGTTCAAGATGGACAACAATGGCGTTCGTAAAACTATAATTTTCGCTCTTAAGGAAAAGGTACGCTGTCGCAAGGACAAGCCATGGGCTTTCAGAGGGTCTTCTTCTACTGCTACTTTACCACATTGCTTCATCTTAACTATAAATTTTAGGATTCCATAATATACAAGCACGAACTAGATATTACAAAGATTTCCTTGACAGAGTTCCTACAGGATCTTTTAGGGGGGGGACAAAAGGAGGAAGTATTAGCTTGACTTCGTGCTCATGCTGGTGCCTCTGTTAACTTGACTACACAATGAGCCAAAAATATTTTTGAATTGTAACTCAAAAATCTTGAACCTAATGGGGACGAGGGTGGCCACTGGTCAGCTAAAAAATCGATTAACAAACTTTTTTCACCATGTGCCTTTGGACTACTAGTTGTTTCTCTATTGTTAATTTATAGTCTATTGGTTGATAAAGAACAAGTTGGATTACATTTGTTATTGATTTCCACCAGCTCAGTGAAAAAATCTGATGTAATCATAACCCTTGATGCTTTCATGAAGTTCCTAGAATTTCAAAAGAGAATATAATTTGTCTTTTATGGGTTGTAATCAGAATGTTAGCTTTAATACGTGGAATTTTATACTGGAGCAGGGCCTACTGGGATTAGAGAGGTTAAAGTGGGTATAATGGCTGTTTTTGATGGTCATAATGGTGCTGAAGCTAGTGAGATGGCATCAAAGCTGTTGCTGGAGTATTTTATGTTGCATACATATTTCCTTCTGGACATGACATTTTTTCCATCTGCTAATAAACACTTGGGGAAGTTGCCAGATATCAGAGACCAGGATTTTACTTTTCAAGCGCCCAATTGGGATGATGCACTCGATGGGCACGTGTTGGATCGAATAAGGTGCTCCTTCTTTTCTATCCATTGTCTTTTGGTGTGTGTGTCACACCTAGTGTGCATACTTGTACCGAAGATCCGTTTTGTTGAGTTTTTGGTTATACTATCATGATTTATGCTTAGTTGTTTCATTTGTTTTCCACAAACCTCCCATCAGTATTATGATAATGATTTACTATCTTGGGATTGCTGATCTGTCATAGAATCTCAGCTTGGTTGGCTTCTAGAACATGTTGTTACTTGACAGTGCCTAAACTTATGAATATCTTTTGAGCTCATCGTTGGAATGTAAACGAAGTTTATAATTGACAGGTTTAGGCTTACATCATCAACAGTATCTAGTGGATCTTTTTACTTGGAAATTTTGAAGGAATCACTGCTAAGGGCAATTCATGATATTGACTCAACATTCACTAAGGTGAGTTATAGCTCTTACCCATTATTTTATTTTGCATTTTGATTGTTTGCATACTTCATCATTAACTTTGTTTTTTATTTCTATCTTGACATCAACTTAAATCGCTATTGAAGGAAGCATCTAGATATAATTTGGATTCAGGTTCTACAGCAACAATTATACTTATAGCGGACGATCAATTCTTAGTTGCTAATGTTGGAGACTCGAAGGCTCTTTTGTGCTCGGAAGAATTTCAGTCTTTATCAGAGGCTAAAGGTCTGAAGATTTCACCACAAATTGAATTATTAAATTCTTTATAGCATAGTATTAATGCATTGCCTAACAAATATATTTTTGTTTGTTTACCCTATCATGTCATTTCGTGCTCCAATGTGTAGTGTGATTATGACAACATGTTTTCATTTCACTTCATTTATATTTATATGGATAAATATTGACTATTTTATATTTTCATTGAATGACAGCCACTTTTTTAAGGCTGTACAAGCGGAGAAGAGATAATCATGCTATTCCACCCATTAAATATAATGATCTAGTCAAATTGGGAGATTCCAATGGTGTAGTTCACTTTTCTGTAAAGGAACTAACAAGAGATCATCACCCAGACAGAGATGAAGAGAAATCCCGAGTAGAATCAGCTGGGGGTTATGTTCTTGAGTGGGCTGGGGTATCAAGAGTTAATGGTCAGTTGGCAGTTTCACGAGCTATTGGTGACATCTCCTTTAAAAGGTGAGGTTCATAATAAGAGGGCTAATTTGAAGCTTGGTTATTTCTCATCCTAAATGATTCCTTGTTGAGTTGCAAAAGAGATAGCAATGGAGGCATATTAAGCAGTTATTTTGCTTCTTCAACATTCATGAATTTAGAGCCTTATTTGCATTTTATACTGATTCATAATATTTCATATATCTATTGAAAGTGGAACTAGAGATTGAACTTCTCATTCAGTCTCTCTTTGGATGATGTTAGTTATGGTGTTATATCTGCACCTGAGGTGACTGATTGGCAACCTTTGAGTTCCAATGATAGCTACCTGGTAGCTGCATCTGATGGAATTTTTGAACAGCTGAGCCCACAGGATGTTTGTGATCTATTATGGGAATCACAATCTGACGCAATTGTGAGATCAGAACTTCCTACACCTTGCTCTTACTCTTTAGCTGATTGCATAGTGGATATTGCACTAGAAAAAGGTACTGTAGATAACATGGCAGCTGTTATAGTTCCACTTAGATCAACTGGTTCTTCGCCAATGTTGCTGGAAGAAAGCCCAGATAGAGTCGGGAATATTGATCAGTCAGCTTTTGGAGTGCAAAAATTCATCAAGGAAGAGTCAGGTAACTTTCTCTACTCTTAGATTCCATAAATAGCCACATGTTTCATGGATATGGAGATGAGGAGCCAAATTGACAAATTTCATAAATGTTAAACAGACAAAAATTCAGTCCTTGTACATCATTATTGCCTAATTTGAACAACTTTCTGTTCCCCTCAAATAAAAGATGAATGGATGCTTTGGATCAATAACAATTTTCAATTACTAAGGTTCAATTTTGATGTACAGAAACAAGGAATCAGATTTATTTAGAGATTACTTTACTAGATACCAAATACCTAAATATTTCTGGGCAATGGCAATACTTAGCCTTTTGTCCTAACCTTTTCTACTTTGAAAAAATATGTGTCAAAAAGGGAGATTCTAGTGAATAAGAGGTTTATGCCATGTCTAAGGATTAAGCCTTTCAAATTTAATTTCACCAACATCTATCATGATATCGGTTGATGTTTTCCTATAAATTGTGCCACTCTCTGGTTATCCCCTTGGTTTATGACCAGAAATCGACTTTTTAATTGTTTCAATCTCAACGTATTATCTCAGAAATATGAGGCATGTTCAGTTCTTGTTTGTGTGGGTGTGTTGGAAATGAGTACATTTTGTTCTTATGTCTCTATGCTTCAACTATTTTTTCTTGTTTATGTGACCAAGCTTGTCTTTGCAATGTACTTGCTATTCTTTTTTATGGCGTGTTGGTGATTCTAGAAAATAAATCAATTATGAAATATACTACTCTACTTGTACTGTTGCACTGTTTGATATTCCTTTTAGCTATTCCACGTGCATACTTAAAAAGTACTTTTGTTTTGAAGAGTTTCTGTTTCTTAATTTTATCTGCACTTTTCTGCTCTTCTCTTTCTGACAAGCCTATGTCATTGTAGCAGAAGCGAAGCATGCTCATCCTGTTGCTGCCAAGTTTGACAGGTTATTGGTAAGGGTTATAGGAAAACAGCTGCTTTTCTTTTATTGCCTTCTGGCTCTCACATCCCTTTTGAGTTAATTATAAAATTTGATGTTAACGGAAGTTTTAATCATGCTTGTTTTCTTTGCTCAAACCTTGGGTCTGATTCCCCAAACTGACAATGTCTAAGGGCCTTTTGTATGATCTAGCTCCTTGTGTGCACCTGGTAGTTATTCAATTGTCCATCTTATAGTTGGGTTCCCTGCTATATCATGCACACACATGCATGCATAGAAAGAGAGATTGTAATTTAGACTTTGAGATTCTTTATATCGACAAAGTATGATTTGACATCACATCATTTTCTTTTTGTCAAATTGGTGTTTTCTATGAGAAAGTTTTAGTTTAGACTACAAGATTCCTTATATTGTAAAGCATGATTTGCAATTTTACTTTTTCCTTTTTGTTAAATGTTTTTTTTTGGGAAGTGCCATTGACTCTTCTTTTTCACATCTGGACCAGGGCCTTTTCTTCCCCTCCCCAATATATATGTGGGGTGGGGGTGGAGCCTTAACTATCCTGACTAAGATTTTAAAATTGTGTGAACCTGAAGCAGAGGCTCTGTGGCTTAACTGATAAATTGTTGAAAAATTCTCTCTGTTTTCTGATATTTATTTTTGAAAAATTCTCTAATGATATTAATTATTAGATCTTATGTAAGAACTGTTATATAAATTTATTAATGACAGAGAAAACTAGGTCTGATACATAATATTTGCAAATGTAGTCTATTGCCCTCACAGATAGGTGTGCATATTGTCTATCCTTCTATTACAATGAAAATTGTATCACTGTAGCCAAGCCAAAAAATAAACAAGAAAATTGTATTAGTGGAAATGTTTATTTTCAGTTCTTTTTCTCATTGAATATCATAGAGAGAAACTTATAATCAATAATATAAGTAATAGGTTTTTGTTCTCATGTTTAATGTTAGAGTGGCTTTCTACTTTTGATTTTTTTCCAAGATAATATGAATTTCCTCATGATATTGGTGCCAATCATTCTGGAATTATGTGTTCACATTTTTTTTTGGGCTCCCTTATCCATCCAAACAGATCCTTATTGCATAGTGGCTCATTTAAGTATTTTCTACGATCCAATTGCCTGCATTTTCTGAGGGGAATATATTCCATTTCTTCGTGAAGGCATTATTTTAGCTATGTGTCATTTACTTTATTCCTTTAAGAAATAACTAAGTGGTTGAATTCATTTATTTTCATTACTTATTCTAGCCATGGCCCTTTGATGAATAGTCTCTTCTTCATTATTTTTGCTTTGGGTGAAATTGTTGGATGATGTTGAATTTCACTCATATGTAGATTGAAGGAAAGCACGGTATGGCTGGCTGTTTTTATCTGTCCGAGAACCTTAATGAGGATGTGGATTATACCTTCTCAGTTAAAAAGGTTGACCAGCAAGATATGTTTGACCAACCACAGTCTATACCTGAGGCACTTAATAAGCATTGTGGTGAGTAAAGTTGGTGCTATGATTGCTTATCAAAAATTGGTTTAGGTAACCCTTGCATGCGTGCTAACACTTCTTGAGAAAATTTGATGGCAATGGTTATGCTTCCCTGCTCTACTCTGTGTGTGCGCGAGAACAAAAAGGGTAAA
Source organism: Diospyros lotus (assembly GCF_014633365.1). Classification (NCBI taxonomy): domain Eukaryota; kingdom Viridiplantae; phylum Streptophyta; class Magnoliopsida; order Ericales; family Ebenaceae; genus Diospyros; species Diospyros lotus. The sequence continues at coordinate 32,504,509 of NC_068340.1, read as the reverse complement.
TTACACTAACCACACTTAAGATATAGTTAAAATGCTTAGGTTGCCTTCTGATTTTGAGAATTATACCATTTATCCTAGCAGAATTTATCTCTAATAGGATATCGTGAACTTGTTTATGAATTGTTTTATCCTTTTCTTAATATCTTTCAGTTATAAAATTCTATCTGTGATTAATAGATGAAAGAACCTACAAATGAAATCCCTCTACTTTTCATCATGGTCTCTCTCTCTCTCTCTCTAGCATAATGTCTTGATTCTTAGTTGGGTGCTGTCATGACCCAAGGATCCATAGAAGGGCAGGTTGATAATAGTTGTTAGAAGATACTTTAGATATTTTAGCATTTGGTTAGAAACACATGGGTGCTATTATGCAGTTAGTTAGGAGCAAATATGCCTATATAAGGCTATGTAAACGGATGGGATTTTCATGCTTGAATTGATTGAATGAATTCTAATTCTCTCTCTATAATTCTCTACAATCTCCCTCTCATTTTCTCTCTACTTCTCTCTCTCATTTCTCTCTACATTCTTTCCCCCGTTTCTGTCCATTTCTTCCTCTCCAATGTTCTGTTCTTGATTCTATTCCATCAGCTCCTTTCGATTGTCATTCCAATCCTAGGCTAAACCCTAGGAACATGACAAATGGTATCAGAGCAGTCATTCTTCGACTGTGAGTTCGGAAAATCAATTGTGTTCGATCAGATTTGAAGTAAGCAAGCTAGATTCGAAGTAGAGAAAATCAGTCATTGAAAGCAAATTCAAGCGACTCCTAGGGGAGTTCCAGTTGATCGAAACTCCCAGACGAGCAAAGCCTTCCCATTCTTGGAGTTGTTTGCGAGAGAATTTTGAAGAAGCTGCAGCCATCGATTCTCAATTTTGGAGAATTTCATTGGTTGCATTAGAATCGCTTAAGAAAGGCGAGTTGCCCAGACGATTCCAGTGGAGAATTCCAGGGATCAGGCAAAATTCCAACGATCTGGAAGCTTGTTCGATTTTTGGAGCATCGCGACAGACACTAATCCATGGTAGGTGTCGACGCTAATCGCAATGCAGTGGGTTGGACTCTGGAGTGTCTCGATATAGTGGGTGTTGCAATTTGGACTCGAGAGTGGGTGTAGCGATTGAACTGGCAGTGAATTCTAGTGATTTTGGAATCAGAAGCGATTGCAAATTGTGCTGGAAGTCTTGGACGGTGATTGGGCAGTAGTTGTTCTTTGGTTGCGATTTTGATTTGAGTTGAAGGCAGGGAAATCAGTTTCCATAGTTAAGGTCCAGGTTGAGAAGGTGTAACGACCCGCTCCCACTTACGGGTGCCACTGGTAAATAATCGACCAGATTACTCACCTATCAAATCACAACTGAAGGGTTGGACTATGTTTCAAGAGAAACGCCCTAGGTGGGAACTAGGCTTCGTCCTTCCCTTCGCTCCACTCAGGAATCGGTCCTAACTCAATCAAGAAGACACAGCGGACTGAGACCCGAAACCCGAGCGAGCTTCACCTCTCTTCAGCTCGCCCCATAGCAAGCCAGAGGTGACCCAGGCACAAAGCTAGCATACAAACGCTTCGCTGAGTATTGGGGGTTTATAAGAACGTACCTCGCTGAACTTTACTCGTTCGGAAACTCGGCTTCTCCAACTAAGCCATATTCAATGAATAATCTCACAATCATTTATCAGAGAATAATGATTACAATAATTAAACACATCTAGTGCTCAAAAGCGCTTACAATCAATCACATAATTACATGAATGAAAATAACGGAGAGTACACTACAACACATCTCAGGCAACAAGCTAATCGCCACAACAGTCTCCCGGCACCATCCCTGCTTGCATCTGGACTTGCATCATCTACACATGAGGTAAACCTCATGAGTCATAAAGACTCAGTAAGGGTGCAATGCATGTAAATATGAATATAATCATGTTTATGTATGCCAAATGCATGCAAATGAGGCTAGGCTCACACATCCTCACAACCCTCCAAGGTTTGAGGCATCAACCTATCAGCCCCCACCACTAGTCCTCCGTATGGCCACAGGTCCACTAGAGCTTGCATCACACAAGACATAACCACTACATGCCAATGCAACATAAAAACATTATCAGACACATTTACCAACTTGCAAGGCCACCTCCACATGGGGCCGTCCCTTACCTGGCTCGAAGCCTCAACTCCGCCTCGGCACGAACTCCAGCCCGAACCTCTAGTTCCTCTAGGATCACCGCCTCCTCGGTCAAACCTAGATGCAAATACACACAAACCCAACTCTGTCAACATCCGGCATTAAACCAATGCCCTCAACTTCGCCACAACACCATCAAAACATCCATCAACAATAACCACGGCAAAAACCAGCCACCAACAGCTTTTCTAACAACCCCAACATAGGGTTTAATCCAACCAATACTACACCATTTAATATCTCACATAAAGGAAATATTCTGAAGAGAATTTATTTAATTACCTCGACTCATTTGGAGAGAATTTCGAGAATGCCCACATTGACGTTGCCTCCCGAGCTGCCATTTGCGCCCAAAATCTCATTTTCGAGCTTCTGACAAGCTCCTCAAGCCCCAAAATAATTTCCAGACTCTTCCCCCATTTTTCTGGAATTGTATGGCATTTTTCTCTCTTTTTCCTTTATTTTTCAGAATTTCCTTATTATTTTTTTTTTCTTTTTCTTTTTTTTCTTCATTTCCTCTGTTCTTCTTCTCCACCTTCTTCCCGTGCGGCTCCTTCCTCTCCTATTCACCGTGCATGGCTGCTGGCTGCGCTTGCTGCCGCCGGTCCGCTCGCCTCCGTCGGCCACTCCTTGCTGTCACACGACCGCCCGCCACCGCCGCTTCAGGCATCAGCCACCGCAGCCGCGCGCACAGTCCTCCGACGCTCCCTCTGCCTCGCTGTAACTATCGGCTGCCATTGCCGACCCTGGGAGCTTGTAGTTCGGTTATCCCGGGTCGCCCTCGAGCTAGCCAGCAGCCACGTCGGCCTCTACCGAGCTCGCCGACCACAGCCATGGCCGCTACTAGCCTCCTCGCGATCGCTGGACGCTCCACCCTGCTGCTCCACAGCCGCTTGACCTCCTTTGCCGTGCGGCCATGGCCGCTACTCGGCGTTGCTGCTGCCACCGGTCACCTTCCTTGCTAATCGAAGCATTGCCCGAAGCCACATCCGCCATGGCAGCCTCTGCTCGCTGCCACCGTCGCCTTCAACTGCCTCGCTTCTTTCGGCCATTACAATAACAGCTCGAGGCTCCTACTCCATGGCCAAGCTCTGCCGTCTCCCTCTCTCGGTCTCGCTTTCTCTCTCACGAGCTCACTCTCACATTCTCGCGATCTCTCACTCTCGCAACTCTCTTCTCCCTCTCTCTGATCTTAAATTCAAGATTTGAATTTCAAAATGGAGGCAGCAAGCAACTCACGCCTAAATACATATATATACATATATATATAATTTAATTACACTTTTAATCCCCCAATTTTATCATTAATCCCACTTAAGGAATTTTAATTATGCTTGAGACTTTTAATAATAACACTTTGACCCTCCAAGGCTTAATTAAATTATCATCAAGCCACACCACATCTCGATTTATCAAAAATTAATAGCCGACCGCTACTTGGGAATACCGACCTCGTCCCTGTGCCTGTACGGGACCCTTATTCGACCCGAAAACACTTAAGGGTTGCTTTACTTAGAAAACCGAACCACCCCTAGGGTCCCCTCAGCTTCCAGGAGGTCCCCTCCGACTATTCGGTATTGGCACCCACTCGGGTTTATACAAAATTTATTCCGAAAATTATTCTCGGTCGGACCGCTTCTAGCGTCATTAATCTCATCTCGAGACACTCACTACTCTCTTGCCCTCTTCCCTGGACATCCAAGTCCCGAGGCACTCCCAGCCGTCAATTTGGCAATTTTATTAATTAATTGCTCGAAATTTATTTTTGGCCTTCCTGGACCACCCGAGGTCCTAACAAAATAATCAAAATTTATTTATTTTCCAATACCATGTAATACCGGGTATTACAGAAGGCTTGAAGGCGACTTGGCCTGGCGATTCTGATGGTGTTTTCAGCAACTCCAGTGAATTGATTAAGTAGCGAATTCTAGAGTCCAGTGAGTCAACCGAATTGGAAGTTTCGATAACTACCCACTGATCACTTTCCTAAGGTTATGGAGATTGAGCTTGGGCTGATAGCTGAGGCCGAACGTGGAAGGAAAAGCAGATTCGAGCCAATCAATTCCAGTGGTGAAGCTGGTAGTCAGTGTTTGAATTTTTGTAGGTGTAACAGGAGGTGGCTGCTAGTAAGGTAAACAAAAGGTAATTTCGACTTTGAATTCTGGTTAACTTTGTTTGAATTGGAGAGGCGAAGAAGAGCAGTATGTATATACCTCCTTGGTCTTCAAAGTATGCTGATTGTGAAAAATCGGCTAAGGGGAGCAGTGCACGTAGGAGACCATTGGAGCCTCAATTGTAGCAGAAGAATGCTTCATTTTCAATTGGAATGGAGCCTCAATGGCAGCTAAGAAAGGCTGCATTTTCAGGTGGCAGCAACGGGGATAAGGAGTAGTGTAACCTGAAGAATCAAACATGGGAAAATAAAATGGATAATCAGTTCAATCTAAGGTGCAAGGAAGCAAACAGTGGGATTTATGAAGAGTGTGAGGAATTTGGCCGTATGTTCCGCAAGAAGCTACAGGAGTTTGTGATGATATTGATCAAGAAGTATCATTACAACTTCCCCGTTGAATACCTCGATGATTATCGCAAGAGTTTTAATAAAGAAGAATTCTTAAAAAATGGAGAAACCGGGGGAGAAGTGCAACATCAGAAATGATATTAAAGGTGAATGACATTATTCAAAGGGAATCTATAATGAACAGATTGATATGGCAACAAAGGCAAAAAGGGAGTTAGAGGAACACTCTGATTCCTTTGGAAATGAGGTTGTTGATGAGGATGATCCAGAGGATAATCTCGGAAGTCCAAAACAAGAGATGCTTGAGGTGTTCAATCAGTTGACAGGAATGACAAGAGACACCAAGGAATTTCTGGAATTGAAGAGGGATTCAGCTGTAATGATTGAGAAGTTAGAAGAAGAAATAATACCCCAAGATGCACCTACTTGTGGTGCCATGAAAAATGGAGGGAAAATAAAAAATAAAAATCTTTTGGAAAAAAGGAAGGTTGGCCGCAAGGCTCGCAGCTGGGGGATTGCTGCCAGCCCCAGCCTCGCGGCAGTCTTGCTGCGAGGCAGTGCGCGACCAATAGATGGCCGCGAGGGCTAGCTCGCGGCCATGGGCAAGCCGCAAGCGCTAGCCTCGCGGCAAGCAGCTCGCAGCAACTTGCCGCGAGGCAATGCACGACCAATAAATGGCCGCGAGGGCCAGCTCGCGGCCATGGGCAAGCCGTGAGCGCTAGCCTCTCAGCAACTTGCCGCGAGCCCCAGCCTCGTGGCCAAGTTCTAGACGCGAGGGCGAGCTTGCGGCAGCTTGCCGCGAGCTCCAGCCTTGCGGCCAAGGGCTGCAAGGCAACTCGCTGCTAGTGGCTGGCAGCAAGTGCCAGCCACGCAACAACTTTGCCGCGAGCAATTTGGAGGCATCGTCAAGATAAGCGCCTCGTCTCGATGACACCTAAGCTCCATTCGGCAACCGCCACGTGTCGACATCGGCCACCCTTGAGAATCGTGCCCCATAAATACCCAGCCACAGGACATTTATAGGGACTTCCAACTTCGGTAAACTCTAGGCACTTTGAATGCACTTTTGCTATTTTCGTGAATAGTCATTGGGATTCAGGACTAGCTTTGGCATTGGAGGGTCTTCGCGAGGAAGATTCCCGCAAGCCTTTTAACCCATTTTCTTAGTATTAACAGGGTCGAATCCTTGCGGCGAGCCTAGTGGCGAAGGTAAAGTCTTGCAGCGAGCTTAGCGGCGAAGGTAAAGTCTTGTGGCGAATCTAGCGGCGAAGGTAAAGTCTTGCGGCGAACCTAGCGGCGAAGGTAAAGTCTTGCGGCGAACCTAGCGGCGAAGGTAAAGTCTTGCGGCGAACCTAGCGGCGAAACTAGTGGCAAAACCTTGTGGCGAGGCTTGTGGCGAATCTAGTGGCGAAGCTTGTGGCAAAACCTTGTGGCGAAGCCTTGTGGTAAAAGCTTGTGGCGAAACCTTGTGGCAAAGCTAGTGGCGAAGCCTTGTGGTAAAACCTTGTGGCGAGGCTTGTGGCGAATCTAGTGGCGAAGCTTGTGGCAAAACCTTGTGGCGAAGTCTTGTGGTAAAAGCTTGTGGCGAATCCTTATGGCGAGCATCTAAGCGGCTAACTCTCTTGAGGCAACTTCTCTTACGACAACCTAACTACACCTGACACCGAGCTCGAGTGGACCCCCACATCACAAATTTTAATTGTTGTATTTTGGCAACAACAATTTGGCGCCGTCTGTGGGAAACGCAACAAAAAGTCAATTTTAGCACAAGATGCCGAGAGGGACAATATCAACCGGTTGGGCGAGCCCGCTTGACCCCACTCGAAGGAGCGCTCGTACCAGGGCAGGAGCCACGAAAGGCCCCCACCCGGTGCACTCTATAGTAGCAGAATTTTCGGTAGATCACCCTAGCAACGAAGTGCGTTCTGAGAACTTTCCCGTGCTCAAATGCAACCGTACCACCGGACTGGGGGGCATGGAGCATTCAGAGCAAGGAGAAGCACACATAGCTGGATTGAGGGGATATGCGACAGGGCGAGGGGAACAAGTCCCCCATGCAGCGCCCGCTAGTCAGGAACAACACTCATCTGGACAGTCTTCAATTCCACATCAAAACCTTGTGGGGACTTCAAGAATAGCTTTACCCACGATCTTACTCTCAGATTATGAACTATTGCGGAAGAATTTTGAAGAGCTGAAGAAATAGAATGATGAACTTATGATGAACAATGAGGAGAATATGAGAAGACTATAGGGAGTCACTACTTTGTTATGTGAACTAATGCCGGATATTCACATTCCCTACATGGGACAAATCGATACGATAACAGAACATCGGAGATCCCAAGGCAACCCTCCAAGGGCCCCTCGGCAAGGAATAAAAATCAGAACTCCAGGGCTGAATAGTCAAGTCCTGGAAGTCACAAACTCGAGAAGGAAATACGGCAGAAGGGCAAGAAAACCTCCCATGTACAAAGAGGCAACAGAAAGCCCTCACTCAAGAGTCCCTTATGACCTGTCTCTTTGCCGAAATGAAGCGAAACAAGAATCACTCAGCGTGTCTAACATCAAACGTCTCATAGAAGAGGTGTTAGAACAAAAGCAGGTAATGATGGTGCCAAAGATAACTCTCCCAAAAGGGTTCCCTCTATCGGAGGAAGTCCAGAGGCAACCAGTGCAACCAGGGTTTGAACTACCACAACTTTCGGTATACTTAGGAAGGGAGGATCCCGAGAAACACTTACAACATTTTGTCGCAGTGGCTGTGTTACATGGATGGAATGAGGTCACTAGGTGTAGAGCTTTCCCATTCTCCCTGGCAGGACAAGCTCAGCAGTGGTTCATTGAATTACCAGCAGGACATATACAATCATTTGAACAGTTGGAGAAAGAATTTCTAGATACATTTTCCGTCCATCTCCCAAAGAAGAAAAGTGTAATATATCTAATGAGTTTACAGCAGAAGTCGAATGAATCCCTAAAGCAATACATCGAGCGGTTTAGAGCTGTAACGCAGGAAGTAAGGGATCTCCCAGTTAGATTGGCAGCATTAGCCCTGCTAAACGAAACTACCTACGCCCCGCTTAGAAGATTTTTAGCATTTTCCGAGCCAAATTTTGTGACTGAATTGTTCGATCGAGCAGAACAGTTTATCATTCAAATGGAAATTTTGGACATGGGGGAAGGTAATAGAAGAGGAAGGGAAACCCAACTCGAAGTGCGAAAGACCTTACAAAATTCAGAAGGTGTTAAGCCCCAACATGTGCACACTGCCAACACCACAAGGCGTGGTGACGGGAAAAGCTTGGAGCACCGTGCACCTTGAGAGGTACTTCCCAGTTTTAACCCCAGGGGAAGGGACGAAACGCGAGACGTAGAGTCCAGCCTATCATCAGAAGCGTTACTTGACCCGGCTGGAGGCCGGAATTGTCTTTAATTTTCCATTGTAATAACATCCCTTGATAAATAAAAGAATATATCCCCTGTATTCTCATGGAGTAGGCAAAATTATAAGTCGAACCACGTAAAATCTCCATGAGCCCAGATTATTTGTATGTGTCATGCAGGTATGGCGGCTCAAGCACATCTTACTTCCAATGGTCAAGTCGCCTAGCGACAATCTGGTGCTGATGACCACGGGTCGGTCCGGGATTACTAGAACATTCGATGCTTATGCCCGCAGACTCACCCAGATCTCTCGCTTGAGTTCGGTGCTGTGCCTCTTTGGCTAGACCCAACTCCTTGGTTGATCTGGCGCTTAGGTCTCTCGGCAAACTCGGATGTCTGGTAGGAATCTCGTACCAGACCATGAGCCAAGCCCAGATTCCCTGAGGTAGACTGGTCCTAGGAAGAAGTGAAGTGATCATCTGATAGCTCTAGCGTAAGACTGCTCCCGAAGGTCAAGTCGCCTAGTGGCAATTTGGTACCGATGACCACGAGCTGGCCCGGGATCACCAGATGATTTGATGCCTATGCCCGCAGACTCACCCAGATCCCTTGTTCGAGTTGGGTGCTATGCCTTTTTGGCTAGACCCAACTCCTTGGTTGATTTGGTGCCTAGGTCTCCCGGCAAACTCGGATGCCTAGTAGGAATCTTGCGTCGGACCACTGGCCAAACCCAGTTTCCTTGAGGTAGACTGGCCCAAGGAAGGCATGGAAAGACAATAACCCTATGACAAGTTTTGTCATGATCCTGCTTATCAGAGTTGAGTCTCCCAGTTGCAATCTGGTGCTGATGACCATGGGTTGGCCTGGGATCACCAGAACATCTAATGCTTATGCCCGCAAACTCACCCGGATCTCTCATTCGGGTTGGGTGCTATGCATTTTTGGCTAGATCCAACTCCTTGGTTGATCTGGCGCCTAGGTCTCCCGGCAAACTCGGATGTCTGGTAGGAATCCCACACTTGACCACTGGCCAAACCCAGATTCCCTAAGGTAAACTAACCTTAAAAGACAGACATGGAGAACACAATAACCAATGCGCTATGATCCATCCTGGGATCACCGGATGCTTTGAAGGCTGTGCCCGTAGGCTCGCTTGGACCCCTTGACTGAGTCTGGTACTATGCTCCAAGCTAGACCTGACTCTTTGGCTGATCCAACGCCTAGGCCTCCTGGCAAGCTCGGACTCTCGGCAAGAATTCCGCAAAGGAACCTATCTCTCAAGGGCCTGGTTGCCCAGAGGATAATTTGGTACCTAAGCCCTTGGCTGGAGTATGATCTTTTGGGCATTCTAGAACACTTGATTGAGTCAAGGTGCTAGACCCGACTTCTTGGCTAATATTTTTTTTCTTCAATTTTGTCGAAGACAAAACAGAAGAGTGGGGGGCAATTGTGGTGCCATAAAAAATGGAGGGAAAATAAAAAATAAAAATCTTTTGGAAAAAAAGGAAGGTTGGCCGCAAGGCTTGCAGCTGGGGGAATGCTGCGAGCCCCAGCCTTACGGCAATCTTGCCACGAGGCAGTGCGCGACCAATAGATTGTTGTGAGGGCCAGCTCGCGGCCATGGGCAAGCCGCAAGCGCTAGCCTCGCGGCAGCTTGCCGCGAGGCAATGCGCGACCAATAAATGGTCGCGAGGGCCAGCTTGCGGCCATGGGCAAGCCGCGAGCCCTAGATTTTATTCTAGGCAAATTCGACTAAAGGACCAACCATTAGTGTGGATGATGGTGCTGAAGCCTTTCCTCAAATTTTGGACTTATCGAAATATGAGGAACAATCAAATTTGGAACAAAATATGGCTTTAACTTGGGTTAAAATAGGCAACGAGAATGTGAGGACAGCACTAACTGGGGGAAAACTAAGGGATATAGCTGAAGGAGTTGAAGGGTTTGGTGAAGAAAACAAAACTATCGCTTCTGTGTTGGTTTTTGCTCCTACTGGAAAATCCAAATTGCTGTCTATTGCCGGGTGGGATGAACCAATGGCTGATTGTGCTTTTAAAGTGGAGACCAATCTTGATTTGTTAGCTATTGTAGAAGATTGGGAACACAATACTGATGTGGTTGGGTTTTGTTTTCTAGATCTTGCCTCAAATTATGTGCTGGCAGACTCACTTGTGAAATGGATTAAAGGTGGTAGAAAGCCTATCTATATTGGCTTTGGCAGCCTTCCTATTTTGGAACTTGACGAAATGACCCAAACAATTGCCCAAGCTCCCGAAATAACTGATCAAAGGGGCATTGTTAGCAAAGGCCAGGGAAGCCTGGGGAACTTGGAAAACTAAAAGACTTTATATATTTGGTGGATAATTGCCCTCATCACTGGTTATTCTTTCAGTATGCAGTTGTGGCGCACCATGCAGGTGCAGGAACAACTGCTGCTGGTACTGAACTTGAACTCTATCAGGTTGTTCTAGAGATTGATTTTGGACACTTAAGAAGGAAGAGGAAGGAAAGAAGGATGAACCCGATAGAGAAGGCTTGAATTAGATGAAGAATCATGGCTACTTGTTGCAAGTTCTTAGGGACAAGAACTCTCTCAAGCAGGGGAGAATTGTCATGACCCAAGGATCCATAGAAGGGCAATATAGTAATAGGTTGATAATAGTTGTTAAAAGATATTTTAGATATTTTAGCATTTGGTTAGAAGCACATGGGTGCTATTATGCAGTTAGTAAAGAGCAAATATGTCTATATAAGGCTATGTAAACGGATGGGATTTTCATGCTTAAATTGATTGAATGAATTCTAATTCTCTCTCTACAATTCTCTACAATCTCCCTCTCATTTTCTCTCTACTTCTCTCCCTCATTTCTCTCTACATTCTTTCCCCCATTTCTGTCCATTTCTTCCTTTCCAATGTTTTGTTCTCGATTCTATTCCATCAGCTCCTTCCGATTGTCATTCCAATCATAGGCTAAACCCTAAGAACATGACAGGTCCTTGTTATATAACCTTAAAGACCAAGCATTTTGCTGTTATTGCGTACTCTCTCTCATATAGCCTAAGATCTCTTCTCTCTCATTTGACATGGGATTCTCGAAACATGCTCCCACCCGAATTCGCTCCGCTCACCCAAATTTGCTCCGCTCTTGCAAGTTGGACTAATTTGGCTACTCTCTTGGTGTAAAATTAACCTCCTCTTATAAATACCTTATAAGTCTATGGACTATTCAGATTTGGATTATTGATTACGGGATGTAAATTTGGAATTTTGGATTGTTCTTTCTTGGCTACTGTTTTCTCTCACCCTTACTTTCTTCTCTGCTTTCTTCACTATCTTATTCTTTTTCCACAATCTCTCTACAATTCTTCTTTTCTTCTCTTATCTTTCTCTTTCTTTATCGTCTTTATTTGGTTGTACATCACCTTGTGGTGGCTGGAGGTTGCTCCTGTTTGCCGGCCCAATTGCCAGCATCATGGATGATGGAACTGGCTATTGGCTTCAATGTATTCATAGTCTTACATTTTGAGTAGGTGGATGGATTTTGTGGTTGTGGAGGACTGGAGTAGGTGCTTGGCTGCTGGTTTGTGTAGTTATGGTGGAGTATTGGTTGCTGAAGGTTGGAAAGAATAAAGAAAGTACATAGCCCTGTATGTGAGCTGGTGATGCTGTTTTGGTAACATTGATTGGGAGTGGTAGGCATGTTGATGGAAGGTGGTTATCATTGGCAGGGTGGGTTTTGAGACTGAACGCTGACCTATTAGGTTGATATGGTGGGGTGGGGCTAGATGGGAAGACAGTTATTCAGTATCCAGGGCTTGTTATTAACTAAATGTTATGTTTTAAATTATGTCATGAACAGTAAATTATTAGATTTAAAATAATTCTACTTTGACCAAGTTAATCACCGATAATTAGCTTACTGTGCTTTACAAGAGCTTGTGATGTCTTACTAAAGTTTGTCTAAATGGGCGTAGTAGTAAAGGTGTAACTGAAGTTCATATGTAAGGGAGGCTTGTATATTTTTCCAAAATTGGAGGGTGCCTTATATATTTTGGTCATACCATTGGGATGCCTGATGGTAAATGTAATTTATCCAAAAATGATAGAAAAATGCAGTAAAGATTAATATTTAATATTGTGCCCTTAATAACTTCCAATTATATGCTTATTTTCAGCTTCTACATATGGGCACTTTTTCTTTGCCTTCTTGTAGATGGCCCTTTAAATTTGTACAACGACCAGAACGTGTGCATGCACTTTGGAATGACTGTCAATGGGGATAGTGGTAAATGTATAAATCCTGAAGGCTTTGCTGGTTTTCTTGGTTTTCTTGAATCAATTCCCATTCCCAATTTTGGTTCAGAAGATGAATCAGCTGAGCATGCTATGCCTGACTCGAGGTAAATTTCATCTATTTTTGGATAGACTCCTAGCTTATGTGTCCCTTCTGGTTCTGGTGCTACTTTGAATCATTTGAAAAGATATTCACTTCTTTACCAGCTTATTCATTTGAATTTTGGCACACTGTGGGGTTTGGATCCTCATCCATTAGCAGGTAGTTATTTTTCTAGGGAGTTAGTGGGGGAATTACATTGGTGATATGCTACAGAATTGGGCTGTGGATCTCCCTTCTTGACTAGCACTCCTCCACGTAACATAAAGACGAGATTCAATTGCAGACCTTTGGTACAACAATCAATATACTAGACTGAGTGCTAGCTTGTACTTTTGGTCCTTCTATTCAATTTTATGCTCTTCATTGACAGCTGTTTTCTTTTTACAAGACATTACCAGTAAAATGTGGCATATGCAGGCAATACTTCTAGGATTCCTCCAGTAGGTTTATTAATGGGTATGGGTCAAATAAAGGAATGCATGTCACAGCCCTAGGGTTTGGCTAGGGTTGTGATAGGAATTTGGAGGGATTTAGGAAAGAGAAAGCAGAAAGGGAGGGAGATTTAGAACTGAAACAAAGAGAAATGGGGAGGAAAGAGAAGAAGAACTGAGAGAGAGAATAGAGTTTGAAATTCATTCTTCAATTTAAGCATACCAACAAACTCCTAACTAACAGCAGCCTTATATAGGCGTCATTGCCTTCTAACAGCCTAACCACTTGCTAACAATATATCCTAACAGTTATTATAAACCTATTACAAGATTACCCCCTTTATTATATTCCTATTACAGCATTGACCCTCCTATACTCCTAGGTACACGACAATGCAAAGAGTTTGAGAGTGTCCCTAATCCCAAACATAGAATAAATTGTTGTGTTTTTTCTTTCTTGTATTATGAACATTTGATCTTGGTTGTTTTGCTCGCATGAAGAATTTAGTGCCCCCCCCCCCCCCCCCCCCCCCCCCCCCCCCCTCCATCTTATTTGGAGGGCTTTAATGCAACTCAAAATGATTTCTTATTAGGTATGTTTTAAAGAGGCGGTTTGATCGTGGAGCATTCGGAGAAGTTTGGCTGGCATTTTATTGGAATTGTACCAAAGCCAACAACTCTTCAAATTGGGATCTGGAAGATGGAAAGTTTTCTTTTTATTCTATTGACCGTGATCCCTACGATGGTAGTAATTCAGAAACAAGCTCATCTTCCCTAGGGGATGGTATGTTCATACTAAAGCGTATAATGGTAAGCCATTTAGTTAGCTCATACTGAATCCTTATTACTTGTTCTTGCAGCATCTCCTTCTAGCATTTTCTCATCATTTTAAGGATTTAACTTTCGGTGGTACTTTAATATTCATATTATATATAATATCTTCACTCTCAATAGTTACATACAAATTTTTAGAACATAGAAAAGCAGGATGTCCATGATGTTTACGGACGAACCATATTTTCATTGAGTTTTATTTTTCCATTAGAACGGGCTCGTACATGTTTTTCATTTGGTTCTTTTGATTCTTGTTCAATCCGGATGATGAAAAATTATCATGTCCAGTTCCTTTGGGGGATGGATCTATAATAATTCACCTATCCCAATAACAAAAAAAAAAAAAAAAAAAATGACTCAAATGATCTTGGTCCACTATCCTGATCATGATTTTCCTACCTCTAGAGGGAAAGGTCCTTCCCTTTTGGGCTAGTTGTGGGCAAGGAGGGATTTGAACCCCTGGCACTAGTTCATAGCCGCATGCTCTAATCCTTTGAGCTACAGGCTGCCACCCCATATCTGTTCCTGCACTAGGTTGGCTCTTAGTTTAAGGAGGTGTATTGATAAAGAAGGAAGAAAATAGGAACCTTGTTTGTACAATCCAGCAAGTGAGCTGGTGTCTAAAGCCAGACAATCATCTCAATAGTTTTTGGTGGTCTCATTTAAATGCAGTATTGTAATGAAGAGTTAGGTCTTGTGATCATTACAGAGTTTGTTGGGATTCGGGAATGCTGTATTTGATAAAAGATGGTTTTTTATTTTTTGTTGGGTTGGGGGGGGGGGGGGGGTGGTTAGAGCTGGGGGTTTTATATTTTTGCCATTACCACTATTGTAATCTGCTTTTTTTTGTGTGTAATTGAGTGATTCTTTAAGTTGAAAAGTGGTTAACCAAAAATCAAATTTGTTACTGAAAACACATTGAATGAATAGGAGGAAGATGAAATAGTATATGAAGGGGATGAAAAAAGAGGACAATGTGTCATGTATTAACTTGTAAGGGGGAGTTTACTGTAATTATAGATAGTAAGAGGGTGAAAACAATATAATTTGTAAGCTAGCTGTAATGGGTTGTACCTAGTTAGTTGCTACATCAGCCGCCGGTACATTCCCATGCACGTGTATGCAGTTACCGCACATGGGAGGTTAGGAAATCAGCTCTATATAGTGCTGAATTTCCCTTCTACAGATATATGAAAAATCTAAGAATATTTTGTTCTTACTCTCTCTATTCTCTCTCCCTTAATTCTGCATTCTTCTTCTTCCAATTCTGTCAATATCTCCTCTCCTTCTCTTGTGATCTTCCTATTTGGTCAAGAACCATTGTCAGCACCTGAGGAGCTGACAATTCTGGTATCAGAGCAATGCTCTTGGGCTTCGATCGTTAGCCAAAGAATCATAACCATGGCCAACGGAACAAGGATGAAACAAATGGAATCCCAACTATAGCAAGTGACTAGAACAATGGCGGAGATGCAAAATTGGATGGGGACACTTGGAACTTTTTATTGGAGCTGAAGTCGATTCCCGGATTGATCAAGCAATGGAACGTTGGAGGGTGGAGAGTCGCTAGTGGAGCACTTTGCTTCGGGAACAAATGGAGTAGATGCAACTGATTGCGTGAATGTTCGCCAATCAACATCCGGTAAGACTGTCACTCGATTTTCCTCTTCGAGAAAAACGGAGCCCATTTTTCCCGGAGTGGGAGTAGAACATCGGCCGATGGGGACATCAAAGTTTGAGTTCGATATGGAAACGGTGGGGGAAAATATAAGAGAAAGGAGGCTAGGAGCTCTGGTTAACCACAACCAATCGAGCTATTCTATGCCAAAACTCGAGATTCCATTGTTTTAAGGTGAGAATCAAAGGTGGTGGACGAGGAAATGTGAAAGAGTATTCTTTCTCCCTATATCAAATTCTGGAATAGCAGAAGATCACCATGGCTTCTGCTTATCTAAATGATATGGGAGATGCTTGGCATCAAGAGTGGATTGGATGAAGGGAGTCAGCCCAATCAGTTTTAATTTCAATAAAATGGAGGTGACTTTTGAGAAAGATTGTAGTAAGAAGACCCTAACAGGCAATCAAGAGGTGGGAGTATGCAAGATAATTTCGAGTAAGAGGCTGTAACAAATGTTCAAAAGTAGATTTCCCAAAGTGGCTTAACTTTTCTCTATCCAAGCAGTGGAACATACCGGGGAGAGAATAGGACAAGAAGGGGAATTACAGGTGGTCGTTGGCAACCAACCACACATCCAAAGAAAGGTACAAGAAATTGACTCTCTTAATCTACTTTTGATTGAATATAAGGACCTCTTTGCAGAATCCCATTCCTTTCCACAAAAGACCCTTTGATCACTCTATTGACTTGAAACCCCATGCTGACCTTGTTAATCTAAGATCATACCGATATCCCTCCAAACAGAAAACTGAAATTGAAAGATTCATCAAGGACATGTTAAACAAATCACTTATCCATCCCAACAACAGTCCTTTTGCTTCACCCGTTTTTATCCATCCCAGCAACAGTCATTTTGCTTTAGCCGTTTTATTTGTTAAAAAGAAAGATGGTTCATGGAGATTTTGTGTTGACTATTGTCACCTAAACTCCATAACCATCAAAGACAAGTTCCCAATACCTATTGTAGAAGACCTACTTGATGAGCTTAAGTATGCCACTGTTTTTACCAAATTAGATCTTAGATTAGGTTATCATCAAATTTGGATGAAACTTGAAGATGTCCTGTTAACCTAGATCTCACCTCTCACTATGATCTCTCAATCACCCAAACACTCCCTGACAATCTCTTTGATCTGCAACACAACAATAGAGCAAAAAACAAACAAGAAATAATTAAGAACAACAAACAACACAAGAAAATTTATCCTGGTTCAGTCTCGAATGAGATCTACATCCAGATTGACTTTGCCCTTAGCTTTCTCCACTATCTTTGAATATCAATACATGATTACATGTGCCACAAAACCCAACTCTCTCCCAGCCCATAAACTTGAAAGCTATACAGAGTTGTAAACCCGAAAGATATCCCCTCTTTCACACAGCACATACTCGCACAAGATAGATTTGTAAAAGACAATTGAAAGCTCTCTCTAAAAGCCTACCTCCTAGCCCCTATTTATAAGCTATAGGGGCGGAAGTTACAGCCTAACCGACTACCCTAAGATGGTAGTTTAAAACTAACCCGGTCAGCCTTCTAGAAACATACCCTTCTAGAAGAACTAGAACAACAAATAAAACATGACACCTTTCTTACATTACAAGCCCTAATCTAGTACGAATGTATTTTAACAAATTCTCCACCCATTTGACTTGATTAGGCTTCTCCCAGTTCCTGCAATCTTTAGTTAACTGCTTGTCCCAACTGTAGGATCTTCAAACAATGCTGAAGCTTGGTTGATGGAATTGCTTTTGTAAAAATGTTTGCTGCATTATTTTCACCTTCCATTTTTGACAAGAAAACAGATTTATTTTCAATCATTACATCTATATGTTTTGTCCTTTTATGGTGTGCCTGATTCTTAGATAGATGTGTGGCACTTTGATTGTCACATAACAAGGTAGCCTTAACTTCTAAACCTAGGAGTTCACTCACTAATCCCTTAAGCCACATAGTGTAATACCCGAGAATGATTTGAGGTCATAAATAATATTTGATGAAGGGCATAAATGGACTTTGTGGAAAATAAGACTATAGGGTACACTAACGCAACTTTGGACGATCGAATTAGTCAGAGGGAGTACCCTGGACCCTAGATAGCCAAGGAAAATGGTATAGTATCGACAAGTAATACGAGTTATGATTTTAGGCATCAAAAGAAGTTGGATCGGGAACGGTTCCCGGTACAGCTAAAAAAAGGCAATTGTGATTTAGGCTGAAATACCGAATTATCGTACGGGGCATCCGGGAAGTCAATGGAACCCCAAGGAAGTTCATATTTGGCATATAGAGTAACCCTTCAGTAGTTTTTGGAAGAAACAAAAGGGTTTGTAGCTAAAACGAAGATTCGGGCCTAAGTGCAGTTTTTTCGAAATTGACGGAGGGAGATCGAAACGATATTTTTTCGGAATTTTAAAGAGAGTGTTTTGGGATATTTCAAAGGGTTATAAAGGTCTTTAAAGAGAAGTTCAGTTTTTGAGCCGGGGGCAAAATCGTAATTTTGAGGTTGGGGGTAAAAGTGTAATTTACCGAAAAATTAGGGGCATTAGCACAATTAGTCCATTTTTCAGGGACTAAAATGCAATTAAAAATTAGCCCGGGGACCATGTTGAAAAGGGTCTAAGTGCAACTATCCAAAAGTTCGGGCCAAAGTGTAATTCTTGAAATCTTTTTACTAGGGGCATTTGGGAGATTCAGGAAAAAAGCTTCATAAATGACTTTAGAGATAAGGATGAAGTCTCATGATGACGTTAGAGATAAGATGAAGGCTCATGATGACTTTAAGGATAAGATTTGTATAAGATTTGATTGGATAAGAAAAGATTTGATTTGGATAGCAATGATTATAGAAGATTTACAATGATTGCAGAGAATCTTAGAAGATTTTGGAATGATTACAAAAGATATTAGAAGATTTTGAATGATTATAGAATATTTACAATGATTGCAGAGAATCTTAGAAGATTTTGGAATGATTTGCAAAAGATATCAAAAGATTTGGAATGATTATAGAAAATATTAGAAGATTTGGAATGATTGGAAAAGATTTTGAAAGATTTGAAATGATTGCAGAATATATATTTCTTGGTGGCTAAGTTTCCTAAACATATAAATAGGGGCTCAAGGCTAAGGATTCTCTCATTCGAAGTTGTGATACATTTGTGCTAGACGAGAGTGCTTCGGGTTTAGTGGATAGAGGGTTTTTAAAGCATACGCGAGGCATCACACGCGTAGAGCACTTAGGCAGCGCGTGAGGACCTGTAAGGAGGTGGTTTGGTTAAAAGACTTGAGGAGTTGCACGAAAATTGAGGTTGGGCACAAGATTCGAGGTGTTCTGAGTTTCGTTCAAGGTGAGTTGTTCGCTACCAAAATTTGGCTTTCTTATGAGTGGTTCTCCTCCAAAACTTGATTTATTGTGCTTGTTCTATCTGAACATATGGTGATTTCATGCAAAATGGTTTTGTGCATTAAAATGGTAACCGGTGACGGTTGGATTTATGAGGGAGGTTTGTCCCTAAACGTTTTGAACTGTGCATTGCATTTTATAAATGTTGTTTATACGATGCATTGAATTGTGAATTGTGGCATTGTCTTGAGTTTTATGTGTACGTATGGAATGTTAGCCTCGGATGTTGTCTAGATAGTGTAGCCATAATTCTCCAAGGGCGTGACGGAATAATAGGGGTATCTGATGCTAGTGTGCATGTCAGGATAGCCGCCTTGGTTTCCGTGCCAGACCGTTTGGTCAGGGAAGTTGCACTAGGACGACTAGGTGATCCATACTGTGTTGTTCATGTGGGATGTCAGCCTAGGATGTTGTCTGGATAGTGTAGCCGTAATTCTCCAAGGGCGTGACGGAATAATAGGGGTATCTGATGCTGGGTGTGCATGTCAGGATAGCCGCCTTGATTTCCGTGCCAGGCCGTTTGGCCAGGGAAGTTGCACTAGGACGACTAGGTGGTCCATGTGAAATTTTGGAGTTGGGATTGTATGGTGGTTCCTGGATGCTTAAGGTGGGAACGTATTCTGGTGAGATGCGTTGGCAGCCCCATTTAAGCTAGAATCGCGTCGCGTCGTCGTGTCGTCGAGTTGGTGTGGTGGCATAGCTTTTAGAGAGATTGCTCTTTCCCCATGGTAGGGTTAAGCGCGTGGGAATTCTCTTGAGCTAGGGCTTACCGGGTATATTGGTTTATTTCATGTCTTGCATTATTCATGAAAAATGTGTTTTGAACTCTCACTTAGATGATTCATCATCTAATTTGGACTTTGTCCCTGGAATATTCAAACGTTCCAGGTGAAGGCAGCGGTGCAAAAGGGAAAGGAATCGTCGAGGAGTGACGGCGATTAGCGGATAGTTTACATTATGTCTTTTCAGTTATGTTATTTACTTATGAAAACGTCATGTAAACGTTGGTGCAACTTTATATATAAATAAAGTGGTTTTGGTTATGACCTGTTGAGGTTTCGATCTAGCTTCCGCATTTGTGTTGGTGAACCTGTCTTGGTTTATTAATGGTTCATAGTTGATATACTGAGAAGGTGTAACGGGATCTTCGGGGAATGGTTTTTGTGTTGGATTTTTGTTTGAAAAAAAAAATTTATCCCCGGAATCTTACGTTACGTTAACGCTCCCGAGAATTGGGGTGTTACACATAGCCTCTTTAAAAGCTTCCGAAAGAGCTATGTATTCTGCCTCGGTTGTAGATAGAGCTACTACATGTTGGAGACTTGATTTCCAACTAATTGTGGAGTTCCATTACCTAAATATCCATCCGGTTGTGGACCTCCTTTTGTTTATATCAGTAGCATAGTCTGCATCCGAAGACCCTAGAATACTAGGTTGGACTCCTATCTTAGCACCACCATATGTTAAGACATGACTCAGGATTCCAGTTAAATATTTAAACATCCATTTAACTGTTGTTCAGTGATCTTTCCCTAGATTGGCCATAAAACGGCTCACAACACTCATAGGATGAGCTAGATCTGGTTGAGTGCATACCATACTATACATTATACTTCCTACCGCACTTGAGTATGGGATATGACTCATTTCCTTTCTTTCTTCCTCATTCTTAGGGGATTGGACAGAGGACAGCTTAAAGTGTGGTGCAAAAGGTACACTAACTGCCTTTGCATTTGACATTCTAAACTTGGATAAAACCTTGGCTAAATAGGACTTTTGAGATAGGTATATCCTCCTATGTTGTGTATCTCTAGAAATTTCTATTCCTAGAATTTTCCTAGCTTCACCTAACTCTTTCATTTCAAATTTAGCTTTCAACATTTGTTTGAGAAGCTGAATTTCTTGATAGGATTGATTTGCAATAAACATGTCATCTACATATAATAGTAAATACACCGAAATGCTAGGTGTAACATGCTTGTAATACACACAACTGTCATAGGAACTTCTAGAATACCCTTGGCTTACCATTACCGTATCAAATTTAAGGTACCATTGCCTTAGGGACTGCTTAAGTCCATATAAAGACTTCTTAGGCAGGCATACCTTCCCCACCTCTCCCTTAGCTTCAAAATCCCTTGGTTGATCCATTAGAATTTTCTCCTCTAAGTCCCCATGGAGGAAAGTAGTTGTAACATCCATCTACTCTAGTTTTAGATCTAAGTGGGTTGTTATGGCCAATAGAACCCTTATAGATGTATGTCTCACTACTGGGGAGAATACTTCATTGAAATCAATGCCTTGAACTTGGGTGAACCCCCTAGCAACCAGCCTAGCCTTATACCTAGGCTTAGGGTTAATTCCTACCCCTTTCTTGATCTTAAACAACCACTTGCAGCCTACTATGTGCTGCCCCTTTGGCCTTTTAACCAATTCCCAAGTTTGATTTTTCTTTAAGGACTCTATTTCAAACTTCATGGCTTCTTGCCATTTTCCAACATCCTTCAAAGACATTGCCTCTTCATAGGTAAGTGGTTCTTCCCCTCTTATTTTGGTTGCACTAGAGAAGGCATAGGCTACCAAATCAGAATAACCGAATCTCTTAGGTGGTTTGCGGACCCTAGGTTGTCTATCCCTTGCAACACTATATCTGTCCAGATTTGGATGATCACCTAGGTTGGAGTCTACATCGCTATCTACTTCATCTTCTTCATGATGAGAAACTTCTTGGGCCTGATCACTTTCATGATCACTACCCTGAAACTCATATGCAGGTTCAGGCAGTTCTGAGGTATTAGATGGGTTAAATTTTGAGATTTCTACTTGGATAGATTCTTTTTCCTTTCCTAAGCTATGCTGGGTTTGAAGGCTGTCTAATTTTATGGTAGAGGACTCATCAAATGTCACATCTCTTGTGACTATAGTCCTAGGTCCATCTGATTCCAGGTTCCAAAACTTATAACCTTTAACACCTGAAGGGTAACCTATAAATAGGTATTTCTTGGCTCTAGGCTCTAATTTTTCTTGCTTCACATGAGCATAGGTTAGACATCCAAATATTCTAAGGTGTGTTAAGCTCGGTTTGTGCCCTGTCCACTTTTCATATAGAGTCTGAAAATGAATTGCTGCAAAGGGTGACCTGTTAATTATATGGAAACAGCCTCCCCCCAAAAGGATTTGGACAAGTTTGCATGAAAAAGCATGCATCTTACCCTCTCCAAAAGAGTCTGGTTCATCCTCTTAGCCAACCTGTTTTGCTTAGCGTTTATGGGGGCTGTTAAGTGTTTAACTATGCTGCTCTCCTTACACATTTGATTAAAATCTCTATTGCAAAACTTTAACCCATTATCAGTCCTAATAACCTTCACTGATCTGCCTATTTGATTTTCTACCATTTTCTTCCAAGTCCTAAAAGTTTCAAAGGTGTTATCCTTAGTCTTTAGAACGTATACCCATAGCATTCTTGAGAAATCATCTATTATGGATAGAAAGTACTGAGAGCCCCCATCAGCCATGGTTTGGGCTGGGCTCCACAGATCTGAATGGATGTAGTCTAGGGGTGCTTTTGATGAATGGATAGTAGTTTTGTTAAATTTAATCTTAGCTGCCTTCCCATAAATGCAAGATTCACACTTGCTTAGATCTAGGGACAAACCAAACTCCAACATCCCTTTGTTTAGCAAGTTCCTTGAGCCCTTGCTCACTAATGTGTGACATTCTTAGATACCACAATCTTGCCTTATCATGGGAGTTTGAACTTACACTTGCAGCTTCACCACATAAGGTGGTTGCTTGTAGGAAATAAATTCCATTCCTTAACACAACTTTCATGCATACTAGGGAGCCTTTATTTATTTTTAGCACTCCACCCTCACCCTTGAATTTATATCCGCTCCTATCCGATTCCCCAAGTGAAATCAAGTTTCTCTTGAGTTCAGGGACATATCTCACGGTTGTGAGGGTTCTAAAGGTTCCATCATGCATCTTTAATCTAACATCTCCCACCCCTTGAACCTTACATTCATAATCGTTTCCTAATAAGACCTTTCCCCCATTAATTTCCTTAAAGTTTTGGATCCATTGCTTCCTAGGAGTCATGTGAAAAGAACAGCCTGAGTTTGTGACCCATTCTTGGCTGTCTATATTGTCACTTACTGTTGGTGCATCTACACTATCATACCTGGTGTCACATATATTTACCCTCCTATCAGATTTCTCTTTATCGGCATAGTCCTTTTTCCTCTTAGGACAGTGCCGTTTAATGTGACCCTTTTGTTGACAATAAAAACATTTTATTGGCCCTTTTCCATTTCTAGATTTAGACCTTGATTTGCCTCTGTTCTTAGAATCTTTCTTAGAACTTCTTGACCTTGCTGTTAAAGCATCAACTGGTGAGGATTTACTATCCCTTTTGATTCTCAAATCTTTAGAGTTTAATGCCCTTATTACATTTTCTAAAGAGAGTTTATCCCTACCATGCTGGAGAATATCTACAAAGTTCTCATAGGTTTTAGGTAATGAATATAGGAGAACTAGGGCTTTGTCTTCTTCCTCATATTTAACGTTTATGTTTTATAGGTCTAAACATAGTTTGTTAAAATCATCTAAATGGTCCTAGAGTTTCTGATTATCGTGCATCTTAAAATTAAAAAATCTAGCCTTGAGGAATAACTTGCTGGAGAGACTCTTCTTGAGATACAAATCTTCCAAATTTCTGCCGCAGACTTCAATCTTGACACTTCCTTGAGCACTTTGTCTCCAAGGCTTAGAATAAGAAGGTTGTAGGCCGCCTTCTTGATTTGCACCCGTGCCTCATTCTGTTATGCGGTTAGAACTTGAAGTTCTTTCCTGGTTGATTTCCCTTTGGTCATATCTTCTTGTTCTAGCGCCTCCTCCAAACCGAGCCTACAGAGGAGTGCTTCCATCTTGATCCTCCATAGTCTGAAATCGTTGCTCCCATCAAACTTGTCAATGTCTGATCGAGAAGTAATTGGCGCCATTCTTGTTTCCCTGAGATCGTCTTCCTTGTCTTGAGGTTCTTGAATTCTTGATCAATTCCAGAGGTGACCGGCTCTGATACCAAGTTCTTAACCTAGATCTCACCTCTCACTATGATCTCTCAATCACCCAAACACTCCTTGACAATCTCTCTTATCTGCAACACAACAATAGAGCAGAAAACAAACAAGAAATAATCAAGAACAGAAAACAACACAAGAAAATTTATCCTGGTTCAGTCTCGAATGAGACCTACATCCAGATTGGCTTTGCCCTTAGCTTTCTCCACTATCTTTGAATATCAATACACGATTACATGTGCCACAAAACCCAACTCTCTCCCAGCCCATAAACTTGAAAGTTATATAGAGTTGTAAACTCGAAAGATATCCCCTCTTTCGCACAACACATACTCGCACAAGATAGATTTGTAAAAGACAATTGAAAGCTCTCTCTAAAAGCCTACCTCCCGGCCCCTATTTATAAGCTATAGGGGCAGAAGTTACAGCTTGACCGACTACCCCAAGATGGTAGTTTAAAACTAACCCAGTCAGCCTACTAGAAACATACCCTTCTAGAAGAACTAAAACAGAAAATAAAACATGACACCTTTCTTACATGACAAGCCCTAATCTAGTACAAATGTATTTTAACATGTCCATAAAACAACATTCAAAACCCATCAAGGACACTATAAGTTTCTTGTAATACCCTTCGGCCTTACCAACGCCCTAGCTACTTTCCAGTCCTTGATGAACCGGATTTTTGAACCATACCTACAACAATTTATTTTGGTATTTTGACGATCTTTTAATCTACAACCCTTCCTTTGTTCAACACATTGACCATCTAAAAACCACTTTTGAGGTCTTTAGGTTCAATCATTTGTATGTTAAAGAGTCAAAGTGTGCCTTTGCTATAGAGAAAGTGAGTACTTGGGCCACGTCATATCTAAAGCAGGGGTAAGTACAGACCCTAGCAAAGTGGTGACAATGTTAGAATGGCCTTGGCCTACTAATGTGAAGGGACTTGGGGGATTTTTGGGGTTAAGTGGCTACTACCATAGGTTTGTCAAAAACTATGGAATTATCAGCCGACCATTAATTGAATTGTTAAAGAAGGACGGGTTCTTATGGTGATTCCGAATTGGTGCCAAGAAATTTGTTCAAGTTATGAAATAGATGGAACAACTAAGGAGCTCCTTCAACAGTTAGTGGTCAATCCAATTGCTAAACTGGGGTGTACATTGGCTAATGGCATCATAAGGTACCAAAGGAAGGTTGGTTTTGGGAATGATGGAAGGCTTAGATAGAAGGTGATTGAAGCTTTGCACAATTCACCCATTGGAGGACATTCTAGTATTATCAATACCTATCATAAAGTAAGACAACTTTTCCAATGGTTAGGATTAAAGAAGGATGTCATGGAATTTGTAATGGAGTGTGACACTTGCAAGAGGTGTAAAATAGAAAATGTGGCCTATCCGGGGCTACTACAGCCATTAGACATTCCAGGGGGACCTTGGAAGAGCATATCCATGGATTTTATTGAAGGACTCCCAAAGTCGGAAGGAAATGATTGTATTATGGTGATTGTGGATAGATTCACCAAATATAGCCACTTCGTTGGGCTTTCTCATCCTTACACTATTTAGGAAATTGCCAAGGTCTTCGTAGATCATATAGTAAAATTACATGGGGTACCTAAGGCTATAGTATCGGATAGAGATAACATCTTTACTAGCCTACTATGGAAGGAATTAATGCAGTTATTTAGAGTCAAGCTCAATATGTCTATTGCCTACCATCATGAATCTGACGGGCAGACATAAAGGGTTAATCAAAGTCTAGACATAAAGGGTTAATCAAAGTCTAGAGATGTTCTTGAGGTGTTTGTGTTTCTTACAACCCAAGTCCTAGCACAAATGGTTGATTACAGCACAATGGTGGTACAATTCCAGCCACCATAGTGCCATTAAAAGGTCTCCTTTTGAAGCCCTTTATGGCTACAAGCCACCCTTACTTCTGGCATTTGGAGATTCTTCATCAGTAGCAGGTCTAGACACCTACCTCCTACAAAGGCAACAAGCTCTGCAGGTAATCAAAACTGAGTTGGCCAACTCAAAGAACAAAATGAAGCAATTCGCAGATAAAAAGAGGAGTGAAAGGGAGTTTCAGGAGGGGGAAATGGTATATCTGAAGCTGTAGCTGAGACACTTAAGAGCCTTAACTCAAAAACCAAAGTTCTATGGTCCATTTCTCATAACTGCCAAGGTGGGAAGTGTGGCTTTCAAGTTGCAACTCCCGAAGAGCTCAAGCATCCATCTGGTGTTCCATGTTTCTCTTCTTAAGAAATCAGTAGGAACACAACAAGTAAGTCCAATGCTGCCTACTTCTCTACAAGGTGGAGACAAGCCTAAGGAACCTACGACTATTCTCGATAAAAAGGGTGATATACAAGCATGGGGCTCTCATCACTCAAGTACTAGTACAATGGTCGGGCCTTCATCCAGACAATAATACCTGGGTATACCTCCTAGATTTACTCAACCAATTCCCTCGCGTGGCAAGCCTTCTCAACATTTCTTCAGGACAAGAAAATTTGATTTTGGGGGGGGGGGGGTATTTTTCATGTATTAACTTGTAAGGGGGAGTTTACTGTAATTATAGATAGTAAGGGGGTGAAAACAGTATAATTTGTAAGCTAGCTGTAATGGGTTGTACCTAATTAGTTGTTGCATCAGCCATTGGTACATTCCCATGCACATATATGTGGTTACCGCACATGGGAGGTTAGGAAATCAGCTATATATAGTGTTGAATTTCCCTTCCACGGATATATGAAAAATCTAAGAATATTCTGCTGTTACTCTCTCTATTCTCTCCCCCTTAATTCTGCATTTTTCTTCTTCCAATTCTCACAATATCTCCCCTCCTTCTCTCTCGATCTTTCTATTTGGTCGAGAATCATTGTCAGCACCTGAGGAGCTGACACAATGCTGTACTTGAAAGCACAGGTTCTGAATGAAGCATTAATTATCAGTAAAAATTTGCGTTAATTTCTCTTGTTTATATAATATCTCTTAACATTTTATGGTTGAATGATGAATTTAAGGCTAGATTATTCCAAACTCACAGGATACTTGACAATTGGTAAAAGCAACACTAATGGAGCTTAATAAACGCTAAACTGCATGGGCTTGGGTATGGGATTTAGGTGTGTTTATATGTCAAATGTTGAGCCAATTTAATTATCACGTCTAAGGGCACAAGGGTATGGGCTGTATGGCTAAATTTTAAAATTTTAAATACTCATTTATTATTTATTTATAAAATTATGTTTGTTAACTAATACAACTTTTGTGCATGGAATGAGAATCAAGGTAAATATAATATGGTACATGGAAAAAAGAGAAAAATATTCCATCCTTTGATAGTTTAGATACTGCTGATAGTGCACACTTGATCCACTGATCTCTAGGTTTTATGCTTGCACAATTGCTATGTTATGGTTCTTTATTTATATTTTTCATCTGGCTGTGCCAGAGGAATGAAATCTCATAGTTGACACTACCTTTATACTTGGAATTATACAATGTCTACATACATTATTTGCTACTTTTCTTATTTTAACTTGAAAATTTCCCCCTTGACTTCAAATTTTGATGCAACCACCTCTGAGCAGTGTATTGGACTTCTCATTGATTTATTTTATTTATTCTTTCCATAACGTATTAAGACTGTGTGACCAGACCCTAAGCTTTCAGATACTCATGTTACATCTTCTCATCTTAGTTTCTATTGACTAATGATATGGCGAATGGCTATCTGGTTGTGCGAAAGGTATTTTGTGCTTGTGGGTGTTAATCTTTTCACTCTGCAATACTCTCCCTTAGGGTTGTCAACGGTTTAGATTGGTCCGGTTCTATAAGAATCCAATAACTGAACCATTTTTAATGGTTCCGAAAAAATAAGAATCGTAACCGAATCATTATATATATAAAACCAAATCATGACCAATCCGTCGCATCGGACTAGTTTTGGTTTGGTTTTAGTTCTATTCAATTAACATTTAGCTTCTAAATATTTTCGCAAAATATGAAATTACAAACAAATTTTTTAATTAAAATAAACCCATAACTTCATTAATGCTTCAAATCTTAAAGTAAAAGTAGAACAAAATCATTCATAGATTACCTCATCAAATTAGATTACATCGACCATTTAGTATAGCAATAGTGCATAAAAATCTAGAAATAAAAGAGTTCATGAATAACAATAACCAACAACAAAAAAAAAAAAAAAAAAAAAACTAGCAGATTAAAATTGCAAGTAATAATATATTTATGCGTATGTATATATATACCCAAAAAATTATAATATATATACAAGTATAATATCGGTTCCGATTCGGTTCGAACCACAGTTTAAAAAGAAAAACCAGTAACCAAACCAAATATATCGGTTCTTAATTTTTAGAACCAGAACCTAACCGTCGAACCATAGAACCAATCCAAAAGGCACGGTTTGGTTCGGTTCGGTTTAGTTTGGTTCGGTTCACTGGTTTTCGGATATTTTTAGACACCCGTACTCTCTCTCTCTTCAGTCTATCAGAAACATTAGATGTCAGTATCAATGTGGAATACCCTCTTTCATTTTTTGGCATTTGTTCACTATTCTATGGTTGCCTAAGTTGATACTGGGATCTCGTTTATTGTCTTTCTGAATTGGTTTGGTTCTATTATCTTTCTGAATTAGTCTGGTTGTATTGCCTTTTTGAATCATGTGTTATCCTAATAAGTTATTAGATTATTGTTCACGCATAAGAAAAGTGAAATTGAGCCTTCAGAAACTTTACCCTGGTCATTACTGGATGGGCAATCATCTTGTTCCTTTGCCCAAAAGAAAAAAAACTCTCAATTGAAGATCAGTTAAGGCGAAAGCGTCAAGGTTAATTGTGTATGCCTTCTCAAAGAAAGTGTGGCACTGGAAAAGCAATATGTTTGCTTCCTTTAAAGGTTGTGCATGAAATACATGCTGCTGGCTGGTGATTACACTGTCCTTCAGTCTTGTTAGTCGGTGTATATTGCAGCTTACCCTGTTTTGAAAACCCAAAATTGACCAGCCTTGAACTGATGTACTTGTTTCTCAACGTAATAAGAACTTAGCCAGATCAAAGAGATACAATGCGCTAATTGTTATTCATGGATTTTGCCTGCTAATCTTGTATATTTTCACAATGAGATGCACGAGTACTTTCCTGCACCTTTGAGAATCTAGCACATATTAATCCTCTGTATTATCTTAGTTGAGGACATCTGAATAAGCTAGAGAAGTTCCCATTAGCCTCTTGTTATTCAGTAGTCTTTATAGATTATTTTTTCTTAAAATAGGTTGAGAGAGGGACCGGTGTCTACTTAAGTGGCCTACGGGAGAAATATTTTGGTGAAGTTTTCTTAAATGCCTCTTCTGGTCTCGGAGGTTTTTTGTCATCAGGAATGCCAGAAACAGTCCTCAAAGAATCACAGTCAGATCTGTATGAGTATTTGCAAACAAATGAATCTGCTGCTCATGAGATTGGAGGCACATCGAATTTGGGTAGTACATCCAAAAGTGGAAAAAGACTGCACCGAGTTGCTGATGAAGAAGGTTTAAATCATATAGCAAGATATGTGGAGTCTTTTGAGTCTCGATCTAATGAAATTTGGCTTGTATTTCGCCATGAAGGCTTGTCCTTGTCAAAGCTTTTATATACAGCAGAAGAAGTTGAAAACAATGCTGATGACGACCAGAATAAACATGCTAAACATGTCCAGATGTTGCGTCCATCAAAATGGTGGCACTGGTTGAAGACAACGGAGACAGGACAAGAGGAAATGCGCAATCTTATATGGCAATTGGTATGTATTCATTACGTGTTTCGTATTTCTGTTATAGTTATATGTAGCTTGACATCCTATTATCCGAACTCAATGGTATGTATTCATTATGTGTTTCATATTTCTGTTATAGTTATATGTAGCTTGGCATCCTATTATCCGAACTCAATGGTTTTAATAAGTCCTGTAATGAGCCTTTACACTTTCTATGGTTCATATCAACGAGTTCTATCATTTGCTTCCTTATTGATGCCATGTCATCTGTGTGCAATAGTCTTCCAAAGATTGTTGATCACCCTGTTTTTAAGTGGTTAAACTTCAGAAGATCACGCATAAGGCTTTAACATGGTGAAAATATGACTTTGAATGAAGTGTTAAATTTAACTGGTCAGAATCCTTTAGTTTGTCCTATGGACATTTCTTCATTTTAAATACGACAAAGTTCTTTGTGCTTCATGCATGGATAAGCTAGCAAGTTGTCTATTCCTTGACTTATTTTCATAACTCACCCTTCAATATTACTAGTGATATACTTTCACTCCCTTTGCTCAGTTGATGGCTCTCAAATCCTGCCATGATCGCAATATCACCCACAGGGATATTAAACCAGGTGAGGACATGTGACTTTTAAATGTTGTATTATCATTATGTAAAATTAGATAAAAAAGAAAAAAGAAGTTGATATTTGTCAGATCCTTAGATCTGAGCTAGGGTTTTTTAGGTAAAAACCGAGAACAAAGAGAATTGGAGGGAGAATTAGAACAGAAAGAGGGAGAGAACAGAGGAGATAGAGAGAATTGAGAGGGAAAAGATTCTTGTATTATTGCACAATGAATCCCCATCCTTTAACTGTTAGCCTATTTATAGGCTTTCTAATCTTTCAGTTGTATTGTAACTGAAAGGTACAATCAAATGCTGCAGCAAAAATACAAATAAAATGCAATTACGGTCTTACCCCCTGGGTCGTGACAATATTTTCTTTGTAAGATATTGATTAAGCACCCATTGTTCCAAACGTAGGTTATCCCTAGTGCCTATAATAGTCTAGAGAAGCTATTATGAAATTTTATATGCTGGTCTGGTTATGCCAATAAAGGCTTGTGGAATTTTATATGCTGGTGTGGTTATGTCGGTAAAGATTCCTGATTCTGTTCACATCATTTTAAATATTTACATGCTAAACCTTTAGAGACATATAAGTCTTTTGGTTTATCTCCTCATTGCCATTTGTAACTTTTCATGTTTGTTAGATGCAATCTTTGATCAATTATATTGATAAGCTCTAGACCTGTTGGCGTTTTTCCCCCATATCTTTGCCTTATTTACAGGCCTGTTCCTCCACTATGATCTGTGTACTTGAAGCCATTCCATAGATTTTTCTTTTTAGATTACCAGATGGAAATTGTTACTTTTTTTAATCCATTTGTAATTTGCTAACTGATAATGGTTTGGGTTTCTTCTTGGAAGAGAACATGGTCATTTGCTTTAAGGATCAGGACACTGGGAGATGCTTGAGAGGAGTTCCAAGTGGAGACAAGAAATTTGCAACACAAATGTACTTCACATTCTGTTCTTTCTGTTTTTATTATATTTGACTTCCATTATTTTTTTTTTGTAGGGCACTGTTGCTAAAGGTTGCAGACACTTACTGGTCAACTGCTGAGTGATTTATTTATTGGTGTTATTGTAGCTAGTAAAACCGCGCCTCACCATTGTATTCTTTTTGATTAACAATCAAGTTTGAGAGGGCTAATCTATTGGTGTTATTGTAGCTAGTAAAACCGCGCCTCACCATTGTATTCTTTTTGATTAACAATCAAGTTTGAGAGGGCTAATCTACTAATCAACATGGAGATGAAAGATCCATATCTCTAATTAGAAGTCTGGCATTTAGTCTAGTTAAATTTCTGAGTATTGGTGTCAGCTTTGTTAATTCAATCTAGTGTGTTTGAGCAGAATGATACTACATGATTCATGGCTGATCCTAAAGTGTTGGGACAGAATGTGTCTGTTTATCTACTCGTATTGCTTGCTTCCTCCAAGTCATTCATGAACTAACCCTTTTGTATTATTTTCACCTTGGCATAGCAAATACACACTCAATGCAAATTTCTATTTTGAAGCTTGGTTGCCTTCAATAATATACTTGTTTTTTGGTGCATGCTGAAGCTCATAAATCATATCTTGCTGATGCATAAAATATTATGGAATGAACTTTTTCAGCAATGCAATACAATTTGTAGCTGTATTAAATTCTATTCCTTATTTTACTTCAACATTGGAGATCCTAGGTCTGATTTGTAGCGACCACAGTGTAGTTATTGTGCATCTTTTTTATGTTCTGTCACTTATTAGTTGCTAGATATCATCTCAACCATTAGAAATTTATTTTTTTTCCCTTTTTTGGTTTTGATAAATCAAGATACATCTGAAATTAAAAGGTGTTATGGGGGTTGTCACCATGTACGTCAGAATTGTATATCAATAACCTATTCCTATCATCTAGTTACTCAAAAAATTGATGAAATTCAAATTTGATTTGTAGTAGATCTACTCCAGCCAAGAAGTAACTGTATAAAAGAAAAGTTGTTCTTGATTTTGTAATAGCAACCTCAACCCCTTAGGAATCATAGAGCTTCAACCCTTAGCAATTTATTTACCTTCACATTTGTCTGATGCATTGAATTTTCATTGCAAAGTTAGGTGTTTTTGTTATTCCTTTTCTAGAATATGATTATTTATGTCTTTCCCTCGTAACTTCTGCAGGCGCATTATTGACTTTGGTAGCGCGATGGATGTCTTCACGGTGAAGCATTTGTATGGTTTATTTGGACCTTCTAGGTACTTTATTTTCTCATGAGGAAAATTTCCTACTTCTGTTCTATGTTTATCTTGGCACAAGTTTTGCATTTATAATGTGTTACCTCAAAAAGTTAAAGCTGCCCCCGAGTATGGACAGCTCGGCGATGACTGAACTGATGAGTTTCATTTATTAACTGATGATAAATTTGCTTAATTTGCTGTAGTTTATTCCATTAGAACTTGAATGCAGCTAAGCTTTCACCCAATTGTGTTCTCCAAATTAAAGACCCCTATCATATCCAAGTATGAAATCCTATTTTACAATTTGATTTGTCTCCATAATCTCAATTTACGATAGAACTTACTGCTCTGTAGATTTCCCTTTTCAATTGCAAGTTGCGTTAGGTTGTCTTTCTGCATTTCACCATTTGTTGAGAATTTGCATGTGTGTAAGCTGTTGCCATCTGAAGAATTATTAGGAGTGCAGTGCAATATCTTCTATAAGAAAATGCCTGCTTTTACTTGTTTTAGATCCTTAGCCTTTTGTAGCTCCACCAACTTGAGTAATGAGACCCTTATCTTAAGGGAAAGCTTAATCATTTTTTTCACATGCTGTGAGGAAGAATGGGGCTAGGTCATGCTTGATTTCCCTACTTTG
Source organism: Diospyros lotus (assembly GCF_014633365.1). Taxonomy (NCBI): domain Eukaryota; kingdom Viridiplantae; phylum Streptophyta; class Magnoliopsida; order Ericales; family Ebenaceae; genus Diospyros; species Diospyros lotus. The sequence goes on along the minus strand of NC_068340.1, from coordinate 32,471,334 downwards.
TCTCCAAAGTTTCCATTGAACCCATCAAATGAGAATTTGCAATCAACAACTTTGTCTACCATCATATCTAGAAGTCATGAAACAAGGGTTCTTTGCTTGCTTTGTTTAATTAATTGATTTCCGTCTACTTTTTTTATTTTTTTCAGAGCTGAACAGACTTACGAATATACTCCTCCAGAAGCTCTTCTGAATGTTAGTTGGTACCAGGGACCAATGGAAAGAACCATGAAGTCAGTCAAGTTCTTAACCTAAAGATTTAGCTATATTGGTTCTTATTCAGCACTTTAGCTACAAACCCTGAAATTTTAAGGGAGAATTTCAAATTAAGGAAAGAATGGATGCTTCTCTACTTTCGAAGTAGTGTACTTCTCTTTTATATTTGGCTGTCTGATTTTCTGCGGGCACTACTTGCTTTGTTTGATAGGTATGATATGTGGAGCACAGGTGTTGTTTTCCTAGAATTGATTTTAGGATCCCCAGATGTGTTTCAGATAAGCACTTTGGCACGTGCTCTTTTGGACCAGCATCTTGAAGGTTGGAATGAAGGATTGAAGGAGCTTGCCCATAAGTGAGTACTGACAAAAATTTTGGAACATCTCTAATTATGGTTTAGTATGCTTTTTCTTCTCCTCAGTAAAGGTTTGGGAAATAATTTATGCCACGTCCCACATTGATTAGAGATGGAGTCTCATAAGGATATATGACCTCGTGGCTCAACTACACCTAATATCAAATGCCATCCTTCTTTTGGTTGACTTTTGATGCTGTCTTTTGGTGCCAGACTTCGATCGCTTATGGAATTGTGCATCCTGATTCCTGGAAGTTCCTCAAAAAACCATCGCAGTTTGCGTATGAAGGGTGGGGTGAGTTAACCATCTTCTATAGAATTTTATTTCTATTTTAGAATCTGCTTCCCTAGAATTTCATTTCTGCTTTAGAATGTGTTTCACAAAGTCAACATGTATCAAATGGAGAGCAAATCAGGGACAGCCAAAAGATGGTTCTTAGGGGCAAGCCAGGGCAAGTCAAATTGATAGAACATTCATAACACATACCTCTAGATGAGTTTGCTATGTTTAATTCATCTATCTTAAATCTTGATGATAAGTTGATAAAATGAGTATATAATTAGAGTATTATTAAACGACCATAGCATCAAAAATTATTTGGTACCAAAAAAGTAACTATAACAGTGATGGAAAAAAAAAAAAAAGCAACAACCATGACTATAATAACAAAAAAAGGGGTAAAGAATGAAAATTTAACTGTAATTTATATGTAATGATAGTATTATTAAACAATGATAGTATCAAAAAGTACCAAAAGAGTGACTGTAACAGTGATGAAAAACAGGAACAAATTACCAATGATTATAGTAACAAAAAAAGGTCAAAAATGAAAATGTAGCTATAACTTAAGTAATCTATGAATTTAAGCCGTCAAAATTTCTCCAAGACAAGAAAAGGGGACTCATATCCTACAAATCATATTTATTTACTTCATAAAGCCTGATTATCTATTAGAACCCTTCGTGGTCCCTTCTTCTTATTAGTACAAGCATTTTTTTGTTCGTTGGAAGAACTGCAAGACAGGAATGTCACTTTTATTACCAGTCTGTTCCTTTCTTTTTTTTTTTTTATTCTAGTATGAAACCTGAATATGCACCATTATCAAATAAGATTTTCATCTTGAGATATTCAAGTAAAACTTAAAAAAGATTAAATCAAATTTATACAAGGGGATTCTGTACTTTTTATAATCTATTGTTATTTATACTATATACATATTCTTTGGTAACCTTAGGAAACAAGGAAACTTGGAAATGCCATTTTCTTTTCAATCATCTCTCTCTTTCTCCTGTAAAATGGCTACACGTGGTCACATTCTGGTGGCCTGCTAGCATAAACTTTGTTTATACTAAGGTCAAAATTAGACTCTTTATATATTACATCTAATCAGTTTGAGAACTTCAGGAGAATATTACAGGATTCAGTATCTTCAAGAAAGATGATTATTCATTTATTCTGGGGTTTGCTGATGGTATCATAGAATGACAAGTATCTTAATAGGAGCATTTGAATGAATGAAAAAATTTCTAACAACGCAAAAATTTTATAAAGCAGCATTCAAAACAGAGCAGAAATATAATAATTATGATCACGTGATTTTAAAATATTTTCTGGCAGTTTGTTCCTGTTGCTAAGAAAGGATGAGGTATTCTTATGGAGATATTGTTTTTCACACGTACTAACACAAGTTTATTGATTAAAATCAGGATGCAGTTTCACCCGCTTCTTGGAAATGCTCTGAAGAGTATTTCTCTCAACAAATAAAGAATCGAGATCCTCTCAAAATAGGGTTGGCCTCCAACACACTTTTTTTTTTTTTTAATTTATGATAAATACACCTTTTAGATGGTGCTAATTTTGCTTTATCACACGCTTGTTTCAATTTATGCAGGTTTCCTAATGTTTGGGCTCTGCGACTAGTGCGCCAATTATTAGTTTGGGATCCTGTAAGTTGTGGTAACAATGATTAGATGTTGGATGCCATTAGTTGTCATTATTCAATATTTGCTATGTCTTCTGTTACCTCCTCGTGGTGTTTCAATACCTGGCAGTAACTCAAATAAATTTTATATTTGCTGGCTTCAATTTGGCCCTTCTAGCCAAATGAATGCCAGTTGTGCTGCATACACTTATATTTGTATATAATGGTGGTCTAATTGCTTCAAAATTTCTAGGATGATCGGTTAAGTGTTGACGAGGCTTTACAACATCCGTATTTCCAGCCCCAAGGATGAGATGGTGGAATGCTGCAGTTTTATGCCACTTGTCAGGCATTCTCACTTGTATGTGGCAAAGGTGTTTATTTTCTGTACTAACTAATATAGGAGACTGTCCTACTTTAATACGACCATTTATTCAATCATAAAATTATTTTTGCCGTGATGTTTGAGGTTCTAAAGCAGATTTTTCCTGGGATGAGCATGAGGGAACCGTCCAAGGGGGGACTGCTGCAATATGGGTTACACATCGGAGCAGCTGCTGGAGAATTTGAAGTATTGCTTTTAATCCAGATTCCAGAACTTTGGGGTGGTATGCTTTGGTTCTACCGCAATTACCATCTTCTCGTGAACTTACCGCTAAGAAATTATATCAGCTGGAATTTTGACATAAAGAGGAACTTGTGTAGTCTAGTGTAAATCCTTTGGCATAAGATATTGAACCTCGTATTCGTTTTTGTTTTTGTTTTTGTTTTTGTTTTGGTGCCCCTAACTTAGCTAGAGTGAACATAGGCATAGATGATATTGCTACAGTAAAAGTGTGTATTTGACCTTAGATACAGTATATAATATATACACATTTTTCATATGAATGTGTTGGCTCTGATTTGTTAGGGATAAAGGGTGATATCACCTTCTATCACTGTCACTATCACTATCCAATAATACGTTGCTATGTATCCCTATTTTAAATATCCATTGCAGTTGGTGATTTTAAATTTTAAAATAAAGTTTATTTTTCACAAATGATATTTAAGATGTGGAAGCATGACAGCCTATTATTGGATGGTAACCAATGTCTAAATTTATTTATTATTTTTTTTGAAAACGAAAAAATCAACCAAATACTGTTTTATGCTTGTCCTAGATAAAAAACGAAAAAAAGCGTACATCCCTATGAAGTTTTGCCAAAAGAGTACAGAAGAGAGTAACCAAATTTGTGGTAACTATATGCTCTAATTACGCAGAGGATTTAGATAATGTGAAATATGTTATTGTGCATGTTGATTTAATTTTAAGAGAATAAATTATTATAAAATATTATGAATTTGATCTATTTTTAAAAAAAAAAATTGATTATATTAATTTATCTCAAAATAATATTATTTTAATGGTAATAATCCAATCACATAAATGATAAATCATAAAAATTATATAATTAGAGATGAGCTATTTGTAAATAGAATAACATTAAGACAAATCCAGGACCTAACCTACTAAAATTTGGATTAAGTGTAAAAATGCCATCTCTAATCTCTTCCATTATTTGAATTGGATTATTATTATTATTCTATTCAAAATTTATGGATTGATATTAGATCTGCATTCTAGCAACGGCGGGCGAGAAAGAAGCTTTGCAAATTCCTGCCAATCTCCTCTTTTCTTCTTCTCCTTTCCAGTCAAATGTCAATCTCACCATAATTTGTACTTCTTCTGAGTTTCACGATTTGATTGCAAGCAAGCTCTTGGCATGAAGCAGTTAAGCAGCATTTCTTTGATAAAACTTCTTCGATTCAGATGATAAATCAGCTATAAACTTTCTTTATGTTGTTATTTAAAACTGTCAATCGAAAATCAAATCCAAAGAGAATTCCACTAAAATTCTTGCACACTCACATAACTTAGAAATTGATTAAGAAAACAGACAAAATAGAAATGAAATAGAAATAGAAATACGGGAAGATAAAACAAACCAACAAGAGCCAAGAATTATCTTGATTCGGAATGTCTTTGACAAACCTACATCTAGTAGTCAACACTCAGATAGAGCAGTCTTTTATTAGGATGAAATCGATCAGTACATCAAGTCTTTAAACCCTCATCTATATCCTCGAGTACACGCATACATTCTCCAAAAAATACACAGGACTAAAACCCGTCTTTCTCTTCTCAAGAATGGAAACCCATCACTCAATCATAGGCAATATTAGAAGCACTCTCAGAATAAAAATTGACTGCCTCCCCTTGCTTTCTTATTTATAGAAAGGGTGGACATCCCAATGTAACTAAATATTATTGAGATATTACAATTAAGCCCTCTAATTTACTAAGTAATTACACTTGATATTTTAGCCCTAATTGTTCTAATCTTTCAACTAGGGTGCGTTTGATTGCAATGATGGAATTTTGGTGGAAAGAAAATGAATTTCTAAAAATTAGAAGTTTAAACTGTTTGATTGGTATAATTTTCTACCTGGAAAATGATGTTATTTTCCATCTTTTGATGTTTGATTAGTAATATTTTTTATAGAATTTGATCATTTTCCTGACATTTTGTGTTTGAAAGGCATTATTTTTTTATAAAAAATGACACATTTTTCATGGAATTCAATAGTGAAAATGTATTGAAAAATACTGAATGAGACATATACAAAGACACATATATATATACACACACATATATATTCATACACACAATCACACATACACATATATACCCGCACACAACATATATATACATAAATATATATATATACACACACACAATACACATATATACGTACATATATATTCATACACAATCACACATACACATATATACTCGCACACAGCATCCCCGCACACAACATATATATACATAAATATATATATATATATACACACACAGATACATATATATACGCACATATACATACATATAATGAAAACGAAAAGCACAGTGAGTTGCTGCAAATTTGCTTTCTGTCCTTCTCGTTCGCTTGATACAAATATACATATATATTTTCTCTCTCGCTCTCCCTCTCGTTGGCTTTCTGTCCATCTCTCGTTGCAAATTTGAAGTTGAAGAAGATGAAGACGGGAGCAGCACAATGGGTTGCTCCTTCAATTGCCTGGAAAATTGGAGCTCCTCTCCCCAAGGAATTTGGTTTCCATGATTTGAAGGAAAATGCCATCACATGACAAGAAATTGGAAAATGAATTCCCTGAAAAAACTTGGCTGTTAAACACTACACAAATGAAAAATTGGGTGGAAAAAATGTGTTTTCCCAAGAAAAAAAAGGCTACCAAATAGGGCCTAAAATTCTTACACACTCACATAACTTAGAAATTGATTAAGAAAATAGACAAAATAGAAATAAAATAGAAATACAGGAAGATAAAACAAACCAACAAGAGTCAAGAATTATTCTGATTCGAAATGTCTTTGACAAACGTACATCTAGTAGTCAACACTCACATAGAGCAGTCTTTTATTAGGATGAAACCGATCAGTACATCAAGTCTTTAAACTCTCATCTATATCCTCAAGTACATGCACACATTCTCCCAAGAATACATAGGACTAAAACCCGTCTGTCTCTTCTCAAGAATGGAAACCCAACACTCAATCATAGACAATATTAAAAGCTCTCTCAGAATGAAAATCGACTACCTCCCATACCCTCTTATTTATAGAAAGGGCGAACATCCTAATGTAACTAAATATTATAATTTATTAAGTAATTACACTTGGTATTTTAGTCCTAATTGTTCTAATCTTTCAACCAATAATCTTCAACACTTGACGTATCTTCTACTGCATAAACTCTAGGCAAACTCAACACTTTATGAGGAGATGGATCATGCTAGAGAGAAAATTAAAGCTAATTTTGACAACGCAAATAAAAAGTAAGTTACTAAATATATGGTTTTATTTTACCATTTTACAGTATTTTTTTTTTTTTACATACACCTATTTATTGAGTTTTATGATTGTTTGATGTAGTTTTGAGTTAATTTTGAAAATTGTTACGAAAGATGAGAACTTTAATTGCATAGGCCATTACATGATGTAGCATATTACTTGAATCCACATTATGTTGTAAATTGTAATAATTATGTTATTAAGTAATATTAATATATTTTTTTATAAAATTATGTTATTATGAATATATATTTACATACAATAAATGATATTTTTATTTGTCTATAAAATTTTACGATATGAATTTACAATTCGATTTTATGGACTCTCTTTCGATTCTACTGTAAAATCTCAAGTTTAACAATCTTAGTCTTCGGTGCCTCCTCTAAAATCTGCTGGTCTCCTTTGGCTTTCCTCTCTCTTTCTCTAGTGTCTCTTCCCATCTTGGGTCTCTTATTCTTCTCTTTTTTTTGGGCCCTAAGCATAGACCTTAGTATCCTATGCCTTGAGCCGACACTACCTAAAAATAGGATAATAGTTTAATTTCTTAGGCCATCTCTAACTCTTCTCCTTATTTCACTCCCTATTATATTATAAATAATTCACTCCTTATTTTTATTTTGGCTCGAAAACTATGCGTGCTTCAACCACACTCCTTATTCTCTTCTCTATTTCACTTTATATTTTATTTATTTATTTTAATGAACTTTAATTCTATTTATTTTATCTTTTCTATAATTTTCACACATATACAAAATCAATAATCAAATACACAAAATAATTAAATATACACATAAACAAAATTGATAATTAAATATACAAAAATAATCAAATACATACATATACAAAATTAATAATTAAATATAAAAATCAATAACCAAATATACAATATCAATCATTCAACACAAAAATAAATAAAAAAATTCCCCAAAATCTAACAAACCTATTTGTTGCTTAATTTACTCCTCACATCACAACCATTCCACCGCATTCGCCTTCGCCTCCGCTGGTCCCTGTTTTGTGCCTGCAACTCATTTTCTCTTACTATCTTCGCCGGATATACTTTCGCTACCACTTTAATGTCTCTTTGCCAACCGATTTCACCTTCGCCCGCAATGGCTCTTTTTCTTCTAGCGTTGATGGCTTTTGGGGGGTGAGGGAGAGATGGCGAGGAGATTTTCATCACCACATGTAGGGAGGGATGTCCATTGAGAGTGGCCTTTGAGCCAAAATGATTGACAGTTGCCCCTGGCTAGTCGACAAATGTTGCTTTTGGCCTATTTCATTCATTCTCTTCTTACTTCCTTGCCATTTACACTCTTTTCCTCCTTAGACATATCCACACAACAAAAGAAATGCTACCATTAACCTACATTAAAGCCATTAACGAGATGTTACAAGGGATTTCCAACTTGCCAATTTTTTGGTAAGGCAAAATAGCTTTGACGAGCTCTATTGGAGCTCAATTTTGGAGTTTGGCTCCCTATTCCACACTTTGGCAAGCAAAATAGTTGTCCGTTGGAGATGGCCTTAGAACCAAAAAGCCTATTAGGGCTTGCGATTATCCTTACAAATTGTCTTTCTATAACTTGAGTATCGACCTTCCATTCTTCCAATTCTTAGATTGCCAAATTTGGGATATCACATATCTGAGATGTTATTTAGTCATTAAGGGCCTGTTCTCTTTCCCGTTTTCAGGCCGTTTTCTGTTTTTGAAAACATTGAAAACGCGTTCTCTTTGTTATTTTTCAAAATGCGTTTTCAAAAACAACTAAAAATTTTGTTAAGGAAACTCAAAACAACATTTTGTTGTTTTGGGCGTTTTCAGTGAAAATACACTGAAAATACAAAACAAATGAAAACGTGGAAAACAGGCCCCCCACCCCCGCAGGCACACGTAGACCCACTTCCCCCCTCTCTCTCTCCCCTTATATTCTCTCTGTTCTCCTCTCCTCTTCTGGCCATCGACAGCCATCACCACCGCCACTGTCGTTGACCATTAACTCCACCACCACCGCGACCAGCACACCTCAACGCCATCGCGACCAGCACCCCTCAACGCCACCGCGACCAGTACCGCAACCACCGTTATCGACCTTCAACCCCACAGCCACCGCTACCAGCACCTCCTTCTGCCACTTTCAACCCCACAGCCACTGCCACCGCGACCAACGCCCCCTATCGCCATCGTGACAGTACCACGACCAACGCCCCTCATTGCCATTGCCACCGCGACCAGCATCCCTCCCCCCACAGAAAACACTAGACGAAGAAGATGGGTTGCGGCTGATTTGATTTTTTTTTTGTGTTATTTAATTTTATTTATTTATTAAACTGAATATGTGATATATTTTGTTTGTATTAATTTTTTTAAATGATATTTCTAAGGTTGTTGATTTTTTTTATTTTATTTGAATTTTATTTTATAGTTTAAAATTTTTGAATCAAATTAATAATTTATTAAATAAAATATCATGATAACAAAAAAAAACCGTTTTTGAAATTTCAAAGCAAACGCGTTTTCTAGTTTTCTGTTTTGAGAAATAATTTTTCAGAATGATAAAAAGAATGCATTTTCAAAAATTTCAAAACACACTCAAAATACAAAACTCAAAATAAATTCAAAACTCAAAACACAAAACTAAAACACAAAGAGAACACCACCTAAGATTTTACGTTTTGTGTGACTTTTAATATTAATAATTAAAAAATTATTAATAATCATTAATAAATTTTTAATTAATAATAATAAATATCGTGAAAAACACGAAGACTTCGTTCTTTGTTTCTTGCTGTAAATTTTGTTAACATGGCACGAATTGGCAAGTAAAATTGAGAAAGTAAAGGGTGAATGTGTAATTTACCCTACTCTACTCGTCGAGGTAGTGAATTAAGTTTTGAAAAATTGTATTTGCAAACATTTCTTTTGTTTTTCACACCCACTTTTTAGTAAAATTTAATATGACTAAAATGATTTCAAATGAAAACCCGTTTTACCCTCTATTCTTCTAAATATGCAACTACAACTCACCTACAATCACAGTCACTTTCTCCATTATTTTTCCTCTATTCATTTTTTCTTTCATGCTAGAGTGACTTGTGCCATAGATGATTACACTCAAATGGTGATGACATGGGAGGAGTCGGATGAGGAAGAGAACGATTTGGAAGAACAACAGTGGAAATCGGTTGAAAATGCACTCTTGTCGTTGGTTGAGGTACGCCATTTCGCAAGCATTCTTTTATTATCTTACCGAGTTGGAGAGTTCGGGAGATTTTTTTTCTCCCAAACTAGAGGGTTTGAGAGGTTTGCTTCTCCCTCCCGAACCCTAGGTTCAGGAGATATGCTTCCTCCCGAACCTTAGAATTCGGGAGAAATGAGTTAGGGAGAAAGTATATCTCCCACACTCTAGAGTTTCGGAGTTTTGCTTTCTCCTGAACTCTAGTTCTTTCTATTTTTTGTTTTCCTCTCTTGTTTCTTTTTTTTTATAATATGAGAATGATCAAGAAAATTTAGAGAATGAAATCGCTTTGGCATCTGAGAAGTCATTTGATGTTATTCAACCTTTTACTACTAATGAGGTATGAACCATCAGTGTTAAACTTTGATTTAATTATTATTTTGACTTGAGACAAATGTATCAATTCATATATTAATTTAGTTTTTCTTTCTTAGCTTTTTAGCCGTAGAAAATCACTTATTGGATGGGTTAAGAAAGTTAGAAAAGAAAATATAATTGTTATTGTGATAAAGAGCTCTAAATGTGAGTGTTCCAGAAGGAAACCTAGAGTTCGTCTTGCTTGTGAATAGAGTGGGAAATATAGACTATCAAAAAAGAGAGAAGAAGCAATAGGAGAATTAAAACGTAAGTCCATGCATATGAGAATGCATTTGATTATGTGAGAAAGATATGGTTGAATAATTATAAGAAAAAAATTGTTATAACGTGGACAAATAAAATAATGCATTTTGACAATGTTGCTACTAACATGGATTCTTTATGAAACTCAAATTTGATGATTAAAACCAAATGTGTAAGTATTCCAAATATATATAAGTCTTCCATCTTACAACAAAAAATTACTACGCATTCTTCATTTTCCTTGTCTCTCATTGGGTAGCTAGAACCTGAGGATGTGGATCTAAACTGACATGTGGTGGATCTGTAACTGGTGCTGGAGGTAGTCGAACCATTGTCGATGGTCAAACCATACTCGATGCATGTTCAACAGAACACATGCCAATCAAAAAACTAATTACATTACTACAATATAGAACATTAAGTTACATTCATGCAAAGAAAAAACAATAATAAAATTTGAAGGGCAAAACAAGTCGCTCACATTCAATTCAACTATCTCATGCTCCTGCTTTGCAAAAGTTACAATGAATCCAGCTTCCTTCTTTTTTGCTTTTTCTACTTGATAGAAAGCGAGGAAATAGAGTATGAAGTTTTATTTGATTTATCTAATTTCTTATCCAGCCTAAGAAAAGATTTAAAATAGAACGAACCTACTATCTCAATGAATCCTTAGTAGATTTCAAGCTTTGAAGATAATTAATTACAAATTTAGGTTCTACAAAGAGAATAGGATAATCAACAATCATAGATAAAATAAAACCATGAAGACAAATTATTAAATCATTCCAAACTAAAATGACTAACCAGGAGAACTTCCCATAGGTATGAAGGACTCATTCTGAAATACAGAGAAACAAGAGTTGATACAAGAAGCAGAAAACAATGAGCCAGAGCCGGCCTTGGGCCAGGGCTACACGGGGCCCACAACTGAGGGGGGGGGCAAAATTTTTTTTAAGCCTATGTATATATGTGTATAAAAACTTAAAAAAAAAAATTAACAAAAGAAATTGCTTCCAATGGCTGTCGTCGCACGCATCCCGAAAGGACCTCTGCCCAATGCCCATTTTCCCTCTTTTCTCTCTTCTTATTCTTCTTCGTTTTTCTAGTTGTTTTTGCTCCACTGCCCAACGCTCGGTTAAGTTGCTGCTCTTGGTGCTAGCCTCACCGTCGTTTCTTCAATGATTGTTGCCGTCGCTCACTCATTTTCAGATTGCTGCCGCTCTTTCTCTCTCTCTCTCTCTATATATATTCATTACTGTATGTGTGTGTGTGTGTGTTTTGTGTGCGTGTTCTGTTCTCTCTCTCTCTCTCTTTCTATATATATATATATTCATTATTGTATGTGACTGTGTGTGTGTGTTCTATGTGTATGTTCTGTTCTCTCTCTCTCTATATATATTTATTCATTACTGTATGTGTGTGTTCATTACTATTACATAGTGTTTTATATTAGAAAATTGTCCTTATTCTGTTATTTCTCCTCTACTGCCCAACGCTCGATTTGTTGGGTTTTTGTTTGAATTTGGTTTCTTTAAGTGTTATTAACCTCAAGCATATAAGGAAATAGTCTTTGAAATTTTCTTTTATTTAGTCTACCAATATCAAAACTGGTGCTTGCAAAATTATTCATATCAATAATATAGCATATTGCATTAAAGCCTGTGAACATCTTAAAGTTAATAACTAATTTGGAATTTTGGCTTTGACTTGAAAATTATAAATTATGAACACTAGTTATTCTTTTATTTACTTATAGATTTATTAATTTAATTCATAGGTTTATTTGAATGCATAGTGAAATTTATGTTTATATTTGTTTGAATGCACTATTGAACTTATGTTTATTGTTTATATTTTTTTTGTATTATATTTGAATTATTTTGTATAAACATTTTCTTCTTTATTATTTGCTTTTTCTTCTTTATTATTTGATTCAATAGAAAACTTGATTGGGATTCTTGTTCTTTATAATTGGAAGTTTTAAGTGGAAGAAAATATGCTCAAAATCTAGGTTTTATTGTTCTTTGTTAATTAGTTTTTTATTTTTTTTATTGTGTTGTGTTTATTATAAAAATTAAAAAATATTTCCTAAGAAACAACTTTCCAGAAATCTCAAGAGACAAAGAAAGAAAAAAGAAGAAGAAATTGCTCAAAGTTTAAGAGGATCTTTGAATAAATATTTTGTTAAACAAATCAATGCTTCACTTGAAAATTTAGATGAAGATTTACCAAATGAATGTGAACAACCAATTCAATTGGAAGAATTAGTAGAAAATGAGAATGAAGTGAATGAAGAAATTGGTGATCTAGATGAAAATGAAAATATTGATGAACCTTTTCTTGAGAAAAATGAAAATATTGATGAACCTTGCCATGAAAATGAATGTCCCGAAACAAGATTTGATTTGAACATTTATGATCCACGAGTTTGGGATAATCTTGATGCAAAAATGAGAGATTTACTTGTAGAAAAAAGTCCCATAAGAGAAACTAATCTCAAATTCCCCATGGATGAACACAATAGACATTTTTCTTCAAATTATTATCTTCGTATGTTACCAAATGGGGAAACTAAGGATTGAAAATGGCTAGTGTACTCAAAAGAGTTGGATAAAATGTTTTGTTTATGTTGTAAATTGTTTAAAACAATGAATTCTATAAGTCAGTTAACTAGTGAAGGAACTAGAGATTGGAAACATCTTGGTGAGAAGCTTAAACAACATAGTATTGAACACCTCACTAACTTGAGGTCTTATATTGAATTGCAAATTAGATTGAAAACAAATCAAACAATTGATATAGAATTACAAGAGTTAATCAAGAAAGATACATTACACTGAAAAAATGTTATTGTCAGAATCATCGCTGTTGTGAAATGTCTTGCTATACATAATTTGGCTTTTCGTGGAACAAATGAAAAAAATTATGAAGATGGTAATGGTAACTTTTTAGGCCGACTTGAAATGATTGCATAGTTTGATCCAGTAATGCAACACCATTTTCGACTCATTCAATATAAGAAGATTCATTATCATTATCTTAGTCATAAAATTCAAAATGAGTTGATAGCTATTTTAGCATCAAATGTTAAACATGCAATCATTGAAAAAATAAAAACAACTAAATATTTTTCAGTCATTCTTGATTGTACTCTTGATACAAGTCACAAAGAACAAATGACTTTAATATTGAGGTGTATCGATGTTTCAAGTACTCCAATAAATATAGAAGAGTACTTTTTAGAGTTTTTAAATGTGGAAGATACATCTGGATTAGAAATTTTTAATGAATTGCAAAATGTAATTGAGTCTCTTACATTTAATATTGATGATGTGAGGGGACAAAGTTATGATAATGGCTCTAATATAAAAGAAAAAAAATCTAGGTGTACAAAAAATATTACTTGATATAAATCCTAGAGCATTTTACATGCCATGTGGTTCTCATTGTCTCAAGTTAATAGTTTGTAATATGGCCAACTCACATGTTAAAGTAATAAAATCTTTTTTTTGGAGCATGTAAATGCATATATACGGTATTCTCTAATTCAATAAAGCGATGGAATGTGTTAATTGATTACATAGATTGTTTGACTTTGAAATCATTGTCAACTACACGTTGGGAAAGTCACATTGAAAGTGTCAAAACAATAAAATCTTAAGCTTCCCAAATCAGATAAGCTTTATTTAAATTAACAAAAAATAGTGAAGATGCCAAATTGAGTAGGGATGCTCAAAGTTTAGCATCATAAGAGCTTTCAAGTTTTGAATTTATATTAAGTTTGGTTATTTGGCATGACATTTTGCATAAGATTAACTTACTTAGTAAAATGTTACAATCTGAAGACATGCGTCTTGATGCTGCTGGAAGACAATTAGAAGGACGTGTTTTATTTTTTGAAAACTATAGAATAAATGAGTTTATTTCTGCGATGATTGATGTTAAAGAAATTTTCCTTGATATGGGTATTGAGCCTGTATTTCCAAAAAAATGTCAAGTTTGTAAAAAAAGGAATTTTGATGATGTTTCCAATAGTGATAGGGAACAATAATCAAAACTGATTATTTTTTTGTTATAATGGATATTTCTCTTGGTGAATTGAAGAGTAAGTTTGAACAATTGCATTGTTTTGAATATATTTTTGGGTTCTTATTTGATGCTGGAAAGTTGACTTCGTTTCATGATGATGAATTGAAAAGTTTTTGTGTGAATCTTGAAAGTACTTTAAAACATGGTGATGTTTTCTGATGTTGATGCAAGAGACTTATTTTTAGAATTGCAGGTGTTCCAAGTGATGTTACCAAAAGAAGCATATAAAACAGATAAACCATGGACATCCATTAAAATTCTTGAGTTTGTAAAGAGTATGGATATGTTTCCTAATATAATGGTTGCTTATAGGGTATTATTGACTATACCTGTGACTGTAGCATCTGCTGAAAGAAGTTTTTCTAAATTAAAATTATTAAAATCTTATTTGCGGACCACCATGACTCAAGATAGGCTAAATGGATTAGCGATATTATGCACTGAAAATGATATGTTAGAAAACATTAAATATGATAGTATAATTGATGATTTTGCATATAAAAGTGCATCAAGAAAACATTTTAAATTATGTTTTGTGGTTGAGATTTCATTGCTATTTTTATTTTCTAGGTACATGTGATGATTATTTTTGCTTCGATTAATTGTGGAGGATGAAAGGAAAATTGATCAAATCAAGAAATGCTTACGGAAATTCAGGAGGAAGCATGTAGACTCAAATATGTAGTTTTCGTTTTTTAATGTAATGTTTACAATTCAGAGTACTCTTTTTCTTTCGTTTGGGATTTTGTCCCATTGGGTTTTTTCCAAACAAGGTTTTAACGAGGCCCCAAAGTATTATTCCTTATTTTTTGTAAATTTTTATAATTTTAATAAAATTAATTAGATGATAATTTTTATTTTTTTTATTTAATTTGTATAAAGGGGCACACTTGAAAAAATTTGTCATAAGCCTTAGAAAACCTAGGACCGACTCTGCAATGAGCACATCCAAAAGCTTTGAACGCGTTCCACTTTTCGATGTTATGAATGCGTTTGAATCCCAAGGTTCAGATGCGTTCATTGGAGTCTGAATCCTAGGGTTAGGACGCGTCCAACGTCTCCGAATCCTAGGCAGGGGTGGAGCCAGGATTTTGATTCAATTGAGGCGAATTTAAATACAAAAAATATAATTTCAAAAATAAAATAATAATAATATTAAAATATAAAAAATATTTTATAATTATTATTTATGACTTTTCATACTTTGATAACGTGTATAATGATCTCGTTATTAATTTTATTAAATACATCATTTTTAACATACATAACTAAGCTATCATTCATCAATTGGTCTCCAATCCTATTATACAATCGATTCTTCACAGTATTCATTGCATAAAATATTCTTTTAACTGAAGCAGTAGTAATCGGAAGAGTTAATGTCAAGGTCATAAATTTATAAACTAATGGGTACACTATATTTTTTTCGTCACAACCAATTTCTGTGCAAATTTATTGAGTTTTCATAATTCTTCAAACTCTTTGTTGGAACCAATATGAAAAATGTAAGTTTGAAACTGATCATCAAGTGCCATGAGCTCTACTCTTGAAAAATCTTTAGGATAATTTTCAACAAGACAAATTAATGTTTTTTTTTTTTGAGTCAAAAATAGAGAATGAATCATTTGGGCATAAACATACCATACAAAGAAGTAACTCAGTGCTAATCTCATAAGAACGATCATTCAATTCTTAAAGTTGCATATCAATGATAGTATAGAACAAGTCCACGCGAAAGTGATGCAAATTTGTCATTTTTTCAATGTTACGCCATGAGTGACCTTAGTGTATAAAAAACATTATCCAAATTGAGAACATTAATATTTTGCTTTTTTACTAAAAGGAACAACTTCTTTTAAAAACAAATCTCACACGTCTCATCATTTGGAGTTTTTGTTTGTATATTTTCAGTAAAGTAATGGCATTTACAATATCTTGATATTTCCTTTATAATGACTTGAATAATTCATTTGAAATTGCATACTAAAAAATTAAAAAAAAAAAATTCTAGCCCCATGAGGGCACTTGGCCTTATGTGGTTTTGCCTTTGATCCTAGGATTCAGATGCTATGACCGTCTCCGAATCTTGGGATTCGATTGTTGTGAAAAATTCAAATATGTTGAGTGTTTTATGCATAATTGAAAATGATGAATGCCTACCTTTTTGAAGCAACGTAGCTCTAAGCTTACATTTTGTTTGCAATTTTGAAATGGGTCTTCATCGTTCTCACAAAGCATCGATGGAAGAGCAAGATAAGTAGCTCGATAGTAGTCATCGACAATTCGAATGGCAAGATGAAATAAAAGAGTTGCAATCTCGACTCCGATAAAAGGCAATTGACGAGTTCAATGACAATGATGGGACAGCAGGGGATTCGATTGGGTTATTAGGGTTTGAGAAAAAAATTGACCAAGCTGTGCGGCAATGAGAGGATATTTTAGAAAAATAATAACTATCGAAAATAATTAAGTGTTGCTGCCTAGAGTAAATATCAAAAGTTGACGTGGAAAATTTCTCTTAAAAGTTTTTGAGGAAGTAATGTACGGCCCTTTCTTCGTCTTCCCAAGGAGAATAGAAGAATGGCGGAAGAGTCTCTCCGAATTCGCAGATTTGAAGAAATCCCATACGCCGAAGAGTTTTCCTCACACATCGAGCCCAAAAACGTTCCCGCTGTAAGTTAAAATTCAACTCACCGCCTATTCTCTTTCTATTGATATTTGCAGTGCTCGCAACAAGCCATAACCTATTTCTTACTTATCTTTTCCCCAAAGGTGTTCACTGGCTGCATAAAGACTTGGAAAGCTTTCTCGTCGTGGAACCCCTCCAATGGCGGTCTTGACTATTTGCAGGTATATACATACATCAGTGCGTAAGCGTATTACTTTCTAAGTGTATAATATAATTGATTTGAGAAATCAGGAATATCCTTTTCTCTCTTCTTGAATTCTCACCTCCGATTTATTGCGATTTTATGCTGTTGGTAAATAGGAATGGAGAATGTTCCTTGGCCTTCGTTCTAATTCCAAGCTTGACTTACGTGCATTTTTCTTTGAAGAATTTGGCTTTGTGTAACTCTTATAAGTTGGAAACGGTGAATCAATTAAGATTTACACATGTGGAGCCATGCTTAAGCCTTATCAATTTCTTTAACTATAAATAACAGTGTAATGGGTTAATTTAATATGATACGTGGTATCTCAATGTTTATTATTCCTTTGTTGAAGTTTGTACGTGAATTTTTACACAAGTACTTATTTGTTATAATGGTTTATTGGAGGCTTCTTTTTGTGATTTACACAAGACAAGATTCTGCATTTTCTCTCCTCTGGGCTGTACATATTGAAAGCAAATAATTGATTGGTGTTCAGATGGTAGTGTTAAAACTTCAAAGTGTAACCAAACAAACAATTTCCACTGCAGTATGATTTACAGTACTGTTTAGTATGTGTAGTTTGCATTTGACCTGATTGAATTCATCTTTGAGGCTGACATTTGTTGTGCACTTGTCTTGTCCAGTTAGCTTCTGGGCCTTTACAAATGTTCATTTGCATATTATTCTCTCGGATGAAGATACAATAGGCCAACTAATTATATAACCGATCAACTTGGCTTTTATTTTCTGGGTCAATTTTGTTCATGCTTACTTATTCATGCATTGGAATTTAGGAACGAGTAGGTTCTTCAATTGTGGAAGCCATGCGATCCAGATCTGCACCAGTCTTTTATGGTGATATTAGAAGCCATGAGAGGGTAATTTTGTTTATTCTAAAGCTTGTTCTGCATATGGAGCCTTTCATTGCTCTGGTGGATGATCCTGCCTGATCTATGTATTTCTAATCTAATCTGTAGGTTCCATTGCTGTTCTCTATGTTCATTTCTTATTGTAAAGAACATGTTCAGAACTTGGGCAAGGATGGTAGTGTCACTTCCAAACCAGAAAGGCATGAGCTGGCAGGGTCTGCTACAACGGAAGTTTGTGCTCTCTTTGGAGATGGTCCTCAACAAATGTATCTAGCACAGGTCCCAACTTAGAGGGATTTAAGATAAAGGATGTCTATTTGAGCTTTTTTGCCATATCAATGGAGGGATTTAAGATAGACGCATTGAGTTTGTAGAGGCATGCAACCACATATCAATGGAGGTTCTATGAACCACCCTGCACTTTTATTTGGTCAATGTGGTCTGTTCATTGGATATCTTATTTGGTAAAGATAAAAGGGAAATTTCTAGTGAGAGGGACTAAGAAGACTGGTTACGTAGTTGCCCTCCTCCATTCCCCCATTAAACTAAACTATCTATGCTATTTCCAACTAGAAAAAGGATGATGCGCCCTAATTTAATTCTCACTCAATTTGGGACAGAGCCCAAAGGGTCTCCTTGTGGGAGATCTTCTTTCCTAGGGAAAATGGGAAATTCTTATCATGTTTTGCTAGGAGTAATTATGCCTACTAATTTTAGACTCATAATTGGTTATTTGTAATTCAGGTGCCAATTATGAATACTGAAAAGGAAGAAAGGGTTCAACTGGAAATATTGAGAGAAGACATTCAAATGGTCTGTAGTTCCCTTCTCATCATTTTGTTTTTCACCGCTCTACTCGAGTTTATAATTTGACATTTTGGAGTGTTTCTTATTAACTTTTATAAATTTCAACAGCCTGCATTTTTGGCCAGAAAAGAACTGGCTTCTATTAATTTGTGGATGAATAGTGCTCAATCCAGATCCAGTACTCATTATGATCCACATCATAACCTTCTGTGTGTTGTTGCTGGCTGCAAACAAGGTTTGCTATCTCATAATCTAATCAGACTGTCCCTTGGATGTTTGAGTCTTCTTTTGCTCCACCCAAGTTCTCATTAAAGACATCTTCTTTTTGACGATTTCTCTCTTTCAATGAACTTCTGATGTTAGCATTCTGTTAATAGATGTGATAAAGTGGATAAACAATTGGTCCTTATAGCCTTTTGATTGTTTCATGTGATATGCTTTATGATACATATGCTTTCTCTTGGTTTTAGAAATTTGGTAAAGCCTTGGAAGATGGACTTATTGAAAAAAAGAGCATTATATTGCTCATGTTTAGTGTCTTACCTTTTCCTCCCTTTCTTTCTCTTATAATTATAAAGATGAAATGATGCAAACTTAAATTGGTCTAGAGAAAAATAAGGTGTGATAGGTAGAGTTATCTCTTGAGTTGTAGACTGCTATCAAATATTAGACAAAGTCACAATGGTAATCAATGTGTGGGTTCTTCAAAATTGTAGGTATCTTATGTAAACTTAAACGTAGAAAAGACCTTTAACATGTCTGAAGGAGTTTCCTATTGTCTAAATCTCCTCTTAATTAGGAGTTTTTGGGAGGAAATAAGATTGAGTTTTAAAAAGTGGGACATTACAGGCATATTATACTTATATGTTGGAAGATGATAAGACCTGTAGCCTTTTGGGTAACAAAATATCCTATAAAAAAAGCATTTAGAGTTAGAGGGTGTAGTTTACTTCACTTGGTGCCATGAATGTACACAAATCATACACATGTAAACACAAGGAGGCAACTATACGGAGTTGTAATATGAGATTTTGAGATTCAAAATTAGATCCATGGGTTTGAGAATTTGAGTTGTGAAGCTGTCAGATATTGAGACCTGAAAATGAAGAAAAAAATGGGAAAATTTTAAGTTACCAACCAAATGCAATTATCAGCAGGTACCAACTTTACCCTGACTGAAATTGAATTTTCTACTTTTTGAGTGGAATCTCAGGTACGGTACAGACTAGAATGGAACAGATTTTATAACCTTGGTATTAGGACAACTTCATTTTTTATAGTGCGGAAAAAATATCCCTTGTCTTTCTGATAAAGAGTGCAATTTTCTTTGCGGGTAAAAAAGTTAAAGATGTGAAACAGATCCTTCATCTTTTACTTTGTGGGAAAATGGAAGTGCAAAAACTTTGTCAGATGCTGAATGCCTGCTAAATCTTTCACTCCAATTACTCTTCGGAATCTTCTCAAGATGTTAGTATAGTAACCTAGTTTTCTTTTATATATATATATATTGATCAACTTCTGTGCTTTCCAGTTGTTTTATGGCCCCCTTCTGCAAGTTCCTCCTTGTATCCAATGCCTTTATATGGGGAGGCCTCAAACCATAGGTATGTTATTTCCTATTTCTGTGCATTCTTTTGAGAGCAGAAAATCAATGTTCATAATTTAAGCTCAGTTTCATAGATGGTTTTCTTTATATAGTAATCTCGAGTTCTCGGTTTTTTGTTTCAGTGCTGTTGCTTTAGAAAACCCTGATCTTTCAGTTCATCCAAGAGCAAAACAGTCAATGCAGTATTCACAGAGGGTTGTTCTTCATGCAGGCGATGCTCTCTTCATTCCTGAAGGCTGGTAGGAAACTGTTAAAACATTCCCAATCATCAATTTCTAAATGAAAATTAAAATAACTGGGACTATGAAATTCTTACTTCTTCATCTTTATATCACTTCCTCTCTATGCAACACCTACGGGTTTAATGTTTGTATTAGTTGAATTGATTGGATTCTTACCTACTCCCCCCCCCCCCCCCCCCCCCCCCCAAAAAAAAAAAAAGGAGAGAAACGAATCAGGAGAAATAAAGCATGGGTTTGGAAATTTGTTAATATAGTGAATTGTTTTATTCTATACATTGCTCAAATTAAATAAAATTCATTCTACATGAAAAATGCTTCGACATGGACTTCATTTTGCTCACGTTTAAGTTTTCTAAGTATCATTACCATCCCTGATTACTGTAGGTTTCATCAAGTGGATAGTGATGACTTGACCATTGCTGTTAACTTTTGGTGGCGGTCCAATGTGATTTCTGGCATGTTAGAACACATGGATGCATATTATTTGCGAATTATACTGAGAAGGTAATTGTCACATCTTATAATTTGATTTTTTTTCCCTCATCCTTCTGTTTAGGTATTTATTATGATAATTCAAACTGATTATTTCCGTCTTCCTTTCTGTTTTTCATCGACCCATCAAATTTCCTGAAGCAGGCTAATTGACAAACACATGGTATGTTTCTTTCTCAATCATTTGTCGCAAGAAATAGTTTATTGTATCCATCTGCCCCACTTTCATAGAAAACAATATTGCTTTCTCTCTCACTGATAGGTGACAGCTGTTTTGAATACTAAGGCTTTCCTATAAAGTAGTTTTATGCCAGTGCTGTGTCGTGTTTTTTTTTTTCTTCTCCTCACGTGCTATTTATTTGAAGTTTTGGTGATTAATAAGAAATTTGAACATTGTGTTTTAGTTATTTTGTAATGTGAAAATTAGTGGTGTGTATAGGAACATGTACAGATTATGATGTGTTTAACATGGCGCCTCCAGATATGGTTGTTTGTGTCAACTGCCAACCTAAAAGTGGGACACATGCAAAGACCAGCAATAAAATCTGAGGGATAAGGCTCCTTGTATGGTAGTTTAACCTGATTTAGGTTATGGCTCATTTTGATAAGGCTCAAATATATATAGGCTTATCTTTGATACCAAACCTAAGTTCATTGGATTATCATTATCTTTGTGGTTTAAATTGGGGATTAAGACAGTTATAACTTGGGGGAGGTGAACTTGACTTGGAGTGGGAACCCTTTGTAGTCCAATGTGAATAAGCTCCAAGGGATAAGGCTTATTTGTTGCATAGTTTAACCCCATTTGAGTTTTAGCTCATTTTAGATATGGTTCAAATATATTTGGCTTGTTCTTTGATTGACCAAAAAATTGGATTATTGACCTTTATATGAAGGGCATTAGCCACAATGGAGGGGCACAATAATGAACTATACCACTAGCATGCTCTTCTCTCCCTCCCTTTCTAGGCTTGCTGCTTTTTGATTATCAAAAGGCATTATATATATTGTTGCCCCCAATAATCTGTCAACTTGATTTTTTGGGTGGTTATATAATCTCAAGCATTTTTCCTCCAAATTTATTGTTTGGAGAGAGTGGATTAAGTGCTCTTCAAAAAACATAAGTGTTGCATAAGAAAGAAAGAATATGAAATGGTATTTTTTTAGTCCCATCTATCATATTTTAACCTTCCCCTTTTCTTTTTTTCTTTTAGTATGACCAAAAGCTGAACTTACTATGGGATAACTTTGATCTCGTCATGAATTAGTTATGGAAATTAGGAATCAGCTTTAATTCTTCGTCCACTTGCAGTAGGCTACAAGTTACATCTTTCTTTTCCAGGTTGCAGTTTAAATTTAAGCATGATAAGCATGGTATTTTGACTACTTTCTTAAAACCAGGACAGAACGAACTGCTGCATAAGGATCTTGCTGCACCAGCACCATTAAGTAATACGATTGAGAGACTGAATGATGGACAACCAGGTCAGATTAAGTTTATCATTTATTTTGTTGGAATATTTGGTTCTGGGCCAGGGTTCCTGAGATGAGATTATGTGTATAAGACAAACTGATTTATTATTACCTCCTATCGGTTTGGACCTGGTGGGAACAAAAAATTCTAGTTGCCTTTTATTATGTTATGCCAATGATATTTTTGATTACTTAATTGCCAGATGCGAGTTATAGTAATTGCGATCAGAACTGTGGAGGCAAGGATTCAAAAGGGAAAAGGCCAAAAGAGAAACTTATGTTGCATGAACTGAAACCTCTTACACTAAAGGCTCTTCATGAACTTGTTTCTATAGTCCATGACCGTATTAATACTGCTGACCTAAGTGAGCCAGTGGATTCTACCTCATCTGGTGGCTCAAATAGAGAGAAAGATGAACATATGACCTCTGTGAAAGTGAATTTCCTTCGCCTTGAAGATGATCCAGTTGCTTCTATTATTTGGACACTCCATCCACTCGCCCTTCAAAATGTCTTTCTTGCCATGGCGGTGAGTTTATGATGTTCTTCAAAGCTTGCCTCTGATTTTGTTTGGACCATGTTAGATTTATGTTTAATGGAGTGCTCTCTTTTGTCGACTCATTTACGCTTGCAATAAAATAGCAGTAGTATGCTACTTGGAGATGTGTGGTTACTGTTCTTATTGGTGTATTATTGCAATTCAAGTATGGGAAATGGATTCCCAGGCTTAAAAGGGGTTTCTATTTTTCAAAGGACTTCATTTCTTTGCATTTGTAGTTGAAAACTTTCTGTCCTGTGACTATGGACACAAATTTTGGCTGAACATGGCACAAACCTATTAGTGTGGAAATCATAAAGTAGCGGTACATGAATCTGGGCCATATGGCTAATATATGTTAAATATAGATGTATGTACGTGAACCCCAAGGGATGGAAAATTAGAAAGTAGGGATTGTCAATATTTGCTTTTGTGTTCCCAGATGCAAAAATAGTGAGAAGTCTAGCACCCTGTTTTACTTTTTTATTTTCATTTTTTGATTTGTCATAAAACATATTCATGAGAAGAGAAATGGTTGCTTTCCTGCTCAACGGGGACAGGAACAGCTTTTGCACTTTCTTGTTACCAAACCCATCCTATCAAGCCTGTCTGACTTCTGTGGATCTTATACCAAATTTTACTTATAAAAATGGAAGAATTATAAAACAATTTGAAATAATTCAAAGAAATGGGGTGTTATCAGAAAACTTTCCAGAAACATACTGATTTTGTTATCTGCTCTCAAGAAAGAAAACAGTTTGCCAGAACAAAGCCAAAGTTCATCCGTCCATATGTTGACAACAATTTGTTAGCTCAGTGAACAAAGCTGAAGAAGAATTGTATGGATAACTACTAGCTCCACTGCCTTATTTCAATTATATATATTCTCACTGCATACTTGACATGTTTTCAAATCTTGAAAATTGTGTTGTTTGCTTGTTTCCGACTTTAGGGTTTATTTCAATAAATTTATTGGATTGGCGTGCTAGTACAGTGTCAGCCACCTAATGGGTGGCAGCTCTTTCTAGGAAGTGTTTGATTCATAATTCATAACCCTTCTGGTCATACCTATTTTTGATATTCAGGTGCCACTTCTGTGCATGGATAATATTCCTACAGTTTTGTTCTTTTTCTAGTTCAGGGTTGCATTAGCATGATATGGGATATAATGGCCTTATGTATGGCCATGGATAGAGATGGTTGAAGGTGTGCAATTCATGTAGCCAACCCCATGTAGTGGGATTAAGGCTTGTGATTGTTGTTGTTGCTGGTTTAGGCTCTTATTTGTTGATGGTTCCCCATCTTTATGAAGAACAAGCCCCTTTCAATTCTCATCTGCTCAATTGAATTCCTTTGTTTTGAATCTGAATGAAGTTATATGCTGAGATGTTCTTTGCTTTATTCTTGTTTTGTTTTATCCTTCCCTTCCTTTCGGCCTGAGACCACTGTGTTTCTTCTTCTTCTTATTTTTTCTTTCTTTTTTTTTCTTATATTCTGAAAGGCCACTTCACTTTCTTCAAGTGCCAATTCTATCATATTGGGCATTTCCACTTATCGCATTAGTAAATGTTGCCCCGGTGAATTCTTTTTTCATGTGAACCAGTACATGATATAGAGCAAACTAATATCTGAAGAGAACTAATAGTTTTTTCATCATTTTTGCTCTTTTTCAGCAAAAATTCCCAAGAACTCTTGAGGCTTTGATTCTGCACTTGTTGTCACCAGTGGGAGCAGAAGTCCTCACGGGGAAATTTGATCAGATGGATCAACTGACTGCTGAAGAAGATCGGTACATGTTAACATCAATCATTGTTTTTGTTTTTTTAAAGAAGTGGACTCTGCTTTACCTTTTTGTGTATTTTCCAAATCTTCAGTAATAAATTCTACCAAGTTTTTTATGGTGCATTTGATGACCAATTTGCTGCAATGGATGCAATTTTAAGGGGGAAAGAGTCCTTTGCATGTCAGGTAATGCCTGTCCTCATGTTTTAAACTTTCTGTGGGGTTTAATGCAAGTTGGTTTTCTTGAAGTTTCTAAGATATAATGGCTAGTGTGCAAGTTTGTAACCATTTAAATTTGAACTGTTGGGCTATCAAAGTTTCAAAAACCATAAAGATTTGGTCTCCTTGATTGCTAATCTGATTGCGTAGATTTCTCTGACCATGATTGGTCTTTCATTTCAAAGGACTAAATTTATGAACAACTTTGATAACTTTTACTGATAAATTCAGTTTGGGGTGACATATCATCGTCATCATCATTGTTAGAAGCCTTAATCCTACTAGATGGGCTTAGTTATATGAACTCTTGTTCTCCAATTATCTCTATCCATGATTATATCTTTTGTAAAGCCATTATATTTCTTGTCATGCCTAAAGACATATATATGTGTGTGTTTTTTTGTCTAAGAGATTGGAAACCATATAGCGGGTTCCTACGGAACATCATAATGGTCCCTTTGGTTGATAAAAGTTTCGATTAACTTGGTGCTCTTTCTCTTCTTTGTATGTTTTATATGAAGAGCTGAATCCTAGATTTCCGCGTCCAATGTTTAATGTGGCAGGCATTCAAGAACGTGTTGCATCAATACTTGGGGATTAGGTTTGATGGTCCAAAACCATCAGTTTGACGAGTCGTCTACTGACATGGACTTTGTAAAGACAATTTGTCCAGCTAACAATGTTGAAGGTGCATATTGATACGCGTATTAAGTGCAAAGGCTCTGTTTCTTGTAATGATACCTATTTATGGCGAGTTTGTTGCTTTATTTTATAACAGAAGTTCCATATAGTCTTTGACCCCATGTTTTGGAGTAGGGTTTATGTTAGGAAAGGCAGAGAGAAATATAAAATGTTGTCATGTAAATAAAAAAATGCATATGCACATGTAATTTCATTTTCTTTGGAGTGTTAAAGAGTAAAATGGTATGAGGACTAGATTAGCTTGAGATGGGAATTTTTCCAGGGAGCTCAAATTTTTGCTATTGATGGAAGAGAGGAGGAAGGATAAGTTTAAACCACCTATCATGCAGAATCCTTTATGGCATGAAGATTACATATTTTTGCAAGTTAACTTTGTCCGGGTCACTGGTCAGAGATAGTAACCTATTGTTTTTTATTTGTTCGCTTATGCAAGTATGACCTTTCCTTTCCTTGATCCTTGCAAAATAGGGAGTTAAGATCTGATATATTGTTGTACAAGCTAACAAGAGCATTGGCAGTTAGTGGCAGGCTGAAAGCAAAACTGTTATATGCATTAAACTAGGAGGACATCGAAGGTGAGTCGCAGATACCAAAAGGAAAAGGGGCAGAAGGTGTCTTGCAGTTTATTCTATTAAATGCTGCGATTCTGAAGATGATTGTGGAAAAGAGGGTGTTGCATGGGAATATGCGAAGGGGAAAAGTGAGAGAAAATGCACAAAAGAAGGGCTAGGCAATTATTAGCATTGGAAGAAGGATGAAAGAAAAAAGAAAAAGAAAGAGAAGGCAGTTGTGTGCTGATATGAGATTCCCTGATGAAAGATGATATATGCAGAAAAAAAGTCTGTTAGAGAGGAAGATGAGTAAAGAAGGAATGGAAGAGTACCTTTTGGTTTGTCTGGTTGTGGAGCAGAGAAGGATAAAAAGCTGCAGTCTTTTTTCACTAGACAAATGGGTTGTAGCTTGTACCTCTGCCCTGCAAACCTGTTGCTAAAAGCTCGGATCTACCATGGCACCCAAACTCCCCTATGCCTCGTATAATATCAAGAGTCTTTTGCTCAAAAGTGTTAGTTAAATGTGATTATTATTAAGTTCATGGGTTAAGTAATATATTCAAAATATTTTTAGTAGGTTACCAGTGTTAGATTACCACAATGTACAATATCTTAGATGTATAGAGGCTTATGCACAATTGGACGATTTGGATATTGAGCAGTGGGTAGACAGGTAGGAGACTACGCACTGAGAAGTCAAATTTGTGAGCGGATGGCTGCCACGCCAAGGGCCAAGGCTGTGATGCTCGGAGTTTGAGAAAGGTGATAGTTTCAATTTACCAAAAACCAAGTGGAAATTAAAACCTTCAAAAGTTTGCATGAGTATCTTTTTTCTTAACCGTTGACATTTCCCCCCTTTTGTTTTCTCATCCAACTAACTTTCCTTTCCCTTCTTTTCTTTTCTTTTCCTTTCTTCCTTTCCTTCTCTTTTCTTTGGGAATTTTACCACTAAATGCGGGACCACCACCAATGCTTGCAACTTAGATGCCTTTATGGCTCACGCCTACAACAAATTAATTTTCCACAGCCTCCTTACTCCCTCTTTGCGAAAGGCTTATATTTATTTTCCCAACTTTTACCATTCTTTTTTTTGGGTTGAGAAAAAGAAAAGAAAAGAAAAATTATTAAAATTTGCTAACGCGGCATCAAATTTTATTTGATAGTTGAAACTTTTGAAGTAGCAACAGGTACGTAACTTCTTGGTATTACAGTTGTAGTTGTAAGAAATCTTGAATTTATTAGGTTTTAGGTTCGCTATCCATATCCCTTCCTCTTGTATTCTTGTATACTATGTCTTACTACATCTTGATTTAATACGCCAATCTCCTGAACTTTGGTTTATGCCTTGATATGTATGGTATGTTTCCCTTTTAATTTCTCATTTTTTGCAATGTGAATTTATAGTTGTCACTTCTTAAACGTGTGCTAAAGTAAATTTACTAAACAAGTAAAATAATTTACAAATCATATGTAATCATATAAACATAGCAATTTTATGAAATATTTTTTTCAAACAATATGAATAATAGCAGTTTTAGTTAATAAAAGTAGATAGAGGGAACCAATAACCATAACGTCAACTTGTGAATTATTTCTATGTTGATACACAAGAGAGATGACAAACAATCTTGTATTCTTTTCTTTTCTTTTTTTAGTTATTTTTAGGACACATAACAAGTAATTAGATTACAATAAATTGAGATTTATATTAGTAAGTTATGGGTTCGATTTCTTATTCTATACATTGAAACAAAACCTTCATTTACGATTTATCTTCTCTGTTGAAATTGAAAATACAAACAACAAGAGACCGCGCAAGAGCGATAATTCGAAAAATCTTATCATTTTTAATCCATTTCAAGCAGGAGCCATATTGGAATTGATTGCATCAAGTCTCCCAATGCATTTGTAATGAGTAAAATGATGGTACTTGTGTACGTATTTTAGCAAAAAAAAAATTATAATAAAAATAATGTGATAGTGATCACTTTTACAAAAATAACAATTAACAAATTGTACATTTTTTTACAGTTATGAGAAAATAATATAATAAGAAAGGATAATTTTATTTGTAACCTACAATAAAAAAAAATATTTTTTAAAAGTTCTTGTTTATCATTATTTTATGACACCATCTTTTTATTAAGAGGGTATAATGGCCATTTAATTAATATAATTTCCATTCCATTTATTTTCCATTTTACTCCCAATTACTACTTTTAATCATCTACCCTTTCAAATAAGGAAAAAAATATTGCGCAGTTTATGTTACTTATTTTCATTTTATTTTATTTTTCATTCCACCTCTAAGACTGCCAAGAAAAGCCCAAAAGAAAAGAAAAAAAAAAGTACTCATATATTAGTTATTAGCATTGAGGAAGGATGAGGATTTCTTCATATATATAATACCATTTAAAAATTATTAAAATACTCTAATTTGAAATTATTTTTAAGAGATAACACTAACGATTGCAATAATTAAGCACACTTTATTCTCATTTTTCAAATATTGATAATTAATGTATCATATTTTAAAATATTTAATTAACTAATAAAATTATTTAATTACCGTAGACGCGGTGCAACAAATGTATTTTTATATAAAAATTAAATATATTTATTGATTTGAGTCTCTCTTTAACTTGCCATTTTTTGAAAGAACCAAGAAGTGATGGTTCATCTATATATGAGTAGTTTTATGGTGTAAATCATATACTATATATATATATATATTCTTAAAATTTAGCAAAAATGTAGAAGTATATTTAATATTTAAAAAATAACAGTCATTTTTATGAGAGATAAAAATATAGTAAGAGTTATAAAATCACAAGAGAGAGAGAGAGAGTATAAACTGCATCCCTTTAATTTGTTTCATGGATCATGCTATTTATACACAAGCTCATTTATAGGTGGATTTATAGGTAAGATGAAAAGCCTATTTTGTCTTCCTCTTTCTTATCTCAATGACCATTTTATCAATTTCTATCATCTCTCTCCATCCTCCTTTCTCCTCTCTTCCCTTTTCAGCACCGCCCACCGTTGCCTCGCTTGACCGACTGTCGACGACCTTCGCTCGCCTCTCGCCTGGCCGACTATCGCCTCGACTCTCAGCCAGGTGAGAGGCGAGTGACGACCGTCGACAATCGACCAGGCGAGGTAGCGGTGGGTGTCGAGCGATGAGTGCAAGGCAACGACGGATGGTGGGCGGTGAGGCAGAGGCAGCCGCTGAAGGGGAAAGGGGAGAAAGAGATAGAGATGAGATGAGAGATTAGAAGAGAAGTCGCGAATTTCTCATAATAAATCCTCAATTTATCGTGAAAATATCATTCTGTAAACTCAAACGTGAAACTATTTCTATACAAATAGCATTATCTTTGTCTCATCTCTTCTCCCGTCTCTGTCCGAAAAATGTTGTTCTCTCTCTTGCAGTGCTAATGAAGGGCGAATAATTCTCTCAAGTCAATGACCTGATTTTGGGTTTCCACGACATTCTTTTTTTTTTTTTTTTTAACTATCCTCTTCTTATTTTAGGAAAAAAATAAAATAACGTGGCTATTTCATTATTCACAATGCCATCACCATGCCATGCACGTAAGTAAGAAATTATTTATACACTGATCATAGATGCTTAAAATTAAACTAAAATTTTAATTAAGCATAATATATAAATATGTATATATATGTATAAACTATGAAGTAACTTAATTAGTATATATGCATGGCTAATAATAATATGAGTTGAGTATAATAAAAGTGATGAAAAATTGAAAATGTTACAACTTAAAAGTAACTTTAATTTGAGATAAACTATCCACTCGTTAGGCTGAAGGGTTTGACCGCTTATAAGTCGGTATAGTAATTTTAAGTTATTCAACTTATTTATTATAAATGTTTCGTTTTAACAAAAAGCGTTTAAGCTATGTAACTTAAACACTCATGCATCAGGTTTTTACAAAAGTTATCACCCACCAGTTTTTAAGAAAAGTTGCTATTAAAAAAGCTGAGTTGATCAAGTAAATGATCATTTTACTCTCAATCTTTTAAACAATTTCTAGCCATTTTATTTCCTTCTTTTTCAACCCTTTGCCACCCTTTCACCACCAACTTTTTTGGTCATCACTGCGCCCTCGCCGTCCGCCGTTCATTCATCTTCTCATCACTATTTCTATATATATATATATACAATAATTTTAACATATATATTTATATAATAGTAATTTATAATTAATTTTATTAAAAATAAATATTTCATATATATTTTTGTTCAATAACATGTTTATTTTCGTCTTTTTATTATATTCTGATAACTTATCAAGTATTTCAAACTAAATATATAACTATTAAGGGTTAATTACACTAATAATCATTCAATTTTATATTCTGTTACTATTTGGTTACTAAACTTTAAAATATTACTTGTTAGTTATTAATATTTCATAACTGTTATTGCTTAGTTACTGAATTTTAAAATGTTACCTGTTAATCATTAATATTTCAAAATCGTTTCTCACCCTTCACGAGTGACGGATAAAAAATAATTTTAAAATATTAGTGACTAATAGGTAATATTTTAAAATTCAGTGACTAAGTAGTAACAATTTTGAAATATTAATAAATAATAGATAACATTTAAAAATTCAGTAACTAAATAGTAATAGAATATAAAATTGAGTGATTATTGATGTAATTAATTCTAACTATTAATTAATAGTTTAAAAGTATATTTTACTAAATATCTTATCAACTTAAAGATTACTTAATTTAAATGCTATTAATAACTTAAACACTACTCACCTTGAAAGCTCTGAAAAAAACTGGCATGGCCAAACTAAGCATAAAACACAGTTATTTACATTCAAATGAAATATTTCTCTAACAGTAGTAGTACCTTGGCGATGTCTGACCACCAAACCCCAAGCCCTGGGGTGCGTTTCAGCTTCAACAGCGTCGGGTCGTCGTCATATATGGGGAATCTAGTCCTACCGCCCCGTGAATGATAGGGCATTCCTCCCCCTCACCTTGTTATTCCCACACTCTTCTCTTGTCAATCCCAAGAGGTCCCTGGTTAGACCCAGCCGGTACTCCGGCAACACTCCGGCGCCGGCGCCCATCCCCATGACAGTAGGCATGGTGGAACCCACGTGGCCAACCGGCTGTGCTCCGACTGTAGCCGCCGTGGCCGAGAGGTGAGCTGATGACAAGGTGGCGCTGCATGCCCCGCCGTGCTCGGCGACAGGGTTGCCGTGGATGGTGCTTGGCGGCGTTAATAAGGTTTCAGGCTTCATGATGAGGAATGGGTTGTGGCGGTGGTCGGTGGTAGGGTTAGGGTTTTGAACTTGAAGTGCAAGTGGTTGGAAGAGGGGAGGAGGAGGAGAGGGGTGGAGATGGAAGCTGATGGGTTGCTGTTGGTTTGCTGCTGATGAGAGCCTGGCGCTTTCTTCAGCTAAGGCTTCACAGAATGCTTTGTGAGTGATGAAGCTATCCTTCCTGCAGTTACAATTAGATGTATACATAATAGGCCCATAGGATGAGACTTCATATATATAAAACATTTGAATAAACTCACGTATTTGGCTAAACTATACAATTAGATATTTTGAAACGTGATTATTGCAAAGGAGGCGCTCATAAGTCATAGCCCCCTTATACCTGGCGTCATCAATATATACTAATCGATGCATTAATTAAACAACCAAAAATCAAACTTCAAACGGGTTCACGGTTTCGTAACCTAAAGAAGAGGGTTCCACAGCGGCATGTGTACTTCCTGGAACCACAGGCTTTGGAGTGAGCCTTCCAATCGGAGAGGACGGCATAGATCTTGGAGCATTTGTCACACTTCCATTTCTTCTCGCCGTGTTTTCTGGAGAAGTGTTTCTTGATTCCGGTGAGGTCACCGAGGGCCCTCGAAGGGTGGTGGTGAACGCAAGTGGGCTCTGGACAAACGTACGCTCTCTTCCCGCTACTATTATTCTTACCATTAGTCTCTTTGCTGCCGCTGCCTCTTCTTTGCTTGAGCTTCCATGGAAGGTTGTGGCCTCTCTTGTGAAGCTCAAGGTTCTGTTCTCTCTGGAAGCCCTTGTTGCAGATCTCACACACGTATCTGGTGGTCGCCAGAAGGCTCTTTGGGGATAATGCAATCACTTCTGCATCTGGGTCTGCGTCATCATCATACATATACATACATATATTTGTAGCTCAGCACTAGCTAATTAAGGTGATCATGAATTATTATCTCTAGCTAATTAAACGACAGAGATAATGACCCAATACTTAGAATTCATTTTCCTGACTTTACAAATAAGTGCTTTAATTGTTGTTTTGTGGAATGAGAATTACATATATATATATATAAAGTTACCAATATTTTCGGATTTTGAGTAAAAACAAATTAAGGATGAAACTGATCACCTGGGTGTCCAGGTAGGTTTCTCTTCTTCTTGATCTTCTGTGGCTGCAGCTTATTAGGAGAGATGGTGGAGCTGGAAGAAACCATTGGATTTAAGGCGCCAAAATCCTGGAATCTAGTACCAGAAGAAGAACGAGTACTAGCTAATTCCTCACAGATAGTAATTGCTTTAGACATCTCACTACTACTACAACAAACAAACAAACATTAATTATTTTTCCTGCACATGCATGTGAATCGCTAGCTAATTAGCTAATAATCTAGAACAAGACAACACAGAGAGAAAGAGAACAATTTTTTATCTCTTGCAACAAACCACTTGAGCCCTTTTAAAGAGAAAACAACAAGTAGTGCAGAAGAGAACAAATTAGCCTGAAAGAAAATTTCAGAAAATTTTCTTAATTTGCAGTCTCTATCTGTCTCTGAGGGAACTCTGCAACAAAATATTACAGAAATCTCTCCAAATTTGCAGCATCTCCCTCTCTCTCTCTCTCTCTCTCAAGCCCACCATGCGCAAGTCAGAGCGGATGGGAGAAGAGACAATAAGCTGATGGTCTCTCTTCAAGGCTCTGGATCCACTGCCCAATAATTCCCCCCCTCGTGTAGCTATCCATGAAGCTTTATATTATGAGCAAAGATACATTATCAGTGGCTAGAGATGGGTGTACGGGGATGTGATGATTACAATGACAGAATAAGGAGAGAAAGACAGGTGTGACAAATGCATTAATTTAGAGTTTTTTTTGAAAAGAAATAAGGGTTGGTTTGATTGCAAGGTAAAATTTGAATGAAAAAAAAAAAAAATTTAAGGTATTAAATTACTTAGAATTAAATTCTAAGAAAAATATCAATTGAATGCTTTGATTAGTTTAATTTTTTACTTAAAAATTACCTACAAATAAATCAAATATACTATACAAAATATTCAAAAAACCACTTCTTCTCCCTAACCGGTTGCAGATCCCAGCAAATAGGTTGCTGATCCCATCACTACCATACATACACACACCTAGCAAGTTGCAGCACCCATCGCCGGTTGCAACGCCCATTGTCGCGCCATTGTCGATTGCAGCACTCATCACCGCCGCCATTGTTGGTTGCAGTAGCCATTGCTCTATTTTAGAGGAATAGAGCATCACAAAGAATTTTGGAATTCATCCCCACTACTAATCATCGAAGCAACTTTTATAAATCAAAAACAAACACAAATAATCGTCAACATATAGCAACAAAAGAAGCCATCACCACTTATCCAAAATCATGGGAGCCACCACCGAAGCCATTGAGGGAGCTCCTACTTCATATTGGAGCACACCTGACCTCATTACAGTGCTCAAAGCCTGTCATGTCATCAAGTTTCATCAACATCCCACTGACTTCTTGTTTTATCCATATACACAGAATACATGTACATACACAGTCAGAGAAGCAGTAGCGAGAGCTAGATCAAAGGCGAGGCCAAGACGGTGAGAGAGAGTGAGATCAGCGAAAACAAGGTCAAGAGCGAAGGGCAGGGGGGTGGCCTGACGTTGCCATCTTCGCTACCCATCTCTCTCTTTCTCCCCCTTCTCTCCCAAACCCAGTTCTTCTCCCTAACCTATTTCTTCTCCCAAACCCACTTCTTCTCTCTCTTCCCTCCCTCCCAAACCCACTTATCTGGATCTCCCAAAATGGTTTTCTGAGCTAGATTCTTGCTCATCCTCCTTCTCGTTTACTTTGGAATGGTGACTGTGTTTTGCGCTGATGACTCCGACTATGGCATTGCAGCCTTCATCACCATGGCGTGTTTCGACGTGGACTCTCTGCGTGCTTGCGACGTCTCGGTGTGCAACGGGCAAGTCGGCGACTGCATTGATGACAAGGAGGAGTTGATGTTGGACTCGGTGGCGGCACGACGGTTCATGGAGGAGAGGTAGAAATACATCAGCTACCGAGCAATGAGGGCTAACATCGTGTTGCAAATCGATGGTTCTAGCCTAGAAAACAATTTTTCTTCCCTCCCCTAAGAATTCATTTTCCAAGAAAAGAGGGTCACATGACTTTTAAGTGAGAATTTAATTTATCTAAAAAATTAGACAATCAAACACCACAAAAGTTAGAATTTAAGTAAAAAATAGTCATTTTTTATGAAAATGTGGCCAATCAAACAGGCCTGAGTTATAAAACTCAGGATACATAGATCTAGGTACAACCAGGAGAACTACAGATTTTATCACTGTACCACTTGTATTCACATTTTAATTTAACTAATTGCACCCATATTTTTTATAATTAAATATTTTTGAAATGTCTATATAATTTACTTCTTAACACTCGGATGTCACCCTATTTAAAAAGAAATTAAACTAATAAAGGAATATCTGAGCAAGAAAAAGAAATACAAAAAGCCTTCAAAAATGTTTTCTAAGCACTTTAAATGATCTTATGCGAATTAAATAAATCAATGGGGTTTAGGTGCAAATTTACTCATTTGGTTGGCACTACTCACTAAGAATTTAGCTTCACAGAAAATAATATAAAGCGTTTACCAATAAATTTTCTGAACGTTGGGATTAAAATTGTGTAATTAATATATGTTGATCCTAGCTGTTAGGTTAAAAGACAATATGTTATATCATTGGTAAGCCAAAATTGTCTTTTATCAAGTTAAAAAAAATTAAATAATTAAAGTAATCTCTCTATATACATAATGAGGAGTTAATTACATCAATAATCACTCAACTTTACATTTTGTTACTGTTTGATAACTGAACTTTGACGTGTTATTTATTAGTTACTGATATTTTAAAATTGTTATTATTTAGTCACTGAAGTTTAAAATGTTACGTGTTAGTTACTAATATTTCAAAATTATTTCTCATCTGTCACTCTTGAACTTAAAGTTCAATTACTAACGAGTGATGAGTGAAAAATAATTTTAAAATATTAATGACTAATAAATAATATTTTAAAATTTAATGACTAAACAGTAATAGTTTTAAAATATCAGTAACTAACATATAACATTTTAAAGTTCAGTGATCAAACAGTAACAGAATGCAAAATTGAGTGATTATTGGTATAATTAACCCACATAATAAGTATCATATTATATATAGGTCCAGCTCCCAGAACAATTTTCATTTCTTAATGTTTGATTTTTAGAGAACGAACCGCTTAATTACTTATTCTAATCTTTATTTATCAAGAAAACGAGAAAGTATATAGTGTTACAATCTTCGAGTAAAACTCACCATCAAAACCTAGCTGTTAAGGGGAAGGTACTTAAGAGATTATAAACCCCACACCAAGGCTGAACTTCCAATATGGGACAAGTCTCATACCTTACAGTAGACCATAATATATCACCACGCTCTGCAGTCCGGTGCCTATGACAGTAAGCTGTGCACTAGCCACTGCTAGTCTCGGGCAAACACTGTAATGCTGATGTCACCTCTGTCGTCGCTCGCTTGCACTGGGAGCCATGAGACTGGTTCTAATACCACTGTTACAACCCTCAAATAGAACTCACCCTCAAAAGTTAGCTTATTAAGGGAAGGATGCCCAAGAAATTATAAACCCCACACTAGAATCTTGAGATTCTAATATGGGACAAGTCTCATACCTTACAGTAGACCATAACATATAGGTTGAACTAAACCATGACGGGTTCAAAAAGTTTGTCAACTCTGACCCTAATTAATTATTGGAATCGAACTCAATCAAGAGCCGGACGACTTTTTTATCTAATTCATTGTTATTGTTTTAACTCAAAAACAGGAGACCCATAAATGATACCTAAACAAATGAAATCGGTCAAATGGGCATGTAAATGGATTTCAATTAATTTTAGTTAATGTTAAAAAAAGTTTAAAAATAGAGGATATGATTATAAGATTTTTTTTAAAAAAAAAATTGGGTAATGCTAGGCAATTGTTAAGATGAATTAAATGCATTTTATTTAAAAATGGGCAGTTGTTACTACATATTTACTATACTTTGTGTTTATGTCTAAATATTTTTTATTGGTTGATTTTGTACTTTTAATTTTAAAAGTTTTTGTTTTTGTGATCAAAGATAAAAACTTCTAATATGAGATAAGTCTCATACTTTACGATAGATCATAACATATGCGTCGAGCTAAACCATGATGGGTCCAAAAAGTTTGTCAACTTCGACCCTAATTAATTATTGGAATCGAACCCAATCGAGAGTCGGACAGCTTTTTTATCCGATTTACTATTATTGTTTTAACTCAAAAACAAGAGACTCATAAACGACACCTAAACAAACGAAATCGGGCAAATGGGCATGTAAATGGATTTCAATTAATTTTAGTTAATGTTAAAATAAGTATAAAAATAGAGGATATGATTATAAGATTTTTTTTTTAAAAAAAATTGGGTAATGCTAGGCAATTGTTAAGATGAATTAAATGCATTTTATTTAAAAATGGGCAGTTGTTATTACATATTTACTATACTTTGTGTTTACGTCTAAATATTTTTTATTGGTTGATTTTGTACTTCTAATTTTAAAAGTTTTTGTTTCTGTGATCAAAGATAAATTAAAAATTATTTTATTTTTGTGTTTCAAAAATGATTTAAATTTTGTATGAATTGATTGATTTTTTTTTTCATTTCTTTGAAAGTAAATTAAAGTTTTGTTTAAGTTTAAAAACTAATTAATTAAGATCAATGATCACATTTTCTCACTTTTTTCTTTATTTCCCCCCCCCCCCCCCCAAATCATCAATGAAAGCTACTTTCATTTGCTTAAAGGTAAACTTGATATTTTAATTTTTAATTGATTTATAAAAATAGAACTGTGTATAATTATTTAAGATTAATTGGGTCATTGTGGTTATTTTATTTTTCAGATATATAAATATAATTTTAGTCAAAAAATAATGTCAAAAGATATTCTCAATAAAAAATAAGATTATAAGAATAAGAGTCTTAAATTGTAAGCTTCAAATTAAAGGATAGTAAATTTTAACCAAAAAATTATTAGGACAAAATTAATTGAGTCCATTCACCATTCACATGTGCCTATCACCAAACAACAATCAAGAGTTGATTATACAGGAGCAAAGAGAATTACAAGGAGGGATGTTCTATCTGTGCATCTGTGTTGTTTTAGTTTCAATTCGACCTTGCTGCTGCATCTGAGAATATCTTACACGGTATAGATGTTGCACCACCAAATTCATTGCCCACTATTTGCCTGCGTCTGTGTCTCAATTAATCAAACAATAAAAGAACAGGGCAGTTCATGATGAAAAATCCAACCATTGGAAGAGGGTCACTTAACTGAAGTTTTAGGAAGGCGATGATCAAGTCAAGCCAGACAATCTCCTTTTCGACAGCTGCTGGGCAATCTACATTAATGGAGGCCAAAAGTGAATTTAATTTCCAGAAACAAGGAAAATTAAGCGTGAATGAGTGGGTATGAATCATCGCAAGTAACCTTTGGGAGCAATCAAATCGTATATCTGGCGAAGCAATGCAATTGTCTTCGAGTCTGAGAGAGAGAGAGAGAGAGAGAGAGAGAGAGAGAGATGAGAGGCAAAGACAATGATGTGCAGAAGCAGTAACAGCAAAAATGGAAAAGGATTACAGAGTTAGAAAGAACAAAGCCCCCCCCCCCCAAGACATATTTTCCATGGTTACAGAGGCTTTTTGTTGGTTATTCCTGTGAAATAAACACCCAGAAAAATCAGAAGAAAGTTACTACTAGACAACGGTAAAAGAAACATTCGGGACAGATAAGGTACTTGAAAACTAGCATACGTGGGCGTGATTGCCAGTAACCGAGTGGATTGGGATTAGGATTAGCCAAGTCTGATTGTCTTCTTCCCCTTCGCCTGAGCACCTAAACTACACAAAACCAGACATTAATCAACAGATAACACTACTACCGAGCAGAAAATCAAATGGCATGCATTTGATCGAATCCCCCGATTGATGCCCACATTAATTAATTTTATTTGGAACTTGAATCCAAGTGACCAAACTGATTTGCCAACACATTCAAGTCTTCTTCTTCCTCCTCCTCCTCTTCCTCGAATTTCTCATTCAATAGTTCTTCCCAGAATCCCTCGTCAATTTCCCTATCTGCACTCTCCAATTCCTCCACTTCTTCTTCTTCTTCTTCAAGCTCCCTTCCTGCCCTCCCAAATCCCTGTATTTCCATGGCCAGCGCCTCCAGCTCCGTCACCTGGAACCCATAAAGATCTTCGAATTCCAGAGGCTCAGCTTTAATGGGACTCAACTCGTCCCCTCCCCGGGCCCAGCTCGACTCTCCCCAGCAGCCGCCGGGGCCATGATCGATCCGCCGCCGTCTCTTCTTGCTAATGGCTTCTTCCAGCTCCTTTCTTTTCTCTTTCTGCTGGGCTACTTGCTGGATAAATGCCGGGTTTTGCATGGCTCGGGCCAGAAAACTCGTCATCTGTTGCTGCTTCCTCTCTGTTCCTTGGAGCCTCACCTCCATGGCTTGGAGGTGAGCCCTGGTGTTCTGCTGCTGCTGCCTCAGTTTCACCAGCTCCATCATTAGCACGTGCTTGTCACGCCTCAGGCGATGTACTTCGCCGTCTAAGCCGAATCTTCCTACTTCGACACATGGGCCTATGGCTTGTTGGGAAGGAAGCTGCTGCTGCTGCTGCTGCTGCTGGGAAGGTGTCTTTCTTCTTCTGATGTTTCTCAGGAGATGCTTCTGACCCCTCAAGAATGCTTCATTGGCAAATTCCCATCTGTCTGGATCGATCTTCCTGAAGCCCTGCATTACCCAGTTCCTCATTTCGAGTCAAACTCCATGAGTTAATAAGCTCTGGAACACACTAACTTGCTAGACTAAGTTGAGAAAGGATTATAATTCTCGCTTTTACATCCGATAAAAATTGAGCAAAGAGCCATGTTCAGAAAGAATTCTTGCGTTTCTTCTTCTTGTTCTTTTAAAGACGAAACAAAATCGATGGGGGAAGAGATTTAAAGGTCTCTGAAAGTGAGACCAATATTAAGAAGCTCCAGATAATTCATCCATCCATATTAAAGGGTAGTAGCTAGAAGGTGACCATTTCGAAGTGCGTCTTGAAACTGAGAAGTTAGACACCAAGAACCCAGATGAAGATCATCGATGCTGAAAATAAATCAACAAACAGTCAATCAAAATTTTCATTCTCAGGGAACTGAGAAAATTCTCACAGTTCCTCTTAACACCCAACGTACCAAGAATTCACACAACAATCGCTAATTCTTCACTTGAATACTCACCCATTAGGAAGATTTTTTTTTTTTTTTTTTTTTTGGGGTTTTTATTTTCATATTGAAGTAAAACCAGATTAAAAGCCTACAATATAGGGAATTCTTTTCGATATTACTTACGTAAGTGTTGAGCTGCCTGACAAAGCTGGAAAAGTTATTGTGTTTGAAGTATCTGGGGAGGAGATTGGTGGAGAAAGCGTGAGGATCCCCCACAACAAAGCTGTAGCCGCCTCTGCTCCAAGAAACTATCCGATCGCACGCTGGATCATCCACCATCTCAAACGTCTTGCTCAGAAAAGGCGGCGGACCCACGTCGTGAAGCCCCTCCATCGGTTGCGGCGGCGGCATTAATGGCTGCTCCCCCAATTCCGACGAACTCGCTCCGGGATACTCCTCCTTCACTGGGTACAAACTGTCCATTCTCAACACTCTGCTTGTGCCGCCTGCGTCTTTGCGGGTTTCGCCAAGAATTCACAAGAAATCAGAGCTGCATGGATTCGACCGCTGCTGATTAATGAATTGGTAGAAATAAGACAAGCGAAAACGCTTTCCCTTCGAGGAAGGAAGTTGATGGCAGTGGCCGGAGCCTTGGCGTGGTGCTTGACACATGGACGCAGAAGCATTGGGGCAAGCATGACGGGGCCTGCAAATAAATATACACAATTCCAGGAAATTTTAATCTAAAAAATTTGTAGATATTTTCTGGGGAAACCTTTTCTTTTCTTTTCTTTGTCATAATATAATATATATATATATATATGTCCTTTCTTCGTTTGGGAAGGAGGGGGGTTCCTGTTCTTGAGAACATTCTGGAAGTTGGAGGTGGGTATGGTGGAGGCGTGGAGTGGATCCACCATTGTCTAAAAAGAGTGGTTTTGGGTTTGTGCAGCGGTTTTCTGGAATCTGATTGGCTGAGCCGGATGACGCTCTAAATTAAGATTATTATTATTATTAATAACGATTCAAATGCCCCTCCCTCCCTCCTCATCAATCCCAGAAGAAGGAAGGAAGGAACCCAAAGTCAAATTGTGGGAGAGATGATGAGTAACAGAAACCTAACCATGAATTAAACAAACTTTTATCTCTTTGCCACACGATGGCAATTGGCAAGAAAGAAAAATAAACTATATAACTAGTAAATATTACTACTTTATAAGTTTTTCTTTAGTTTTCACACACATAAATAACCACATCTGTAAGTAACACATCCTTTATCTACACAAGTTGAATACTGACACGGTCATAACATAATGGTCCGCAGCACTCAATTCATCTTTTTCTGTTCTGTGGAATTCTTCCAAGGATTAAGTTGGCTTTTGTACCCACCCTGTAAGTAATCATCTTTCAAATCTCGTGAAGTAAAACTATCCAGCCGTCTTTACGAATTTTCTCCATCAAAACAACTATCTGCCGCTGAACTATCTATCTAGAAGATTAAGATATATGCTGTTATCGGTGAAATTTTGAGAATATAAAATGTATTCTTTAAAATATGGAGTGTAGTTGACACTAAGTTAAATTTAAATTTGTGATGTAAGCAGATGCGTCACGGGAAAAAAATCCCCCGCCCCCACCTTCCGGTTGCAATTATGTTAATGAAGAATTAATTATGCGCAAGCTTGATTATTTAATTATTATTAACATTAAAAAAATATATTTCCTCCCTTGAAATATTGAGAAGACACTTGACAGTCCCACTGCCACGATCGTAGGACCGCCACCTTCTTTGGATTTGGACACCATAAAATAATAATAATAATAAAATAATAATAATGTTCTACAAGGTTCTAGTATTTACTAGATCTTAATAATCTCTTCTCTTTGTTCTTTTCCATAAATGAAAGTTCTATGATTAAAAAAAAAAAAAAAAGAAAGTTCTACATAGTTCCAGCGCTTACAAGATCTTCCAACAATGCAATAATTTTGCTTCGTTTTGTCAAAAATAAAATATTCATTTTGACAGATAAAATATTCTTTTAACTCTCAGCGTGTTCGGATTGAAGAATCGCGATTTCATGTTACAAATAAATCAAATGGGATTACAGTACCCATGAAGATGAACTACATTAATTCAGCTTTAATTAATTAAATAAAAAGATCACCTTGCTCATCAGCCTAATCCATTCTCAAACGGCGCCGGCTCTGCCATCACTCTTGCTCTGGCGGAGGAGATGCCATTTCAAAACGGCGCCGGCTCTTCGATCACTTGCTCTGGCGGGGTCATCGGTCGCGGCCGCTGATTCCGGCGAACTCTGATCTCCTCGATATGAGTGGATTCCAACGATCGATTTTCAAGACTCTGCTTCTGCTGCTTGAATTAATAATAATCTTTCTGGGCTTCGCTAAAATTCAAAAGAAATCATCAGAGCAGCATAAGGGGTTTGAACCTGCCCAATCGATATAAACGGTTTCCTTTCGGGGAAGGAATTAGTTGAATATTGATGCAACTGGCCGGCCGGAGCTTGGCTTGCTGGCACACGGACATAGAATAATCACTGGGGCATGCGTGCTTCATTGGGCCTATAATATAAATAAATGTATCTAATTTACATAGTACAGTTCCTCTTAAATTATAACCAAGGAAAGTTCTAGATATTTTCTCGGAAAACCACTTATCTTCTTTTCTTTTCTTGTCATTATATGTGTGTGCGCGCGCGTGTCCTTTTTTCATTCGGCAAGGAGGGGTGAGCGGGGGCCGGCTCAATGGAACATTCTGGAACTTGGAGGGTAGGTTGGTATGGTGGAGACGTGGAGTTTGATCCACCATTAATTTGTCCATTGCCAATAAAAGAGTGGTTTTCGGTTTGCAGAGCGGTTTTGTGGATTTTTGGACTCCGATTGGTTGAGCCGGATGACGCCCTGATTCAAATTAAGTGTTCAATTACCGGCTCCCCAATCCCAGAAACCAACCAGATCAAAATCAAATTGTGGGGGAGACGATGAGTCTAATTTTGTTTCGGATTACAAAATCAGAAACAGAGAACTACCTACCCATAATAAATCTGTACGTACGTTGGGATGCTTCCGGGTATGAACCAACACTAACAGACAGTGCCCATCTTCTTTGAATGCAAACAAATTCCAAGGATAAGAGGATAAATAGATAATCATCTTTCAAACCTCGACAATCATCAATTTCTACCAGCTAATTTCTCCTCCAAACTTTTCCAACACTAGTATCCGCTACTTGCGAAAAACCCATACACGTGACGTTAAAAATCTATGAGCAAAAAAGCAAACAATCCCTCTGTCTGTGTCGGTTAACTTTATTATTATTATTATTATTATTTTATAATAATAATAATTGAATCGTCCATTAAATAATAATCACGGTGCTATAAAAAGGTAACGAAGATGTTATTTTTATACATAAATTTGACATTCTATCTTACAACCGTGCGAGAGTATATTTATTTATATTAAAGTTGATATAATATTATATATCAATAGTGAAAAATTCACTCACAAGTAAATAATTTTTACACAGATTAATTAAATAACAAATTTGTGTGTCAAAATAAAATCTTCAAATACTTTACCAGCTGTCAGTACACTTATCAAATAGCTTAATCCAATATATATATATATATATAAATTCCAGTAAATTTTCATCAATAGCTAAAAAAATAATATAATAAGTTAACAGATAAGAATCTTTAAAAAAAAAATTAATTTAAAGATGCAATGGGACGCGTGGTCGTGGAGTCTCTGGAAC
This sequence comes from Diospyros lotus, assembly GCF_014633365.1. NCBI lineage: Eukaryota > Viridiplantae > Streptophyta > Magnoliopsida > Ericales > Ebenaceae > Diospyros > Diospyros lotus. The sequence goes on along the minus strand of NC_068340.1, from coordinate 32,427,450 downwards.
TGAGCCCCCACCCTACCTTATCCACACACTCCCTGGCTAGCTAGTTGCACTTATTTTAAACAAGAAATTATGGGTACGTTTCATTATTTAATAATTAACATTAAAAAACATATATATATCTTTTTCCTTATAAAAAAATATTGGCAAGAGCTAGCCTTGATACACTCCCATAACAAGTGCCACATCCCCTCGTGAAAACAATAATATTAAATAACGAAAATAATAGAAAAATAAAGTCTACAATGTTCTTGTATTTACTAGATGTTATAGTGCAATATGAAAGAAAGAACCAACAACTTATTAAATTAATCTATTCTCTTATCTTCTTCTTTTTGTTTTTTTCCCCCCAATGAGTGAACATTCTACATAGTTCTAGTGCTTACTAGATCTTCCAATAATGGACTGTGCCCTGATCAGAGAAGTATATATATATTTTTATTTATTTAATATATACTTACACGCCAACGTAGTTTGACAAGGTTTTATTTTAAGATATTGGAATTAATGTGTGGATAAATATTTTTCTAATCTTTAAATTAAGATTAGAAAAATATTTTAACAAACTAATCTATCATTAAAAAAGGCAAAGTCTTATATAAAATGTTATTAAAATACTATGGTTATAAAATTTGTATTGAATATAGGTCACCTTAATGAATAATTTCTTAATGTAAAATATATATAATATAACACGAAAGAATAGTATGTTCCGTGACACGGGGAAGGTTTATAAATGGAAATGGATATATAATTCACTTGAACGGGGTTGTAAAGTCATGCTAAAGGTTATTAATGTGGGATCAATTTCTAAGGGATGTAAAAAATTTGTATTCTTCTAGGAGTAGTCTTTGACAAGTGCCAGTAAACACAGTTTAAAAAAAAAAAAATCCTGATCACCCAGATACATTCTTGATTTATTTCTCTCGTAATGACCTTGAAACAAGTTCGACGAGAACATAAGTGATAGCGCGTAATCTAAATAGAGACGAGGAAGCTACACAAGAAATTAAGCTTAAAAGATGTGGATAGTTGTATTATTATTAGGTAGTCTAGATCTGATGAGCTTTGTTAAAGAGGTATCGCCCCTATCAATCACCATAGAAAATCTGGAATGTATCTGTTGATGGTTGTTCTTAGCCTCAACATATGTAAACAAAACCAACAAGAAGAAAAAATATAAGGAACAAATAATAATAGTGAACAAGAGCACAAATCAAATTCAGCAAAATAACACTCAACAAAAAGGAAGTGCGAAAGTCAATAAAAATTAAAAGAACACAAAAACTTACGCGTTTGGATTCTAATTGAATCTTATTCATGGCAAGGGTTAGAGCTCCTAATCGATCCATTATATTGCGTAAATATAGATACAACAATTTTAAGAATTTACCAATGAAATACAAGTTCTTCAATCCAAGAGCATCACCTCAATCTCTCAATTCTCACGAATCTTACACCCAAATTTACAATGAATCACACAAGAAGAAAGGGAAAGCAAGTTAAGGTTTTCACGATGCTTCTCTTGCGATTTCAATCTCTCTACAAAAAAAAATGAAAAAATAATGTTTCCAATTCTTCAGAATATATATGCGGGCCAAGGGACAACTAGAATTAATAGAAATGATCAATTAAACGGACTTGAGCTTGGATTTTGGGGTTGCAGACACCAACGGCCCATGGCCCATTTTATTTATAAAAGAATAAAAAATGCTTGAGTCACGTATTCTTACTAAATTCCACCTTGACTCAACATTTAATAATGGAAAAACTAAGACACCTGTATTACCCATTGGCTAAGTTGGCAAGACATTGAGCAACTCTAATGCTTATTCAAACTTACTAGTTGGAATAGGCTTAGTAAGCATATTAGCAGAGTTAGATTTATTTGAAATTTTCTCAACTCTAACCTATTGATGAGTGCATAATTTCATATATTTATTTCTCTTAAATATAGTCTTTTGGGTGAGATTTATGCCTTATTGTGCTAATTTATACTTATTTTTATGGTTAAGGCAATTTTGGATAAGTTAGAATAAATTGGACTTTTATTTAGAAAATTTCAGCTTTTTAATATTTTGACCTTTTAGGCTTTTTATAGATTTTTGATCATGTTGAAGTTCAAGAACATGAATGAGGTCTTCAGAGCTTTTGTAAATGACTTCTTGGGCTTTCTAGAATGATATTATTTGTCCAAATCCGAATTAGTTTGGGCCTCCAAATATTGCTTCAACATTAGAGCCGAAAAACTGGGTCAAATCCTAATTGGATTAGAATTCTACAAGAACACTAAATCTTTAAAAGAGCATAACTTGAGCTTATGATGTCCAAATCAAGTGATTCAAAAGGAAAGGATAAATTCATCTACACATTCTGAACTACAATTCTTAAGAAGAGGCCGAAGCCCAAAAAGCTTTTTATTTGACCCAAAACGGGCTCATAAGCTACGGGAGTCTAGGAAACCTAATTCTTTGACTGATTTGGATTCTTTGTTGGGGGCTATTTAAGGTCTTAATCCAAGCTCGAGAAGGGGGAACGTCCAGGAAGAAAAAAAGGCAAAGAAGCACATCTAAGAGAAAAAAGAAGTATATATTTCATATTTTCTCTTCTTTTTGTATTCTTTCTCTCATTATGTGTGGCTAAACTTTGATTTTTCAATAGAAAGATATTTTGAAGCCATGATGAAGAACATTGTGAGATTTTTTTGAGTTTATTTGCAATTGACTGCACTCTCACCCTGCAATTAAAACACAATAAAAACAAATCATAATAAAACTTTTATATTTTTTTTATTTTAGTGAGAGGTTTATACTCGCCAGTGTACGAGTGCAGTTGTAGTCCAAATTTAAATTTATATTTTCTGGATGAATCCAGATCGTCCACTGAGAGATTTATTTATGGCAAAAGAAAAAGAATGTCACACACACGCACACGCATTTGGACAAATTGACAACAAGATTTTTTATGGTTTTGTTTTTTAGACAACAGATACTAGAAAATAAAGTAAGGCAAAAATTGAAATAAACATTAAACGTAAAAATATGAATTTGGATAGTGCTTGAGTTAAGACAATTTCAGTACCAACCCGTTGATTCCCAAATTTTAGCATATAAGATTAGCAACATTAATTTAATTTCAGATATGAGGGTTTGTTATTAAATGCAATTAGAGATGATGATAGTTCTAGGTTAAGCAATCCCCATACATGATATGCGGGATTCTAATTTAAGCAACTACCATAAATCCAATTACAATTAATATACAAAACAACTAAATTAATCATCCGGGTTTGGGTATGATAGCGTTTCCAGTTCTAGTAACTCTCATACATGGCATGAAAGCTCTAAGTTAGGCTTACGCTCCAATCCAAACCTAGTGATTTTTTAATAATTAATACACACTCATACTGAAATTTAAATTAATGTTACTTATTTAAAGCGCAGCTTTCTTTGGGAATCATTGGCATTGGACACTGTCCTTGCCTTAACCCAAGATTAGATTTAACTACTCATTTTTATTTGAAAGTTAATTGACAGAAATTTAAATGACGTAATTTAAATAACAGAATTTAAATGACAAGAAATTTAAAAGCATAAACTAACCGGCCATTTAGGCGGTGGATAATTAAATGACAAGAATTAAAATTGCAGAAATTTAAAGGCATAAACTAACCGGCCATTTAGGCGGTGAATAATTAAATGACAAGAATTAAAATTACAGAAATTTAAAGGCACAAATTAACCGGCCATTTAGGCGGTGAATAATAAAGTAATAATAAATGACATAAGAATTTAAAAGAAGAAAGAAAAAAAAGTAAGATTATAAGAGAAAGTACTAAAGAAAATGAGAAAGAACAAGAACAATTCTCAAAGAGAGAATTATAAGGAAACAACTAAACTTTTATTCAAGAATAATAATCACACTTACAAATGCAATCAAGTGAGCTATTTATAGGCCACAAGATGCAATACAAACCACACAATTTCAATTATTCAATTAGACATAATTATATCTAATGGGCACTCACACACTTAAAGTTAAATGGATTTTAGCTATAATACACACCTAATATTAAATGGATTTTAGCTAAAATACATACCTAATAAAGCACTCATAAAGTTAAATGGATTTTAGCTATAATATCCACCTAATAGTTAAATGGATTTTAGCTAAAAAACACACCTAATAAAGCTCTCACATAAAAAATAAAAATAGATTTCTATAAATTGGTTTTTAATCTTCATTAGGATTAAAAATAATCCTTGGGCCTTCTCCAAATAATATTTTCCATGGGTTACTCAAATTGGGCTTTAATTTTTCATGGGTTTGATTTCTTCATGGACTTGAATTCTTCATGCCTAAAAAAAATAAAAATAATTTAATGTTATTAATAAATTATATATTATATTTATGTATTACACATGGCACATATATATATTAGATTATATTATATATATATTACATGCATGCATATAATGATATATATGTATTATATATAATTTTATATATTATTATTATTTATTTTAGAACTTCATTTCATTCATCTTTCAATTTAAATTTACATATAACCATAAAATATATATTAATATCTAATTTAAACCATATTTAAGATCGAAAGAAGGGTATAATTATAATAAATTTTTTACAAAATTAACCACTAATCAGCAATCTAATTTTCTCTTGAATATTCATGTATCTTCTGATTTTAATGTTTATGATTGTATGTTTTGATTGCATAGACGGCTGCTATTTAATTCTTGACGCATGATCAATTGCTAGCTTGAATACAAAATCCGTAATTGTTTGGTCTTTCTTGCATAAGTAGCAACTAGGGTTGATGATTATGGACAAGTTTTAGTTCAATTCCTTGGGAGTACATGTGATGAATTAAATAAACCAAGCTTGTGTGTTTATTAGTCAGATTTGGTCTTGTTTCCACAAAGTTTAATGTTGCTTTTGAATTAAATTCTGGAGAGCTTGTTCTAGGATTGTTTGAAGGTAAGGGTTAATTGAAAAGTTTGTTTTAATTAACTAAAAAGTAAGGGAAACATTGAATGAACAGAGGTTGTTGTTCTTTCTAAGGCCAAGTATTCAAAGAAAATTAGTGACTTTGGGATCAATGATCAATGTCATAATCATTGGTGGATAAAATCCCTTCTACCGGAAGCGTTTCTATTGATTACTTTAATCTTTTTATATTCTGATTTGTCTTATTAATTTAGAATAATATTTTATTTTTAATTGTTTAAATTTCAAAATTCAAAACCTCCCTATTGTTTCTTCTATTTATTTTAAGTTTTCAAAGAAATAGATCTAACCAATCCCTATAGATACAACATTGCTCATCACTATCACAATTTACATTTTTAAGAGCAAGAATTTATTATTTGTTGAATTCGACACCCATCACCTACTCCTTGCCAATCATATCTCTTACAAAATAAAGCCTTACATCTATGTGCTTAGTCCTATCATAAAATGCACTGTTTTTAGAGAGGTGTATAGCATTTCGTGAGTCACAATAAACTATAGGTATTTGCTCAGCCATCCCAAGCTCTTGGGTAATCATTTGCAGCCAAATGGCTTCTTTTATGGCCTCAATTAGGGCCACATATTTTGTCTCGATTGTGAAAAGAACAACTATATGCTGTAGATTAAATTTTCAACTTATTAAGTTTCCACTTACTTTAAAACATAACTAGATAGGGATCTCCTTTTGTCAAGGTCATAGTGCTTTTCTCTTAATTCCTTATAATATACACAATGGTCAAAATTACACTTATTGTAATTTTCTCTAAGTATGAATTCATCAAACTTCTTATACCATTGTCTTGAGGATTATTTAAGGTCGTATAAGAACTTTTGCAATAAGCTAATCATCTATTCTTCTCTTTTTTTCACAAAGCCCTCTGGTTGATCTATATAAATTTTTTTTTCAAGGGTTCCATGTAAAAATGTTGTCTTGACATCTAATTACACTAATTCTATATCCCAAAGAGCGACTATAGCTAATACTAGTCTTATAGAGATGTGTTTAATTATTGGAGAGAACACCTCATGGTAGTCAATTCCCTCAACTTGGGAATAGTCTTTGGCAATTAACCTTGCATTATATCTAGTCGATTTAGCCCCCGGAATGTATGATTTTCTGTTGAAAATCCATTTATATCTTATTACCATTTTATCTTTTGGTCTCCTTAGCAGGGACCATGTTTTATTCTTATGAAGAGAATTCATCTCTTCTTGCATTGCCTTAAGCCAAATGACCATGTCCTTACTATTGCAAGTATCATTATAGCTTACATGTTCACTCAACTCAATTGAATCACTTATATTTAAGGCATAGGCTATAATATTTGCATCACCCCAATCTCTCAATTCCTACTGATCTCACTCTCAAATTTATAGTGAATCACACAACAAGAAAGGGAAAGCGAGTTAAGGTTTTCACGATGCTTCTTTTGCAATTTCAATCTCTTTGCAAAAAAATGAAGTTTCAGAATATATATGCGGGCCAAGGGACAAAACTGAAATGAATAGAAATGCTCCATTAAACGGACTTGGACTTGGGCTTGGGCTGTAGACACCAATGGCCCATGGCCCATTTTATTTATAAAAGACCCAAAAATGCTTGAGCTACACACATTCTTAACAGTATCTTTGACAACGTATTGTATGAAGGCGATACCGTAACCGGAAACTTCGTTCTCGTGGATCGCCACGCCTTCTGGAACTCGCCTCATCAGCCAGGCATCGACTTCACTGTAACATTCTTCTTCACCGCTCCTCGTTGCAGTCCATTATTAGTCATTAGTTTTGAAATCTTGATCTTCCTTTTCTGGATTCTTTCGACGTTGAATGCTAGGCCATGATTTCGGTTTTAAAAACGGTCTTCTACTTCTTAAATCCAATAGATTCAAGAAAATGTGTCTCGTGAAATGATTTGGAAACTCTACGAGTACAATACTACAAGCAGGTAAGGTGAGGTCTCCTGCTGGCATTGAAGTACATTCGGCGAAGGGATCATCCGGAGAGAAATTCGAGTTCAAGGCTCCGCAGATATAGAGTTGGAATATTCAAATTCTGTTTCCTCAACCTGTGTTCCATTCCGGACACTGTATCCTTCTACATGCACACCGAACATATCCCAAACCACCAAGATCTTGCCAGAAATGGTATGTTCCAGATCATTTAAAATGAATTGTCATTTGTACTCTTGGCTCATTTTTGTTGAAGTATACTTCTTAATTAATTAACTAAGCATATACTCCTCCTCTCTTCCGGATGGTTTTTGAATTTAATCATCAATTTGCAGAACATTTGGACCCTATAAATGTCAAGATTGCCGAGATCGGAGCGGCGTCAGATTCTGTCAAAGCAGAGCAAATGTACTTGAGAGAACGTGAAACTCGCAATCGCTATGGTAAGATGTTATAACTGAATGTGTAAACATACATAACAGCGTCAACTATTACGCAGCTAAAAAAACGCTTCGACCATTGAGGAAAAGCAGACTATTGCTCTGTTCGAACTTTCGATGGAAATGGGACCTTCATCCACCGATGTACGAAATGTTTAAAGGTCCAAAAAAAAGCAAACCCTTCCGTTGCCGGGAATCGAACCCGGGTCTCCTGGGTGAAAGCCAGATATCCTAACCGCTGGACGACAACGGATTGTTGCACAAATTATTATTTTAGATTTAAATATACAGTAACTAATATCCTGTCATCAGTCACAACTCCCGAGCTCAAATAGTTGGATAAATAGATGGCTCAGCGATTTTTTTATATCACACATCTTCTTAGATATTCACTTTAATTTATATTAATTAGAATCATAATCGAATTACTTAGTATTGTAAATTAAGTTATAATAGTAATTATCGACAACAATAAGAATTCAATTCAAATTCAAGAATTAAATTTGTAACTGTAATTTCTAAAACACACACACACACAGAGGGTAAGATGTTCATTGTTATGATCAGTTTCAAGGTAATAGAAGAAGAAATCTTTTAACTGATTGCATTACCTCAAAGATTAATTAGTGGCCCATTAACAAATCGGGAATGTGTATGTAATAATAAGTCTAATAATGGGCTTAGGTTCTTTTGCGTCTAGTCATGTTGCTTATTAAATGATTTTAATGGATAAGTCGAGAAGATATTTAATAATTTGTCATTAATTAGTAGCCCATTAACAAAACCTTTTGCCAACAATAAAGAAACACAGAAATTTCATAGAAGTAATAAATGAACTCACTCACTCCTACTTGGTGTCCCAGAGAGAGAGAGAGAGAGAGAGAGAGAGAGAGCGCACATGCAAGCCAACAACTTTCCCGATTATCGGCACTGCAATTTGAAACAGTTTTCCGAAACCTCCAATTGGAGGTCCGTCTTAGTAGCACCTCAGTTGCCGAATGGAAATTGGGATGAAGTCTCGTCTCGTATAAAAGTGGGGTATGCAACTCACTTACGTTGGCCAATGCCTTCTAATTTCACCATTATAATCCAATACCCTCCAGACAAGAAGTGAGTGTCATAGCCCCACTCCTGTATAAGATGTCACCCCAAGTAAAAAAGAAGGTGGGGAGAAGATGGAGAATAAGATCAGCAACAGTGATCTCTTCTTTGATACGAGTTGGTTGGCTCCTGGTTGGATCAATTAATTTCTATATCACACAACCACCAAAGTTAATAGGAAAAAAAAAAAAAAAAAGAAAAGAAAGAAGCTTTTGAAAAAGATTTAATACTAACAGGGTTACTGAAAATGTAACCTTTAATCTTAAACAAAAATTTTAACATATTTTCTTTGTTAGTTATTTTTTTGTCACTTTAAGTTGTCTTTACATGTTTATATCGGGCACGTGTCTGTGTAACGGGGACTAATGCCAAAGAATTAAGTTGATGAAAAAAAAAAATTGATGGATAAAATATGTTAAAATTTTAGTTGAATAGCTGCCACATTTCTTAATAGTTTAGAGATACTATTATGTATTAAGTCAATTGGAGTCAACGTGAATTAAAAATTAAAAAAAAAAAATCTAAACTTCAAACTTGTGACTCTATCCACTATTGCCTTTCCACTTGCTACAACCACTACTACTACCTTATTACCAGCCTGCCATCAAATTTTGCCCTACTTGCTTTTATGAACTGTTCATTAGTATTGACTATCCTTACCTGTTGTCATCACTACAACTAAAACTCTAAATTTTATCAAGAAGATAAATTTTTTTTTTATCACCCCCCATTCTCTCTCTCTCTCTCTCTCTCCCTCTCCCAAACACCAAAATCACTATACTCACTACCCATGACCACTATAACTAGTTGTTTCATCTCAAACAATCAAAACCTCCACAACCACCACCACAACTAGCTCCCTTTCTTTCTCTCTCTCTCTCTCCCCTTCTCTCTACCTATCTATTTGAGCAATAGTTATGTGATTAGGTGTAGTGGATCAGTTAAGGTCTTGGACAAGTCAAGATCTTGATTCAATTTTTATTTTATGCATGTGATTTCTCTTTTTTTTTTTTTTTTTTGAGGTCTACTTTATTTTTTTAAGATCACAATTCTTGTGCTTATCGAGATTGTTTTCGTTGATGAATGAAGTTTAGGCAAAATATGCAATTTTGAATTTTTATAATTTTTAATTGTGTTTTATCCAGAATTTATTTAATCTTGGATGTTCTCTTAAGTGAGTTTTAGTGTGATGGAGTGGTAGGTGGAGTTTTTGATAGATGTTTTTGGTTGCACAGAAGCGATTTGTGGCAGTGGTGATCAGCTGGATTATTTTACTTTAGTGATGGCGGTGGCTGGCAAAACAAAAACATATAGTGGATTTGTGTTGTAAGAGAAGTTTTTTTTTTTTTTTTTTCATTTTATTTTTTTTTGGAAAGGAAGAGGAGTAGTTGTGATGGTGAATTGCAACATGAAAAGAAGAGGAAGATAGTGACGGTGGTGAAAGGTTGAGAGTGAGACAAAAATGAAAGATGAAACAAAAGACAACAAAAAAAAAAAAAAAGAGACTAGTATTGTGGTGGACGGACAACGAGAAAAGAGGAGTGGTTGTGATGGTGGTATTGGCCACACAAAAAACAAAAAAATGAAGATGATGGTAGTGATGAACATAAGAGAGAATAAAAAATAAAGAAGAAAGGGTGGAAATAAAATGGGTTAAGGATTTGAGAGATTTGAGTTTTTTTATTTTATTTTGTTTTTGTGGTTAATATAAGAAATTATGTGTAAAGATTTAGTTTAATGTGTAGTCTTATTTATCATTGTTAATTGAATTATTAATTTTCAATTAATTGAAAGACTTCAAGTGATGAAAAAATAATTGAACTAGAGAATATGTCAAAATTTGAATTGAGTGGTGTTCTTTCTTGACCAAATAGGGGGACGATCGAAGGCGGGGCGCGGACTCCGACGATGGATCCGTCCGAAGGACGGCTAGCACCTACAAGTACTCTGACGATTGAGTAAAAGAGTAAGATACGATAGTGTATCAGTAGATCAAATGTCAGATCATATCTTGCCTCTTAACAGAGCTGGTTGATATAGGAGGAGAAGATATCCTCCTACATGCATAAGATGTGCGTTTGTAGGTGATGGGACTGGCTATCCGGCGCCGATAAAGATTCCCAGGTGGTAGCATAGTGATGATGGGACGCTCATTAATGTGGATGAGATCCGTCATTAATGAAGATAGGATCTAAGACGGCTGCGCGAATATCCAGTGAATTTGCAATGAAGCCGTGATAAGCCGATGTTGGACCAAAATTGGGTCCAGAAAGGAGATCAGATTGGGCCAAGGTCAGGCCTGAGGAGGGGCTGAGATTGGGTTAGAGGGAAAGGCCGAGATTGGGCCTAAGGGAAGGGCCGAGATTGGTCTTGAACGGGCCAAGTGGTGAAAGGTTATTTTTCTTAATAGTTTAAGAACCTTTTTATGTATTAAGTTTATAAAATTTGCTTATTTATCTATCTTTTGTCCCTTAAACATGCTTGTAATCGCGGTGTAATTTATATTTTAATGAAGAGTAACGTCAAAAATATAAATTGATGAAAAACAACTAAAATAAGATATCAAAATTTTAATTAAGGGATTAAAAGTTACATTTAATAGTTAAAAAGTCTTGTGATATATTAATCATCTGATCAAAATAGCAACATATATGCTTCCCCACCCTGATGCATATATAATTCTTCATAGAGAACAGTAATACTAGATCAACGATTCTCTTACTTAGCCACATTATGATTAAAAATGTTTTTAAAAAATGGTGGTAAGTTAAAATAAAACTTAAAAGATCCTTAATTATGGACTAATACGCACGGATTAAAATTAGAAATTATCAAACAGATATCTGAGTGCACAGTTGAAGATCAGACCATTAATTCTCCCATTATCATCATATAATAATAATAATAGTAATATAATAACAAATTGACAACGACAGATTATCTTCTCCGCCCGGCCAGCTCTCTGGCCTTTCACTACTACAACACAAAGCACATTAACACCACCACACACAAACACACGTGTATATATGTGTGTATACGTGTGCATATATATCAGGATTCATGAAGCGCAGCCAGGCAGCAGGCAACTGGAAAAGAAGCTCCATCCTCTTTTCTGATAAAAAAAAAAAGAAAGAAGAAACTTATTAATTAAAAATTAAACATATGCATAAATGAACTAACTTCATTGAGGTTTTTAACACACAAGTCATGCGTAGAGAGAGTAGAGGTTATAACTGTAGATATATTTTCTATATTATTATTATTATTATTATTATTATTATTATTATTGTGTTTTGTGTTTCTTTTCTTTTCTTTTCTTTTTTTTCCTTTGTTTGTTTGTTTGTTGTATTTCAAATTTCAAATTACAGTCAAATGAATGGTGCAAGAGAGGAGTGGGTAAGGAGACGGCGAAACTGACTTTTCCGACGTGTGGGTGGAGGAGCGCCGGCGAGATCTTGTAGAGATCTTCGTCAACAGCCTTAGGAGCTTTTCCCGGCGGCGATGGAAGTGGGCTCGGAGGTTCCTTCACCGCCCAACCCTGCTGCCCTCCTCCTCCTCCTCCGTCTTTCGCATTCTGGTAACGAACCTTTCCCTGCAAAAATACAAAAAGATTTTAGGTTTCGTTTATTTTATTTTAAAATATTAAGGATCTAGTTTAGGAAATTGAATTCTCATTTCTCATAATTAATTCAAAATATTTTTATGTTTAATTAAATAATAAAGTACGTTTATCCGTTTAAAAAAGTACTACAAACATTTATTTTATAATTTAAGTAAACACCCGTTTTAAAAGCCAAAAAAAAAAAAAAAATTATCACTATATTTAAATTTTATCTAAAATATACTAATCTTCAACTATATTTATCCTTTTACTTTGCAGCAAGTGCAGGCCGGACTCTAATTATAAATTAATTATGTTCTCAAGTTTAATTAAAATATTTTAACCACAGCTCATGGCTTGAATAAATAAGTCATTGCTAATAATTCAAAAGGCAATCTCTCCATAAAACCAAAAAAAAAAAAAAAAAGAGAAGCAGAGTCTGTTTAAGCGCAACTGTTTCGAGATTTTAAGTTTAAATGATTTACAAGTCCTTACTCTTCGGCGAGGGACGACAATCATGGCTGGAGAGAGAACATCAGTCTCATAGAAATCGCCGGCGACGTACAAGTCCCGATCTCCTGGGTAACTGCACCGGAGCAGCCCGGCTTGCCTCGCTGACTCGAAGCACTGCGTGTAGGGAAGCGCCTCCACGCAATCCCAGCTCCCGAAAGCTGGCACATGGCTTCTCCTCATCTGCTATCATAATGCACCAAAATATCCACAGAATTCATCAACAATTCCCACACTCTTTTAAATGCACCAGCAGATTAATTTGTACAAGAGCTGTGAATAAAACAAAAAAAAAAAAGAAGAGAAAAACTCACATCCATGGCTGCCAAACGAAGAAGAAGAGTCGATAGGGTATTAGAGAATTGACCTCTCAGCCTCAGAGACTTCAAAATCGTTTTATTTTTTTGTTCTGGCTTTTCTACAATCGGCCGTGGGTGGATATAAAGGCTAAGGGAGAAAGATTAGGGCGTGTTTAAATGGGTCTTCTTCTTTATGAGCTTCCCATTGTTTATTGGTGGGTTTTTAAAGAGGAGAGAGAGAGAGAGAGAGAGAGAATTCTACTGAAAAGGAAAAGGCAAAAGAGGAACCCAGATATCCAAGCTTCACAGTACGAAGCAGACAGAGGGACAGAGAGGTAAGGCGAGAGAGAGAAAGAGAGATTAGCTTTTTCTTTCAGACTTTATTTACAATGGGGTTTGTGCTTCAACCCCCCTTTTCTTCTTTATGAGGAGGCTGAAATGCCTCTGGCTGATCGGATCAGTGTATATTCCATTCAATTACACAGATAAAAGGTAGCTTCCTTCTGTGCAAATTAAGCCTGAGACGATACCTTTTTAAACCCCATAACAATAGCTCCCCTGCCCTGCCATGGCCAGAGCTCAATCAGAAAAAGTAAAATTTAATTCTATTGGTGAAGAGATAAGTGATGGTCGCACCGAGAGGTCAACACCGGCGCAGTTATCGCCGGGTTTAGAGGGTACTGTGAATTGCAGGGATCAGTCCAGAAGAGAGTAAAAGTTTAATAAATTCTCTTATTAAACAACTGGAGGTGCGCGCTTCCATACGCGTCTAGACTCTAAAATGACAAGTCCATCTAGTGGCTGAAGTTTTTGTTTTTCTTTTTTTAAAATATAAATTTAAGTGTATTCATAAAATTGAGTTGCATAACATCAAGACTAAAAAAGCTTTGAATTTAATTTTTGAGTTAGAAATTTGAATTGAAAAATGGGTATTGGGGAAAGATCTGATTTGTTTTGAATAAAATAATCAATCAATCTTGTTTTAAAAGAAATAAATAAATAAATAATAAAGATCTTGGCGACTGGACTGCCCCTGTTTTCAGCTGCATTGCAACATATTGAATTCTTAAGCAAGAAAATAACCAATTAATTATGCTTTAGATTTATAATTTTTTTATTTTTAAATTTGAAATGGGCCAAGCGAGGCAAACAGGCAAGCAGGCAACCGGGCTTGGCCAGCCTAAATGTCGGGTTGAGCTGAGAGTCACAATCTGCGTGAGGCCTCAACGACATTTTCGAATTAATAATTAAATCCATCTTACAGCAGCCGCGCGTGCCGTCTTAGCTCAGCCGGTAGAGCGCATGGCTTTTAACCATGTGGTCGTGGGTTCGATTCCCACAGACGGCGTGAACTATTTTGCCCTGCTGAGTTGTCGTTTTCGATTGGATCCTCACATCTTTAAAATATGTAAATTTATTTTTAACTTTCAATTTTGTATTGTTTTTATTTAAAAAGAGTGGCGAAGTGGGTTGGGCTGTGTGGTATGGCCCACGAGCATGACCCATAGGAGATCCAGCCCAAATTGGCATGATCCTCCGTTTCAGATTTCCAACATAATAATAGAATATATAATTAATAATAAATATAGATGATAGATAAAGTAAGGTTCGTATCATTCATCTTAAACCAATTAAATCTTAACGTTACTATTATAATTACTCAACCACAAAGCGTAGAGCCAATTAAATATAATTCAAATATTATACACTTGGAATTGTAGTATCTTTTAGCACATGCCCAATCAGCATCAATGATGATGAGCATAAAAATAAAAATAAAACTACTTTAGCATCCAATAAAAAATAATTACCAATCTGAGATCATTGTGGAATTTGGATGCCATGTTTATAAGAAAAATACATAAATAAATTGTTTCTACGTGCAATTACCATATAAAATAATAATCAACAATCCAAATCCGTCAAACATAAAAGCTAAAAAAAAAAGTTTAACAATGTCTTTAGAGCACAAATTAAGTGATTAAGTCATTATAAGATAAAATTTATACTAATAGATTATGGATTCGATTCCTTACCTTACGTAATAAAATAAAGTTTCTATCTATTATTTATTTATTTTTGTTAAAATCGAAAACACGAATAATCCCAATAAAAGCCTAATCATTCAACACAGACATTGCCTTGTATGAACAATTTGATAAATAATCTTTGTAGTATAATATAATATATAATAATATCTAAAAAAAAGTCTCGCTTTCAATTCACAACAAAAATGTTTGTTGGAAACTAAACGGTCTACACAAAATTAATAAATAAAAGAAATCATGAAATTTCAAATCACTACGAGTAGTAGCACACGTCAAAGGGAGGGGCCGTTTCAATTCAATCGTCCGGACTCAGGCCGGCCTTTTCTCTGCGTGGGGGCCCACAAATTTTGAAATTACAAACTCAGGCCTCCATGGCACGTGACTTGGGCCTTTTTCTTTTTCTCTTCCTAGTTTATTGCATTTTTGCAAATGCAGGCCATTCCACTCCACAATCTAAATTTCATTTTTAAGATTAATAAATTATTCCCCCTAGAAGCTGAATTGAGGATTACAAAAAATACCCCTACTTTTACTCGCTAATCAAGTTGGTGCATAATGATTAGACCTTTGGAAGTTCATAATTAGGGTAAGAATGGGCCATTCCCTCTCCTGCCTGCCCTCCTTTTATTTTCTTTTATTTAAAAAAAAATAAAAAAAAAAGAAATTGGCAAAGATAAAAAGAATTTTCTTTTAACTTTTAAAAGAGCAGACTCAACCAAACCCAATATTTTGTGCTCTTTCATTTATTAGCTGCAGCTGCGCCTATTAACTCATACGTCAGTCACAACATCATTAATTATGTTTTTTTCTTTTTTCTTCAACCCATTGAATCAATCAATGGCTAGAATCATCAAAAATCAAATGAAAGTACTCATCAGGGGACTTAGATTGAAATATTTCCTAACCAAATCAATGCTATATATAGCACCCTCACTCACCACCTCGCAGTGTGAGACTATTCCAACGAGAATTGTTTTATCATTTTTTAAAATTAACAAAGGTAACACAAAATGTAAACTTCTTTTTTTTTTTTTAAAAAAAATATAATATTTATTTAGATGTTTAAGCAAAAAAGGCTCTGGCATTTGGTTTGTATCGTAATTAATCATTTGGTTTAGATACACACACTTTAATGTGAACCCACGTGTAATATCTCATATATGTTAATTTGAAAGCTTATGTTAAGTTATGCAATAAAAGGAAAGTTGTGGGCTTACCTGATAAAATAAATAAATAAAAAGAGAGCAGGCCGCATTGCCACTTGCTAGATAACGGTTATATACAGATAGATTACAGTCACGGGGACAATTTGGTCATAATTTGAATTATCGTAAACCACTTTGAACTGACAGCTTCGCCCTTCGTCCACATTGCCAGGCTTCTCTCTGTTCAGTTCGCACGGTGTGTGTGTGTGTGTGAGAGGGAGAGGGAGAGAGAGACAGAGAGAGTCTGTTCGTGTTTCTGATATTCGAGACGGAGGAGAGGAAGATTGAGTCAATTGCTTAGCTTAGGCATGGCTGGTGGTTACGTTGGGATATTGATGTCAGATCCATGGCTGCAGAACCAGTTCACGCAGGTGGAGCTTCGGAGCTTGAAATCTCACGTGAGTCTCTGGAAACTTCTTGCTCGTATTCTACTCTGTGCCAATCTTCGATTTCTTGATCTCTCTTTTTTTTTTTTTTTTTTTCTATTTCGGAGTAAAAACTGTGGATGACGATTGAGTGCGGTTGTGTTTGTCGCAGTTCATGACGATGAGGCGAGAGAGTGGCCGTCTCACGCTCGCCGACTTGCCGGCAAAGATGTCCAGACTGAAACACGTCGGGGAGAATCTCACGGAACAAGAGAGGGCTTCTTTCCTTCGAGATTCATATCAAAGCTTGGACAACGATGTTGATTTCGAACTCTTTCTCCTGGTGAGCTTGGAGATGATTATCTCACGGAGTACAAATCCAAATTGTCTTGTATTCTTTTCATCAGAAGTACATATTCTGATAATTAATTCAGTTATCCATTTGGTTGCCAAGAAAATAAATTGAGTACTATGGATCTTATATCCATTTTCTGGACATCTAATGAAGAGAAGTTCGTCTAATAAGTAACCTTATAATAATTACTTGGCTGAGTCGATGTGGATTTTTTACTCAACTTTTGGAACTAGGATTCTAGAAGTGAAAAAGGATATAAAGTAACTAAAGAAAAAAAGCAAATTTTGTTTTGAAGTTGGATTAGGAAAATGAAACTATGGAGATGATTAAAGAGCTAGAATCCATTTAGCTGACCCCACATGTGGTGTGTTATTGTTGTTTTAGGAAAACGGAAGAAACTCAATGCAGATATTCGTCAAAAACATTTTTTTTTTAATTTCGTTTGATTATTTGAAGAAGATATGCATGTAATTTAATTTTCCTTTGTCTTGACAAATCCTGGTTAGCAATTGCAAGCATAGCATTAAGCAACATGAAAGGTGAGATTTCAAGATTTTGTTCTCTTTCTTTCCTAAGTTTAGTGGGAGTTGGGACCATGTGGGCAAAGGTTTTCAGATATTTGCAATTCAACTCTTGCAGTTTTCTTGGCATAAATTTGAGGTTGATTTTTGCAATTTGTGCTGGCCTTTTATTTTCCTGCTGACCTACCAGTTGTGAAATCAATATGTATACTGCAGGCATTCTAGAATTATGCAATTAAAGAGTGTGAATTTTTTGGGTGTCGGCAGGTTTATTTGAAATTCCAAGCCCATGCAACAGCAAAGATGGGCAGTGGTGCGAAGAATTCATCTGCATTCCTTAAGTCTCCAACATCCACACTGCTTCATACAATTAGTGAATCCGAAAAGGCATCATATGTTGCGCATATCAATAACTACCTCGCAGACGATGTGTTCTTGAAGAAATACCTTCCAATAGATCCTTCAACCAACGATCTCTTTGAAATTGCAAAAGATGGGGTTCTTCTCTGGTGATCATCTTAGATAATGATCTAGTATTAACTAAATAAGTTGAATACCTATATATAAACACATGTAACTTAGTTTGTGTTTTGTCTTCTTGAATTCAATAATTAGAACTTTTCTTTCTTTCTTTTTTGTTTCTGATGCAGTAAGCTTATTAATGTGGCAGTTCCTGGAACAATTGATGAGCGGGCAATCAATACTAAGAGAATGCTCAATCCATGGGAAAGGAATGAAAATCATACTCTCTGCCTTAACTCTGCCAAGGCAATTGGATGTACTGTAGTCAATATAGGGACAGAGGACTTTGTTGAAGGAAGGGTATGCATCCAATGCAAATTATAACGATGCTTCCTTACATATGTAAAATTTTATTTTCTGCTGCATTCATTGGGATACCCATTTCCAGCAACTTGATTTTGGTTCCACTTAAGAGCCTCTTCTCAAGCAAATATATATTATGTGATTTTCTGCAAAGCCAAGTAATATTGTATTGGAAATCATACTCTCTGCCTTACTCTTCCAAGGCAATTGGATATACTGTAGTCAATATAGGGACAGAGGATTTTGTTGGAGGAGGGTATGCTTCCAATGCAAATTATATCGATGCTTCCTTACATATATAAAAATTTCTTATATGCTGCGTTCATTGGAATACTCTTTTCCAGCAACTTGATTTTAATTTCACTTAAGAGCCTTTTCCCAAGCAAATATATATGATGTTATTTGCTGCAAAGCAAAGTAATGTTGCATCAGAGACTCCACTTTGATAGAATCTTGCCTCCAAAATTACAGGCCTGCAAAGAAAGTATTTTCTTCTTATGTCAAGATAGATTATTTCTTGGAGTTTCTTTAGTTTTATGTTGTTGTCTCACATACTTATGGCTATTTTTTAATGTTGTGATTTTTATTATTTGCCCAGCTTTTCCAAGTTCCTGACATTGTCTTCTGGTTTGAACTGCATTTTAGTAACCTTCATGTTTATGCTTTTGGTTAAATGATAAATCATTTTCAACTAACAATTTGCACCAGGTTGGTGCATTTTTTGTTTTATTTTTAGAGCTTTATGTGGGTTAGATTGAGTGGCTCAATGCTTTGTGCTACCATCCAAACTGAACAAAACCAGAGCATAATGTACGTAAAGAATCATCCCCATCTACTGGGGGTTAAATTAGGTAATGATTGTTATAGAATTTCCAATTAATAGGAGAAGGAGTAGGTTTAACTCAATGTGTCCAAAATTCGTAGTCTTGCCCAAACCAACACACATCAACTCAATGCTTACTAGCAAGAGTTTCTATTTTATGTAGCACTATATTTTAGGAATCTTCTTCGGGACCTTTGTTTATAAGTCTTATCATGTTTTTTTCATTCTAGTAGTTCAAGCTTTGAGAATTATGTCATACTTTGTTCTTGGCAGAGGCATCTAGTGCTGGGATTGATCTCGCAAATCATTAAGGTAAGATTCTTTCAGCTATGTATCCAAACCTTTCACAGATATTTCAATACCATGATTGTAAGCTTTTATTAGTGCAACTTCTTCTATGGTTAGCTAAGAAACTTTGTGGACTTGAAATCCATTAACCCAATTTAAGTGTTTGGTTCTTTAGCTTTTACCTTACTGTGGGTACAAATTTATTTATTAAACTTGGGCTATTTCAGATACAACTACTAGCAGACCTCAATTTAAAGAAAACACCTCAGCTGGTGCAGTTGGTTGATGATAGTAAGGTGGAAGAAAACTTATTTCATCTGAACTTTTTTGCTTTTTGCAATTACTAGTTCATGGTTTTACAATTGCAATTTATCTAATATGAAGGCTTGTTCCTATATTAGGATGTAGAGGAGTTGATGAGTTTACCACCGGAAAAGATTTTACTAAGGTGGATGAATTTTCAGCTGAAAAAAGCAGGATACAACAAAATGGTCACAAATTTCTCTTCTGATATAAAGGTAACTGAGAGTGAGTTGAGAATAAATCACGATAGTTTTTTTGTGGCTGCCCATTTCCATCACTTGACATTTTTTTACTTTTGAGCAACTATGTTTTGTAGTTTATCTTCTCTTATAAAAAGATTTGTTAGCATAAACATGTGCTGGTTTCTGCCCCTTTTTCCTTCATGTAGTGGTTAAAATCTTTATTCCAACTCACTACTTTTTGACTGTTGAATCTCTTTAATTTAAATAGATCAAGGATGTGGATATACAAATATGAATCACTTGAGCTGTAATTTGAAGCTAAAATATTGAAACATCCTGTGATGATTCTACTTAGCTTTCTGTACTTCATTGTGATAAATTAGAATTAGCTATAAATAACTGAAAGAATTCTCAAATCTTAATAAATAAATAAAATAAAGCAAATAAACCTGAAAAACCTGATAATATAAGTTCTATTTTATACTGAAATAGTGCTAGGAAGTCAAATATCACTTGTACAAGGTATGAAAATAACAATTTAATAAACTGCCAGGTTATTCATTCCCAACTCAAGTCTTAACAGGAGTTGAAATCTTGGGTCTGGTATCCTGGGGAAAGTAATTTCCTTGTTGAAACCCCTAGCAATACTTTTGTTTAAGATTCAATCATTTAACATCAAGCACCTAGTGTAACTTTCTCTATGATAATTAGCAGGTTCTACCAACATGGTCTATCTCCTTGAAGGTCTCATGGTTGCACTTGCACTTCTCATTAGTTCATTGATCCAATTTTATTCTATGTTCACACGTGTTCGTGACAATCTTGTTTTCCTGTTCTTATTTATTCTTTCAATATTGTACTTTTTATTTGCCATGTCATAGTATGAACCAACTGTATATCATTGGTACTATCCAAGACGTGCTTGAAGAAGTCTTCCATTTAATTTGATTATCACTTTTCATTTGAGTGATAATAGAGGAGACAATATCCTTAACTAATCTTTTAAGAAAGCCAAATGGAGAAAATACATCCATGCAGCTGACCCCATGTAAGTGGGGCAAAGTCTTGCTGGGTTGAGTGATTGTTTTTGTTTCTGGCTAGACATTGTAAAGCAAGTCAACTTGTAGTCATGGCTATATATATATTTCTTCAATTATTTTAACAAGACATGCCTCAGATATAAATACTGGTAATTTTATCTGATGTAGTTTTTGAATAACCAATATCCTTTCCCTGCAGGATGCCGAGGCTTATGCTCATCTGTTAAATATTCTTGCACCTGAGCACTGTAATCCATCTATATTTTCTGTTAAAGGTCCTCTAGAAAGAGCGAAGTTAGTTCTTGAACATGCTGATAAGATGGGGTGTAAGAGATACTTAACTGCAAGTGATATTGTGGAAGGTTCTCCAAATCTGAATCTTGCTTTTGTGGCGCATGTCTTCCAGCACAGGTAAGAATGAGCCTATTTCACACATGCAATGAAATTCATCTAAAATGTTTACCTGTTGATTCTTTCATGGAAGGAATCTTGTGAAGGATATGATCCTTTATTAAAGTATCTTAGTCTCTCTCATAAAGCTGCGAACTTAAGCATTCATGTCAGTTTGTCAAAATGTTTCAACATGTCTGCTTACAGTATATGCATTTTTTGAGGCGTGAAAATTTGCCATTTACAGGAAAAAAAAAAAAAAAACATTTGCAAACTGAATAGAATTTTGAATTCGTGCTAAAGGTTAGTGTTCTGGATTCCTGTCTCTTCACCTTTTTGCTACTAAATCAATCATATGAATATGATTGGCTTTAACTCCTTTTGACTTTCATGGAAAGATTTGCCTTTATCTACCTTAGGAAATATTGACTCTAGGTGTGTTTGTTTAATTTTCTATCATTGTTCCCGTATAATTGCATAAATATGTCAATGTAGTTTAAAAGTATTTCTTAGATCAAAGCGCCTCTAATGCAAAGTATTGATTGGACTTGGCAATGATGTTAATGATAACAAAGTCATTAGCAGCATTTCTTGGGGGGATTGATTGGGCTGTCATAGTCTAAATCAACCATTCTAGATTTGCTTATTTATGGATAGGAGCTAATTTTGCTGGCATGGTGAAAATTTCTTTTTGCTCATATTTTAGCTATTAAGTAGTGGTTCGTGGATATGCTGACTATATTTCTTGATCTGTAGGAATGGGCTTTCAACCCAATCGAAGCAGATATCTTTTCTTGAAAGCCTACCTGATGATGCATTAATCTCTAGAGAGGAGAAAGCATTTGGGTTTTGGATAAACAGTCTTGGAAATTCAACATACATTGACAATGTCTTTGAAGATCTTAGAAATGGGTAAGTATCTTACTGACTGTAAGACAGAGCAGACTTTACTCCTATTAATCATGAACTTAAAATTTAGAACTTTGAACATACTTCCTGAAGAAAGTAAAAGAAGGGAGAACTGGGGTGCTCATCTGTTATCTCAATTGAGGATAAAAACCTAATTATGGTGTCAAAAAGTTGGACTCTGTTCTGAATTTTCAAAAACTTGGAAACTGAATATGTTCTCATAAAAATTGAAGCATGTTGATGGCTAAATGTTATTTATACTAATTGAAGAATGTCCTTGCCCCTGAATGTTGCTTAGTTGCGTCTTGCTTCATGTTATCTTCACTCTTAAAGAAATTAGTCCTTATACAGGTGGTTGCTCTTAGAGACCCTTGACAAAGTGTCACCAGGGATTGTTAATTGGAAGATTGCTAACAAGCCTCCAATTAAAATGCCATTCAGAAAAGTAGAAAATTGCAACCAAGTAGTGAAGATTGGGCAACAACTGAAATTTTCCCTTGTAAACATTGCTGGGAATGACATAGTTCAGGGAAACAAGAAATTGATATTAGGTATGTGCTCAATTGTATTTATCATTGGTATTGCTATGATCTCTTGCAATCCATTGACATATTTAATGAATGCTCAGCATGTATAAATTAAATTGAAATATTTTATATTTCTGCTATAAGATAAGAATTTCTGAATAAAGAATGTTGAACTTTTAACTTTCAGCTTATCTATGGCAACTGATGCGATACAACATACTTCAACTTCTAAAGAATTTGAGATTCCATTCCCATGGGAAGGAAATTACTGATGTTGACATTTTAAAGTGGGCTAACTCCAAAGTAAGGAGTTCAGGGCACCAGAGTTATATGGCTAGTTTCAAGGTATTGTGTTGACGTCTATCTCTAGTCATGTTATGTGATCACAAATGTTGTTAGGCTGTAAATTTTAACTTCTAGAACTAAATTCAACTAGTAATTGTTTGTTAAGTTCCTGTTGTGGAGTGAAAAAGGCACTCTGTATGCTACTAGTCGTTGGAGTGAGGATGCCAAAGGCAAGAGGTTCAGATAGATACTAAAGCAATCTGGAGGATGTAGAGTACACAGAGTGATAACAATGCAGAAAATTAATGTGATTTAACTCAACAACCTATGTCCACAATCCCACCACAAAGAAATAATCCACTAACCAAAACCAAACAAGCATACCTCATGTCTTTAGATAACTGGTCACACTACACACTAGGACTTTGGTCATCAAGCTATGGAACACAAGACACACAACACAATAATCTAGGTATATCACTCCACAAATAATTGGGAGTGGTCCATCATTCACTGGACCAAGTCTGCCTGTTTATAGGCTTCAAATCACAGTTATAAGGAGGTTAGGTCTCCTAAACCTATATTAATCCTTAATCAAAATCACCATCTGATAAAGGATTATCTGAGAGATTTAATCCTAATCAAATTAGAATTTGAGGAGTTATCTCAACAGGTGTACATTCTCGAATGCCAACTGGCATGCTATGATTGTGAGGGTAGTCACTTTAGTACCCCCAAAATCTTTTAGTCAGACTATAATGAGCCAAAGCCTCTAGGTGGGAAGGGCAACAATGGTGACAAGCCTTAGCTGACCACCAAACTGCAAGGCACCAACTAGCCCTGTTTAGGGAGTTGATTTGGCTCTTCCTCAGGAGTCCCATGGTGTAGAATATTTTTATAGGATGAGGAGATAAAATTGATATTTGTTTGGTATACTCAATAAACATTATAGACTTTAAGTGGTTTGTCAAAATTGTGTATGCAAATAATTAGATAAAAGTTCATGAATTTGTCATTGCAACCTGATATCACTGATAACATACATCATATTTCAAAATTCTTAACAACCGTAGAAAACTGCTTTTTAGGTGGTTAAAATGTATCGGAGATATAAGTCCGTGTACACATATTAAAAATTTGGAATTCAATTCTATACTCAATAAACACTAACTGTAAGAAAGTCAAACTTTAATGTATTCTGACCTTACTCAATTAGATCGACAATATTTCCCAAGCCCAAAGAGTTAGGTTCTGAAAGTTATATATGTTAAGATATACTTAAGTTCACATAGTTGCAGTACAAGATATAGAATTTTTCAACCAAGAAGACAGAACCTCTCAAGTTTAGATTTCTTAATCTCTTAATCTAATATCACTAAATCTTACTCCATAATTCCTGATATCAATGTAATCTTCAAACAATTACAAATAATGTCCTGAAGATGTGTTCTATTCATAAAGCTTTAGTTCCTAACACTAGACTTCCTCATCTCTAATCTAAGAACATGATTATGCACTGTAATTAACAGAAGAGACCTTGACTTACCTAGATAATAAGATTGCTTCTAGAGAGGAGGTAACGTATCTTGCTCTCCTTCTCTATCTTCTAGAGATAATTGTTGGTAAACAATAAACATAGGTTATTTTGTTAGACAAAAACCTTCCACTATTTTTTAAAATCATGATTCCCATGTACTAAATAATATTTCGAAGCAAATATTTTTAAGGGGGTCTTGCACTATCAAGCCAACACAGTTGTGCTTCACGTGAATAACTAATGTTATGAAATTTGACCAGATTAAACTTGGTGGATAAATTTGGATGTATTTGTATTTGACAAGTCAGGATTTGTATTTGAACATGGGTCATAAATCTGATCCATTGCAGCTGAACGCAGTAACAGGATTGTAGTTTTCTGGACAACATTCAGATCATTTTAACCTGATTCTGAAGCAATATGTTTTCTGCACATCAAAGTTTTTGCTGCCTTGTTCATGACTTCTAGATTATGTAAGAAATACCAAGTCACATTATCAATTCTGTAGTCTATTTCTTCAGAAATTGAACACAATGGAGAATGGTGACATTTGCTTCTAAGGTTTGCAACAACTGCAATTCTAGTTAATAGAAAAATTACTATCTCAATTTTACAGGATAAGAGTTTGTCAGATGGAAAATTTTTCCTCGAGTTACTAAGCGCTGTAGAGCCTCGAGCAGTTAACTGGAGTCTCGTAACAAAAGGAGAAAATGGTATGTCTTCTTCTTAACATTTTTTTTTTAAATCAAAATGTTTGTTTGGGTTTACCTTAAATCAGTTATTGGCTGTAGGCGTATTCTGAATTTTCTGTTTCTGAGTTTAGTGGTTTGGCACTTAAATACTTTTATTTGAATGTGTTGCTGTAATGTTAGTCCAGGATGGAGAAATATGATCTTTGTATATGGCAAAGAATTTAATGTAATTACCTCATTCAATGGTGTGCTGATTCACCCTCTAGGTTGGCTACCACAAAATTTTGAATGGTATATATGTGTTAGTTATGGGAGGGGCAAGGTATCTTAGCAACAGTAAGGTTTTTTTTTTTCCCTGACTGAAATGCAATAGGTTAGGGGCAAATAGCCTCTTTGAAGAAAATACAAGGGGAAGGATGGGTACAAATACGACCCTCTTCGAACCCTCAGAAAGTGGGTAGCTTTGATATATGTTAGTTATGGCTGCATTGGGATTATTCAAGATGGAATTTTGTGCAATATTAATATATTCCTTTTGATCTATTTATTCGGCTTTTAGGTTCATACTGCTGCTACTATGTTTGAAAATGATTGTTTTATTTTTTCAAATTTTGGCTGTATAGAGGAGGAGAAAAAGATGAATGCAATCTACATAATCAGTATAGCAAGGAAACTTGGATGTTCAATATTTTTGCTGCCTGAAGACATAACTGAGGTACTTCCGAAATCCTGAAATTTTAACCCATGGTTTTTGTTGTTATTGTCTTGATCATGATTCTGCTTATCTAAAGATATTGGTGCCATGTGAGGGAAATGGGACATGACTCTGAATCAGCTGGGCCCATCTAAGGCAGCTGAATTTGGGTTGGTCTATTTATCAATTTAATAAAGAAGGGAAACCTCCAAGATATTCAAAAAGACTGATTAGGAACAAATTAAAGTCTATTAATTTGCTGCCCGGTAGACTTTATTAAAATGTATGGATTTAGGATTTTTCGTCACTCCCCTGTGACTGCAAGTGACCCCAAGAGCTTTGGATGAAAGTCAAAGATCTTCTATTGAACCAAGTAACCTCTAAATCTAGATGACCCCTTTCCATTTTGACTAAGGACCTATAAAAAACCTACGTGAGATGAACAATCTCATCGTCTAGCGCACCTTCAGACTTGGGATTTTTGATAAATAATGGCACATCTTTGTCAGGTAAATCAAAAGATGATTCTCACGTTGACAGCAAGTATCATGTTTTGGTTCTTGAAACAACCTGTTGAAGAGAGGCCATGCGGAGCTTCAGACAGCGAGAGTGGAAGCCAATCAGAGACAACCTCAAGCACAACAACAGACGACACCGCTTCTGAGTCATCGACAGATGACAATTTGAATAGATAGAAACTGATCATCCACTCAATTTTAGGTTCCCTATGCCAATGTATCTTGTGATAGTTCTTACAATTTATTTGTAAACCGACTGCTTTTGTTTCTTTATGTCAATGTTTCACTAGTTTAATTTTTGGCTTTTCTTCTCTCTCTTCCCTAAGTTTGAAAGCACGTAATTATACATGAAAATTTGATGATACTAATGCAAACTTGATTGGCTTAATGTAAATATTGTTTTATAATTTTCGAGACACTAATATTATGTACAATATAAAGAGTGTTTTTCTACCTTACACGTAAGGTGAGTATTATATAACATAAATGATGAATTAGATAATGTGAATTTAAGTATTTATATTATATAACATATCTTTTACATTATATAAAATACTCTTTATGGTGTGAAAGATACTATTGCCTTTTAATATCACAGAATTTTTCTAAACTATTTTGTCATAAATTATTTGTCATCTTAATTTTAACATACTCAATTAGGGTACTATTGCCTTATTTAAGGCAAAATGTTAATTTCTTCCTTCCTTTATATATACAAGGCATAGTAAAATAGGAAAATAGTGGGGAGTCAACAAAAAGTCAGTTTAGTGGTCCTCCTAGCCAGAAAATACAAGCATGTGAAAGATCTTGATAAACCCAAGTTATGAGATTAGTTAAGGAGTCTTAGTTCTAAAGGCATTGGTGTTTATCAACAACCCATGGGCAGGCTGGTCCTACCATGTTCCTCTTTTGCTATTTGAGAGACACCCCTTTCCACAGTAGTACTAGCTCCTATCAGGCATGCATGTGTCAATTTTGATTTGAAATTGAATCCCAGGGCTTCTTCTTATCTAATTTTTCCACTCCAGAGGTTGATGATGATACTACTGGATGGTGGATGGAAAACGCTGACTCATCAGTTTCATCCTTTCCCAGAAAGATTTCTCTTTAATTATTTCCACAGGGAACATTTTCTTCACATCTAGACGATTTTTCCTTCCCAATAAATTAAATGTAAAAATGAAATAGTAATAATTACTCAATTACTTATATATCCACAATAGATATTCAAATAATAAATAATATTATTGGTCTTTAAATTTTATATTTTATAACAAATTATCTCATAACAATTATTAAATTTTTAACCTCCTTATAATTTAATCTGATAAATTTTTTGTCAAAAAATTATGATATTATTGATACTTAAAATAAAAAAAAAAAAGTAACAATTGTCAATGGTCATTGTCGATTACAGACCTAGTGACAAAAGAACCCATTGTTGGGTTTGTTCTTCTTCCTCATCAAAAATCGTTTGGTTTAACTCTTTCCTTTAAATTTTTAAATTTTTTTTGTCAAAATTAAAAAGATTATCCTATTCACTTAATAGATGTGAAATTTTTTATATATATATTTGTACAAAATGTTCGAAGTGTTAAATGAAAGGCATCAAGAACAGTTGTTTTTAGTTTTTATTTTTTATATTTTATATATCAAAAATATGATAATTTTTTGATAATCTGATGAAATTTTTAAAAAGTGATTAAATCGTAACAAGACTGAAAGTTTAATAGTTGTTATAAGAGAAATTAAAATTAAAGAACCATTTAGCCGATATTAAAATTACAGTCCAATATTTTATTATGGAATAACATTATTTTTATTTTTTTTTGCTAATTATATTATTCAATTTCACCCATGACTAAATAGTTTCCATATTATTCTCATAGAAGAGTCCTATACTATACACCACCAACATATGCTTGATGATGATTCTCCTTTTCTTCCTTTTCTCTTTCATTGGCCTAAATAATTTATGTACACATTTGTAATAAATTACAAACATAAAATTGGGTTATGATAAACTTTTCTTCTTTAATTCTGCAAATTCTTGTGAGATTAATTAAAGATTCATATTTAAGTTCTGTGACCACCTTCTCAATGGGTTATAACCTAACATTGTTTTCATTTGAAAAATGTCACATATATGTTCACTCAAAACTCAAAAAGTAATAATTCAAAATGATTTATAAATTTATACAATTAAATACTATACTCATAAGGTGTTTGACTAAGCTTATTTTTTTTATCAAAGAGAACTTATAAGTTCTTTTAACAAATTAATATATTTTTTTAATTATTTGGTAAATAACTTTTTCAAAAGGTGGTATTCGCCTAACATTATTAAAGAGCTTATAATTAAATTATTTATAAAAAGCTCTTGTTGACTAAATAAAAATTTGATTTTTTCTATCAAAACTCCTATAATTTAAACTAAACCTAATTAAACACCCTCTCAAAGACCTTTCTAATAAATATTTAGAAAAGGAATAATGCTATTGGTATACCTTTGTATACACATTGGGCTACACAAAGCTGTACCAATGACAAAAATATCTCTTATGAGACGCATAGAGGCACGTGAGGCGCATGGAGAGGCGCAAGGTATTTTGGTCATAATACCCCTTGTGTAGTCCAAAATGTACAAAAATGATGTACATGTAGCATGATTCAAATGAAAGAATATGTGGCCGTGTCTATATGAATGCGATAATGTAAGTTCTATGCATTTCAGGTGATAAAGATTAGGTGAGAGTAAAAGAGGAATGCATCCTAGTTAATTTTCAAAATATATATATAAGAATATCACGTCCCAACAATTGCATTTTATAAAATGGAACCTAAAAGATTACCATAAATTAAAATGACTTAAAAGTATAAAATTTATTTTATATAGCCCAGAAAGGTCTTCTTCTTCTTTTTTTTTTTTTTGTTTCTTCTCATGAAAGGCTTGCTTTATAAGAGGCCAATTTTTTTCATAATTAAGATAATCCAAACTCCAACAAGATACAACAGAGCTCACTGAGCCAGACAATATCCTCAAGGATGTGGTTATTATTTAGTGGCATGCACTCCTATGCCTAAGCATAATTATGAGCTTACCATACGACCTCTAGCTAGTGGAAGATGATCTTTCTTGATCGATGAAAATAAATCCAACACTATCTATATAAAAAGGTAATTAATATGCAATATATATATTGCATTATAAACTATTTTAATATTTTTTTTTTTTACTTCTAATATATTGGGTGGACAAGGAAAAACTCACATTATCACTAATTTTAGTAATATTTTTGTATAGAAAATTAACTTATTCTTTGTATAAATATTAAGATTATTATATATAAATGGATTAATTACATATATACGTTAGGTTGTTGGTGTTGGTTCAAAGTTTAAGCATCTTCTTTTTCTTTAATGACACAGTTGCAGCATCATTAATAGTAGGTGGCAAGTAAAGTGGCTTGCTTAAGTGTAGGGATAGGGATAGCTAGGGAGAGATTCTTGACATCTCTTTATGCCTTTATTAGGCTTTGTTGACAATTAGTTCATAAATAACCCACTCAACCAACACTACATATATGCACAATTTTTCTTTACTATACATATATATTAGCAAGAATTAGATTCAATCTTAATGTGCAAGTCATCATTCAAAGACCAACACCCGTAACAAAGTAAGAATTAATTATTTAATTTTTCTTCCACTCTTTTTCAATATTCAATCTTCAGTTTATAATAATATATAATTCAACCAGCTGGTATTTGATTCTTAATTAATGAATTAGAATCTTAAAAATTCTATACTCTTATCAACATTTTTTTGTCTAGAAAATAATTCATCAAGGAAGGCCTAATTAAGCCAAGCAAGCACAAACAAGAATATATGTGCAGAGACCCTATATATATTCATGCAATGCAAGGGGAATAATGATGAAACCTAGCTAAGACATACACAATGAAAAACCCAAGTCTCTAGCCAACCAAATGCCAAAGCTTATGGCAAAAGCTAACTTGTTTAGTCGCCTAGCTAGCCATACATACGATGACTCGATGCCCTCGATCGTCTGTCTGTCATTCTTAATTAGAGCCCCCCAGTTTTGGCTTGCGTCATTGCTATAGTTTTAGTTTGTCTTGGCCTCCCGGGGGTTTGCTTAGTAGGTTTTCTGGTTTGTCTTAATTTGTTTCGTCAGTCTTTATTGTTTCTTTCTCAGCTAGCTAGCTAGGCTTCGGCCTTAATTTTTGTTTCTAGTAAAAAATAAAGCGTAAAAGCCCCAGACGAACAACTGTAATCTGCCTTCCGCGTGGCAAAGGGACTAACTAACTTAAAAGAATGGAGACCGAAGCAAAGGCAAGCAGCAAGCGAGCCAGATGTAGACCTCCCAATACAACAGCAAGAGACCACATATGGGCATAAGACCCGGCGGGGGTGGTTGGGGGGGGTGTTGTTCTAACAAAAAGACTACAAAAGCACAAATAAATTAAACGCTGAAACTAAAAAACCAACAAAGAACTGAGCAGAAAAAACAAGAAATCTAAATACCAAACGCAAACGCCATGGCCATGGGCCAAACATTTGAACTTCTTCATCAGCTGCAGCACCAGCAAATAACCAAAGAGCCAGCTATTCTCTATGTAAACATTACTTTCTATTACCAATTTTGTTCTCCATTTACAGTATTTTTGTAAAAAAAAAAAAAAAAGAAAATGATCAAAGAACAGCATATATATCCAGTTTTCTATATGTTTGTGTGCCATTGATACGTACCGCTAGATATATATTTCTCCTTTTTTTATTTTTAAATTAATTATTGATGAGATGACAATAAACCCACCACAATCACTATTTTTTTATAAGCAAACTATATATGATTTCATATAATCATGATCATACATATCAACTATTAATTTAGAGTTGATAATTAGTATACATATATAATTATTATTAATAGACTATATAATTTCATATAAAATGTTTATTTATAAATCATTATACATATATAACACCATGCTATTAATACTTTATTATCACAATCATCTGAGACAAGATAATTAATATAAGTAATAATAAACCAACCAGTCTTTAATCTTTCTAGCAACTTAATTTAGACTATTTCCGTCACCACCACAACCACTAGTATTAAGGTGTCGCTTTCTAAAAGAACAAAAAAAAAAAAAAATAGAGAAAGAGAGAATACTATTAGGAGATAATTGTAATCATAAATAATAATAATAATAACAACAGCAGCAGGAATTACCAAACAGGAAAGAACAAAAAATGGAACCAAAATTATGAAGAGAAGAGGGCCCCACTAATCTCTCAAGTGGGCAAGGGAACCATGTGCCATCATATGGTGGTTGGGCCTCTCAAGCCCCCACAATCCAAAAAAAAACAAATAAATTTAAAAAAGAAAAGAAAAAGAAAACTCACTTTTTTCACCTCCAAATCCCAAAATGCTGAAAATGAAACATCAAACTCATTATTCATTCAATTATGCAAATAATACACATTAAAAGGATTGATTCCCCCAACATCCCCTCTCTCACTCTCTCCTCACCTCCCATTTTCAATCCCTTATTCTTCTTCCTTTCCTTTCCATTCCTCTCTCTCTCTCTCTCTCTCTCTC
This sequence comes from Diospyros lotus, assembly GCF_014633365.1. Classification (NCBI taxonomy): domain Eukaryota; kingdom Viridiplantae; phylum Streptophyta; class Magnoliopsida; order Ericales; family Ebenaceae; genus Diospyros; species Diospyros lotus. Next base: position 32,395,385 of record NC_068340.1, on the reverse strand, counting down.
TCTCTCTGGTTTGGCACAAAATAGAATAGATTTGGTGTCAGAGAGAAGTCAGAAAAACTCAAGTTTCCTTTTGTCCCTCTGAGCAAGGAGGACCCTTTGTGTCAGAAAAAAAAACTCTTGGTCTCGACCAGTTTTTTTCTTCTTTCATTCAATCCAAGAAGCCAAGCCCTAGCTTATATATATAGCCGTATCTATATATACACAGGTAGTTTCAGTTTGCTTCCAACTCTCTCCAAAACCCTAAATTTTGCTTCTCTCTCTCGTTCTTAACACACACACACACACGCACACTCTTCTTTTGGTCTCCATGGCTCCTCAGGGCTTGTCAATGAAGCCTGGTTCCATCAGATCCAGGTTTGCTTATGGGTTTCTGAGAGCACTAAAGAGACTTAGCAAGCGAAGAAGGCCCATTTCATCATCGTCCCCAAAAAGGATTTTTCATGGCTACCGTATCGTGAAGATGGCAGCCGATGCATCAATGGCTTCTGCAGTGGGGTCGAGGAGAGCATGGAGCCGGGCAATGCTCAGAAAACTTCGATGCGGGAGGAGAAGACGCTTCGTGATGAGGAGAAGAAGAGAAGTAGTGGTAAATAAAGTTGGATCAAAAGAGTTGGGTTTTGGCCAAACTGATGAGCTTCGCAATCTGGTCCCCGGCGGTGAAACCATGGATTTCTGCAGCTTGTTGGATGAAACTGCACATTACATAAAATGTCTCACCACCCAGGTACAGGTCATGAGAAGTATTGTCTATTTCTGCTCCTGAATCTATGTTACATAAATAGAAACAATGCAAATAAATCCAGTCCAGAGAGAGAGAGAGGAATTATGATTTTCGATGATGATAAAGCTGCGGTTGAAAAGTTGGAGTTCTGGCAAAAAGGGAGAGGTTGAAGAAGGTGGGTCTTGAAGTAGCATGTAGACAGAATATTGGACTTTATGTGTGGGTGTGTGTTGCAAGAAACTGATGATGGGTTACATTCCCTGTGAATTAACACATCTTGTTCTAGATTAATATTTATGTGTGTGTATATATATATACATATGTGTACTGTTAGTTATATCAGAGTTCTCTTGATCCTTTTTCCCCCTTTAATTTGTTTCACAAATATGAAGAGACCTCATCTTCCAATATTAAAGAAGACTTGTGCTGACTTTGATATATATAAGTGTTGCAGGTGCAGATATATATATATATATATAGGAGGCATATCAGAAATGATACATATATATATATACACACACACCTATATGCAATTATAGATAATCTATGTTCTATAAATAATTGGAAGATCAGAATATGATTTATTCCTTCAAGTACAATCACCAAATATGTAAAAGAAAAAGAACCAAAAGAGGAAGAAGAAGAAGAAGAAGAAGAAGAAAGAAAAAAATGTTGTCATAGATCGGTGAATGCATGGGTCCAAGGATTAGACTAATATCTTCCTGTTTTGTGGGAATGTGCTGACAAAACCATGCTTCTACTGTATTCATCTTTTGTGAGGTTTTGTCATGCATCCAACTGTCTGGAATCACTCATTACCAAATTATTCAATTCTTTACTTTCCCATCAAACAACATTGTCAACTTTCTCCTGTACCACAATTCCTGTGACTTTCTTTTTAATGAGAATTTCTGTGAGTTTTGGAAAGATTGACTTAATATTTCAGCTTTTCTAAAAAAAAAAAAACAAAACTTGAACTGGTCTGCAATTCTACATTTCCATGTTTGACGTCAAAATTTTATTCTTTTTTCTCCAGACCAACATGCTAAACTTATGCAGCAAATCAGATGGGCGCTTTTATACAATTCTTATAAGATACAAAATTTAATGCTTATAACTATTTGTCTCCTGTTGACATGCTCAGATTTTGGGGGTTTTTTGGAGGTAAAAACTTGTATAGAATTTTGTTTCTTTCTTTAAATTCTAAAAGAAAACACAAAAATTGTTAACAGTAGGTTGGTAATGAAAATAGAAATACAGTGCATATTCTATATAAAGAACATGTATAATATGTGAGAACTGATTCTTCTTGTTTTACTGTCATAATCCACCATAGAAACTAATGACCTCAAGATTCAACTCAGTGTATTCACAGTAAATCCTCGATGGTTAGATTGTCAATAGTTGAATGAAATCTAGAACTCATATTAAGTGCAAAAAGTTGTGTAGAAGGGCTTCGTATTTTTAGCTGGGAGAGAATGATAGTGCCATATATATGCTATTATTCCACCAAGAGTTAGATTCCTTTCAGGATTTGGATCCCATCTTCTCCATTTCAAGCATGGAAAACTTTTTCAACCAATGGTTGCTCATTCTACTTGGAAACTTGCAAGCAAGCATTAGTTTGGGATGTTAATTACTGCATATTGGCAGGAAAAAAAAAAAATCCTCAATTGTGAAGCTGAGTTTCTTTGAAGGAAGATGCTATATATATACTCTTCTGGCTACTGGTATTTTTAGCTATACAAGTTAATTTGATGATTTTTTTTTTATTTCAATATAATCCACGACAACATATGATCACACTCTCGTTAAAAATTTTATACAAAGTTTTTTATATAATTAATTATTTTTTAATTGTGGGTATATATGAATAACGACAAAAAAGGTAAGGGTATGCAAAAATGAAGGTACTGGGATTTTGTTTGCTTGAAACAGAGAACAGATTGAAGTGTTAGGTGATTTACGTATTTTAAATGAGTAAATATTAGCAACTGATATTTGACAGCTATAACAATGGTGGACATTTGGGATAATGAAGAATGGAGTATATATAGGTTTTGAATTAATAATGTTGTGAAAGTCCTTGTTGGGTTTCCAACTTCCTGCCTCCTGTCCAGTGGAATATTAAAACACAAAAATTATTCCATCTGTTTTGTGTTTTCTTTTTTGCTGCTTTAATTAGAATCCAACACATATGAAACTTTAAAAATACATTTGCTTTTTTGCGGGTCTTATTTTCATGCATATATATAATTAGTGTTTAGTAAAAATTTTAGGTAGTTAAAATTAATTGTGCAAAAATAGTATTCATCAAACACCTTTGATGCATATATAATCAAGCATGCAATTTAGAAATAGTAACATATTAGTTTAATAGGAGATTCCCTAAATTTGAGTTGGATTACTTAACGAAATGCTGTCCAATGCGTTTAAGTTAGATGAAGTTAGTGAGAGAGAAAAGCATTCCTTTCAGCTGAAAACCCAACATTCAGCCCTTCAACTCTATACCTACAACTTCAGTGAAGATTGGTTTCTGTTTCTGTTTCCGTTAAAAATAGTAACAAATGCATTAGGGTTTTGCTGAGACAGACGTAGGGTTGGTATATAATCGTACCCGCATGAATCGTTTAGAGCAGCCTTACTTTAGTTACTTTGTGAGGTTGATAACTTATATATAAAAAATAACTTATTTGATATGACTAAAATTATTATATAATTAACAACATATTAATTCACTGACACACTGTATCCCGTGTTAACTATTTATCATGATCAAATTTTAACAAGTTTCTTTATCTATGAAAACCAAAAAAATATATGCTTCGTGTTAAGGCGTAAAAATATGTAGTATATTATTTTATATTTGTGTCTCCTTGCATGCTCTAATTAACCTTTTGTAGTAAAAGTGTAAAACATTATTATTATAATTTTAGGGAGAAACATATATTTGTGTGATAACTGAAAAGCTGGAAAAAAAAAAGTTGCAAAAGGGGTGAGTATTTGGTCTCATGAAACCGAATAAATTGAAATTGTGTAAAAAATCGAATCAAATCGAATCGAATCGGCCAAATAAACATTCAAACCGAACAAATCAAATATTGAAGAAATCCAACAAAATAATAATAAAAAAAAAACAAACTGACCAAAAAAACAGCAAAACCAAGCAAAAAAAAAAGAACCCAAACTATATATGAGGAGATATCCCATTCTCGCAGGAAAGCTGTTACCCATCCAAGTAAGAAATAATGGCAATTATGGTGGTATCAGCAATACAAACTAAGAAGCAAATCATGGATGAAGAGATTGAATGCTGAAATATATATGAGGGATAGTCTGTTAGAATGCGCTCATATATTGATTTAATCATAATCTATATATATCATCAGAAATCAATATTAAAACAATTGAAATTTCTAACTTAAATAATTAAAAATTGAAACTACAAGAATTATACAAACCCACCTCTGTTTGAAACCTGAAGCCAAACGTAGACGAAAAAGACAATTTACAGATGAGAGTTCATCAGTGTTGAGTTGCAAAATGAGAGGGATGAAGACAAAGGAGAGGGATGAAAAACAAAAGAAGATGAAGAAGATGACGATCGACGATGGCGATGGCAATCGTAGACAATGGTCGGAGCAAAAGATGAAGGGAAAGCATCAAGCTAGCTCAATTGAAACAAGGAAAAAGAGGAAGGGTCAGAGTTGGTGGCTACACTACAAAAAAGGAGTATTTTGTGATGATTTTTTTTTTTTCCGGCTAAAATCACTACTAATTTAGATTGAAATTTAGCTACGATTTTGTTATACGGCTACTAAAAATAAAATACTTAATTAAAAAATCAAACAAACATTCAAATTTAGCAACGGTTTGAAAATCATTGCTAAATGTTACTAACCACCACAAAAAATGCTTCACGACAGCTGTATCTGCTGTAGTTTTGAAAACCATTACAAACAGCTATATCTGTTGTAGTTTTGAAAACCATTGCAAAATCACTTTGTGACGGTTAAAACCACCGCAAAATGACCAAAAAAAACCATTGCAAAAGTGCAATTTTGTTGTAGTGCGAGTTGCTCGTCGAAGTAAAAAAGAAAGAAAAGAGTGGGTCGATTGCGAATCGTTAGTCGGAGCGAAAAGGAAGGGGAATAATGGTTCAATTGCTGGTCATCTATCATAGTAAATAGGAAGGGGATGCCAAAAAGGGTCAAAATTAGTCAAAGACGAGAGACTTAGATCAAATTGCAAAGGAAAGGCCGAAGAGGAAGGTGAAAGGGTTGGTTCGATTTTTTTTTTCTTCAATTCTTCTATTCTGTAGAAGTTCTAGTAAAAAATAATGTCGTTTGACAATTTTGATCAGTTCAGTAATTCCAATTTTTTTTTTATACGAAAATCAAATCGAACTAAAATAATTAAAATTGTCAAACTTAAAAACCTAACATAATCGAATCGACCCTTAGCTTGAACCAAACCAACAATGTTGATATTTTCGGTTCGATTATTTTGATTAAACCAAAATTTTGCTCATCCTTTGGAGAGCTCAATTTGATCAAAATGCAAATATTTGAAGTTAAATATTTTTAAAAAAAGAAATGATGTGGAAATAAAAACATTTTTACATGTCAAGATGAAAAACAGTCACGAAAATAGCTAGTAACTAAAAGCTAAACTTGTCAATTAGGATTTCCATTATTATGGAGATATCTTTTACATAAAAATTTATGTCAGTACCAATTATACCAATGAGCAATATCTATTCACTTTTATCCCCTCAAAATTATTATGTTATTTATGCTGCGTAATATAATGTTTATCTGATATAGACAAAATCAGAGATGGGACATGGGCCCAAAGTGCCCCCCTTCTCCTGTATGCTCACAAATTCAATACAAATAGAAGAACATTTTTGTTATCCCTCTATAATCTCCCAAGTCCCCAAGCACAAGAAAGGAGTTCTCTAATGGCCATGTTTTTGGGCTTTTAGTAGTTGAAGTCCAAATAGGACCACCTTTATGGGCCAACCTTTGTTGTCATGCCCTACCTTTAAAGAGAAAAGGAGACAGAGTTTTAATATAATTCTATTTCAATGGATCAGAGTCCATCTTACCACAACAACAGAATAAATGCATTCATTGAGGATTTAGTTTTTGTTTGAACAAATTAAAATCCCTCCCTTACGACAAAATTACTTTACAATAAATATTATAAACCCTCATAATTATCACTACTTGTTCAATAATTTAATTGATCACTTGTAATTATTAAGTGGTTCACTCTCATTTAATCTCTAATGAAAAAGGACTATTTATAAACAATTAATAAATCTAAAAAGATTTAATCTCCTACCTCTATGAAATAGGATTGAATTTTTTGAGAGATTTCGTCTCTTAACAAATTTTGAATTTGAATTTGACAAGTTATCTACAGCTCTGGATTAAACAAAAAATTCATATAGAATCCGTCTAAAATAACATGACTGAATGAGTTAAAGCCTTTCATTCCAAAACTATATAAGTACCTTGTTTATATCTAACGCATGCAACTAAGAGGTACTATACATGAATAAGTATTGATGCAGCCGCTGGAACAGCTGAACTTTTTTTTTCTCTATTGATTCGGTAATCTGTACAACCAACCATATGCTGCTTCCCAGCACAATCAATCCCTTTGCCCTTTGCCCTTTGCCCCCTTTATATCTTCTTCTCTTCCAAGCTCTGCATTTGGCATTAAACTTGTTCGTTTCACTGAAAAGTTAAAACTAAATTTGTCCGAACTAATTACCAGTGTTTACTCTCTGCCTCTGCGTGCTGAATTAAGCCGCTAAGAAGCGTCAGCCGTCGAACCGGCTGGCCGGATGAAAGAGGAAGCGAGGTCCCGGATCCGAGCACCAGTGCCCCAGAAAGACGCGAGACAGAGGCCCATGATAGCCATGAAGACCACTGAGCATGCCGGAGGAACGGCTTGGCTGCTGCTTCCAAGGAACTGGGTGGCGAGAAGCCCTGCTAATGTGGAACTCTGCATTCCCGTGCACAATGAAATTGTTCTGCAAACTTCTTCTCCTTCTTGCCTGTGCCAAAATTGCCAATTTTATAGCTAAAGGAGAACCATAAACCGAACATATTGCAGGAAACAGGATCTAAACTGGAAAAAAAATAATAATAACAATAATAAGAATAAGAATCAAATTTGTGAACTGTTAGAAAGAAGGCAAAAGAAATGCAACCAATTCATTCCAAATTGAGACCAAAGTGTCCCACCATCCATCTTGAGCTAGTTCAAAAGACTAACAGTTAACTTGGGGAAAACCTTTGCCAGGACATCGTTTGGAGTCAACTCACATGGATATAGGCTCTGCCTAGAAGATGAGTTGGTTGTCAGATAAATCTCTATGATTTAATTTTTTATGCAATTATATTCAGCCAAAATTTATAGAAACCTCTAGACTAATCTCTCATTCAAGTATCTGCCTCAATGAATAACCAGCCATTTTCCAGGGTAGATCTAAACCTGGGGCATAGAACGGGCTTTGGCTTCTGCATCATATGTTAGATTCTTTTTGTAAGCGCCCTTCTACGCCAGCACACTTCTCCAAGATTACTGGTCTAAGATTATGTAACAACTAAAGGAAATACTTGAGAAGTCGTCAATATGTTGAGACATCCATACAAGAACAGCTGCTTCATACCGCAACATCAGTCCTACACTGGAACTGTGTAACAGGATGTACAAGAAGAAAATTACCTCAAAAGTGGGATTTTGGAGATCACGTATCCCAACATGAATGCCACAACATGAAATGTCAACACTGGAGCAACCAATCGCATACCCTCAGCAGAAAGAATCTGGCTTCGGTTAATTGCAAGAGGGCTGCCAATGCAGACTGAAGTGCATATCATAGCAACAAATGGCATCACAGGTTGCAGTACGCTGACCACAGGTTTTGCGTATGAATTGAGAACAAGACCAAGAGTGACAGGAAGAAGAACAACCTGGAAGGGAAGATGTTTATATCAAAACCGATCCAAAAACGTCATATCTAATTTAACTTGCTCGTTTCTTGAGGTCAAACCTGTAAAATTGATTTGGACATAGCAACCGGATCAACAGGAACAACAGACCCTATGAGAAGGCCTGTTAAAAGTGGGGTAACAACAACTGATGCGATAGTGGATGAGCTTGTCAAAAGAATGCTCAAGGCTACATCTCCTTTGCTCAAGAAGCTGGCATAACTGGAAAGCTGAGCCCCTGCAACACAAGACATGAGGACAAAACCAGCATAAAACATAGGAGGCATGCGGAATGCCCTTCCCACCAGCACCCCAAGGGCTGGTTTCAGCATATACTGAGCTATAAACCCAACAGACAGAGGTAGAGGTCTGCATATATCAAATTTAAAGAAATTTAATACCGAAGTCAAAAGTCAATATGACCAGTTATTGAATTAGTAACAACAAGAAGATAAAATTTCCAGAGGTAGGAAGAGATGTGACCTCCTAAATGCAAGAGCAAAATCGTCAACGGATAGTCTTATTCCAATCGACAACATAATCCCTCCAAGGGCAGGGGCGTACAGTTCCTTTGACACCCTGCGCGTTCCTCTTATCATTAAAAATAACCCAAAAAAATTCTATGGACTGAATCGCTTTGTTGAAGATTAGAAAAGGAAAGGCAAAAAAATAAGAGCCCTCCGGCTGGATGATAACAAAATTGAAGACACCCACGGATTGTGAAATCCTCAAGAAACCACTTATGGAACTGAAAAAAAAAAGACACCCTTTCAAGCTAAAATATAGGAACAAAGAATCTCTTATAAAACTTGAATAAGTGAAACCAATAGCAACGCTACGAAGGCTTTGAACACGAGAAAATCCAGAAAAATTTTAATCTGTTTTCATAGAAGGAGAAAAATTATAGACCTAATCTCTAAAACACGATGAAAAACCTTGGCAAGAAAAATGAGTGAGCATTTAACTAAGAAACAGTTAAAAGAGAAAACCGTGTAAAAATATTTTATTGGAACATTAGTCTTAATTCTAAGATGATAGGGAAGTAGAGAATAAAAAAAAAAATACAAAAAGGGAAAAAACTAGATTAAAGAAAGTCGAGTAATTTAGTAGTTTACACTATGTATGAGTATAAACAATTGGAACCCATATTGATTACATCTTATAAAAATAGTAACTATAAAATTGCTGAATCAACTGAAGATACTATCTCACCAAGTGAATGTTGAAGGCTGAGCGAGCGCGGCAACTGCTGTAAGCGCGACGACAAAGGGAAGCATAGCGGATAGAATTTCCGAAGTATCGGTCTTCACTGTTACAGAGGACATGTGGCTAGGGTTTGCACCGAAGTACAGCACCGAGAAGTTACCTTCTCTTCTCTGCAATCCGACTTTGCCGATGAAAGGCATCGACGTCGAGCACGCGAATGCCGACAGCGAGCGGCCATTGGAGCTCCTCAAGATCTTGGCCTCGAGAGGACACTTTCGCCGGACGATCATATGAAGAGAATTCGGCTTCCCTAGGGAGGCGTTTGGAGGCAACGTGATTGGCCCCGTGAAGGAAACGAATGGTATCGAGGCCATCTCGAGACGGCGACTCGATTGCCGCTGTGGACTTTGGAGAGAGATTCCCCGGAGAAGCTAGGGTTCCGAAGAATACAGGTTTCTTGCGCCGGAGGATTGGTTTCGCCGGCGCGGTCTGTGTGACGGAGAGAAGAAGAGGACCAGGGGCGTAGACGAAAAGAAAAATGAAGCGATAAAAGAAGCTTATTTTTTCCCAATCAGAAGCGAATTTGAAAACCAAGTTGGATATGATTAGATTGAAGTTAACGGTTCGGAGTGTTGGAACATCATGGCCCTGTTGTAGCCGATTATTATTTCTACCTTCTTTCATAGAATTGCATCTGAGCCCTTCTACTAGCTCGAATTCTGCAATTTGGTCCCTTAATTTAACATTTTTTAGAAACTGTTAATTACGCTTCCCCCCCGCTGTGCTTTCCAGTGAATACAAAACCACTCCTTAATCCTCTAATTGCTGTCAAATTAGTCACAATAGATAGATGAATAGTAATTGAATTTGAGTGGTGTAATTTGGTGTAAATATAAATTTGAGTCGAGCATAAGCCCATTTATGGAAAATAATAGAAAAGTGATACACAAAATATTTTATTTTACATGATAACTCTTCGTGTAGCTTTTTTTTTTTTTTTTTTTTTTAAAGATTACGCGCTATCATTCGCGTTTCTGTCGAATCCACCCCAGAGCCATCACGATGGAAGTAAATCAGGGATGTGCCTGAGTGATCAATTTTTTTTTTTTTTTTTTTTGAATCTGCGTTCACTACCACTTACCAAGGACCACTCTAGAAAGATGCAAATTTTTGCTTCTCCCAAGAAGTCTCCGTGTAGCTTTGTCAACACACTTAGTAAGAAATGCATTAACTGTATCTTATTTTTTTAATTTAGATAATATTTATTAAAATAAATAAAATAAAACTCTATTAAAATAATAACATATTTTAATTTTAATAACATATTTGGATAAGTTATGAGACAGTTTTAAAATAAATTTTGAGTCAATTCAATATGTTTAAATAGATAATTTGAAAGATGGGGCAGGAGTTTATTTTTCCTCATCATTCTAACTTGGAGATGAGTTTATTCTAACTTGGAGATGAGTTTGAGAGTTTAGATTTGGGGTGAAGAAGAACATTTCCCACCCTTCACTTGCCAATTTGAATTTTTTTTTTTAATTTTACAAAAAAGAAGAAGAAAGAAATACAGTTAAAAAGAGATGAGTTGGAAAGATATTTTCAAAAGTGGTTTCTCTGTACGTAAAACATGTGATCAATGATGGAGGTCGTAGTTTATTGGTAAGTTGGAAAACCTTATGAAGTCAAAAATCTGAAATTTTAACTCTTTTAATTCTGAAAAGTTTCCTTTCAAGGCTTGCATGCTTCTTGTTTTTTTCAACCCAAAAGGAGCTCGTCAAACGTGGGTTTGCAACCATAGAAAATAGACTCTAACAAATGATTCATATTTGCAAGTATTTTGACGTTTAAGTAAATAAGAGGATAAAAATGATAAAGTATCAATAAGTTAAAAAAAAACATACTTTGACTTTGAGGAGAACTAGTTTATATAAAAAGAAGACAGGTTCTCTTATATGCATGTGTCTTGCGTTTGTAAGGTGGTGGAATTAGATATTCAATGCCGAGAGAACTCTTTGAGGGTGGCATGGTACCGATAATACTACCATTAATGTGGATGGAATCTACCATTAATGATGATAGAATCTACCATAAATAAGAATGAAATCTTAAGCGGGCGACAATAACAATGCTATTGCAGACTAGTGTAGGGCCAAGATTCAAGTTGAGATTGGGTCAAGGCCGAGGGTCGTGATTGGGCTTATACGGTCTATTTCTCAATTATAGTAATGGAAATGAGTAAGAAAGAAAAAATTATCATTAAAGTTTAATAAAATATAATTAAAATTATCCTTCTCTAAATAAATAAAATAACACCACGTAGATCAATTTAAAAAATAAATGTCATAACTTTTTGTCTATTCGTAATATATACTTATGCCCACAATAAAAAAAAATGGTATAATTTTTTTTTGTCTTTCTTAGAATGCGTGTATGTGTATTATATGAGGGTTGTTTTGAGATTTGAAAATTTAAACTAATGGAAAAAAATAAAATAGAAAAGAAATTGAGGAAAAAGTGTAATTGAAGAATGAATAATTTATTTCTCAAGAGCAAAAAAGTATGGTATATTTTACTTCTAGGGGCTAATTAAGAAAAATTTCATCTTTTACTATGTTTTAGGCTTGTAATTTTTATATTTTGATAAGATCGTCTTTACACAGTCTTCGATGTTCGTGTTCTTAATTATGTTAGGAGAGATAAATTATAAATTGGGTTTTACATAAAACAAAATTTAAATTCATAAATTGACATTAATATATTACTTATCCAATCACTTGATTGGTAATTTTTATATCTTTAGTCGATTTGTAGACACTGACTTTGATTTGATATTATTCTGTGCTAAACCTAAAGAGTTAGTTCTGTTTCTTTTTCTTTTTAATTCCCCCAGAGATCTCTCTTCTCTCATCGCTGACTGTAAGCCAATGAACGCCTTCGGAGACGAGACACAAGAGGAGGGGGGGTGGGGGGGGGCGGTGTTGGCTGTTCCACTCACATGCTGCTAACGGCCCACAATACAAATCCCCCGTAACCATAAAATTTAATCAGCAATAAAATCATTTTATTTTATTTTATGTTTCCAAAAGTGGAATATGTGCACCAGCTTTGGAGTTGCAGATGAAAGTCATTGCCAAAATAACAAATTAATGAAAAGTACAAGCGATTTGAGCCTGCCTTTATGAACAAACTACAAAGCTATGAAGAAGAGGTTCATAAATGAGCTATGTTCTGGACAGGGAGGCGAGGGCAGTGGCGGAGCCACGTTTCGGCCAACTGGAGCCCCAGCTGATTTTTTTATTTATTTTTATTTTTTATATAGATTATTATAGATCCCGAACTAAAATTCTTTCTTGGTTCTGGGCGAGAGAGAGAGAGAGAGAGAGAGAGTCAGATAGGGATCCGTTATTCTTCTCTTTTTGGCTGACTAACCCGCCGTTCTATTTTTTTATTCCCGTCTCATCCCACCTTTGCACCCCGCCGCCGTCTTCTCTTATTTTCTTCTGCCAAACCCTCCACTCATTCCAAACGCACCTGAAATGACTAATTTCCAGAGTGAACTATACAACAACAAACGGAGAGGATGAATACTTCAATGAAATTTTGGAGGAATTTTACGGGAACCCGAAGAAATGTACAATCAGGGAATGGAAATCCCCACTAAGCGATTCAGATGCCAAAATGAATTAAATCATCTAAATACACGATTAATTACAATCTGAAAACAGAGAATTCGATCGATCGCGTAGGAAATAGAAGTGGAGAATCTCCGGCAACCCTAGACAAAACAGTTTTTCCGGCGAAATCAGCCTTCTGCGCAGCCACACAATCCCTCGGGGTTTCGAACGAAGAGAGCGAGAATTCCTTGTGAACAACGCCGACGTCGAAGTAGATTAACCCCGAGGTGGGGATATCGACCCGAATCTCCTTGACCGGGAACCAGAGGAACAAATCCTGGGCGGAGATGCCGGAAAGGCCGGCGATCTGGCCGTAGGAGAGGGTGCCGGAGACGTTGCGGTCGTAGTGGAGCTCGCTCTCGAACTTGGCGTTGCATTCGCGGTCGAGATGGACTTCGAAGCGGCCGCCGGCGTCCAGCCGGAAGTCCTTCGCGCCCTTGGGCAGTAATCCCATCGGCAGGCCGTTCGATCGGAGCGCTTCGTATATGGACAACTCATCGGCGGCCACCACATAGAAACAGAGCACGAACAGTACCATGAATTGGGCAGCCATTTTTGGTGTCTTCCGCGATCGGATTGGTTCTAAAGCATGCGATTGGTATTATGATTTTGAAAGAAAGAGACGGGAGCCGGGTTTAATGGGTCTGGATTGAGCGAAGAAGGTGGAGTAGTAGAAGAAGACGACAGTGTTGCCAGCAAGACGACAGAAGGGCATCGATCAGGAGAATAATCTATTATTGGTGGATGATAGCGACTGCCGGATCCTAGCAAACCGGATTAATCTATGACCCGATTCAATATAGTAAATGGTCATTGAGGATAATGGCATTTTATTTTTTATTAATTAATAAATGTATTTTATTTTTTGATAAAATATATTTAAATAATTTTATTTATTTATTAAATAATTCAAACTATAATTTTTTTTATCACCAACTAATAAAATTATTTAAATATTAAAAAATAAACTATAATAAATGCACATTTTTGAAAGACAAAATGCATGACAATAATTAAACTCACCATTAATTAGTAATATCACTTTTATAATTCCAATTTATTTTAGTGGTGGTAGCTTCAAATGGGGTTAAATAAATTATGATTTAATTTAAAATTTTAAAAGAGTTTGCACTCTAAAAACCAAAATAGGGTTTAATAAATGGCATTTTCTGGGCACTTAATAAATCATCTATCGCGTGTGATTTGAACAAACTTTAGGCCATTTTTTTTTTTTTTTTATGATGGATCAAAGCACTTTTATCACACGAGGACATGTCACGTGCGAGGGGGGGGGGGGGGGGGAATAAATTGGGTAATGGAATTAGGGGTGTATAATCGGTTATAACCGAACTGAACTGTCCAAAAATTATGAACCGAACCAAATCAAATGCAATAACCGAATTGAACCAACTCCAATAAATCGAACTAACCGAAACCGATCTAACCAAAACCTAAACCGTGCTAACCAAATCGCAACCGAAAATCGAATTGGAAACAAACTAACCAAGAGACCGGCTTTGCTGTTGTTGTCGACCACCTAGCAAGTCAGCGATTCCGATGATCGAAACCGATCATCGGATTCCCCCCACCACAATGACCCACATACCAAAAAATTAAAAGCATCTAATGGTGGGATTTTAGTAGATCTAGGTTTCAAAATTTTAATATAAAAAAGAAATAGAGTACAAACTTATCGAAAAACCATCGACTTTGTCTTCGTCTCCAACTTTCGTCTTCTTTTTCGGCCTCGGTGATGGCGACAGATGGTGGAGGGAGAGAGAACAGATGAAGCAATAAAGTCGAAGAGCCTTCGGCCAGTGCCTAATCTACGAAGCATTGAAGAGCCTTCGTCTTCGCCATCACCATCGAAGAGCCTTCATATTCGCCTTCGCCTTCGCCTTTGCCTTCGTCTTCGTATTCACCATTGCCAGATCTGTGAACTCGAAATCGAATTGAAGATAAGATGAAATATCGAGACATGAGAGAGAGATAGAGAGAGAAGAACGAAGAACAGAGAAGATGAAATGTTGCACCCGTGTGCGTGACTCATGAAGGAAGGCAGTTCGGTTCGCACGAGGGGGGGTTGTGGTTGGTTCGTTTCAAGTGAGTGAGGCTATTTGCTACAAGTTTGGTTCGGTTCGATTTTTTGAATATTTTTATCAAAATAATTGAACCGAACCGAATAACCGATTTTTAAAAAAAATATAACCGAACTGAATCGCTATTTTTGAAAAATTGAACCGAACCGACCGAACTTTTCGGTTCGGTTCGGTTAGTTCGGTTTAACTGAACTTTTGCTCACCCCTAAATGGAATAATAATATTTTTATTTATGTTTTAGGTATTACTCATGAGAAAATAATAAGAATATTAATTATTTAAAACACAGTCTTGGAAACGGTTGCCGGTTGGCTTTTATTTATTTGATTTTAGTAGTAGAAAGAGTTTTTAAAAAAGCTGTAACTAAAATCTAACTTAAATGTATAGATTTCCTTTAAAACATTATATTTTAACATTAAATTTACTATTATTTTTATAGAAAATTAATTACTTGGATGAATCTTCTTTGAATTTTTTGGTAATGCTTTCAACAAAAATACAAATTATTGTTGTCAAGATACAATAATAAATTTGTTTAAATGAAAAGTCGTCGTTAACCTGCTTAAGTATGTAAAAATAAGAAAACAATTAGAGGGTGTGGAGAGATCCCCATGCAAATTCTTTAATATTTAAGTTAAATACTGAAAATAATAAAAACTGTATTGAAACTAATATCGGAGAATTTATGTGGGAATAGCTTCCCACACCTCTCCCTGTTTGTTTGTTTTGGTAGCTCTCTCGGTTCTTCAAGAGCACTCGGTTCTTGAAGATCATTTGGCTTTTGAAGATCATTCAGTTCTAGAAGACCACTTGGTCCTCAAATACCTCTCAATTCTTTAAGATTTTTCGATTATTATAAATCTTTCGTTCACCAATAAGTCATCATCTCTTGAGACCACATAATTATTTGTGGACTCCTAATTATTTGCCAAGAGACCTCTTGATTATTTTTTGTCTCTTGATTATTTGCCTCAAGGATACCTGATCATCCGTGGACAAGACTATCAAATATTATATTTTTTATATTATAAATTTATTATTGTATTTTGGCAATAACAGAAATAAATAATGCATTTATAACTCTTAATTTAAAGTTTTTATATAAATAGGGTTGCATTTGAATAAATGGATTTCATATGATCTCATTTGAAGAATTTTCATTCTAAATTCTATCATTTTATTTTAGTTCAAGTTCTTTTAATTTTTAGTTCAAGACGGGTTCTAGGCAATCTAATTTGTACATTTCCCATGAAGGGCCCAATTTTTGGTCCAAATAAGATCACATCGGGCCGGTTTCCATGCTCTTGGCCCAAAAACAAGATGATTTGGGCCCGTTTGGCTTTTTTTTTTAATTCTATAAACTTTCATAAAAAAAAAAAGTTCAAAAGTCTTTGATTATCAATTTATTTTATTTAAAAAAGAAAATATTCCTTTAACTCAAAAATATAAATTACAAAAAAAAATACTTATTTGTATAAAAAAAGTATACATTATTAGTGTAAAGAGACAAAAAGTAACGAAAGATGACAAGAGTAAAACGTGATAAAAAAGTTAAAGCATCATTTTCCTTTCATTATTGCTTAAATGAAAAAGAAGTGTTTTAGAAGATATCTTTCCATCTATTAGTTGGCCTTTTTAGTGGCACGCCATGCTACTTGCTCATTATTTTAAAGAGGGAATAAGTTTGAATTTTAATTAATTCAAACCCATTACCTCTTACAAAAATTTATGCACCTCACTAGCTAAGCTAAACTAAGTAAATTTTTTTTTATTAAAATGTAAATAATTTTATTCATAGACACTTTACCTACTAGTTAAATCTTTTCTTGACGATTTACTTTTATAGACAAGAGGTAAAAATTAAACCATTTTTAACCTAGTTGAAAGGTTGTTTCTTTTAGCGGTAATTTATGAAAATTACCTTAAAAATTTTGCCCAAAAAAACCCTCTTTTTTTTCTTGTAGTACAAAATTCAAATAATACATCAAAATTATACCCAAGAGTCAAATTTAAATTAAAATTTTCTCAAACATCTCAATGTATTTTTACACACTCAAGTATCAATGTAGTGATCACTACTCATTATGTGAACTGGGTGGTAGTGGAAGCGGCACTTATACATACTTTAATGAGCAATGGCATGTATGAATTAAGAGCCACATTTTTCTCTTTTAATTTAGTTCACAATAAAATAAGAAATGAAATTCAGATTTTTTTGGGTCATATATAAGTCATAATGGAGTATATAAATTAACTTAATATTTATTTTTAATTAGCATTTTTATGTGAAAAGTCTTAATATTATAAGACTATATTAAAATTAACCAAAGTTATCGCTTAGTGACATGAGAGATTTTTGGATTGACCATGTCACGATGACTCAAAATTTCTTAATAAATTATTAAAGTGAGATTAAATTAAGTCTAACTTTTTAATAATTATTAAAATAAAATTATATTTTTAATATGTATACGCACACATTACTATTTTGTCCACTTTCGTCCACCCAAACCTTACTTAAAGGACACAAAAGGCAGAAAAGAGCGTTAATGGGACCATCACTCCATGACCGTAATAAGCCACGAGGAGGGCACGCCGATGCCTTCTTTCCGTCTTAAAAGTTTGTTCCGAGCGAGAGTGACGAGCCTGAGACCAATTTTGTCCTTAGTAGCCAATAACGCCCTGACGCTTGGCCAAGATTATTCCTTCACGTAAAATCTGTGTATAAGTAATTTATATACAAATAAGTTATATTAAATAAATTATTATATTTTAGTTTCGAGATTAATTTAATTATTTTGTTTTGAAAAAGGTTAAATAAGTTATTATATTTTTAAAATTAAAACAAAATTGCCCACCGTAATTTAACATAACCATATAATTCATTGTACTTTTAAATTTATTAGCCACTATAATAAATATCATCTTAATATTATTTAATGGTATTCTAATTCTATAATATCAATTTTATTTCAAAATATCAATTCTACACAAGAAAAATAGCCTATTCACTTAAACTAGATAAATTGCCTACTTTACTCAATTCTACACAATTGTTTTAAACACTAAAAACAACATTCTCAAAATGTCAAAACTTGATTTTCACATTTGTCTCTGCACAAGCCTTTCAAATATTATGTAATGTGCCATAATTTATAAACATGTAAAACAACACCTTTAATCTATGATCCTATCCCCTTTTTTGCAACTACTTATATGATGAGCTTTTCAAATATTGTGTAATATGTTCTAATTTCTAAAATGTAAAACAACACCTTTAATCTATGACTCTACCCATTTTTTCTGACTACTTATTTGATGGGCCTTTCAAATACTATGTAATATGCCCTAATTCCTAAAACTGTAAAACAACACCTTTAACTTATGGCCCTACCTCTTTTTTGCGACTACTTATTTGACAAGTCCATCAAATACTATATAATGTGTCATAATTCTTAAAGTTGTAAAACAACACTTTTAACTTATGACCCTGCCCTTTTTTTGTGACTACTTATTTGACAGGCTGATGCGGACTGAGTCTTGGTTTGCTTTTTGTTTTTGATCACGTTTTTCGTTGTCTTTCGTCTTTTTATCATCTTATATCTTGTCATTCGTTGCTTTGTCGGCTTCAATCTTCATTGTTGCCTTCAATCTCTTCATCATCTTGGGTCTTGTGTTTTGTCGTTTTAGCAATTTTCAGTTCTCAAATTATATATTATTATTATTTTAAAGAAGTCTAGTAAGTTAGGTCATCATTACTTTAACAAGTTCTCGTTCTCTAACTGTTAGTTCATGTCACATCATTCTTTGAACATGCCTACGCAATTCAACTAATTTGCATTCTCTTACGACACGCAAATATTATTTTTTAACATTATGTACTAAATAAATTTTATGTGTACTGTTTGAATTATTAAACGCAACAAAATAATGGTCTTAATATTGTATGAATAAAAATGTAATGTATTGTAATCTTAATTTAGATATATTGAGCAATAATAAGAAGATTAATGAAGATATTAAATTAAATTAAAATAAAAAAAATTGCTTCTGCCATTTTATGCACTATGTTGGGCAAGAACAAACACTGAACCTGGTCATAGAATAGTCCATTATTCAACAAGGAATTACATCAAAATGGCTTAATTATGTTAAATTATGACAAATTTAATTTTATTTATTTGACAAGAAGAATAACATCCTAATTCACAAATCCAGGTTTAGATTTTTGAACACTGATTTTATGTGATAGTGAAGATTTATTACAACTAAAAAGAAAATGGATAAGATAATATTAAACCAACTTTGCTATGTGTTATAGAGTTATTAGGCAAAAGTATTAATATATGCAAAATATAAGTATAAAGGAATGAGGATTTTACCATGAATTAATGTGTAGTATATAACAGAAGATAAAATTATTTAAAATAATAACAAGATAAGTGCATTATAAAATAAAATATGCGACGCATAATTAAGATAATTTATAAATGCAAGAAGAATGGTAATATAAGTTTTTTTTTTTTTTTTCCAATTGAGAGTTGAGAAAATCAAATAAGTTCTTAGAAAAGATTGCAAAAAAATTAGTAAATTTAGTGGACCATGATACGAGAAATTTTATAAAATAAGGTTGTAAATGAAAAGTAATGTATTTATTATTATACATGTGTTACATGTCATTAATTTATTATAAGGATGACAATTTATATTTGGGTCATGAATTTTTATTCAAATCTATTGCGATTAAAGTGGACTTTTTTGGTTGATTTAAATTTAAGTTTTATCAAAACCAAACCCAAAGTGATATATATATATATGTATATATATAATATTATTTATAGATTAATATTTTAGGAAATTATTTATATTTTGACTAAGAAACAACTTGTTAAGATTGTGAATGATTAAATCTAAAAAAATATTATTTTGATTTTAAATTTTAATAATTTTATAATATTACTTTTTGAATATTTTAATGTTAATTATAGATATTTTAAGGTGTTTATATTTTAATATTGTTTTGAGTTCAATCACATATTTGAATAATACTTGGAATTCAATATAGTTTGAATAGTTAAAGACTGAATTTTTCGTAATGATATTCGAATCTTATGAAAATAGGATATGATTTTTTCTAAGATTTGAAATAATTTGGGAATAAATTTGAGAGTTTAGATTTGAAGTAAAAAATGATAGATACTCTTTATTTTTTAGTCGTTTCGTTAATTTTATTATTTAATTAATTTTAATGTATTTATAAATTTAACGTAATATAATTTGTCTGAGAAATGAAATTATTTGTGAAAATTATTAGTCTCTCCCTGTCTGTCATGCTGCTAGGAGGGTTATTTTTGATAAAATTAAATTATTAATACTTTATTTGTGAGATGGAATTACTATTATTATTGTTATTATTATGTATAAACAAATTTTAATTAAAAGTTACCTTCTTCGACCTCTCGTTGACTCGCCTGTGGGAGCATAACCAACCAACCAGACAACTTGATCGCCATCACTCCACAATTCGCATCTTCTTCTATATATAGCCCATTGCCAATCCTACTTATTTGTCTCTCAGCCACTGTCTCCTCCCTCCCTCCCTCCTCTCCTCCCTCTGCCAAATCCATGGCCGCCAAGCCTAAGATTCCTCGTTTATTCTATACACTCTTAATTTACATTATCTTAAGCTTTGTGTCAACAGAATCAGCTCCTGAAGAAGCTCTGATCACTCAGCTTCCCGGTTTTGATGGCACTTTTCTTTCCAAGCACTATGCCGGGTGAGTCCTTTCGCTCTTTCTAGTGCTGCTTTTACACTTCTCCCTGAATTTCCTAACTGGATTCTCAACTTTTGCAGGTACGTGACCTTAGATGAAAGTCACGGCAAGAAACTGTTCTATTACTTTGTGCTTTCTGAAAGTAATCCCTCCAAAGATCCAGTGGTTCTCTGGCTCAATGGCGGCCCTGGTTGCTCAAGCTTCGATGGATTTGTCTACGAACACGGTATTAGTTCAACCGTAACTTTTTATATGCAATTTCAGATTTGTGGAAATGAATTTGTTGCTATCTGGTGTCCGAATTGTCTGTACCTTTTTTGGGATGGTTAGGAAAAACTTGGTTGAAGCTTCCATTAATCTGTTTTGATATTGTGATCGCTTAACTTAGTTGGCTTCTTTGGATTGAATAAAGTTTTCATTGTACGAATGGTCAACGGATATCAGTCAAAGCACATTTTTTGGGGATCAAGGGATATGGAACTCTTTTATACTTCTTTGAGAACGTATGAGTGATTTTATTTTGCTTCCATGGTCAATTCACTGTTGGATGCCCGACTCTTGGAATATTTTGCAATGATTCTTGCGGTTCTTTTGGGTTCAGAAGAAAGGCAGATTCAGATTCTTGGCAATCTGAATTAAGAGAACAGCTCCATTCCGGTTTAGCTTTTTATTTCCTGCTACCTTACTGGGATGTCCCCTCTGTTATTGAGATGTGGAATTTAGGAGAAACAGTTCTGTTCTATCAAATCCTTCCTAGTTTGATCTCTCTCAAAAAATTGATAGCTCCTCTCCAATTCACAGAATTTATAATTGAAAATTTCAACAATATCATGCAGGACCTTTCAATTTTGAAATGGGAAGTAATGGAAGCCTGCCCATGCTGCATCTCAATCCATATAGCTGGTCCAAGGTCATGAATTCATTAAGCGTTGGCTCTCGTTGATCAGCTGTTATGCTATTCATATTTCTTAATTCTGATCCTGAATAGATGATGTTTTCCTGCCAGGTTTCCAACACAATATATTTGGACTCTCCTGCTGGTGTAGGATTTTCTTACTCAGGAAATCAATCAGATTACATCACTGGAGACCTGAAAACTGCTTCTGACTCACATACCTTTCTCCTCAAGGTATCATTTGAAATATATCAACAACAAAACTAAAAATGGGAAGAAATTTCTCTAACATTTACTCTAGATATGTGGCTAAGACTGAAATTTTAATATGTTTATGTTTCTGGAAATTATCAATGCTGACTAGTGGTTCGAGCTGTACCCTGAATTCCTCTCCAATCCATTTTTTATTTCTGGAGAGTCATATGCTGGAGTATATGTGCCCACTTTGTCCCATGAAGTAGTCAAAGGTATTTCTTCCGATCTCTGAAGTGCATCTGTTGTGAATTTGGAATCAGAGTCTCAGGTGCAATTTTTGGATCTTGCACAGGTATTGATGCCGGCGTAAACCCCAAAATCAACTTCAAGGTAAGCCTTTTCCAAAACTTTGCTGAACTACTGGTCAATGTTAGGTTCTTCCTCACAAATTATATGCATCGCATACAGGGATATATGGTGGGAAATGGAGTTACTGATGATGAAATTGATGGTAATGCTCTAGTGCCATTTGCTCATGGAATGGGACTCATTTCAGATAAACTGTATGAGGTGAAGGAGCTTTTTTACTTTGATCTACATGCTTCCAAATTTCATCTACCAAAGGGATTTGGAAATTGGTAGGAATTTTAAAGATTTTGGCAGGGCATTCTTTTGGATGGGACAGTAAATGTCTTATTTTGAATGGGGATAAGGATATGGATAGGAGCTCAATACCATTGAATAAGTTGTCTATAAATAGGCCTTCTCAATATAGTTGTTGAGTGACCACATTTCAGTAAGTTGAGAGAGGATATAACCAGGTTATCGGTTTGTCTATTGAGGTTGTGTGTCTATGGTTACCATTGCTTGAACCTGCATGTCAGTACTGTGTCCGGTGAGACTTGCCACCATATTAGGTCATGTGAAATCAAAATTAAAGCATGCTTTCAATCCCTTATATATTACCGTGATTCTTATTACCCATGCTGCATATGCAGGAAGTTACCAGTGAGTGTCAAGGAAACTACTATAATCCAGCAAGTGACAATTGTGAAAACAAGCTTGCACAAGTTGATAGAGTAATGTGCTGCTTTCTACTATTTTTACATGGATTCTTGAAGTACTTTATATAATTTTGTTGTTTTTCCTTTTAACTTTGTATTTTCTCTAAATGCAGAACATTGAAGATCTAAACATATACAACATTTTAGAACCATGTTATCATGACAAAGGAACTTTAGAGACAACAACTGCTAATGTGAAGTTGCCATCAAGCTTCAGGAAACTAGGTGAGACTGAAAGGCCCCTTCCTGTAAGGAAAAGAATGTTTGGCCGCGCATGGCCTCTTAGAGCTCCAGTAAAAGATGGAATTGTTCCCACTTGGCCACAACTTCTTGACAGTAACAGTGTTCCATGTATGGTATGTCACTCAAGTTCCTGTCTTTCTGACCTTTTATTTAGCTAATCTACAGTAGCTTGGTTTTCTTGAAAATGGGCATTCAAGTTATCAGCACTTTTTAGTAAAAGTAACATGTCTGCAGGCTTTTCCTGATTAGAATATTTGTTTCATCAGAATTGCTTAAAAGTTTAATCTACCTTCATAGATCTTTGCAGACCATTTGCCCTCAATCTTTGTGTCATATTAGTTTCTAAGGACCTGCAAGTTTCAGTTCTTCTTGGGTGTCATATTGGTTTGCTGCACAGGGGTCAAACTGAGAATCAACTTTAAAATGTGAGCATATCGGGCCTTGGAAGTTTTAAGATATGATTGATTCAGTGAGCAAGTGCATGCAATTGATGTAGCTGGAAAGTTTTAAATGGTTACAAACTAGATAACGATAGACGTAAGATTCAATAAAATAAGGCATCTACTGGAACTCACTGGTAGCATCTAATAGAGCAATCATTTGGTTTGGTGCTCTACAAGGGCAAGAAAATGGCCACTAGTGGATGCTTTTTAATAGCTTCGAGTGTTCTTTACAAATTATGCTGTTACTCTTCTCATGTCATGCTATTGCAAGTAATCAACCTGTTTCTAAATATCTCTGGCCATTCTGTTGGGGGTTAGTACACATCTCTTCCTTGGTATTCCGCTATACAGCTGTTGGCTTCTTTTAGTTCTCTGCCCCATCATGCTTGATGTCTTCTTGGCTTAATTATATCTATCCTATCATGATTGAAATTCACCTTGCAGAATGATAAAGTTGCAAGTACATGGCTCAACAACAAAGCAGTTCGACAAGCAATTCATGCTGAACAAGTAAGATCTAGTCATTTTAATTTCAACAAGCTTTCAAGGCATTTATTTTATCTCCTATGGTTATACATTAGGCAAGTGCGGCGGGCACTTGGGAGTTGTGTACAGACAGAATCATATTTAACCATGATGCTGGAAGCATGATAAAGTATCACAAGAACCTCACTTCTCGAGGATATCCGGCACTTATATATAGGTAGGTAACAACTGTTTCTAATTCATTACTGCTGTCCTGCCCTATATCATTTTCACTTTAATGTCAATGTTAACCATCCATAGGATGGCGAGTGGAACAATTTTCTAAAGCTGCAACCAATTAAGTAAATTGGTTCTAAATATCAGAAAATTTATCTCTTTTCAATTTTCCTTTAAATGGTAGCAAATTGGCTGTCTATAAATGTAATGTGTTCTTGATGTTGTTTCTTTTTATACTTTGCTACAATAAAGTTGATCTAAATCCCTCAACTAAAAATCTTTAAGGAGGTCTTAAATTAATTTTCTGTACTTTCCTGTTTATATTTTCTAATCTGCAACATCAACTTCTGAAGTTCAGCTAATAACCTCTCCTATATATGTTATCACTTTAAGAGCATCAAGCAAATACCAAATTTATATGATTTTATAACAATTTTTTGTTCTTATCAAATATGATCCATGTTACTTTGTTAACTCAAACATATTTTTAATATTTTCAAATTTTTTCATTTTTTATTTTGTTTGTAATCTGAGTTATTTCATTTATATATTTGAGTTTTTTTTTCTATTGTTGTTGTTGTAACTATTAGATTCAAACTAGGATTCATATATGTTGGTAATCTGCTTGCAAATGATGCAAACTATTATCACCTAATTATACATCAGAAAGGGCAATATACAGTTACCCCCATCTTGAGTTTTCAAATACTGCTTGGTACACATGGTGGGGAAAGTTTTTTGCCTGCTAAAAGTCGGAGGTTGTTATTGATTTCTCAAAGTTGAGTTTTTTCTGACTACAAAAACTGGAAAGGACCTGCAATGTTTTAATCTGCCAAATCTACACAGCAAGAATCCTATAAAAGGTTGACTTGTATGCAACAAATGCACATGTTTCTGTTTTGAAAATACTATTTCATGTCTTAACAGGAATAGCATTTAATGATTAACCCCTTTATCTGGAGTCAAATAGGTGGCAAATGTGGGCCTAAATCATAAAAAGGTTTAACAAATTTCCTGTTGTTGAATGTATTACTTGTTGATTTTAACCCAGGGGCATGATTATTTACATGGCAAAAAAAGGGGGCGGGCTTATCCTTTTGTTTGTTGTGGTAATGCATCCATGCAAAATGGAACATGCCGATATCACTTTTCCTGGAGTTATAGTTCCAAGACGTGTTACTGTAGTTTCATTAGTTGCTTCTACAACCAACAATATTGGCTTAAAACTTTTAAAGCAATCTCTTATGGATATATGAGGACATAGCAAATAAAACTAATAGTATCTGTGTACTCTGAAGTCAAAATGCATATGTCTCTCTATCCTCTTGAGCACCACCTGGACATATATCACCAGAAGAAATTAATTCTTGCAAAAAAGATAAACATGATCATGGAAACAATTCCCACAATGCCCACAATTGGTCAATGATCACCAAAATGCTTGTTTATGTGCAAGAGTGTTCCATATTCTTCATTGGATAATTATAGTTCATCATGCATCATTTGCTCCTACTGCAGTTTACATGTGGTGGATGGAAAACAAGCAAGTCTAAGTCTGTTATTCATTCTTGATCTAAGATAATCTGGCCATTTTTCATGGAAATTTTGCATTCTGGCAGTGGGGACCATGACATGTGTGTTCCATATACCGGGAGTGAAGCATGGACAAGGTCAGTTGGATATAAGATTGTAGATGAATGGAGGCCTTGGAATTCCAATGGACAAGTTGCTGGGTATGTCAGTACTAAATGAAAATAATTGTTAATCAGGAGATCCTTTTTTGAGTTCATTGCTATCTTTACTGAATTAATGAAGGAAAATGTATCTTCCTATTTTTAATGGTCCGAAACAATATGGTACAAAGTACACATTCTAAATCAGGCTGCAAAAAGGTCACTTGACGGTTCTTTTGATTATCTTTTACAGGTACTTGCAGGGATATGAGAACAATCTCACCTTCCTCACCATAAAGGTTTGTACAGAGCATTCTCTGTTTGTCTCAAATACACCATTCACCAAACCCTATATTTTTCTTTCTTTCTTTGTCGTCTTCTCTCTTTTTGGTCTCGGTTGTAAGTTTTTCATTTAATTTGTTGCAGGGTTCTGGACATACTGTC
Organism: Diospyros lotus; assembly: GCF_014633365.1. NCBI lineage: Eukaryota > Viridiplantae > Streptophyta > Magnoliopsida > Ericales > Ebenaceae > Diospyros > Diospyros lotus. Next base: position 32,369,239 of record NC_068340.1, on the reverse strand, counting down.
CCAGAGTACAAACCACGTGAAGCATTGGACTTCTATAGCCGTTGGTTAATGGGAAAAACAATATGAAAGAATTTTATGGCTCTTCTTAGAGAAAGAGTCATGGTAGTCCTAATTTTGTATTTCTTTCTTTTCCCAGATAGCTATTTGAGTACAGTGAAAAGCTATAGAATATAATTAATACCTGAAGGTAATTACTTCACTATTGCAATTCCTATGTACTATTGGACTAAATTGAGCTTATTATCGTTCCATTGACCTTTCCCTATCTACCAAAGAGTACTTTCTTTCCATTTTATAATAAAGCAACATTGTTGTAGCATCAGCGAGGTTCAGATCTTATTTATAATAATAAGAGACAATATAAATATAACCGAATGTGAAGGATGGATAGGCCAATACCAATTTGATTATCCTGTATGACTAAACACTATAAGTAACATTGTATAATTCTCAGTTGCAAGGAATATATATGACGGCAAAAGTGACAAATGGACTTTACCTGCTCCCATTCTGATTTTGAGCATGCTTGCTAAAGATGAGTTTAGATTGTTTAACTGGAGCCCTTAGATGCTGCTAATTGCTGATTTTTTCAGTTGAATAGAAGATTTTGCATCACATAATGAGTTGTATGAGATTAAAGAGATGATTCATGTGAGGAAATGCTTTCTTCAATGTTTACTACATTGTTGTTGGGTGTATGTTCAGGATGATCAAATACACGCTAGATTGATATGCTATTAGGTATTCCTTTTCCAGTGATTCCCACCCCAGATCCAAAAGTTGATGTGTCAGGGTACAGAAGTTGGTATGCTATTTTGGCAGGACCCTGTCTGTTCTTAAGCTTTGGATTTCTATTTCTTTTCAAGATTCTTTTCTCCACCTCTTGAAGGTCCTCACCGAACTGCTTAAACATCTCGTGAATCTGTTTGTTGTCTGTCCATCCTCCTGATGACCGTTGGCCCAAGTACACTTCATCAGAGATGTGCTGGGAGAGAACCTCTACCAATGCTACACTAAGTCTCATCACACATCTTTCAGGCAACATCTGAAGATAATATTTGTCAGGATCCCTAAGGAACTCTACAAAGTCTAGCATTCCTTCCTCAGGAATGAATTTTCTACAGAGTGTAGGACGATTTGGAGGGTAACCAGAATATCCATATTGCCCAAAGTTGACAGCAGCATGAAGAGCTGATGATGTCCATATCAGAGTTGTGAGAGCCTCTGTCAGGTCAGCAACAGTTTCCATCGGTTTCCACCATTCTTTGTGGTGCAAATCCCCATGACCCACATTTCGAATTTCTGACCACCATGCTTGGATTTCTTTGTCAGACCTTACTGAATAGTTATTTGCATAGAAGAGGAGACAAAAGTTGGTTACCCATTTCTTGATGGCAACCCATATATCAAGTCCATCTGCACCGTAGGGATAGTCTTCAAAGAGCAGCTGAACCCCAGCAGGCTTACTTGAGTCAGGTATGGCCATATTTCTGAAATTGTTTCTCCAAAAGGCAATGGCTATTAAGTTTAATAGAACTATGATGTACCTATAATGTTTTCTACATTACATTTCCATTAGTATGGCATAAATTTTTCTTGTTAGAAGTTGCTGCTTTAATGTCTCATTTCTGTTGTCAGGTGTCATAATCTACGTAGATCTGGTGTAAACCTAAGCTAGCTAAATGTCCATAAAAAATTGGGAAAAGAGGGAATTGTCTGTACTTGCATTGAGGAAGAATATTTTAAATACCTTTTGAGTAGATCTGCAGGGAGGCCTTGTTCATCAAATCTCCAGTCCTTATAGAATGCTGAAGATAGCTCCATTGAGATTTCTCCAGTAGCTAATATCTTCTCAAGAATTCCACCAGAGTCTATGAGAACACTCCTAGCCAGCGCATTTATGTGCATGGTGTCTTTAAAATGAGGATTTAGAAGCCGGTGAATCGGGTGCATTGCACTTAACTGCCTTCTGGTGGCTATGATGAATGGCTCAATCACTGCATGAGTTTTCAACCTACAATATTCTTCAAAGAATCATAAGAAGATATTAGCTGCGGAATTGAGAAAATCAATTCAATTGGGGCAATCTCAGAAATTTGGCCACTGTAGATTATGGTAATCTGAAAGAACTTGCCAATGGCTGATTAGGTGGTGGTGACAGGAGTCATTGACTAGAACATGAGCTTTAGCAAACTGCCACAGGGCTACTTCACTGCCCTGATTAGATCTAGATGGAAGAAACACCCTCTGCATCTCCTTGTACCTAGAGACTCGAGACCCAGGCAGGCTCAGCTCTATTGCCACTGGCTTTAAAGTGCCATCTTCCCTTAAGAATAGAAGTGTTCTGGATGCATAAGTACATACACCTTCCTTCATGTTTATTCTTCTTAAGAATGGCATCAGGTAGTCATGGTGATCCAAGATAAAGATTCTCTGTTGGTACATAGCCTTCATGTGAATTAAGATGAAGCATCAGCGTTTTCATGAATTGAAACTTGCTGTTGTAGCTAGCTTATGTGGTTGGAACTTGTATATAGACACACACACACACACACATATATATATATATTTGTTTACATTTCTAATAGTCACCCCGTCAAGGTTGTGCTCTATGTGTGATTGCATGATAGAACTCCAAGTTCCATTTTTGCTCTTTGGGGGAAATACCTGTACAACATCCAGAATTTGAACATGAAGTTGTTGCTTACACTTTTGCTTTCTAGAATTGTCTTTATCACATTTACGATTTGCATGCAGTCTGTTGTGGAGCTTTGTTGGGCATCCTGGTCAAACTTATTATTTGGATCATTATAAAATTCAGTATTCAAATTATTTTTTTTAAACTTAAATAAAAATTAAAACATGTAGAAGTGTGGCAGAAAACATTTAGAAGTGTTTCTTTTTACAAAAAAAAAAGGGCAAGGGGAAGACTGCATATGACTATGAGCCTCCCTGACTATTGCAAAGCGGGGAGCTTCGTGCATTAGGAACTAACATAAGAATAGATTGTGCCTCTTTGAGTGTATGACCTGGTGTGATAGGTCATGAGCAGCCTACCAGTTAATAAATGTTATTTCCCCTCAAGATTTAGGAACAACCCACTGATCATCTCAATAAAGAACAAATTATTTGAAATAGATGATGTATGTACAAGAGTAGATGGAAGGTGAATTTGGTTTTAAATGAAGATATTTCTCTGTGGAAACCATTAGATCAAGATGATGCATTTCAAGTCTGCAAATTATATATGCCAACATCCAACTGACGGTTTGCTATAACCGAATGATATAGTGTAGTCAAAGTGAAATAAAGTGAGTAGTTAACACTAATTAAACTCCCTATTGATCAACTAAAATAGTTGTGTGTTTGTAGGGACATGGTTATGTGTTATGTGGTAAACATGTGATCTTCCAGAAGGTCTGAATATGTCAACTTTGGGCTTATATGACTTGGTGGATTGAGGGAGTTATTTTTCCTTGACAAGTTACTTGGTCATTTATGTACCAAAAGACCAACTTGACCTGAAAAGGGAGTTCTCGTTTTAGTGTTACTAAGAGTGGATTCTAAGCAATAAGGTGTACAAAGCAATGAAAATTATCCTTATAAGTGGTAGAAACCAAATCTGAGATGAGCTATTATTGCCTTATATTGGGTGCTCTAACCCTATCAGGGACATTATTGTCACTGTAATCCAACATTTGTTGCAGTGATACATTTTTACTCTGCCCCTCTACCTTTATAACCTTGTTATTTTGTATTTAATCTCTCGTCCCCCATACCTCTAGTTCTTGTGTTTGAACATGGTTACACAATTTGTATACTGGCAAAGTGGCGACTTCATATACCCACAATATTCAATAATGAATATAGTTTTTTCAGTTTGAAAAATATATTCTATTGTAGTGTTCTGAAACCTATTAAAATGCCAGCGAGGTTAAGGTCAGTTTGAAACTATATATTTAGGGATTGGAAGTGTGGAGAATGTGATGAACATAAGAAGGCTCAGGTACCCAATTTAGAAAAGATTTAACGTTATTGTAATCTTGTGTTCTGCTATCTTTTCTGGCCTTCTTTTGGGTTTGTAGTTTGGTTTTTGAGGGATTCTTTTCCTCTCTTTTACTAACTGATGGGGTTCTAGTACTCGTGATGTTTCAGAAGTGCTCAGTACTTAGCTAGCTGTCTATGCTGTATTGGCTTCTTGACACAGCCAAAGTATGTGATTATACCTTCAAGATCTGAATTACTGCTGGATTAGTTCCTGCAAGCATCTGGCGTGCAAATTCCTTATCATCCATCCATGCCAATTCATTTTCTGGAAATTTCACAAAAGGACAAAATTAGAAGGAAAAGAAATGTAAAAGAAGATGGGCAAACTTCTATTCTGTAAATTTTATGCCCTCTAAATTCTATATGGTCAAGTGCATGCCACCTGCTATAATTTGGGGTAATGGAAACTCCATTTCTCCGTTGCTTGCTTGTATAATCTTTCGGAACTGCTCATTTGGTTCTATTGTCTTTAACATCTCTGCAAACCATCCCTCTACTAGCTTTCTGTTACTGGTGAACAAGTCATGGAACTCAAGGAAGGATTTGAAGTTATTGTTATATTTTTCAAATAACAATTTTGTCAGCGACTCAAAACTGCTGATATCTTTTGCAGATAACAATTTAATTTCAGGTAGAAGGAATTGCACAGCAGCCCTGACTGCTTTTGATATCAACGCTGATAGTTTCTTGGGGCTGAGCCGCTCATCTGGGGGAACATACACATCCAACCTGACGGTTTCTTCCTTCCTCTCAGTTGCATGATCTAGGCAATCATATGTTTGCAGTAAATTTTCAAATACCAAGTATAAATTCAAAATATAAATGTCATTGAAGAAGTTTGAATACCTTGGTTGTTTCCAGGACAACCAGTTCTTCCCCTGCGGGGATATGGGTACTTTGCAGAACCACCCAAGACAGGTCTTATGCCTTCTGGTCCTTTAGCAGGATTTCCAAGATCGTTATAAAAATCATAGCCATAACTTCGTTCCCATTCCTTCCTCTCCCTTGTTCCTTCTCCTCTCAGGCTATTTAGTTCCTCATTCCTCAGTTCCACCAAAGCTTTTGGTGTTTGGTTTGGGAGATAGCTCTAGAGTGCATCAGCATGCTTTAAGATTTGTTCGAGTGCATTTCGAAAATATGAAGCAATTTGAGTATGTGACTTACAGTGTTCGAGAAGAAAACCCGGCCAGTCTTTGTTTGGTGAATTGGATAGATCCAGGAGTTGCAGTCGAAATGAACAACATGATTTCCAGGAATTCTGAGGGTTGCAGATTGAAGGTAAAACTTGTGCTTGTGTTGGTTTTTTATTACAAAAGCTCCTGGGACTCCGAAAGTTGGCTCTACATGGAACTTTATCTTGTATGTTGTGATTTTCACCCCATAACGCTTGTTACTCTTGCCATCTCTGAGTTTTCCTATCCCGCTTAACTGCCCTTTACCAGTGTCTGTTGGTTCAATTAGGGAAGAAATGACAGCAATTAGAATCCTTATATCACCTATGACAATGAAAACTCGGAATGGTGACTGTAGCATAGCTTACTGGCGTCATTTACTAACAGTGAAACTTACTTGAATCTATTTTTGAGCAACTATATAGCTGGATTGATGCTGCCGACCCAGGAGCTGATTCTCCAGGGCTTTGTTCTATAATTATTTCTCCCTTTATGATGCATTTTTTGGTGGAATTACTAGGATGAACGCAGCCCTTGTCGTGGGTAGCATTCAGAGGATTTTCAAGGCCTGGGCTTTGTTCCATAATCAATTGTCTTCTTCTGATCCTTTCTTTAATTTTGTGGGTTTTACTTATCTTCTGTATTGATGCCTGTCTGAGTGACAATTTACAGGAAATGAAATTGCTTGTGTTTGAAGAAAATCATAAACTCGATGCAAGGTTAATTGGAAAAGCAAGGACTATGGATGCACGGAAAGAAAAGATTGGTGCTTGCTTAGCTTTGGTCTCTACTCTTTCTTTGGCGAGCATTGGAACTTATTCATTACTTTTGATGCAGGGTTTCCAACTTTTATTTACATCTATGCATTGGAACAGTCTCTTTGCCAGAGACAGATAACAGCCAAGGAAGAAAAGGAAAAGGAGGAAATAATGGAGGAGGTAACTGCCAAGTCTCTCCAAGTGGTTTGTTGAGCTAAAATTAAAACAAAACAGAGGTCATCTGTTCTGTTCCTTTTTATAAAGATAAAGAACGAAAACGATTGCCATTTATTTTGATAAATTTGTTTTTTTCTACCCGATACAGTCGGTCTCAATCTTTGATGTGATAAAAGTAAAGAGATCGAGTTGGATTAAGTAATCAAATAATGAATATGAAATTCATTTTATCAAACACCATAACTTCTTAGTTTAGTTAAAAAAACATATTACTTGATAAGACAATTCTCCCTGTATTCATTATCAAAGTTGGGATTTTATTTTCTTTTTTTAGATGGGGCTATTAATTAAAGTTGAGAATTTAATTAGAAAAATAATAGCTGAATTGGAGAGACAATTAAAACGTTAACCTTTCTGTGAATGGTCTGGGGTCTAGCTAAGTTGGGGCCAATTTGTGGGGCTGTGCCGTGGATCGGGTTTGGTTTTGGACTGACGAGCCCAGATATAAGGCCCCAGCAAATATTGCTGCTGTCTCGCTTCTTCTCCTCGAGCTGTGGGGTGGACAATGGCCAGGCCAAGAAGAACAATATTGCAGTTTCAAGTTACCGATGCTTTTGGACTCGTTTGATTAATCAAATGTTGGGCTTTGATTGTTTCAACTCATAGATAGGTCCCAGCTTTTGAACGTTAGCCAACTCTAAATCGTCATATTGTGACGCATACATATAACAATGTATTGTATGTAACGGCTCTTCAAATTCTAAACCATCTCAAGCACGCCACGTGTAAACACGCCCCCTGTCTCTCTCTCCAACTTTCCTGAATCCTAACGAACTGTCTTTTGTTCATTTGTAATAATATACGGATGTGGGAAGACATTAGCCGGCCGTGAATATTGATTGAACTCAATATTTGAAGAGGAATGGGTCATAATAAATAATATTTTACAAATTGGCATATCGATTTATATTAATTGGGATCATTAAGCTGCTGCTTAGGACGGCAAAAGAAAGCAGCAGCACAATATATATATATATATATATATATATAGGAAGGAAGCAACGGAATTAGTGGGTGTCCCCTAATGGCCCATCGTTTTCTCCGCTTTTTGCTCTAACAAATATATTAACACCCCCCTCCCCTCTCACAGCCTGCCATTAATTCCCTCTCAACCTCGAGTTTCTCTTTGGCGATCGATCGATGGATCATCCAGTTAGGCTTCTTTCTCCATTCATTCACTAGTTCATATTCATTGTATATCCATCTCCTTTGTTCTTGACTTTTAACATATAATTGGGCCATCCCGTGCAGAACTAACTAGCTAGCTAGCTAGCTAGCTAGCATTTACATATATCACCGTTTGATCATATCTCTTAATTTTAACTTGTTCCTTCTTTCTAATTCCATCTGCAAATTAATCCCAATTCACAGCCTAGCTAGCTAGCTTGCAATCAATACGACATATAGCATATGGACCCAGCTGAGCTTCGTCGAGTTTTCCAAATGTTTGATCGAAACGGGGACGGCAAGATCACGAAGAAGGAGCTGAGCGACTCGTTAGGCAACCTGGGGATATACATTCCCGACAACGAGCTCATCCAAATGATCGAGAAGATCGACGTGAACGGGGATGGGTTCGTGGATATAGAGGAGTTTGGAGAATTGTACGGGACGATCATGGGGGAGAAAGACGAGGAGGAGGACATGAGGGAAGCGTTCAACGTGTTCGATCAGAATGGAGATGGGTTCATCACGGTGGAGGAGTTGAAGTCGGTGTTGCAGTCGCTAGGGTTGAAGCAGGGAAGAACCCTAGAAGACTGCAAGAGGATGATAATGAAGGTGGATGTAGATGGAGATGGCATGGTTAATTACAAGGAGTTCAAGCAGATGATGAAGGGTGGAGGCTTTGCAGCCTTGAGTTCAAGCTGATAGAAGAAGAAGAAGAAGATGATGATGATGATGACAAGGAAAAGAAGGAAAGAGAGATGTAAAAAGGAAGAATAATGTTGTAAAGCTTTTGAAATATACAAATAGAAGGGGATTGCATAAACTTAAAAAAGATAGTGACTAGGGGCTCTGGTCTGAAAGGAACGAAGACCTCTTGTATTATGCATGTTTTGGAAGACTATAACCCCACCCACCCACATTAATTGCTAATTAGATTTCATGTTTGTCAAACTTCATTTTATGTGTTTTGGTATAGAAAATTAAGTCCTAGTTTTTGTAACTTGGTCATCTCTCTCGCCCTCTTGTATGTGTTTTCCCTTCTTGATGCTGATAAATATTGTTTCTTTTGCAGAGGTTATGGTTTCTCATCTTCACATAATTGTCTTGTATATGATGTCAAATGGATGATTTCTTCTCAGTTTAAATAATTATTGTTTATTGTGAACGACCATATATATTTTGTTAAGAAGATTCGATAATGGGTTGCACTGGATGATTGAAAAAAACTTCAGTTTCTTGATATTATCTAGGACAGTTATTTTACAGAATTTTAGTGCAGATTTATGCCTCCTACTGGAAGGATGTAAACTGTGAGTCATTTTCTGGGTGTGTTAATTGTTAGTGATGTCGTTTAACATAACATTTATACCGTCACCATCTTCAAGTTCACATTAATTTGTCAACGGATTGAATTCTCATGACTAGGGAATATGTCCACTAGAAATGGTTTTCAAATCCTTCTCATCCCACAAGAACCTTTCAAGAAGTCATCAATGGATGTTACAAAGTCTTTTTAGTCCACTTTGATCGCTCAGTTTCACTTTACCGAATCATTTATTCATCCACAATATAGTATATAAAAAGTGTTTCTAGCGTATTGAAAATTTCACTTTATAAGAGCTATATCTATACTCAATTTTACCCTTAATACTTTGTAAAGACACTATTTCTACAAAAATCTATGCCTTACCAATCACAAATGAACAATTTTAATAGCAATGACGTGTGTGTGTCAATGCAGTTTACAGTCAAGAAGTTCCAAAGAAACAGATTTTAAAAGCTAAGAGATGCCGTTCCCCTCAATCATGCCCATTACTAAGAAATCATCTCAAGTTCTGAACCTGAGCAAAATTTGCAGCTTCAACATATAAGCAAAAAAGGGCAACAAAAAAGCACAACATTTCAACATCATCTACTCGTTCTGTCTTTACAGTTCATGTAATGGAACGTTTATGGATGAAGGGAGAAAGAGGTGGGATTTTAATTCTAACCCAATAACATCTACATTATTATACATGTTTCGCTATTATTAACCATACTGAGAAGAAGCAATTCAAGTAACTTATGTACATAACAGAAGAACTCATGAAATGCTGAAATACAAGCAAGTAAATTCAAAAGACTATCTACTAAATTCAGGGGGGGGGGGGAATACAAGACCAAAAATAGATGTCTATCTATGATGGGAGAGTTTTTGCACTTCAGCTTCACCATTCTTCACATTGTCGACAATAACTTGAATTTTTGAAGACAATTGTTCAGCTTGCTCCTCGACGCTTGCCAGAAATCTTAGTAATTTTTCTCTATATTCTGCACATAGTCGGTCCTGATGTTGCAACTCCAGAGTAAGTTCTTCAATTTTCTTATCCTTGTCACCCTAAGATATGGATGAAGCGCATATCAGCATGTTAGGAGAACAAAACTGAGCCAGTCAGACAAAAACTATTCAATACAAAATCTTTCAAAGGTCAAATTTAAATGCACTTCAAGATCATCATTAACTATGCCTTACGAAGAAAACCACATTCAAAATAATAGGGCCCCATCTAGACATGTCCGGCGGAGATTTTCTGACATTATCATCCCGGTAAAGCCAATATGCAAAAATATTTTCCAGGATGCTCAGTATGACCTTTCTCACATGCCTAAGCTCTGCCGAGCCCACCTAGTGAGATAAAGGCCTGTGATTGTTGTTGGTAGTGTACATGCCTAAGCTTCATTTCTATTGGATAATTGCAATCACAAAATAAAGAATTAAAGGGCATGCAATTATTTGGATGTATAAAATCCCGCAGATATTCATAGATTTGATTGTGTATAATTAATTTCATTGACTTACGTTATATGAAAGAACCTCATCCACACAGACAATTTCTGTGGATAATATATTTCAGACAAGTAAAATTATATAATAAAGAGAAGGTGTTGATGAGCAAGCACAATCCTATACAAAAAGCTACAGTATATACATCTAGATGCATTATACAACTATCATCGCAGTTCATAAACAAAAATATACCACGCAATATTAGAATATGTGAATGGGAAAAACTCACCGTAGTTCTTAACCCCAGCCCAGTTACAACCAAAGGATGGTTGTGCTCCTTTGTAAATCTTGTCACAACCCACTTTCCTGGCTCCTCAAACTTCACCAGGAATGTTGCATTGCAACCCTCTCGTGCACTAGGTCGTGGTTTCTTATCTGGTCCAATAGAGCCGTGATTCCGAGAAAAGCCCTGCTTGTTACATCCAAGCCTACGTGCAAGTGTTCTCCCATCAATTCCTGAGCGACGACGTCCCATAATACGCACAGAAAATCCTACCCTTCTAGCATAGTCAGCATAAAATTTCCTGGCAGCATCTTCAGATTCAAATTCCATCCCCATATATGGTTCTAAAATTTCACCCGCTTCAGACGAACTGACATTTCCTTTAGCAGAGCTGTCTGCCGCTCCTTCTCCCCTGTCCAAATCCACTATACATGACATCAAGGGCAGTACCTATTAAAAACCATAAATACTTTTTGCTTCACATTAATCAGAGTCAGATTTTAAAAAAGCTAATGATAATTCACAAAATTTTATTAACCCCTTGTTCGCAAAGTACCAAAACTTAATGCTGAATTCTTGTCCTTTCAAAAGCAATCAGAAGGCTGAATTTATTGGGTTACTATTTAAATAAGGATAATAAGACTGGCAGGGCATTAGGTAAAGCTTCCAATGAACCATGTCTCAGTTTCGGTGGGTTTTACTGACACATTCTTTGTTGAAATGATAAGTGTTTTTTTTTAATCAATGTTGAAAGAACGAGTTATATTTTATAGCAACTAATAGTAGCATCAATCTTATGTTTAGATTCATTATAGAAACTACCATTCCTAATGGGAAAAAGGGAAAACTATTTCAGTCAGAATTGACTAATGTTTTACGAATTTCAAATCTGGCCTGCTGTAGTTGTAGGGGAAAACTGCTGTAGGAAAAAAATCTCAGTTTCTTTAGTCTAGGAAACAGATACTCACTTCACAAATGGTAAAAAAGTTGTAAAATTTCATTGATGTAAAATGATTTTAAACTCAAACTACTCTCTGGGACTCAACTACAAAACCAAAGAACCATGTCCCAGAACATGGTCATTAGATACTATTCTCCCTCCCTCCCCCTCTTTCTTGTTCTAGCATTCCCCCCCCCCCCCCCCCCCCCCCCTCCGGGGTTTTTGAATATATTTTTGTTTTTTGACAGAATCAAACAAAATTAAGTTTTTCAAATTTATTCTAAAAAATAGGAACTTTAGATGGTATGAATTATCCTTGCTTTGTCATTCGCATTACTTTCTTATTGAGAAAACCAAAAGTATAGAATGAAGAAAACACGCACATTTACATACACATGTATACATAAGTCCCATATCATTTTGGAATAATGTTTATCTTTATGTATTTCCAATACATAGAATCTTCACCATATTTATTGAAATAGACTTGCTAGAGTCACTATCTTCACCACAACGATACACACATACATCTCCCATAAGCGCATGCACTTAATAATAATACACAAACACCGACACATGCATATCGCTAACATCTTCAACATATGCACAGTAATTTTACACAAATACACTGGCATGCTAACAGCAATCTCCCCTTTCTATATTTCTCTTTAATTATCTCTGTATACACTAGTGAAGCTGCATGCCCAACAAACACAAATGGCATTTATGTGTGTGTCAATGTCATGGAAAATAATAGAATCAGTTATGCTAGGTTATTAGAGAGAGAGAGAGAGAGAGAGAGAGAGAGAGAGAGAGAGAATGACAAAAACAAAGCGGGTTAGTGACCAAACATTGCCTGTGATTTCTGTATAGGATTTTGCTAGATTCGTTGAGTAATAGCTCACACGGCGAAAGGACAGTTGAACACAGTAGTCGAGCATGAGTCAGCAGAGTTGTTAGCACCTTTTGAAAATAAAATCAGTTTACCATAAATCCCATCGATAACTCCGCAAAAAGTCTCAGAAGATCAAAATTCATAACCAAAATCGCATCGCAGTGAAGAAGAGGCATCAGGCATTAAACCCTACCAGCTCAACTTCCAATTCGAAACTCAAATAAACACCATACACTTCCACACTTCTAGCTCTTCACCTGAACTAAGACAGAAAGATATGGGAGTGAGAGAAAGATAAAGAACTAACTGATTATGGCCAGGAAGACGTAGGACGAGAAGAAGTTCGCCGCCGGCAAGTCGTCTAACTGAGGCGAGAGGGAGCCGATCAGGTACGCGAGGGCCGACACACCGAACCTGATTTGGGGCTCTGCATCATCCCTAGAAATTCCAAAGGCTCCGGTTCGTTTCTCAGATCCAACGGTTCATCCGAATCATAAATTTAACTCCCGGGTTAAAGCTAGGCCAGTGAGAAACACCGCAGACGAGAATGGAACAGATTATTGCCGGCCATTTTTTGTGGGTTTTTGGTGGAGAAATTTGATAGTCAGGGAGATGTCATGTGAAGGTGGTTACCGTAATTTTAAGAACTGATCGGGGCCAACTGTAATTAATTCAAACTGTCATAAAATTACAAGATTTATTTTTTTAAGGTTTGCCTGTCACTAGTGTCTCCTCCTCAATAAAAAGCACAAGAAAATACACTATACTCTGGGGTGATGTTATTTGAATTCTTAGATTCAGTGTTTGAATTTTAATCGAAAAAGAAAATTTAGTAGTCAGAATGATCTTGAAAGTTCAAAATCGCTTGTTGCCCTCATGTTTGCAACGAGATTAGGAATTGAACTGGCCGCTGAGTTATCTAATTTACATTTTTTTCTGATATCATAGGACCAAACAATTAGGTGTGATAATGCGTTAACAAAAAAAAAACACAAAATTTTAAAAAAAAAACTTGGCAAAAGATCATTTTTCAATCCAATAAATATCATATTCTTATGATGATTGTTTTTGTGCGATCTCCGATATTCGTGTCCTTAATTACGTCAGGTAGAGTAAATTGCAAGTTAGGCCTTTGATTTTTGTGTAGCATGAGAATCGAACTCAAAAGCTATTAAATTGACATCAATATATTACTTATCCAACCACTCAACCTATCTCCTGAAGGTAATAAATATCATATTTTTTATCTATATTTTCTTTGTATAATTATCCCAAAGGTAATTCTTATAATTTGAGCGTAAATTAAGTTTATCACATTTTATTTAATTTATTATTATCCAAAGGAAACGAAATGAATAATTGAACCTTAAAATTAAAATAAAATTAATCAGTATCAATTTATAAAATAAATATAAGCCTTGAAAGATCACCTAAAATGGACACGTCGATTTAATATATATGAATACAAAACACAAAAGAATATGAAAAATTAGAACACATGACAATATATATATATATATATATATACACACACAACATTATGCTAGCTAGTATTATATATAGAGAGAGATGTTATGTGACTGATGGGGGGTGAGTGTGTGCCCCCGCAATGAGGCCATGCCCCCTCTCAATTTGCCAAAGTTAGACAAATTTTATGTTGCCGGCAACAGAAAATCTCTTTATATATATATATATATATATAAATATATGTCCAGGATGCCGGGTCAAACCGACCCGGGACCGACATTACCGGGTCGGGCTATAAAATGCAGGTGGGGTCGGGCGGAGAATGAAGCAAACCCTAGCAGCCGCCTTCGCCTGCTCCTCTCTTCCTCTCGCCTGCGTCTCCGTCTCCTCTTCTTCTCCGGCCAGCAGCAGCCGTCCATCGTCTCGCCCTCTCTTCTTCTCGTCTGGAAGTTCCTTCTCTCTTCTCCGGCCAACTGACTGCCGTCCCAGACGCCGGCGACCGGAGTTCTCCCATTTAAAGTAAGCACTTAGAAGTTTTTTTAGAAAAAAATTAATTTTCAGATCTAGTGAGATCCAACAGTCGGAACGTTTTGGTTTTTGGGCATGTGGGTCACAAGACCAAGGAGATTCCGATGGTCGGTTCCGACCGCCGGAATCTGCCATGGATGGCGGCCGGAGACCGGCGACAGAAACGGCCAAATATTTTCCTAAAAATGAACTTCCAGATCCGGTAAGATTCAGCCGTCGGATCGTGTTGATTTTTGAGTATGTGGGTCACAAGACCAAGGCGATTCCGATGGTCGGTTCCGATCGTCGAAACCTGCCATGGACGGTGGCCGGCGACCGGCGACAGGACGGCCAGCTTTTTTCGCGATTCCATACATGTACGTGACACGCGTGTCTATTTTTATGTTTTATTTCTTGAATATTTTTAATTAAAATGCCGTGTGGGACACGGCCGGAGCGTGTCGGCCGCCGTGTCCCTGTCCGACACTGCATTCGGGTCCTTGCTGGCGTGTAGGTGCTTCCTAGCCTAGGCCTCAGCCTGTCGTCTTAAGTTTAAGACAGCGCATTGCCTTAGTTTTCAATTATTTCCATTCCAAGTAGATATATTATTTTGCTTGTCTGGACTACATTCAACTGGAAATGAGGGAAATTATCCGGGGGGTTTAAACTCATCTGCAACTTATTAAGATTAGTAGTACATAATTTGTGGATGACATTTTGGTTAGTTAGGAAGGGTTTCTTTCTTTTGTTTTCAACGTGGATTTTATTGAAGGTGCATAATTCTATATGGCAGTGGAAGAAAACCCATCTGCGGGTAGTGGAGGGGAAATGGTACAGAATTCTAATGAAGAACAATTACTTATTAGTGAAGGAAATTCGGATATGGAACCCTATCTGGGTATGCAATTTGAATCTGAAGAGGCCGCAAAAGTATTCTACGATGCATATGCTACACGCTTAGGC
Source organism: Diospyros lotus (assembly GCF_014633365.1). Lineage (NCBI taxonomy): Eukaryota > Viridiplantae > Streptophyta > Magnoliopsida > Ericales > Ebenaceae > Diospyros > Diospyros lotus. Next base: position 32,354,036 of record NC_068340.1, on the reverse strand, counting down.
TTCATTATGCGAGTTGATGCCTTCCGACGATCAATGCGTGATGGGAAGGTTGTGTGGCGTCGATTGGTGTGTAATAAAGAAGGTTTTCGTAAATGTAGACCCCGTAGAAGTGAAGGCAGGAAACCCAGAGCAGTCACCAGGGAGGGTTGTAAGGCAATGATTGTAGTAAAGAAAGAGAAGACAGGAAAATGGGTTGTTACAAGATTCGTCAAGGAGCATAGTCATCCACTGGTTGTGGCACCAGCGAACAGCCGCCGTAGCGTGCTCCTATCGCAGACACCGGTAAGAATTATTATGTGATTGAAAATTATTTAATCTGCATGCTATTAATTATTCCGTGATAGACTAATTTGTATGTATGTTCTGCTGGTCAATTTGCATATGTTGCCTTTACCCGGGAAGGTATAAACATTGTTTTTTTGTTTTGGGTGGGTGGGTGGGGGAGTGGGGTGTGGTAATTTTCATGTTATTTCACGTAAAGAGGTTTATATACCTTGGATGTGAAAACTCAAAAAGTTTGAAGATTTTTTTTTGTTATCAGGTCTCTTCATCCAAAGGCTCTATAGGCTGGAGTTGAAGAGCCAAGCTTTCTACTATTGCCATTAATGAGTTTAAAAAATTCAGGAGTCTTATCTAGCATAGCTTTATCCCCCCTCGTAAGAGTTATTTATGTCAAAGTTGTGTGCTTATATCTGCTCTTAACTGGTGTTGCTATATTTGTCGCCAATGTGGGTCAATATAATTTAGAGGATTAAGGTGTCTTCTTTGATTTGAACTCCATAATGTGATTGCTTTCGTTCACAAATAGTTATGAGCAGTTAGTTCATCAAAGGAATAGGTTTAGGAGGTTCTATGGTTAAAAAATTGAGAGAACTTAGATGCTGAATCACTACTTTCCATGGCAGTAATGTCCTTGTACAATTAACAGTCCTTTTAACTTCTGATTCATGCTTCATCTTCTTCATTCTACCTCATCTTTCATGCGCTTTTTTTTTTTTTCTTTTCTTTTCTTTTTCAGATGAATTCTGTAAAGAAAGCACAATCCATGGCTCCTCTTCACTGCCATCTCATAATTATGTGAAACCTCTATACACGTCATTTATTTAGGTTGTCATTAATTCGTATTAGTTTCATTTTCGGATATTAGACATGTATTTTCTGTAGGGTGGTTCTTGGGACATCTATTCTGCCCAGATTTTCAGACTCAATGGTGGTTGCAAATATGAGCGTGTTACTGTTTGATCTGAAAATTGTTGAGACGAGACGTGACATGACTAGAAATTCACATCGCTGTTATCTTACTCTTACCTTCCTTTCTTTCTGTGTTCTCTTCATTTTCTTTCATTTGTTTTGGTGCTTTGCAGGATGAGAAAGATGTAAAAATTCTAGTCATGTCAAGTCTCGTCTTAACAATTTTCAGATCAAACAGTAACACGCTCATATTTGCAACCACCATTGACTCTGAAAATCTGGGCAGAATAGATGTCCCAAGAACCACCCTACGGAAAATACATGTCAAATATGAGCGTGTTACTGTTTGATCTGAAAATTGTTGAGACGAGATGTGACATGACTAGAAATTCACATCGCTGTTATCTTACTCTTACCTTCCTTTCTTTCTGCGTTCTCTTCATTTTCTTTCATTTGTTTTGGTGCTTTGCAGGATGAGAAAGATGTAAAAATTCTAGTCATGTCACGTCTCGTCTTAACAATTTTCAGATCAAACAGTAACACGCTCATATTTGACATGTATTTTCTGTAGGGTGGTTCTTGGGACATCTATTCTGCCCAGATTTTCAGAGTCAATGGTGGTTGCAAATATGAGCGTGTTCTGTTTGATCTGAAAATTATTGAGACGAGACGTGACATGACTAGAAATTCACATCGCTGTTATCTTACTCTTACCTTCCTTTCTTTCTGCGTTCTCTTCATTTTCTTTCATTTGTTTTGGTGCTTTGCAGGATGAGAAAGATGTAAAAATTCGGGAATTGACAGCAGAGTTGCACCGGGAGCGCAAGAAATCTGCAGCTCTCCAAGAACAGCTTGATACGGTTTTGAAAGAAATGGAGGATCACTCCAATCTCCTATCAAGGAACATTGATGACATAGTTCGAAGTGTGAGAGAAATTGAGTCAAAGAGAATAGTCCTTCCCCATAACTGATAGTCCTAATACTTAGCTTCTGTTATCTCTGTATAAATCCTTTCATTGAGTGTTTCCTTCGTTCTTCTGTTTTTTTTTTTTTTTTTTTTTTTTTTTGGGGGGGGGGGGGGGGGGGGGTTTGGTTAGGTAGTGTTTGCCTTTCTAATTTAAAATTATCTGGAGATTGATATGAATATCCCTATGCTGGGATCATGTAAATGGCGTGCCATAGGAAGGCTTGATTTCGTGGAGCTTTCAATGCATTCACGAATTACAAAATACAAGTGCAAATAAGCTTGGGTATTTTTCTCTGTACATGAGCATGGAAATCTCATAGTGACTTGTGATCAGCATTTAAGACGGCAAGCCGGCGGCCAAAGCCGCTGGTGGTGAAGGGTGTGAAAGAGGGAGGCGGCCGGCGGCGAATGTTGGGGAAGAAGAAGGTGGACTGGAGGTTAAAACCATAAGTGATGAAAGGGAAAGAAATGGGTTGACTCGATCCATGAGCTGGATCTGGATCAGGGTCAATCCAACCTATTATCAGCAGATCTACAACCCAACCCATTGTGTGTGTAGATTTGGACCATTAATTCAATCCAGATCTGTGACCCAATAAAGGATGTTAGAAAAAATTCAAAATTATTTTTTAATATATCCATTATTTTGAAATGCTAATTTTGAAAATTAGTGATGTTATATCTATAACATTTATTATGTATTTTAATTTTATCTAATAATTGCTTTAGTTACAAATAATTATATTGAAATTCAAAACATATATAAGATAAATATGATATGACATATTTTGAATAATAAAGAATTACCTTATTAAGTATTTGTTTTATGCAAATATATAGTTTTATTTTTTTATTCATAATTAGTTTGTACCAAGTTTCGATTTAGTATCGATCGTGTTGATTCTTAGATATTGTTTGGATTGATTTCACATAAACAATTGAGTTAAAAGTGTTTTAGTTATATATCATGGGTGATAACTTTGAAGTTCAACGATTTGCTGATCTTTGAAGTATAGCTAAATGTTTTAATTTAAACATGTATATTGAATGTCTTTTTATTATCTTTAATTTAGTAATCATGGCTACCAGTTCAATTGCTAAAATCAGAACAGACAAATTGAATGAGTAGAACTACTTCACATGAGAGGTATGGGATACTTTAAAGACTTCTCATCCCAAGCCACAAAGAAAAAATGTTTCTTTGGTGATATAGAGGACCTATAAGAAATGGCTTGAGAAAGATTGTCATGTTCGCCTTACGATATTTGTTAACATGCGGAGCCTTACAATATTTGTTAACATGCGGAGTGACCTCACGGGCTAGTTTGAGCCTTGCCAGACTATTTTGGGAATATAGCAAAAACTAAATATCACTTTTGGTCAAATATCTGCTACAAAACTCTGTATTTTATAATTGAAATTTCAACGATATGTCAAGAACTCAAGGAACATCTAAGAGTAATGGGTTCACTTATTAGAAATTTTCAAAACGCAGAAATAACGTTTAATGATGAGCAGCAACTCCTAAGGGTGATTAGATCCTTGTCTGACCTTGAATGGTCCCAAATGAAGCTCATGATGACATACATTGAGTATCAAAACATTTGATGATATTTCTCGTCACTTGGAGCTTAAGCCGGAGCGCATTAAAGCAAATCAAGTGAAAGCTTTTATGGTAAAAGCAAATGACATTTTGCCTTCAAGCCTAAATGTGAAAGGCAAGGATAGGATCGAGGGCATCAGGCCCAAAATGGCAAGAGCAAGAAGGCTAAGAAGGGGACACGTGGAAAAAAAAACTTGTTCAAACTAAAATGCTACAATTGTATGAAAAAATGTCACTTTGCTTGTGATTGTCCAGAATCAAAGAAAGTATATTCCTTGTCTATTTCTCTTTTACTCGCATGCATTAGTTACATACTCACGTCATGAGTGAATTGTGGATACAGGAGCAACGCGACACATAAGTACTGAGAGAAAAGGGTTTATGGATTACCATCGAATGCCAGCGGGGAAACAATAAGTACGTCACACTTGGGAATGACACATAAAAAGAGGTTCTTGGAATTGGTTCATACAAGCTCAAAATGAAGAATGACAAAAGTATTCCTAAAGGATGTTATGTATGCTCTTGGAGTCCGGTATGATTTTTTATCAATAGCATTTTTATTGGGACAAAGATGTTCTTTTCTTTTTCATGGTACTGGTGTGAACATCTATTTAGAGAATACATTTTTTGGTTGTGGTTTCTTAGTTGATGGTTTTTTCAAACTAAACTCGGATTATGTTTATGATAATCATTCCATCGCTTTAGTTTCCTTTACCTTTTCTATCATGGATGTTGATTGTGATTTATAGAATAAAAGGCATGGCCATGTAAGCCAAGATAGAATGGTGCCATGATGTGCCCTCAAATTCATAAGATTGGGATTGCATATGTGTCGCGTTGCTTCTGTATCCACAATCCACTCAAGACACGAATATGCAACTAATGTATGCGAGCAAACATAAAGTAAATGAGAAATAAACAAGGAATACACCTTCTTTGGCTCTGAACAATCCCAAACGAAATGACCATTTTTCATACAATTATAACATTTTAGTTTGAATAAATCATTCTTTCCACGCGTCCCCTCCTTGGCCTTCTTGCTTTTGCCATTCTTAAGTGTAAGACTTGATGCCCTCAATGCTTGCCTTCTGCATTTAGGCCCAAAGCCCTCATGCCTCTCGGCCTTGGCCACAAAAGCCGCCACTCGATTCACTTAATGCGCTCCACCTTAAACTCCAAGTGATGTGAAATATCATCAAATGTTTTAATATTCTTGCTATGTGTCATTAGAGTTTCATCTAGGACCATTCAGGGTCAGACAAGGATCTAATCACCCCTAAGAGTTGTTGCTCATCATAAAGTACTACTACCGCATTTTGAAGATCTCTAATAAGTGAACTCATCACTCTTAGATGCTCAGTCATACTATGCCTTGGGTCCTTGATATACTATTGAAATTTCAACTGTAAAGCACGAAGCTTTATAGCATATGTCTTAACCAAAAGTGATCTTCAGCTTCTGCCACATCTCCATGATAGTCTGGCAAGGCTCAAACTAACCCATGAGGTTACTCTACATGCTAACAAGTATCATAAGACAAACATGGCGATCTCTCTCGAGCCATTTCTCATATGCCTTCTGTGTTGCCAATAAAACATTTTCCCCTTATGGTTTGAGATGGAAAGTCTCTAAAGTGTCCCATATCTTTTCCATCTGAAGTAGATACTGAATCTACTTCTCTCATATGAAGTAGTTGGACCTATCCAACTTGTCTATCCTAATCAAACTTCCAGCAAAACTAGTAGGCGTGATCATTAAATCAAGGATAATAAAAAGATATTCAGTACACATGCTTAAAACAAACAATTAAATCAAAACATTTATATATACACTCAAGGATCAACATATCGCCAGGGTCTAAAATCATCATCCATGATGCATAACTAAAACACTTTGACTCAATTGCCTATGTAAAACCATTTAACAAAATCCAAACAGTACCTAAGGACCTACACAAGCACCAAAATCGATACTAAACAGAAACATGGTACAAACTAATTATCAATAAAAAAAATAAAACTACATATTTGCATAAGACAGATAATTAACAAGGTAATTTTCTATTATGCAAAATATGCCATATCATATTTATTTCATATACATTTTGAATTTCATTATAAATATTTGCAATTAAAGCAATTATCATGACAAAATTAAAACACATAATAAATGTGATGAAGATAACATCACTAATTTTCAAAATTAATATTCCAAAAAAAAAGATATGCTAAAAAATAATTATAATTTTTTCCTTTTTTTAAATCCTTTATTGTTGCTAATAATTGGTCGGATTGACTCTAATCTAGATTCGCTTATGGATCTCTTAATGGATCAAGTCAACCCGATCTGAATCCAACATAGTGGGTCGACCCAACACTTAGTGGACCCATCTTCTTCCCCCTTCATCACTTAGGGTTTTTGCCTCCAACCTTGCGCCTCGCCATCGCCTCTTTCCCCAATATTCCCCACCGGTCGCCTCCCTCTTTCACACCCTTCATCGCCGACAGCTTTGGCTGCTAGCTTCCCATCTTCAATGACAACCACAGAGGTAGTTGATCGACAACAAGAAGAGGCTGCAACCATGGCGAATCATCGGCCATGGCAGTCACAGTAAACCCACGACCATGACAAACTCACAACGACGAGCTCAATGAACCCATGGGGAGTCGACCACCGTCAGTTAAAGAAGATGGGGCATGGCGCTGGTTGGCGACGATGTGTGATGGGAAAGAATGAGCTAGAGCTATCAGCCCTGCAAGGGCTTGATCCATTAGTCGACCAAGATGAAGAAGATGACCAATCGGTCACTACCACTTCGCCCCTCATTCGCCAGCGACTTGAACGAACCTCCCACTGGCCTCAACGTACGCGACCGCCGACTACACATCCTCAGCCACGGTGAGGAAGACCCACGAGCAATCCCACCAACTGTGATGCATATGGCCGCCGACAATAGAGCCTTGGTCATGGCTAGTTAGTAGCAAATAGACAAAAAATAAATAATTTTATGCCAAAAAGTCACGAGTTACCAACACTGTGGCTCTGAATGGTCAATCATAATGATGTAGACAAATAATGTAGCTATGATACCACTAAAGAACTTTGTAAAAAAAATAACAAAACATATATATATATATATATATACCTGAATCATAGCAGAAGAATTGAACCATGATTTGTCTAACAACCTTTGCAGAAGAAAACTATAAAAACTTTCTTTCTTCTGGCCAACCCTTGTTCGTCTAAGGCTTGAAATGGTGATGTCAAAGATGGTGTATGAACAACCTAAAAATTGAATCAGAGTTGACTACCTTTTTTTTCTATTCTATGTCTATATATATATATATATCACAAAGATATAGATATATACATATATCATACAGATATATCCTTTTAAAAATCAAAACGTGGAGGGATTTGAATCAAATTCAAATTCCAACCACTTATCCCATAATAACCACAAAGTTTAACAGAGAAATTAACACTGAATATTCAAGGAACATCATTACCATCATCAGTTTGATTCCAACTAGAAAGGCAAATATGGAGAACCAAAAACCTCAAGATAAATCTCACGAAGAAGAACCATAAAAAACAGGCAACCTAACCTTATTGGCCAAGTTAATCATGTTGCTCCAATGATGCTCAATTATCCTAAAGGCTTTGAGTTTTTAAAGAAAACTGCAGGGGTTTAGAACCTGAATCTGAGTGCTTATATAAGCAGACTCCCTTAGAAGTGTACATTTTGACAGAGGGAACAAATCTTGATCAAGCAAACCTCATAGAGAGCCTGTCTAGAGCTGTTGAATTGCTTAGCTATGGTGCAATAAGGAGCTCTTCACAATAGCTTTCCAACAGGAGTCTGAAATAACTTGGTTCTTCTGTTACTCCATACTCATAGCTGCAATACGGTAACTCGCCATCAGAATCCAATCTAGCCAACAGTGCCCCACCCCCACACAAATATTCCCATCTTTGCACATGGCGCTAGTTTGAAATGCATCCTTCACAGTGAGAAATCATTCCATCCGATAATATAAAAAATGAAGTTGGGGAAATTCAGTATTTTAATCATCCACAGTTTGCTTTCCCTGTCAAAATAAATAATACTAATACATTCACATATCTAATGTTTTTCTCTCAACATATTCCAAAGATAAGCAACACGTTCCCAGTCTCAGAAACATGAATTTCCTGGTCTGTTACTAAATTGGTGAGCATTTCCTCTTCTATGATGAGGAAAGGCTAAAGATAAAAAGCACCTTGAATTAACAGATAGATTATTACACAACATAAGAAATGTTCTGCAAGTCACCTTGATGGATTGATTTCTCACCACCCATACTTGGCTTGTGTTTGAGCTTTGGTGAGTAACCCTTTGGAGCGGCGCTCTGCAAGCTCCATTTCTTTCTGCTTCACATCGTAGTACAAAGAACCAATCTGATGCTTCCTCTTATGCAACTTTGTTGGTTTCCCCTTTGTTGAAACAGGCTGCAAGAAAGATAAATTCATCCATTCAGAAAAGGCAACTAAATTAGAAGGCGTCTCCACTGCAAGAAACTCCTCGTTTTGCAAGGGTCGTATTAACTAGAATTCGAGTTCAACGAGGGATAGAAGACTAGATTTCAGTACCTTGTATGAGGGCCCAAACGCCATTCCAGTTAACCTGACCTGGTCCTCCCGGGGCCGATTCCTAATCAATTCATCCTGCTTCACCTCAACTATTTCCCGAGGAACCCCATTCCTACCTCTCTTCCCCGAAATTTTCGCCAAACTTTCCCCTGCTTCATTCCCCAAGATTTCTGAACCCGATGGCATCATTGCAGTGGAGCCATCGCCCCAATTGCTCTCATGCTCATATTGCCCGTAATCATCGTAGCTTCCATGGTTGGGATGACTGTAATAGTTTTCATAATTTGCATTGGCAGTAGCCCAGCCAGATGCGTCACTATTGGCAACTGCATATTCAGAACAAGAATTCCCCAAATCACCTGATGAAGCAGAGGGCCATTGCCCATCATAGCTCCAAACGTCTGGATTAGCACCCGTTTTGGTGCTTTCGGTGCCAAAAGCCTTTGAAGTCGATGCAGGCAAATTCGCTTCGAGAATCGATCTCCTTCCTGAACCTGAAGCAGTGGGCGCCGCGCCCAATGCCGAAGAGGAGTTCTTGGGCGCAGGAATACTCGATAGGAACGATTTAACCGATGACGGTTGCGTAATAGATTTCTCACGTTTTTTAACTTCTCTACCGCCATCATCCTCATCGTCGTCGACATTGCCAGCGCCAGACTTGATGATGAGAGGGTTTATCGGAAGCTTCAACTGCACAACAATTTTCTTCTCGGGATTTGGAGAAGAAACCGGCGGATTGAGGAGGGCATCGCGGAACTTGGGTTGAGGAAGCGACGAGAAAACAGGATAAGATTCGGGTTCAAGCTGTCCTGATTGCGGTTCCTCCTCCTCCTCCTCCTCCTCCTCTTCTTCTTGATTGGTGGTGGGCTTTGTAGATGAGAGATCGGTTGGGATCGGGAGGTGGGATTTTGGAGGTGGAAGCGAAGAGAAGAGAGAGGAGAAGATTTTCGAGGAAGGCGGTGACCTTCTTCCGGCGGATTCAGAGGGATGATCCGGATTTTGCGATCGGAGGTGGCCTGGTCCTGGTGCTTCTTCGTCTGAAGAGGCATAGTTTGCGAGCAGAGAGTCCATGGGAGAGCGAAGGTCCAAGTCGAATAAAACGGGGAAATTAGGGTTTCAAACAGTCTGGGGTCTGGAGGCAGAAGGTTGGGGTAAATTTTTCTTAAATTTGTTTTTCAAAATACCACCGCCTCCAAAATATATTCTCAAACTATTCCTTTTCCTTCCAGAACCCAAACTAACCAGCCAGCCATTACATTAAGAAGGGAGTATTATTATTTTTTTAAATTATATTTTTGACAATCACTCAAAGTTTCTCAACAATCCAAATCCATCCAACTAAACAGAAACCATATCAATGTTAATTGGGCAGGTGATTAAGATTAAATTTTTTTGTCCAATCTAATATTTTTGTTATGTATTATGTGTTTTTCAGATCATTATTTAATTTTTTTATTATTTTAATTATACTTTTAAATTTATATTTTAAATTAATTTAACTTTTATATTTTAATTTTTTTAACAACTTAAATTTTTTATTATTTCAATTATATTCATATATTTATATTTTTTAATCAATTTAACTTCTATTTGACATATAAAAGATAATAAAATAAGATAATCAATACTTGTTGATTATGTGTAAAAAAATTATAATATGTATGGTCAAGAAAGTAAAAGAATATAAAGATGAAAGAAAGTGGTTGCTGACAATGTTTTAAATTTAACAAATTAATTAAAATTTTAACTCAAAAAACTAATTCATCTCACTTTTTTTTTTTACACGTTAAATATAAATGTTAAATTTACTTAAAAATACAAATATGTATAATTAAAATAATAAAAAATTCAAGCTATCACACCCAAAAAAATTAAAATATAAAAATTAAATTAATTTAAAAATACAAGTACAAAAATATAATCGAAATAATAAAAAATTGAAATAATTACAAAAAAAAAAAAACATGAAAGTACAAATATAAAAATATAAGTTTGTTCAATTTTTTTTTAAATGATTCCATTATTTATATTATATATATGAAAGGGTTGAATAATTTCTAATAAATTATTAATGATAATATCATTATCAACACTCAAATTTAAAAGTCTCTTATTAATATTTTATGAAATTAGATGTATCATTAAGGCAAGACAAGACAAAGGTTGTTAACAATTAATAAATAATAACTGACTCAGTTATTTTTCTGTCCTTTTCTTTAATTCTTTCTTTGTAATTCATTAACATTATTTCATTTTAGTTCTTGCTTGTTAATCCATTTTCTCCACATTAAACCAAACTCTTAACTCTAAGCCAGAGTGCAAGTTAGAGGGCCACACGATAAAGGAAAATTCTATGCCGGAATGTTGATTGATGATTGATGATGTAGCTCTAGTATTAGATTAACTGAAGAGTAAATAACACCACAATCCACAAACAGACAACCCTACAGGATATCAACAACATTGACCATCAACTCACCTATACAACAATTGAGGTTGATAATGATACCGTAATGTAAGGTCCTTAATGAGAATCTCAAGTGGAATCATCAATTTCCATGCCGATGAAGATGAAGATGTTGATCGCCAGCTTGAGATGAAACTGAAAGAGGTGACCTCAAAGCCCAACAGCTTCTTGTCAGCTCAATGCTGCTGGTATCACGGCACCAGGAATGGTGATGAAGAGGCCGACAAAGGAATATAGTCGTGAGGAGTGAATTCAAATTCACTATCTATATGTATGTAGAGAGAGCAAGCGAGCGAAACAAAGAAGACACTTCAACAGTCTTTCAAGGGGAGATGATGCCACTCACAGTCACATACCCATTTCTTTCCGGTGCAAACGCCATGCCATTGTATATAATTGCGGCAAACTGGTTTCCCTCCTTGCAGGCACCAAAATCCAAAATGTAGATGCCATATTGAATTAATCAAGTACAAGGCGACAACTTGCAGATAGCAGGAGGCATACTTCCGTTAAACGGGTATCACAGGCATGGTGCTTGATAATGCACAATCTCCTGCAAAAGGGTTCTGCATGCAAATTGACTGAAGATTTCCTATTACTGCAGGCTGTAGGAAATGTACAGAATCACTTTATAAAACCAAAATAGTGTAATGTACTTCTGAATGAATGCGATATGCACTTCCAATGGCAAAGAACCTGTTATGATCTTTGCTAGTAGTTCTAGAGAAGGATGTGCCAGTCCCGAGTTTAGAACACAGGTTTCTGCAAAATACCCATGCAGCAACAAAATCATTCAAAAAATTAAAGCATTATCAAGCCTCTACAAGCTCATAACAAATGCCAAATCTTTCCAATGCCTATAAATCATTCACTTGCTGAATTGCACAATTTGATAATAAAATGGAAAAAGAAAAGAAAAGGAAAAAAATGAAAAATGAGTATGATAGATATATGATGGAAAAGGAACTAGATGTAGCCATAACTAGTATTCAACTAATAGTTAGGAAGGGAAGGTAGAAATGCACCAGAGCCAGTATGTATTCATTGACTTTGCTACAATTGCTCTTCTCCCTCGTCTTCAATTTCTTTTATATTTTCAACTATTTCGTGGATGCTCTTTGTGAGGTGGTTCATATGCTGTTCTACATCTTTCAAAACTACATCCAGTTGCTTACGGCACTCTACTAGTTGTTGGTTTGCACGTTGAAGCTGCACAGACAACTGCCGGATTTTCTTTTCCTTTTCATCCTGCAAATAGAAATTTTTTGGTCAAAGAGAGACTGGAGCCAATAGTGGCTGCTGCTAGCATTTTTTTTTATTTTCTTTTTTTGGATAAGCCAAAAAATTACAGTTGAACTTAATTGTTATGCCAAAATCAGTTTCCTTAGGAAATTAGGATAGCATTAAACAGGATACAGCTGAACATGATATTCAAACTATTATGCAGCATTAAAACCCGACTTCTTCCACTCTCTAGAACTCAGAAAAAGAAACAAGGAAGCAGCTCTAAAGGTTTCTGATCATTGATGGTTAGAATTAGCAGAGAAGGAACTTGATTTGTCAGAAATCCAACGCTATAAGACTGCACAAAGGGCACCATAGGGATTAGCATTTTCAAAATTTGACACAGATTGTTTATCAAACATTTTAAAAAGCAAACAAGCCTTCCAAGAGACACTTGGCCAATCAATAAGAGTAAACACTCCTTGAAGAATCATGATTCTAAATGTGGATGACACCATGGTCTTAATTGGGACATATTAGCCACCCAAGGACCTTTCCATATGTAAGAACTGTAATCACCAATTACTCAGCAAGGTCCTGTACTTGTCACCCATATGCATTTTGGATATATTTTGGTCAAGATCTGATTTGACTAGGTTTAGTTTAAATAATTTCTTTTGACTTCCAAAATATATATATGTGTGTGTGTGTGTGTGAGCATAACTATGACTTGTATTTTCCATTTTGGCAACTTCAAACCTTGTTCTCCTTAGTATTGACTATTCAAAAGGTGATGCTGACTATATTATAATCAAAAGTGAGAAAAAAAAAAGAAAAACAACTTCTAGGACAACATGACTCTCCCTCAAGAGAGGCATATGACAAACTAGAGAAGAAAGGAGAGGGAAGAACAAACTTAAGAACAGGGACTAAAAAGGAAGTCAAATTTTACTGAAGGGAAACATTAACACAGAGACAGAGAGAACAAAAGATCTAGAAAATTAGTCACAAAAGGAGAAGCAAAAACAAAACAGCAAATATAATTTCAGCAAACCTGTGGCCCAGCTTGAACTGTAGGTTGACGAACCTTCCCAGCAGGTATTCCCAATGGGTGACTATGCTTTGTTTCAAGTTTTGTGACAACCCATTTACCAGACTTCTCCTTCCTCACCATTATCATTGCCTTGCATCCCTCCCTAGTTATCTCCCTTGGCTTCCTCACTTCAAGCTTCTTGACTTTCTTACTTTTTACACGGAAACCTTCTTTGTTACAGAGAAATCTGCGACTAATAACTGATCCATCGCGGCTTGAACGATGGCAATTACCAATGCGGATTATAAAGCCAATACGCGTTGCATATGCATCATAGAACACCATAGCAGCCTCTTCAGAATCGAACTCCATTCCAATATATGGCTGCATATTCTCATCTATTTCAGGAACAACCAAGTCTCTGTCATCATATAAATCAAGCATTACTCCACTTGCTGACTCACAAACATCTCTTCCACCTGAACTTTCTATCATTTTGTTGTCCACATCTGTATCTATATGACATTCTATTCTGGCAGAATCTGCAATCATTTTGTACTGCTCACTCATATATGGCGAGAAATTCACTGCTAAAAGAAAAACATGAATGAAGTAATTGTCCAAAGCCAACACAAAACCAATATCTTAAGTAATATAAACCTAATATCTATCTAGAAATATACAAATATAAAAAGGCCGAATCGAGAATCTCATAAGATGGCTCACACTGCATAACTCTTGATATAGAACTGGTTCTTGATCTTTAAAAAGTTTAGATATCCCTTTTTTCTTGGAGAACATTCATTCACAGGCAGTTAAGTTCAGTCTAGGTTCCAATCTGAAAAAACTGACCCGACTGATTACTAATATAAAGGACATCAATTATTCTTCCACCAAGATGGGCTTGTTTCATGGAAGGCATACATGTTCTTTCTGTTCATTTACAATAAAGACATTTAAAAGAATAAATCTACATTTCACTTCTGTACAAAGTTGTGCTGCTTTATTTACACATTCTATTGTTGTAAGAACAAGAACTAGACTGGGATGCCAATATCATCTATTTGATGAATTGTTGATACTTCAGCTCAATCAAGACTCCTTCAAATTTTGGAGTGATCAATAAGGAATCTGGGCAAGCGTATCTATGCCACCAACAAAAAATACAGATAAAAGGTTTGAAACAAAGGGTTCGGAACACTTGATGACAAAAAGGCTATAACCACATGGTCCAATTAGCTCCTATAACATAAGCACATCCAATTGGAGATTAAACTAGTGAGTCTACGAAATACTTTCACAGCATTAGGACGATGTGCATATAGATTGCTACAATAGCAGAATTTCACATGTTAAGCTACCTTTAGCTTATGTCTGCAATTACACTCTTCATATCCCCAAAGTTTTTTTTTCTTTTTAATTTTTAAAGATGACTTCATATTCCCGAAGATAGTAATGTGCCAATTCAAAGACTAGCAGCCATGCACAAGAAGCCGCATTAAGCTTATTACTGGATTAGACGGCATCTATACTTTACAGCCATATTTGTGTTTCATCAAGGACAACTTTATTTGCAGCAGACCAGAAAATTTTACAACAAACTGGGAAGGAAAAAACGGAGGTGGTTCTACTTTTTAATGCAGTGAGTCCCTCATTTTATTGAACGAAACTACATTTCTGAAACACAATCGCCTCCTCGTCCTGCAAACATACGTACAGAGACTACAGCAAATTCATTCTTCAGTAATATGTACAGAATTGTAGATCATCTGCAACTAATTATTGTACCCAATAGGTACGAAGGCACTAATTATTTCATCAAACCTAAATAATACAGGTACGGCGGCTACTTCTCTGTTCCTGAATTAATTGAACATCAATGGGTACCTTTTCAAATATAATAGCTCCGCCAGCGTGGGAAGACCCGGAGAACCCTGTTAATCAAGAATCTCAATAAAGCACACCCAAGTTATCCAACGGGTTCAAACAAGTGAACGCACACACACACAACAGAATATTTCAAGCACAAAATTTGCCATTACAATCATTCGGGGCTTCGAAACTCAATTACCCACAAGAATTGGTTGATTATTGAAGCTCTCCATATTAGACCTGCGAATCCTAGGGTTTTGAGTATCTCCATGCTTCTTTAACTTAGTTATTTGTAAATTTTCTATTAGAAACGATCAAGCTGTTTGAAGGCAGCTTGAGGATTAGTTTGGTTAGGTTTTTTTTTAACAGCGTTTAAATTGGGTAGTGTTTAAGTTATATAATAGCGTTTAAGCTGATAATGTGTTTGGATAAATATGCTTTTAAGCTATTAGTGTAAAGTTATGTGTTTGATTTGTAAAAGCTGATAAATTGTTAGAACTTAATAAAAAGACTAAAATAGACATGATATTGAAAAATACAAATAAAATTCAAAAAATATAATTTTTTAAAAAAAAAAATTATAATTGATGCCCAATTACTAAAATACTTACAATTACATATTAATAAATTATAAAATAATTTTAAAAATATATAATTTTTTTATTTTATGTATAAATTTAAATTTAATTCATAAAAATATTCAATATATATGTTGAAATATTATATAAAATTATTTATTTTTAAATTTTATCATTACATATCCTGTATTTTTCATTTAAATAAATATTAATACTTAAATTTATATTTGTTTTGAATCGCTAGAAATTTGATATAAAACACCAAGATTACAAAATTATACATGACACAATAATTGATAATGAAATAAATTTGAATTACAAATTTTAAAATTAGAAAATATAATCAAGATAAACAGAAAAATCACAAACTACAATTTGATGATGTTGTTATAAGTCTAGGATTTCTCACACTAATCCAACAGACTCATTGTGCACCCAATTTAACCCAAAATCAAAGCCTTGCATGTAATCGTTACATCGTATGGATGGGGGAGCAGGCACTTGGGGAACTATTCATCAGCATCCCCACCCCAAAACATATACTTTATTCAGCTGATCAATTGAAGCTAATTGTCAAGAAATGAAGAGAAAGAAATCAACAATGGAGGTGTATATATCTCATTGGTAATCTAAAGAGCAATCAGTGTCATCTTCCATCTGTAAGGAAAACACCATAGCTAATCAAAAGTGGAATAAATGTTTGATATATTGCGAACAATAGACTACAGGCGGTAACAAGCAAAACAATTCCATTGTTCAGGAGAAACAATTTAACTGAAATACCACCTTCCAGCTAACCAAGTTGAAGGTCATGATTACTTTATTCTGCCTGTTCGGGGGAGTCAAATTGACATACAATTATCGTGATTGTCCAATATCTAGAGCTATAGCATCTCGCATTGCCATCCAATAAATATCACTCTGGTCCACTTCATCGTTTCTTTGACCATCAAATGGTGTCACAGATTGTGCATCAAGAATATAATTTTCGTTTTCAGCTGTAGTGAATGCAACATCATGTACCTCTTTCTTTTTAATATAGTTATGGATGGCCATTGTATCTAAAACAATGTCTCGTTGGGTATCAAAATTATATGCAGGCATATCTCCCAAAACCCTAAATCTTTTCTTCCATACTCAAAAAGTCCGCTCAACAACCATTCTGCAAGAAGAATGTAAGTAATTGAATGACTCTTTATGCCCTCTTGGTGCACGCAATTGGCTTGTTCTTGCACGTCGAAAATCTTCAAGATGATATCTTATATTCTCACCTTTGTATGGCCCCATGTATCCAGTCGTATGAGAGTATCATGCATCTACTAGATAATATTTCTCTCCTGTTGGGTGGGAAAAATTCAAGTCGGACCTACGAATTGCTTCACCAAATATTTTGGCATCATGAGCTGATCCCTCCCACCTCGCCCATGCAAATGTAAAACACATGTTGAAATCTACAATTGCAAAGATATTTTGGGTTGGATATCCTTTACGTCCTATAATGGTACTTCCTCACCTCGTGGCAACCGAGCCTTTACATGAGTACCATCAATAGCTCCAATACAACCATGTAATGAAAATGTAAGATATTCGAATTATGTTTCAACAATTAACCTAAGAATAATCACAAGTTAATAGAATGTATTAATAAATACCTTAAAGAATGGCAAATACTTGGGATTATTCAGTTTGTGGTATCCTTCCCCATCATTGTAATTTGGATGTGGTTTAATAATATCAATAGCTAACTTATTAACAGCAACCAAAACTCTATGAAATTGTCGACTAATTGTCTCACCAGAATGATTGAACATTTCTTGTATTAATCGATTCCCAACCCCATACCCACAAATCATCAAAAATATTCCGACTAATTCAGGCACAGACATTCCTCGTGTAGGGGTGAGATCATATGTTTCGGTTAAATCATGACATAAATCCAAAAAAATTGATTTTGTCATACGAAAATCTTGGTAACATCGAGTTTCATTACCATTTAGTATTTTGTGCATGAGTGTATGACTTGTTCGTTGAGATGTACGGCATGGTTCCTTGAGCATGTATTTGGCGTAATAATTTAAAATCGCCCCTGCAGTTTGTCTGAATAAGAACATTGATTCTGCATTAACCTGTTCATTATTTGCTTCATCGTAGTCATTCTCCTGATCTTCCATTATTCTGTAAAGCATGGAGCTTTATTAATATCAATACTAGTTGATCTTAACAAGTCAAGTCTATAAAATTTTAAAAATATATCAAATTGCATTCAAACATAAAACACCATTAACAAGTTGAAGCACATCATCCAACACGCACAACAACAAACAATGTTCAACATAAAACACGCTCAACAATAGTCTCAATAATACTCAAACATAAATAACATTAGTTCAAACATATTAAAGGAAAAAGTTCATGGTAGAGGCTGATGATCTTCAAACAACTGATGGAGGTAGTCCAACCAAGCAAATCTTGCCTCATCAGATGGTTGATTTATGAAGACAGTTCGATTCGGGGGCTTGGTAAAAAGGGTGCAAGCATAATTCCACAACTTACACCCAACCTGAATGGGGAGACGCTGCAATACCTCCATGCATTTTGGAATACTTTCTGCATCTGGTCCAGCAACAGAGTTCGTAGTATTTGTGCTCTTAGTGTATAGCTGCATTAAGTCTTCAATATTTGTCCTCAACATGGCAGCACTCGACATCCTTTCCTTCCTATCCCTTTTAGGGGCCGATGATCTCCTTTGTTGCCAGCTTGGTTCTGGAAACAAATCGTCACCAGTTGCAGCATCAATGGGGCTTTGATCCCTATCAAATGGCTCTCCAAGATCATTTATATCCTCAGTGTGCTGAATTGCATCATCTTCTTTATCGGTACTCGATAGTTGAGTTGGAGGTTGATATTGACTTGGAGCTCGTGCTTTTTCCCCAGTTGTTGCAATATCAGAGAATAAGCCATCATAGCGAAACCATATGATGGACAAGTCTTTGTTCCTGAATTTTCAAAAGTTGTCATTTTCCTGTAAACCCACAAATGCAAACAATTGTCATTTATTGTGTCTCAAGTAGTTTATAAAATATAAAAATTTATCATATGGAGAACATATCAAAATACCTTAATTTTCTACTCCCACCAAGCATTATCTGCCGCAATAGTCTTCTTTGATTCATCCCACCCCAAACCTGACTCTCATCGTATCATTTGCTTAAATAGTGTCCATTCATTCTTCATAGAATCCCAGTGGTTTTTCAATTGCTTGTTGTCATAACATTTTCCTGTTATTTCATTAAAAATCTTGACCAAATTTTTTCCACCCATCCTTATTTATAAATGATCCTGGCCTGTTTCTCTTTTGAATCTCTTGTTCTACTAGCTCTATAAATTGTAGATGTGTATGGTCATTCCACTTAGCAGAGGGTCATCCCGTATTGGAAATATAGTTCATCCGTTTCTTTCCTTTATCCATCTATATCATAACCAATATACAATGTGGGAGAGATAGAAATCCAAACATATTGACAAACAAAGCAGAAACTGAAACATGCAGAAACATTCCAATATAGTTTTTGTATTGAAACATGCAGTTAGTATTTGTATTGAAACATTCCAAACTGAAACATGCAAAAACATCCAAAAACTAGAATATACCATTATTCACAAAATACATAATATTACATAAACAACAACAATGAACATTTTTATATGACTTGCAAGTTTATTACACAAAAAGCAACATTTTTCCACAAACAGCAACAAGCCCAATCCATTTTTTTGACTTGCAAATAGCAATGACATTTTTATTACACAAACAACAATATTTTTACACGTACAACAACAAACCCAATCCATTTTTTTTGACTTGCAAGTAGCAATTTTACATTTTTATATGAACATTTTTATTACACAAACAACAATATTTTTATATAAACAGCAACAAACCTAATCCATTTTTTTTGACTTGCAAGTAGCAATTTTACATTTTTATATGAGCCTTATATTCCTATTCAAGGTTCGTTTGGCAAACAACAACAACAATGAAGGAAACAACAACAACAATGAAGGCAACAGCAAGATCAACAATAACAGCAACCCAATCCATTTTACAGAGATGAGCAGTGTAGATATACCCAATCAGCAATGAAGGCAACAACAATGGCAACAGCGAAGGCAGATCTGGAAGCAAGAGGCGGCAGCAGACGCGACCCCGGGCAACGGCAACGATGATGATGGCAGATCTGGAAGCAGGAGATGGCGATGGCAGTTTGCGGCGCTGGAAGCAAGAGGCGGTGCTGGGAGCAGGAGGTGGTGCTGGGCAGCGATGGGCAGCGCTGGGTGGCGGTGGTGATCGTTGTGGGAGGAGATTCGCAGCAATGGCATTATGGAGGAGGCACTGATGGTATGAGAGAAAAGAGATTCGTTGAAGCAGAAGAAAAGGGTTGAGGGATAAGAAGTGTAAATATTAAAATTGGAAGAGGATAAGATTGTCTTTTTCTTGGTCAACTTTAACAGCTCTTACTAGCTTTTCTGCAAAAGCTACTGTCCCAAAGCTTTATCTAAACGCTAATACAAAAGCGTTTAAGCCATAGAGCTTTGAAGCTCTTGACATAACCAAACAGATAACTAAATAAATCTTCTAGCTTAAACGTTGTAGTAATAGCTTAAAAGTGGTCAAACTGCATTGCCAAACGAAGCCTGAGAGAGAGAGAGAGAGATACTTGCGTTGTAGCCTTAAGTGAACTGTTCACTGCTACTCTCTACAGCTTCGCATGGATGCTAACAGAAGAGCCTCCACTCCCTGCGCCTGATTTGCAATATCATAGTTTTTCTTTTTCTTTTTTTATTTCTGGCAAACAATGGAAAATATTCAGGCCAAGAGGTATGGGTAAGTTTTAGGGTTTGTACAATAAAAATTATTTTTTATTTTACATACTGTAACGCCCCGCTCCCACTTACGGGTGTTACTCGTGAACAATCACCTGAATTGTCCACCTGCCCGGCCTTTGG
Organism: Diospyros lotus; assembly: GCF_014633365.1. Lineage (NCBI taxonomy): Eukaryota > Viridiplantae > Streptophyta > Magnoliopsida > Ericales > Ebenaceae > Diospyros > Diospyros lotus. Next base: position 32,333,459 of record NC_068340.1, on the reverse strand, counting down.
CGAAGGGTGGATTATGTTTCAAGACGAAACGCTCTAGGTGGGATCTAGGCTCGTCCTTCCCTTCGTTGAATCCCAGGAATCGCTAGCAGAATTGGGCTTTAGCCACACCGCATTGGCTATAAAGGAAATCTCCTTCAAGCGCCCAACCGCCATTTTTTTTTTTATATTTAATTCTTTCCATCGAAGAATTTTACCGGGCTCCCAAAATCACCATCCAGACCAATCCATTGATGGATCACCAATTTTTTTTTTTTTGGAGGAAAAACTCATCATTTTCAATTTCCCAAAATTTCGGCGTTTTCTCCAAAAATGCCCGAAATTCCATTTATTTTGAAAATTCCTCCGGGGCCCAAAATCGATTAAGAAATGCCCCTTATTTCTCCAAAAATTCCAATTTTTAAAAAAATTGGCCGGCGAGGCCCACTGGCACGCCCGGGGCCTGCGCGGGGCCTCGCTGGCGCTGGCTGCGCGGGCTGGCCGCGCATGCCGCGCGGCCGCCCGCGCGCGCCCGTCGGCATGCGGGCGCGGCCCCCCGCGCGCGCCCGCCCGCACGCGGGCGCGGCCGCCTGCTCGCGCGCGCGGCCGCGACAGCCCGCGCGGGCGCTACCGCCCATGCGGCCCAGCCCGCGCGCAGGCAGCAGCCTGCTGCTGCTGATTTCCAGCAGCTTCCAGCTGCTGGTTCCCTCATTCTTTCTTCCCTTTTTTTTTTTTTTTTTTCTTTGGGCTATAAAACCCCAAATTTTCCAGAAATTAAATTTAAATAAATAAATTCACATTCATCTTGGTTTGCCTCTAATTCTCCATAATTAAGGCCTAATCCACCTCTTGATGAACACACAACATATCATACCAAATGGAAGTTTTTGCCTAGGCTTCAACATGCCATAAGCCTCAATCTCATTCACTAAGAAAAATCAACCCTTCAAGGAATATACACTCCAAAAATACACTTTGGGCTTAAGAAACCCTTACTTAAAGCATATACAATTTAAGCATAAATTACACCATTTGAGAAAAATAATTAATGCCTTCATGCTCAAGCTTCTTTCTCTTGCCAAACCCTTCCATAGCATGCTTCAATACCAGCGCCCAGCGGGGCCCCGGGCGGGCCCTGCGCGGGCCAGTGGGCCCTGCCGGCCAATTTTTTTAAAAAAATTGGAATTTTGGGAGAAATTGGGGCATTTCTAAATCGATTTTGGGCCCCGGAGGAATTTTCAAAGCAAATGGATTTTCGGGCATTTTTGGAGAAAACACCGAAATTTTGGAAAATTGAAAATGATGAGTTTTTCCTCCAAAATTGGTGATCCATCAATGGATTGGTTTAAATGGTGATTTTCTTGGAGCTCGGTAAAATTCTTCGATGAGAAAAAAATTAACGAGAAAATGGCGATTGGGCGCCTGAAGGAGATTTTCCTTATAGCCAATGCAGTGTGGCTAAAGCCCAATTCCGCTAGCGAATCCTGGGATTCAGCGAAGGGAAGGACGAGCCTAGATCCCACCTAGGGCGTTTCGTCTTGAAACACGATCCACCCTTCGCCTAAGGCCGGGCAGGTAGACAATTCGGGTGATTGTTCACGAGTAACACCCGTAAGTGGGAGCGGGGCGTTACACATACTCTAATTCCTATTAAATTATTAATTTTTCATTAAAATATTTTTTATCTTTAAAAAAATAAATAATTTAATTCATGAAATATAATAAAATATTAGAATATAAACTATCATTTGATTTTTAGTTTAAAGTCCACTTTGATTTTAGACCCAGAAAATAAGAAAAACTTGATATAAGGTCTACATATATCATTTTAAATGAAAATTATTTTTATATCATTTTAAATAAAAATCTAACAATTCAAACTTATCAAATCAAAATGCTCCAAACTATGATTTTACAAAAATAATTATTATATTTTTTAAAATTTTAATAATATAACTGATTTTTATGAGTCACGATCGTCAAAACAAGTAGTGAAAACAAAAAAATTATAATTACTACATTTTCCTTTTTGATCTAATAAATTATCAAAAATGTTCTTTTGCCCATGTTAGGTATGCCTAATGCCGATGCAAGCATACAGGGGGCGAGGGATGGCAAATGCAATCGAAATCGTGGGAAGGGTGAGGTGAGTAGAGATGGCAAATGCAATTGAAATCGTGAAAAATCGAATTGAAATTGAATTGATTAACGCGGTTAAAAATTATTTCACTGGATAATGGTTTGGTTTGGAAAAAAAATCAAAAATTGTTTCAATAGGTATAGTTTGCTTATGATTTTCACTAAATCCAAACTAAAATTGAATCGAAACCGAACTGAATGTGTGAGTAACCAAATTAAACTAAACCAAATATACATATATATAATATATATTTATTTATTTAATATATTATATATACACATAATATATATTGACTAATGTATTTTTTTATAAGTATTTTAACTAATACATTACAAATATATAAAATATTTAACATTTATAAAGTAATTAATAAATAAAAAAATATAATTTTAAATTATTTTATTTTTATCAATTAAATAATTATATCTAAGAAATTTGAAGTTAATTTGTAACTTTATGCAAAAAAATGTAACTTTTAAAGTTTATTTTTGTTTGTTGTGGAGTTATTAAAAAAATTTATGAATACTATTTGCACAAATTTATCTTTGTTTAGTTGATATGAATCAAACTAAAAAAATTATGATTAAAACGAAAATCGAATAGTTTGGTTATTATTTTTAATTTTTAAAATTAATGGGTAATGATTTAACTTTGATTTTAATAATTTAAGTTTGATTTGATTATGATTTTGGTAAAAATCGAAACCAAACCGAATCGTTGTCAACCCTAGGGGCGAGGTCCACATCTTACCTTTGATTTTGTCAGTGTCAAGCAAATATTATATCACCTGGATAACATAATAATTTTGAATAAATTGTACTATGTTAAATAAATGTATGTTGCTAATGAGATATAGAAGTTTAGATACAAGTGTATGTATATAATATATATATATTTATTTTATCATTACAAAAAAAAAACCACCAAAATCTTACATTTGACGACCAAAGAGGAAAATAACATGTATTTATATTTACATGTTACAAAATATGCATAGCAACCCTATGTTAAGATAGGATCACCCTTTTTTTAATAATTTTGTCTTCCAACTCAGAGATGCTTAAGAGTATGTAAGACACATCGATACTTAGAAAATAAATAAACAAATATATGAATTTTAACAACCCAATAAACTAATCGCCGCATTTTACATTTCCTGATGAGTGATTTCCAGCTCCGTATTCTAAGACTGACCCCTTCCTTCCTGTTTTGTTGGCCCATCGGACCTCTGTGTACGAACCATAACCACAACATATTAAACCTTAATTATGTTACTTACAGGCCCGCTTCAAGTTACCTTTTCCACAGAAAAGGGCTGGCCCGCCGGCCAGCCTGAGAAATCAAAGAATTTGTATTAGTACCAATTAATTGGTAGCTGCTGGAGCACTGGGAAACACCAGTCCTCAAGAAAAGAAAATTCATCTGATTTTGTGTAAATAAGAATAATAATCCATTGAAATCGTACCAATTTAAGATCAAAATGATTATTTATTCATGTGTATCATCAGGTTCCCTCCTTCAAAAGAAGGCAGGGCCTTCAACATCACCATCACCTGACTGCAATAAGAAAAAAAAAAAATGGTATATCAGGATATCATGCATGCAAACCCAAACGAGAGCAAGAACAAATTGAAAAGCACCGTCGAGGAACTCAACAGGAGAATCTTAGATCAATGTTAAATCAATATCAAAGTTGTCCCGAAGAACACATCCAAAACCAAAAGGGATTATTATATGAAGCTTCGTTATACGATCACATGTCATTTTGTTCCCTCGTGACAATCATTTCAGTTTTTCAAATCACAATTTGTATATAAAATGGGATGAAAGATTCTACGCACCTAACATTTAAACATCAACGCGCATTCAAAAACAAACTTGCCTCCAGCCCTGTAAGGGACTGCTTCACACACCATAAAATAGGAACTTTTTACAACAAAACATGGACGAAACAACACCAATATAAGCAAGTTTAAAACATATCCTCCCATAATCAATAGTTGAAACAGGTGCAAGACAAACCCAAGAGCTTGTAAGCAGAACTGTTCATTAAAATCCCTCATTAAGGTCAGCATTCATGCCGAATACTAGACATGAAAAACACACATGACAAGGTATATCCAGAGAGTTCAATTAGCTATTGCAAATGCTAGACTAGATTTCAAGATTTTCAAACTAAACAGTACTGTCGACCATCTATGTCATAATTATGATTCCACCCATCAAATGAACTAGTGCCAAGCACATCACAGCATTATTTTATTTCCTCAGAACAACCACCCCCTAACCAGTAACATTATACCGCGACTTCTCTCAATTTAGTTAAAAGGGTAGTCGGGCATGATAAACAAAACCATGAAAAGCATCAAACCACCACAAATGGACAAAAGGGGGGAAAGGGAATATACCAAACCAAACTACAAGGGGAAACTACAAAAAATATATATGTCCAACAAGAGAAACTATTCTGCAAATTATCTTTAGTTTCTGTGGTTTTGGACAGAAAACATGATAATTTCTTATTCAAATATGTCAAAAATATATATATGATACAACAGAGAAACCACTCTGGTTAAGGCATGGAAATTGCATAATAAGGAAACGGAAAAAACTATCTCCTAGGGACAAAAATGTAATAAAATTGAACACTTTAAACAAAAACACAAAATTGCATAATTATATATTTTTTTACGCTCCCACTCAAACTGGCTATAAATGTTTAGTAAACCCAGCTTGGATCTCATATCCTCAAACTTTGTCATAGGTAAACCCTTGGCCAAAATGTTCGCAATCTGTAAAGTAGTAGGTATGTAGAAAATATTGACAGTCCCACCTTCAACCTTTTCTTTTATGAAGGGCATATCTATCTTCAAATGTTTAGTTTGATCATAATGAGTTTGTGTTCTTAGTTATGCTTATAGCAACTTGATTGTAACACAACATGTTAATTGGATGACCTATTACAATGCTCCTCCAGGCCACAACTATTTGCGTTTTGCTACGCCAAGAAACCAAGTCCCCCCATACATAAGTACAATATCCAGAAGTTAACCTGTGGTCAATAATAGAACCAGTCTAATCTACATCAGTGAACCTCAATATTACCTAAGAGTTTTCTTTAAGTACCTAAAAATGTGATACAATTGATTCATATGCTATTTAGTGGGATTGTTCATAAATTGACAAACTACACTTGTTGCAAAGTCAAAGTTAAGTCTTGTGTGTGATAGATAGATAAGTTTTCTAACCAGTCTTTAATATGTTCCTTTATTAGTAAGAGCAGTTTTCCATTCTCCTCTATCGTTAGTGACAATCTCTATTAGAGTATCTCCAGGTTTGCATCCAAGCATTTCGGTTTCATTAAGTAGATTAAGAACATACTTGCGTTGAGAAACCACAATACCTACCTTAGATCTTGCAATTTCCATCCCACGAAAATATTTCAAATTCCCCAAGTCTCTCACTTTAAATTCATGTGTTAGAAACCTCTTGAGTTTTCTAATCTCCTTTTCATGATCTCCTGTTAGGATTTTATCATCCACATACACAATAATAATAGATATCCTTCCACAAAGAGAACTATTTATAAACAACATATGATTAGACTGACATTGTGAATAACCAAACTTCTTTACTACCTTAGTAAATCTGTCAAACTAGGATCTTAGATATTGTTTAAAACCATAAAGAGATTTTTTCATCTTATAAACTTTGTTTGAGTGTGTTCAATTTTCAAAACCTATAGGAATCTCCATGTACACCTCATCCTCTAGATCTCTACTGAGAAAGGCATTCTTGATATCCAGTAATTATAATTTTCAGTCATGATTCACTATAAGAGATAAAAGTGCTTGAATTGTGTTTAATATGGCAAGAGGAGCAAAGGTCTCTTTAGTCAATTTCACAAGTCTGTGTGAAACCTTTAACGACTAACCAAGCCTTGAACCTTTTTACATTGCCATCTACTTTGTGCTTAATGGTGAAAATTCATTTACATCCAACTAGATTCTTTCTAGGAGGCAAATTGACCACATCCCAAGTTCCATTTTTTTCAAGTGCTCTAATCTCTTCATTTACAGCTTGCTTCCATTCAAGTATTTTAAGAGCTTCATGTATATTATTGGGAACTTGAATATCTGTGAGATTAGTAATAAAAGCACGGTATTCTGATCTGGGACAACCTTTTGTAAGATAGAAAGTTATAGATGGGATACTTCATGTAGAACCTTACACATTTTCTTTAGGCAATTGGCAAATCAATATTGTTTAAAATTACCTCTTCAGAGTTAGAATCAGTGTTACCTTTTTGTGTCTCTTTTGGAGTTGAATTTGGTTCAACTTCATGGTTAGTAGTGAGTTGCCCTTGTTCTTCTTCATGTCCTCAATCTTTTTTTCCTTCTAGAGTACACAATTAACTTTTTGTTGTTGACAGTTAAAGGAGAAATTAAAGGCTGTAACTTTGGTTGATCAAATGGAGTGACAATAGTAGGAAGGATAGTAGGAGGTGCGGGTTCAAAATCTCAAAAATGAAATTTTGAATTCTCACTCCCCTTGAATGTTGGTTTTGAAATAATACGGTTGTTTTTCTAAGAAAATAACATCCATAGAATGATAGAATTTCTTTGTGAGAGGAAAATAACACTTATATCATTTCTGATTTGGTGTATAACCAAGGAAGATACATGTGATGGCTTTAGGGTCAAATTTATCTCGGCATTGATAAGGAATATGAAAAAGGGAAGTACAACCAAACACTTTAAGAGGTATAGATGAGATGAAACAATTGGAAGGATATGACTTGAGGAAAACTTGACATGGATTTTGAAATTTGAGAACTGGAGAAGGCACTCGATTAATGAGATATGTGGCGGTAAGAACAACTCCCCCTCCAAAAAAAAAAAAAAATTAAGAACACGAAAGGATATCATAAGAGCTAGAGTAACATCTAACAAATGTTGATTTTTCCTTTCAACAATCCCGTTTTGTTGAGAGGTATTACGACAAGAACTGTGGTAGACTATATCTTCTTGAGTTAAGTATGCCTCAAGAATAAAATTAAAATAATCTTTGGCATTATCAGTATGGAGGATTTGAATTTTGACATTGAATTGAATAATTAACCCATCTCGGATTTTTCTTTCATGAGAAATATTCAAGAGAGACGAATGTGGCCATCTATGAAAAAAACAAACCATTTTTCCCCGGTTACACTTTTAATTTTTGAAGGTTTCCAAACATCATTGTGAATCAATAAGAAATGAAGAGATTCTTGGTATGTTTGTTGACATGCTTCACATTGAATATCAATAGAATTTTTATTAAATAATGATGGAAAGAGTTCTTTGAGATACAAATGACTATTATACCCAAACAATAATGTCATAACATAATTTCACTATCTTTACTAGACCTATGACCTAGAAAATAACATTTAGAGTCCTGAATGCAACTCACCACTGCTAATCATCTATCCCGAATTCAAATTTTCAAAAACACAATGAGTTGGAAAAAATTTAGTAACACAATCTTTTCTTGAGCAAGCTGACTAATACATAATAGATTACCATCCAACTTTGGAACCAATAAAATTGATTCAAGTGTGAGGTTCTTGAAAAGAGTAACAAAACCTGTACCAAACACTTTAGATATAGAACCATCAGTAATATGCACAGTGTAATTTTCATAACAAGGTCATAAATCTTGGATGAAGATATATCACTAGTCATATGACCCGAGCCTCTAGAATCGACAATCCAACTACCATTATTGTCCACCTTTTTAACCTTAAGTGTAATTAGAAAATTACCTTTTTGAGCCATTGTAGCTATTGTTGAGGTGGTAGTATACAAGGTGTGATTGATGTTTGTTGGGCTTCGGTGTCAACTATTAAAGAATTTCCAATTGTTCTTTGTTAAATTGACCATTTTGAACTACAATGGAACCCTCTTCGATTGTAATATGGTGTCCACGACTTTCTTCCTTACTTCTTGCTTTCCAATCGATAGGTTTTCCATGAATATTCCAGCAAGTGTCTTGGGTGTGACTAGCCTTTTTGCAATGATCGCACCAAGGTCTTCTTTTCTTAGTGCAGAGGTCATTAGTTCCTCGAGAAATCGTGGTAGAAATTTTAGTGGTTGGTGGCTTAATTACAATGCCCATCATAACCTTCTTTCAACTTTCTTTGAAGGTTTGGTAGTTCCCATCATTGAACTTCTGATGCTACTTCATGTAGATTTGGTAGAGGTTTGATGGCCAATATCTGCCCCCTAGACTTCGTTTAAATTTTTGTTGAGACCTAGCAGAAACTTGTAAATTCGTTTCTTCTCAACAATCTTCTTGTACTTTCCAGCATCAGTTTGACATTCCCATTTGCTACATATTTTGTGTTGGAATATATCTCCTTGGCAGTAGTCCAAGTTTCTTGTATTGTCTCATAGAGAATAAAGTTTTCACCAACTTCATTTGTCATGGAGGTGATAAGCCATGGCATAACCATATTGTTCTTTATCTTCCACACCTTTTACATTTGGTCTTCTGTCTTTGATTTAGGGGTTGCATTAGTGAGATAAGCATCCTCTCCTCAGTCGCATATGAAGATCATAACTAAATGGGGCAACTAATTAAAGATAGTTGTGCCCATTCAATTTATATCATATAATAAGGAGAATTGAGGAATCGAATCCTCCAATAGGGGTCGAAATTGAGGGAATTTGGGAGGAAGAAGAAACTTCAACATGGTGGATGCCATTTTAGATGAAAACTCGAAGGAAGTAGGACCAAGATTTGGTGGAACAAAAATTGGAATCAGTCTTAGAATTGGGATGAACCAGTATTGAAATTAGGACTGCTCTGATACCATATAGTTTTGGACATAAAACATGATCATTTCTCTTTCAAATTAGTCAAAAAAATATATATGATACATTAGAGAAACCGCTCCATAGGAGTCAGTCAAGACATGGAATCTGCCAGATAAGGCTAGGGAAAAAAAAAAAACTATCTTCTAGGGACAAAAATGTAATAAAATTGTATAATTAAACAAAAAATAAAAAACTACATAATTACATATTTTTCTACAGTTTCGAAGAAAAATTTATAATCTCAATTATATTCAGAAACCTAAAAGAAAAGTTCAGAAAAAAAAAAAAAAACTAGGCAAGCAGTACTTTCAGGCTGCTAAGATGGCATAGGCAATTCCAAAATTTAATTGCTATCCATTTAGTTATGATTATTATTATCATTTATTTTTTGACATGTACAATTGCCAATTGCAGACATTATTCCAATGTTTACAGGCAGGCAGATGTTTCAGATTAAAATATATGTGGAAAAATGATGCCGAGGTTCTCATGATTGAAAAGCCCTATCTATTGAGCCAACTACAAGTTAATTGAGGGAGACCTTATGCAATATGTAGATGCAATTCATCTTTTTCAACGATTCATCTCATACTATTTTTCAATAATCAATCTGATTCTCTATTTCATAATATGATAGAATTAGCTCCAACATTATTTATCTTCATTCTTTCTTCTAACTGGTTTGTGAAGATATGAAACAAGAATTAGATATGATTGAAGAAGGAATTTTTGTAATTTGAATGTTAATTGGAGGTAATTTTGATAAAGTATAATTTAATTATACTAATTTTTTTTATAAAAGTACAATTTTTTGATAAAAGTATATATTTCTAATTTTGTTTCAAAGAGAAGCTCCAAATTTTGCTTCCACTCCATAGTAGATAAACAACTTTTGCTGTCATGTAAAAATGCTTTTTTATTTGGGCTAACATAAAAAAATATATATATATTATAAAAGTACTTTTCTTATTAAAAAAAAAAAAAACATTGTCCTATATGTATACAACACGATAAAATAGTGCCCAAGGTCTTTTCAATAAAGCCTTGCCAAGAAAATGCAAATGAGGAGGGTGGTGGCTAACAAGAATGGCTATTCCTCAAGGGGAGAGTTTAATTACTGTTAGCTCCTCAGCTCTTTCTTACGTTAGGGATGTCGAGAGGTATCTTTAGGGCATTTGATGATGCCTTTTTAAAGCATATTAATTTCCTTTAATGTTAGAGAAGGGTTCAAAGCAAACTTTTGGACAATTGGTGCAAGCACAAGCCTTTTTGTATGAGGTCTTCCCTAATTCCTTTGATATATCCTTGGTTAGAGATATCACTATTAGGGACTCCTCTTTCACCCATTAGTATACTGTTTGGTCACCTCTTTTTAGGGTTGAATAATCTACTCCATTTTGTTGTTTAAAATTACTTTATAACCATCTCATTATTAAGTATATATGTCAAGGACTGTTGGGCATGGCATCCTTGGAGGGACTTTTGTTGTCAAGTCCTTTTATAAGCTTCATTAAGAAGGTGAGGAGATTAATTTTCCTTGATTGCAATTTGAAAAACAAAACATGATTATGATGATTTGGTCATATGACAAGAAGATCTATATAGACTCCTATGAGAAGAGTGGATGAAATGGAACAAGTATCATCAAAAGAGATAAAAGATGACAAAGAAAAACTTGAAAGAGTCACACAAATGTAATATGAATAATAAAGGCCATACAAAAAATAAGATCATGGATAAAAATTACTAATGATCATGAGACAGAATTCTATAACCAACCACAAATAAAGGATAAAGGCTTAATATATGTTGCCATTGTTATTACAATTTGAAGGGTGTATGTGCCTCTTCTTCATTAGCAAGATATCAAATGGTTTCATTCTTACTATTAACAACCTCAAGATGAAAAGGCATGTAATAACCAACTAATGTTTCTTGTGGAAAGAGGGAGGAGTATCAATGGCACACCTCCTCTTGTCTAGAAATTGTGAAGCTTGGTTTTTGCTTTTTCCTCTCTTTTTTTTTTCATGTCACCAATTTGGTGATGAAAATTTTGATTATGGATCTTTTTATTATTTCAGTCAGATGTCACCCAAGGAAAAGCTTGAGCTTTTGCTTGGAACATCACTCCTTTTCCCATGGCCTGATGTATATGGCATGGAAAGATAGTAGAGCTTTTGAAAACTTTGAGAGTTCTTTATACTCTCTCAAGGGAACACTTCTTATTTCTCTTGTTTTTTGTTTTTGGTTGAACTGAATTTCTCCTTTTTGTCAATCCTCTTTCACTTCTTTTGTTGATGGGCTTGTCTTTGTAGGTTCTTAGCTTAGAGACTTCTTTCTCATCAGCTTGTATAGGTTTGACCCATGCTTAGCATCTTATCTTATTAATGAACAAACTTTAAAAAAATAAAATAAAAAGGTAGTGCTAATTTACTATCTCAATTACAATCTTTACTAGGTGGAAGGGATCTTTTTTTTTTTTTTGCTAGGTAGAAAACACTAAAAAAGAACGCAGCCTGGCTAACGATGTCACATACTAAAAATCCTTGGGGCAACAAACCAAAAGAAGGCCAACATGAACCATTGAGGAGGACCTTCCAATAATCCCCCCTAACCAGGTGAGACAAGCCTAAGGAACATGGACCATATAGTCCATGGAAGGGAGCCATAGCTTTAGATTCCTGAAAGAATAATGATATTAAGGCCGAGAGGGTCGGCTAACAAATGCCCTTGTCCAAAAAAGGGATGAAAATGACCACTTAAGATTGGTGCACTATCAACAAGAGCCCATGCATGCAAAGTAGCCATTTGACTAAACAACCATTGAGCCACAAAGGAGAGATTGATCAAGAGGATAAGGATTATACCTTACATGTCAAATAGCCCACAAGAAGAACTCATCTCCTCCAATGAAATTGTTGGGCATGAAATGGCACATCCAGTAAAAGGTCTTTCATGCCTATCAGAAACATAGGCAAGAGCAAGGATAGCCTATATATAAACAACACATCATTTACAAAAAAAAATAATAATGATAAAAAATCGGGCAAAGAAAGACCAAATTTGTGAATGTGTAAGGAACTCAAAGTTCCAATTTTTTTCATTGACTTATTTTTTATGTATTACCAATCCTTTTCGTCACACAACAACTTCCCATTGACAAAAGCATTTAAGGCAAAAATGAGTTACGTAAAATATCACCTGATGGATGTAAGATGCAATGCTTAAATGAAGAGGAAATGAGCAAGCCTTGACAAGCAAATCTATGACAACGATAGAGAGCACGCTCGTAAACAACCATGCCCAATGCATGACCAATGACAGGCGTGCTCTCTCTCCTCGTCAAGGAATCATGAGTCAAGGCTCGTTAAAGACTTGCAGCTAAAGAGAAGTCACAGACTAAGAAAATAACTAAGAGTAATAAAACTAATAATGCTCCATTATATTCATGGAATTCTAGTAGAAGATGAGCTAAAAATTTTGCTAACTTTGAGGTAAAAAAAGGAATTTTGTTAAAGGAGCAAAAAAAAAAAAAAAAATTCTGTAACTTCTGAGATCATAAAAGGGAGTACATCTCCCACATATTAAGGGACAGTAATTACTTCTACCTCGAAACTGTTTTGGGCAGAAGAGGATCACGGGCTCTAGCAAATAAATCACTGAGAATATTTTTTGGGCAGAAAAGGATCACGAACTCCAACAAATGAATCACTTAGAATTTAATTGTATGACTATAATTTTTATTTCAAGAGCAATAAGAGCACACATACAATGCTGTGCTTCCTGACATGTAAGCTAGAAGGGCATACAATAAGGAACACAAAGTTAACAAGCATAAGATTCTTACCAAATGGCATATATTTTCAGACCTCTAAACCTAAAAATTCAACAGCATTTACCACAAGTTGATCCCAGTAGACCATGATTGACACAGTGATGTGATCACATGAAATATAACATACAAAGCTTCAACTAACATTACAATAAGAGAAAAAATAAGCATATGATTACATAACCTGTTCTCAAATTATTACTAGAGAGAGCAAGCAAACAAATGAGAAATTCATTAATGTTAATCAAAACCAATCAGCGTTCATTAGAAAACCAGCAGGATATCAGATATTTTAACCAGAAGCTGCAAGAATTATTTTTATTGATCACTTCTCCATCAAGTTCTCAAAAGAAAAAAAAAAGACGCTGATTAGCTCAAACTTTCTATATCCCTTGCTAATCAAAATGTGAAAGCATAAAAAATAATAATAAATAAATGAGATCAGCATACTTACAGTCTTAATTCGGCAGGTAAAAAAGAACAGAAAGGAAAGTTAGCAAAAAAAAAAAACAAGTTCCATTAAAAAGCACTTAGAACTCCAATCCGGGGCACAAGGAAAACCAAATCTGCACGAAGGAAATAGGTCCTATTAAGCTCCAATATCCATAAGGCATGCTAAAATCGCTAGTTTTTTAGGGCACTAGCACAAAATAAAGACGCAAACATGATCAAACAGTCCAAAAATGGCCCGAGCAGAAAACTGGAGCAAAGAAAACCTAAACCCAGCAGCCATTAGCCTCTCTCACTTTTTCTTTCCTGAAACCCTAGTTTCCAAAATAAAATACTACATGAAGAAAAAGGGCGAAAATTTCGTTCTCTCTCCGACCATAACCCATATCCGTTATCACATATATACAGCAGAACATTTTCTCAAAAAAAAGAGTCCGAAATAATTAACAATGCTCAATTCCCAGATCTGTAATCAAATACAATCAAACAAAACCCAAAATTCAAACAATCAACAAGCAAAAAGAGTCTACATAAACAACCTGCAAATCCAATAAAACACACTGTAATTCAACAAACAAAATTATCTAAGACTTGTATTGAACTTCTGAGAAACAAGAAGTCAAGCCATGGAGAATCCTGGAGGGAGAGAGAGAGGAGAGAGAGAGAGAGAAAAAAAAAAAAAAAAGTGGAACAATAGATGGATAAATAGATAGACACTGCTAGAGCTAGGGAGGGAGAGGGGTAGAGAGAGAAAGCAAAGTTGATTCTTCTTCCCCCTCCCACTACAGAGGGAAGTCGAGACGAGACAGCCATTTTTAATTGAAATGGTACAACGATCAAATCCACCTCTTTTTTCGTCAAATTTACGCCAATTCCTGGCATTCCATTCATCCACCAACGCGTGAACTCCACCAGGCAATGAAATTTCTCCACGTTGAACGCTGTACGCTTGAAATATACCCACCCTCTGAGCGGCACGTGTGGCTATCGGCATTCTTAGGGGAGTTGAAATGTAATTATCGCTTGATTTGTTATTTTGTAATTACCCAATAATTACACAAGTACATTACTTGATTTTTTTTTTCACATTTCCAGATTCATTCTTGAGAAACTCTTCTTTGGAATGCAATTGAAAACATTCATTTAAAGTTTTTATTTAGTGGTTTTGTTAAGTAGTTTTTTTTATTTAAAGACAATTAAAAAAAAGAACTTGAGTATAAAAATTAATAAATCTTTTATCAAAAATTGTATATAAATAAGTAAAAAAGTTAAAATTAACAAGTCTTAAAATTTTAAAATTTTTAATTCGCTCTTTCTCAAAAATTATAATACATTATTTTTCTCCTATTATTGAACTTAAAATGCTGGTAATTTTAAATAATTGAATTTTATTAGATGGATTTTTTTGTGGGCTGAATTCAACAATATTTAATTGATATTTTATATTTATGCTATTTATTGTTCATATAATTATATTTTATTTTATCTGAGCTACACATTCCAAACTTTTTGGATATATATACAAGTTCCAAGCTTTGGAAATTGGGATTTACAAATTTAATTATTTGTGTTGTTATTTATATTTACAAAATATTTGTTTTAAGGATGAAAAAATATATTTTACAAAATGTTTGTAATATATATATATATAGATAGATTTTGTCGGGCATAATTATTTAGTATGATATTTTGTATGTAGTTAATTCAATTAGTAAGAGCTTTCAAGTGAAGATATGCATATTGATGTTGTTATAGAACAATTAAAATGTATTTTTTCTTTTTTCAAAATTTATAGAGAGCGGATTTGAATCTGCTATAGTTTATGTCAAAAAACTTATAAATGAAATGGAAATAGAACCCATATTTCGTGAAAAACGTGTGATTCGTAAAAAAAAATAAGTTGATAAAAATGTCGATGATAATAAAACACAATTTGCTAAAGAATTATTTAAAGTTGATTATTTTATATACATGATTGATTAGTCATTTCTTCACTTCGAAATAGGTTTGAGCAATTTGAATTTTTTTTAAAAATTGAATTTCTATGCAATTTCAAAGAAATTAAAATCAATGGATGAAGATATTTTAAAAGAGTATTGTTTGAATCTTGAAAATGTTCTTAAATTTGTTGAATTTTTTGACATAGATGGTTTAAATTTATTTTTAAAATTAAAAATGTCAAGATAAACTTTTCAAGAGGAAAACAATAATTTAATGAAAATTTCTTTATTACATCAAAATAGTTGATTCTTTTTCTGAATACATATATTATTTATAGAATATTATTGACAATTCCTAAAGAAATCTCATTCATACCGCCTCACGGTCCCATCCTAACATGCACTTATCACCCTTGCACGAACATAAATTGGGACACAATCTCTCACACGAATCAACAAAACTCAACTTGACACAGTCTGACCCTACTCGATTCACCTAGACCTCCTTAACTCTACCTGACAACCTTAGTGTACAGGAACTTGTCTCTCAAAACTAACTCAAACTACGCTCTGATATCAACAATGTAAGCACCCCACCCGGATATCCCCACCCACCCGGAATACTTGAATGGGAGCGCCTACAGGAGGAGAAAGAATGAAATACAAAGAAAAAATAACCCTGGCATGCATACACAAAAATAAGAACAGCGAAAACGAAGCTAAACACATGCATGCACTACAGGTACCCCGCTATCACATCGGTCACATGATAAATAAATAAACACAGACTCCTATGCCGATATACACGAGACTCGAGGGATAATCTGGCACAATAAAAATAATAGAGTAAATCCTACTCAACCATCAGAGTTAACAGGGAGTGACAGGACTGCCTGTACACTATACCGATTCTGCCGCCAAAAGCTAACTCCCTTGCCATGGCCCACGCTGTCACTACCTGGAATGATGGAAAACAAGGTGAGTCGAGAGACTTAGCAAGCATAAGAAAAGAAAGGTTGAAGGCTGAACATATCCAGAACACTCTCCCCAATATAAACCCACAGGTACACACAAACCATGAGACGCTACAACACAATAGCATATCATAATAAAAGCACATACCAGTCCTTGGGGCTCACACAAGACACACGGCACACAAGTCTCATACCAACCTGCCGCTGCCTTGAGAGGCAACATGTATCTCCAACAAACCCGCGCGCGCTGTCCTGGGTCGGTACTCCCGTCACCCGTCCATGTCGGTACTCCCGACACCCAAGCCATAGACTCCCTCGGAACGGTACTCCCGTCCGAGAACTAAATACTACCAGTAACCATGCAATGCACATAACAATGGAATGGCGTAGTGAGCATCAACGTGATACAAGACGCCCATACAGTAAATCACACGCGATGCATATGCCCATGCTGGATGCAACCTGACCAAACTAGGATGTCCATGACCAAGCATAACCAAATCATGATAATCCCAACACGCAGCCCGTACCCATGTGCATACCAAACCATGCAACAAGAATAAAATGGTACCAGGCATGCTATAATCACATAACGACAGAGCTAGTCAGCAGTGCCTGGCACTGGTTAGCAGTTAGTGACTAGAAGAGACCAGCCGATGGCCTAAGATAGACCGTACAACAGTCACACCGTCACCAAATAGCTAATCCTTGCCCCCACTGCCCAACCGCTCTAACCTATAAACAATCAAAAGTTATAATAATACCCGAACAACTAAGAACCTAGCCCCGAGTGAGTACGACATCATTCCCATAGGCTTGGGGGTGGCACAAACCTCCATAGGCAACCAACGAATAAAACTCTCGAAACCAGTTTAATAAATTAAATTTTAAAACAAATCGTTTAAAATTCCATAATTTATTAACAACTGAAACCAACGAAGGGAGGTCAAATAAATTGACAACGAAAGAATCGACAATAAGGGTATAAAGAACTT
Source organism: Diospyros lotus (assembly GCF_014633365.1). Taxonomy (NCBI): domain Eukaryota; kingdom Viridiplantae; phylum Streptophyta; class Magnoliopsida; order Ericales; family Ebenaceae; genus Diospyros; species Diospyros lotus. The sequence continues at coordinate 32,316,292 of NC_068340.1, read as the reverse complement.
GCTTGTATCTAGTCGTTTACAGCGTTTCCATGCTTGAACATCACTAAATTAATACACACTGTAAAATAGAATAACTCAATAAACAATACTAGGCGCCGAATTAGAGTAAGGAATGTGATAAAATACGAGAAATCTCGGGGTCTTTCACGGGAATTGAAGAATACGAGGAGAGGGTTAGGAGCTTGCCTTTACACGACCGTTTCTTGCTTGTCTTGCACACCCGCTGCGAAGTAAAACGTTTGCTGGCAATAAATTAAATCGCGGCTTTAATTAAATAAATCTACCGTGTAAGATAAATAATTTAACCGAATAGAATTCTTAAATATATAACACTTCTAATAAATTTTTACCCACGTATCTGGTCACTTTTCATGCCAAGACAATCCCGAAATCGCCTATTTTTTTTACCATTTCTTTCATTTTCTTTTCTTTTCTTTTCTTTCTTTTTCTTCTCCTCTTCTTCTTCTTCTTTTTCGCGCCTTCACCCTGTGCACAGCCACCTCGCGGCCATGCCCAGCCGCCTCCGCGGCTACTCTGCCCGACGCCGGCCATCACGGCCATCTTCCCCGGCCGCCATCGAGCCACCGGACGCAGCCCACCTCCACATGCTATCGGTCCGCCATCACCGCGCGCTGCAGCTCCGCTTTGCGCTGCCATGGCCACCTGTAACTTCATTTTCAGTCATGGCAGCCGCTCCTACACACGTTGCTAGCTCATTCGACGCCTCCATCGCAGCTGCAATAGCCGCCATCGACCCGCGTCGCCATTGCTTTGCTGGTTCGTTGCTCAAGCTTGCGGGTTGTGGCCATGGCCGATTCGGCCTTCTCTCTCGATCACTGCAACAGCAGCTCAAGGCTGCTTCTTCCATGGCCGAGCGCAACCACCTCCCTCTCTCAGTCTCTCCATCACTTCCTCGCAAGCTCTCTCCTCTCGGCCATAGCTCTCTCTCGATCTCATCTCTCCCTCTCGATTTCTCCCTCACTTGGCCAAGCCATCCCCTCACCCAATCTCTCGGCCCACTGATCCCTCTCTCTCCTCTGATTCTTCATCTCGCCAGAAGCTTCCTTGAGAGACAAAAGCATCAATTTCTTTTTGATGCTTAGCACACGCGCACCGCCTCTCAATTTAATTAATTTAAATAAATTTAATTTATACTTTTATTATTTTTGAGATATTACATTAACACTCTTAACAAGTCTCAAAATTTTAAAAATTTTGATTCCCTCTTTTTCATGAATTATAATACATTATTTTTCTCATATTATTTTAAATAATTGAATTTTATTAGATAGATTTTTTTGTGTGCTAAATTCAACAATATTTAATTGATCTCTTATATATTTATGCTATTTACTTATTCATATAATCATATTTTATTTTATCTGTATGAGCTACACATTCCAAATTTTTTGGATATATATACAAGTTCCAAACTTTGAAAATTGGGATTTACAAAGTTAATAATTTGTGATGTTATTTATATTTATAAAATATTTGTTTTAAGGATGAAAAAATTCTTTATTAGGCTCATCCACCCAATTGTAGGCAGCTCAGACCTACAATGCCGCCCATGAAATGGTTGTCTCAGGGCCCAAAAATTTTATCAATTTAGAGTGCCCATAATTTTGGAAATAAATTAACCATTTTGTCTTTATTTTAAAGTAACTATTTTACTCCCGTATAAAGTTTCTTTTTCCCCCATAATCTATAGAACCTAAGATTGATCTCTCTCTCACCCTCTCAAAAACACTTATGTAAATCACTATTTTTTCTTATTATAATTAAGGCTCAATAATTATTTTTTGTTCTAACACTTTTATAATGCCACCATTAATTGGGTTTGGTTCCTTCTCAACATTAAACATGTTATATAAATGTGTATATATATATATATTTACTTATGCTACTAATTTAATGTTGTTTAAAAGTTGGGGCTAATTACAATACACATGAATAGATTAAAATGTTGTATTAGCTAATCCTTTGGGATGTATTATATGACAAGACATATTGAATGAATAGATTATGTTGTCTATTAAAAAAAATGCTCAAATAATTTAATTGATATTTTTGCCTCCGAAATTACAAAGAGAGTAGATTTTAATTGATTATTTTGAAAATTTTTGATTTTATTCTTTGATATGATATGAATATTTATTTTTTTTGATGTGTTATTATAAAAAAATAAAATGTAAATGTTCACTATGATTCAAGGGCCAATTTTTATATTTTGACTCAGGATCCCAAAATCTCAAGTACAACCCTAATCTTAGGAGCTAAGGATGGGAGGGAAATAAAGGGTATAGAAGAGCTAAGGAGAATCCTTGGGAAAATAAATATGAAACATCATATATCCATCACATGCATGGAAAAAAATAAAAGATAAGAAAATCACATTCATGGAAGAGAAAAGAAAAAGAAAGAAAAATATATTATTCCTTAATTCAAAATAATTAAAAAAGTGATTTATACTTCTAATAAAGCGTTATCAAACCTAAATAATAATATAAGTATAGCAACTACTTAGGGCTGGTCCAACAGTGAAGTCATATATACGATGGCATAAGACCCTCAAAATTGGAAGACCCATAATTTTAAAAATTTATAATATATATATATATATATGTTGGGCATGATTATTTGGTATGATATTTTGAATGCAGTTAATTCAGTTAATAAGAGTTTTCAAAGTGAAGATATGCATATTAATGTTGTTATAGATTATTTAAAAGGTTTTATTTCTTTTTTTGAAATTTATAGGGAAAGCAGATTTGAATTTGTTATGATTTCTGCAAAAAAAAACTTACAAATAAAATGGAAGTAGAACTCATATTTCATGAAAAACGTATTATTCGTAGAAAAAATAATAATTTTATGAAAATGCCGATGATGATAAAACACAATTTGCTGAAAAATCATTTATAGTTGATTATTTTATATACATGATTAATTAGTCATTTCATCACTTCGAAATAGGTTTGAGCAATTTGGAATATATAAAAAAAAATGAATTTCTATGATATTTTAAGAAATTAAAATCAATGGATGAAGATATTTTAAAAGTGTTGTTTGAATCCCGAAAATGTTCTTAAATTTGATGAATTTTTTAATATAGATGGTTTATATTTATTTTTAGAATTAAGAGTATTAAGAGAAATTTTTCAAGAGAAAAAAAAAATAATCCAATAGAAATTCTTTATTACATCAAAAGAGTAGATTATTTTTTGAATGCATATATTACTTATAGAATATTATTGACAATTCCAGTTGTTGTCCAGAAAAATACCCAAGAGATGGGTGAATTGAGTTTTTTAAAAATTAATAATTTTAACTATTTTGAAAACTCTTAAATTTGTGATCTTAATATGTAGTGATTGTAATAGAATTGATAACAATAAAATCACACAATCACAAAGAATAAGAGAAATTTATAGAATTTCGATTCTAAAAAGCTTAATCCTTTCTCTCTCTCAAAACTTAACTTGAGGTTCCACTAGAGAGAATCAACACTAACTTTTAATTGGAGCTAGAACCAATATACAATTTCTTAGCTAAACAAGAACCACTAAGATACCACTAACAAATAAAATCCCCTCACACAACAAGTGAGTAAAAATAACAAATTTACAACTAGAGATAATCATAAACAAGTTACCAACGGATAAGAATTTCATTAGTCAGTACATTTTTAGCACTTTAAAACTTCTCATTCTTATTTGAATGTTCTATCAAATTTTTTCTTCTTCTTAAGCCTTCATACTTACCCTATATATATACATTTTCCAAACAAACTAGTCATTAATGAAAATATTAATATTAAGTTTGAAATTTAAAAATTGTTTAAATTTTCTCAAACAACAAGGAATAAAATAAGGAAATATGTCTAAAAATAACTCACATTTAATTCAAAATAAATTTATTTTTTATACGAAAAATCAAGATTTAAAAATTCAAATATAAGCTTTTGAGATATAAATAATTATAATAAGGAAACATGTCTATAAATAATTATCTTTTAATTCAAAAAAATTTACTTTTTGTATGAGAAAGAAATATATTTATCAAGATATGAAAATTCAAATTAAGCTTTTGAGACATAAATGATTAAAACAAGGAAAAATGTCTAAAAACAATTACCTTTAATTCAAAATAAATTAAGTTTGTTTAAAAATGTGTATTATTTATTTTTTTATAAAAAAAATTAATACTTTTGAAAAGATCTTGACAAATCTTTTCATCTAAGACCCTCAATTTCATTGAGCCGACGCTGCAGTTATTTCTCTATTCTTGAATTAATTGAACATCAATAGGTACATTTTCGAATATAATAGCTCCGATTGTATGGAAAAACTCAAAGAACCCTGTTAATCAAGAATCTCAATAAAGTACACCCAAATTATCCAACTGGATCAAACAAATGAATGCGCACACACACAATAGAATATTTCAAGCACAAAATTTGCCATTACAATCATTCAAGGCTTCAAAACTAGATTACCCATAAGAATTTAAGCATTATTGAAACTCTATATTACAAAATTTAAGCAAGTAGACCTGTGAATCCTAGGGTTTTGAGTATCTTCATGCTTCTTTAATTTACTTATTTGTAAATTTCATGTTAGAAACAATCAAGTGGTTTGAAGACAGCCTGAGAGAGAGAGTAACTTGCGTTGTAGCCTTAAGTGAACTGTTCACTACTACTCTCTAAAGTTTCGTGTGGATGCTAACAGAAAAGCCTCAATTCCTTATGTGTTTATCACACTATTCATATATACTTCAACACTCTTGATTTGTAATATCACAATTTTTCTTTTTTTCCCTTTCCGCAAACAATGCTAGGGGCATGGGTAAGTTTTAGGGTTTGTAAAATAAAAATTATTTTTTTTATTTTATATACTCTAATTCTTATTAAATTATTAAATTTTTCATTAAAATAATATTATTTTTTTATTTTTTGAAAAAATAATGTAATTCGTGAAATATAAAATATTAGAATATAAACTAACATTTTATTTTAAGTTTAAAGTCCACTTTGAATTTTGACCCAAGAAATAAGAAAAACTTGATATAACGTCTACATATATCATTTTAAATGAAAATAATATTTATATCATTTTAAATAAAAATCAAACTATTCAAACTTATCAAATCAAAATGCTCCAAACTATGATTTTACAAGAATAATGATCATATTTTTTAAAATTTTAATATAATAACTGAATTTTTTAAGTCGCAACTACCAAACAAATAGTCTTAAAATAAAATAAAATAATTTTGAAGGGACAAAAAGTTTTTAATTACTACATTTTCCTTTTAGATTTAGTAAATTAAATTATTTTAAATAAATATGTGTTGCTAATGAGATATAAAAGTTTAGATACAAGTGTGTATGTATATATATATATATATATATTTTATTCTATCATTACAAGAAACTTACCAAAATCTTAAATTAGAAAAGGAAAAGAAAGTAACTGTATTTATATTTACATATTATAAAATATGCATAGGAACCCTATATTAAGATAGGATCCATCACCACCCCCTCCCCCACCCTAATTTGTCCAAGTTGGAAAAATCTTATGTTGTCAAACGTGGGTAATAGAAAATTTTCAAGGTATGTAAGACACATCAATACTTAAAAAATAAATAAACAAATATATGAATTTTAACAACCCAATAAACTAATCACCGCATTTTACATTTCCTGACGACTGATTTCCAGCTCCATATTCTAAGACTGACCTTCCTTCCTGACTGTTTTGTTGGCCCATCGGTCCTCAGTGTACGAACCATAACCACAGCATATTAAACCTTAATTATGTTACTTACAGGTCCGCTTCGAGTTACCTTTTCCACAGAAAAGGGCTGGCCCCCGGCCAGCCTGAGAAATCAAAGAATTTGTATTAGTACCAATTAATTGGTAGCTGCTGGAGCACAGGGAAACACCAGTCCTCCAGAAAATAAAATTCATCTGATTTTGTGTAAATAAGAATAATAATCCATTGAAATCTTACCAACTTAAGATCAAAATGATTATTTATTCACGTGTATCATCAGGTTCCCTCCTTCAAAAGAAGGCAGGGCCTTCAACATCACCATCACCTGACTGCAATAAAAAAAAATTGGTATATCAGGAGGACAGTATTGCCTATAAAGGAAAGATTAAACCAACCATGTTAGTAGATAACTCATCCCCTTGTCTAGAAGAGAAATATAGTTTGATTATTACATACAGTGGGATCTGAAGCTGGAAAATGAAGAATAAGCACTCTGGGTCGAATATCTGGATGGTAAGCTTTCTGTAAATAATAAATGAAACGCTCAAAACATAAAGTCATAAGCGCTATGATCCCCATGAAGAAAGAATATTTCTTCTCCACTTCAATGGTATGAAGGTAAATATTGAACCAACAATAGTGAAGGAGACTTTCAATTTGAAAAATAATTTATACCGGGAAATTTTTTATTATAATTAAATCATATTATATAATTTGCTTCTAAATGGTTCAACTATTTTAGCCTAAATAAGTGTCTCCAAAACAATAATAGGAAGAAAGGAGGAATTTTAACAGTCAGATATCCAGCACAACTTTTTAGAACAAGACTCAAATACCTTGAGCATTCCATCCAAATAACATGGACTCAAAAAAATAACAGCTCATGCAGCAAGTGATCAACATATCATGCAAACCCAAAAGAGAGCAAGAACAAATTGAAGAGCACCGTCAAGGAATTCCAACAGGAGAATCTTAGATCAATTTTAAATCAACATCAAAGTTGTCCCGAAGAACACATCCAAAACCAATAGGGATTATTATATGTATGTATAGGCTAATCCTAATGGAAACATAATAAAATATTAACTGGAAATAAATAAGATCTGTATTTATACCTAGAATAATATCTCCTCAAAATTCATCAACAAGCTTAGCACAATACAAGCCATTTCGATTCCTCACCCACCTTACATTAACCAAGTTCACCGTCTCATACGGTCACGGTTGTGATCCCAGTTCTGCCCGGGAGAATATATGGAAGCTTCATTATACGATCACATGTCATGATTTTGTTCCCTCGTGACAATCATTTCAGTTTTTCAAATCACAATTTGTATATAAAATGGGATGAAAGAGTCTACGCACCTAACATTTAAACATCAACGCGCATTCAAAAACAAGCCTGCCTCCAGCCCTGTAAGAGACTGCTTCACACACCATAAAACAGGAACTTTCTAAAACAAGACATGGACGAAACCACACCAATATAAGTAAGTTTAAAACATATCCATAATCAATAGTTGAAACAGGTGCAAGACATACCCAAGAGCTTGAAAGCAGAACTGTTAATTAAAATCCCTCATTAAGGTCAACATTCATGCCAAATACTAGACATGAAAAACACACATGACAAGGTATATCCAGAGAGTTCACTTAGCTATTGCAAATGCTAGACTAGATTTCAAGATTTTCAAATTAACAGTAGTGTCGACCATCTACGTCATAATTATGATTCCACCCATCAAATGAACTAGTGCCAAGCACATCACAGCATTATTTTATTTCTTCAGAACAACCACCCCCTAACCAGTAACATCATCGACTTCTCTCAATTAGTTAAAAGGGTAGTCGGGCATGATCAACAAAACCATGAAAAGCATCAAACCACCACAAATGGACAAAACGGGGGAAAAAGAATATACCAAACCAAACTACAAGAGGAAACTACAAAAAATATATATATATCCAACAAGAAAAACTATTCTGCAAATTATCTTTATTGGTTTCTGTGGTTTTGGACAGAAAACATGATCATTTCTTATTCAAATATGTCAAAAATATATATATATATATATATATGATACAACAAAAAAACCATTCCATAGAAGTCAGTTAAGACACGGAAACTGTCGAATAAGGCAACGGAAAAAACTATCTCCTAGGGATAAAAATGTAATAAAATCGTATACTTTAAGCAAAAAATACAAAACTACATAATTACATATTTTTCTACACCCCCTTCAAACTGGCTGTAAATGTTAAGTAAACCCAGTTTGAATCTCATATCCTTAAACTTAGTCTTAGGTAAAACCTTGGCCAAAATATCCGCAATCTATAAAACAGTAGGTATGTAAAAAAATATTTACAGTCCCACCTTCAACTTTTTCTTTTATGAAGTGCTTATCTATCTTTAAATATTTAGTTTGATCATGATAAGTTTGTGTTCTTAGTTATGCTTATAGCAACTTGATTGTCACACATGTTAATTGGATTACCTATTACAATTTTGAGTTCAAGAAGTAATTGCTTTAACCACATTCTTTTGCATATTCCATGAGCCATTGCTCGAAATTCAGTTTCAGCGCTACTCCAAGCCACAAGTGTTTGTTTCTTGCTACGCTAAGAAACCAAGTCCATCCATATATAAGTACAATATTGAGAAGTTGACTTGCGGTCAATAATAGAATTAGCCCAATCTGCATCAGTGAACCTCAATATTCCTTAGGAGTTTTCTTTAAGTATCTCAAAATGTGATACAATCGATTCATGTGCTCTTCAGTGGGATTGTTCATAAATTGATTGGATACACTTACTGCAAAGCTAATATTAGGTCTCGTGTGTGATAGATAGATAAGTCTTTTAACTAGTCTCTAATATCTTCATTTATTAGTAAAAGCATTTTTCCCTTCTCTATCTTTAGTGACAATCTCTATTAGAGTATCTGCAGGTTTGCATCCAAGCATTCCGGTTTCATTAAGTAGATTAAGAACATACTTGTGTTGAGAAACTATAATACCTATCTTGGATCTTGCAATTTTAATCCCAAGAAATATTTCAGATTCCCCAAGTCTCTGACTTTAAATTCATGTGTAAAAAACCTCTTGAGTTTTCTAATCTCCTTTTCATGATCTCCTATTAGGATTTTATCATCCACATACACAATAATAACGGATATCCTTCCACTAGGAGAACTATTTATAAACAAAGTAAGATCAAACTTATATTGTGAATAACCAAACTTCTTTACTACCTTAGCAAATCTATCAAATAAGGATCTTGGAGATTGTTTGAGACCATAAAGATATTTCTTCATTTTACAAACTTTGTTTGAGTGTGTTTGATTCTCAAGACCTACAAGAATCTCCATGTACACCTCATCCTCTAGATTTCTATTAAGAAATGCATTCTTGATATCCAGTAATTGTAATTTCCAATCATGATTCATTGTAAGAGATAAATGTACTTGAATTGTGTTTAATTTGTCAACGGGAGCAAATGTCTCTTGATAGTTAATATCACAAGTCTGTGTGAAACCTTTAACGACTAATCAAGCCTTGAACTTTTTGACACTGCCATCTTCTTTGTGCTTAATGGTGAAAATTTATTTACATCCAACTAGATTCTTTCTAGGAGGGCAAATTGACCACATCCCAAGTTCCATTTTTTTCAAGCGCTCTAATATTTTCATTTACAGCTTGCTTTGATTCAAGTATTTTAAGAGCTTCATGTATATTATTGGGAACCTGAATATCTGTGAGATTAGTAATAAAAGCACAATATTCTAGGGACAACCTCTTGTATGATAAGAAGTTATAGATGGGATACTTTGTGCAAAACCTTACACATTTTCTTTGGGCAATTGACAGATTAAGATCATTTAAAATTACCTCTTCAGAGTTAGAATTAGTGTTACCTTGTTGTGTATCTTTTGGATTTGAGCTTCATGGTTAGTAATGAGTTGCACTTGTTCTTCATGTCCTTGATCTTTTTCCCTCTAGAGTAGACAATTAACTCTTTGTTGTTGATAGTTAAAGGAACAATTAAAGGTTGTAACTTTAGTTGAACAAATGGAGTGACAGTTAAAGGAAGGACATTAGGAGGTGCGGGTTCAAACTCCCAAAAATGAAATTCTGAATTCTCACTTCCCCTGAATGTCAGTTTTGGAATAATATGGTTGTTTTTCTAAGAAAATAACATCCATAGAATGATAGAATTTCTTTGTGAGGGGAGAATAACACTTATATCCTTTTTTGATTTGGAGTATAACCAAGGAAGATGCATGTGATGGCTTTAGGGTCGAATTTATCTTGGTATTGATAAGGAATATGGAAAAATGAAGTACAACCAAACATTTTAAGGGGTATAGATGAGATGAGATGATCGGAAGGATATGACTTGAGAAAAAGTTGACATGGAGTTTGAAATTTGAGAACTCGAGAAGGCACTCGATTAATGGGATATGTGGTAGTAAGAACAGCCACCCCCCTTAATTTTAGGAACATGAGATGATATCATAAGAGGTAGAGTAACATCTAACAAATGTAGGTTTTTCCTTTCAGCAATCTTATTTTGTTGAGGGGTATTAGGATAAAAACTTTGGTGAACTATATCTTCACGAATTAACTAGGTATGCCCCAAGAATAGAATTAAAATAACCTTTGGCATTATCAATATGGAGGATTTGAATTTTGACATTTAATTGAGTTTGAACCATTTTGTGGAAGCTTTTGAATAATTAACCTATATATCTCAGATTTTTTTTTCATGAGAAATATCCAAGAGAGACGAATGTGGCTATCTATGAACAAAACAAACCATTTTCCCCCAATTACACTTATAATTTTAAAAGGTTCCCAAACATCACTGTGAATCAATGAGAAAGGAAGAGATTCTTAGTATGTTTGTTTTAGATAAGAATTGAGAACATGCTTAGACAATTGACAGGTTTTACATTGATTATCAACGAAATTTTTATTAAATAATGATGGAAATAGTTCTTTGAGATACAAATGACTAAAATGACTCAAACAATAGTGCCATAACATAATTTCATTATCTTTACTAGGCCTATAAGCTAGAAAAGAACATTTAGAGTCCCAAATGCAACTCACCACTGCTAATCAGCTATCTCGAATTCAAATCCTAAAAAACACAATGAGTTAGGAAAAAATTAGTGACACAATCTTTTCCCGAGAAAGCTAACTAATAGTAGACTACAATCCAACTTTGCAACCAATAAAACCGATTCAAGTGTAAGGTTCTTGAAAAGAGTAACAAAACCTGTACCAGACACTTTTGATATAGAACCATCAACAATACGCATGGTGTAATTTTCATAACAAGGTTGGAAATCTAGGATGAGAGATATATCACCAGTCATATGACCCGAGGCTCTAGAATCAACAATCCAGCTACCATTATTATCCATCTTTTTAACCTTAAGTGTAATCAGAAAATTACCTTTCTAAGCCATTGTAGCTATTGCTGAGGTGGTAGTATACGGGGTGATTGATCTTTGTTTGGCTTGGGCGCCAACTATTGAAGAATTTCCAGTTGTTCTTTGTTTAATTGACCATTTTGAACTACAATGGAACCCTCTTCACTTGTAATATGGTGTCCACAACTTTCTTCCTTACTTCTTGCTTTCCAATCGATAGGTTTTCCATGAATATTCCAACAAGTGTCTTGGGTGTGACTAGCCTTTTTGCAATGATCGGGCCAAGGTCTTCTTTTCTTGGTGCAGAGGTCATCAGTTCCCCAAGAAATCATGGTAGAATTAAACTTCAGTGGTTGGTGGCTGAAGTGCAGTTCCCGTCATAACCTTCTTTCAACTTTCTTCGCATCAAACTTCTGATGCTACTTCACATAGATTTGGTAAAGGTTTGATGGCCAATATCTGCCCCCCAGACTTCATCTAAATTTTTGTTTAGGCTCAGTAGATCAAACTTGTAAATTCATTTCTTCTCAACAATCTTCTTATACTTTCTAACATCAGTTTGACAATCCCATCTGCTACATCTTCTGTGTTGGAATATGTCTCCTTCATCGTAGTCCAGATTTCTTGTGCCATTTCGTAGAGAATAAAATTTTCACCATCTCGTAGAGAATAAAGTTTTCACCAACTTCATTTGTTATGGAGGTGATAAGGCATGACATGACCATATTGTTCTCTATCTTTCACACCTTGTACATTGGGTCTTCTGTCTTTGATTTAGGGGTTGCACCAATAAGATAATCATCATTTCCTAGCCGCATATGAACATCATAACTAAATGGGACAACTAAAGATACTTGTGTGCCCATTCAATTTATGTCCTATAACAAGGAGAATTGAGGAATTGGATCCTCCAATAGGGGTTGAAATTGAGGGAATTTGGGAGGAAGAAGAAACTTCGATGGTGGATGCCATTTTAAATGAAAACTCGAAGGAAGTAGGACCAAGATTTGGTGGCACATAAATTGGAATCAGTTTCAGAATTGGGATAAATCAGTTTTGGACAAAAAACATGATCATTTCTCTTTTGAATCAGTCAAAAATATATATATATGATACATCAGAGAAACCGCTCCATAGGAGTCGGTTAAGACATGGAATCTGCTAGATAAGGCAAGGGAAAAAAACTATCTCCTAGGGACAAAAATGTAATAAAACTCTACAATTAAACAAAAAATGCAAAACTGCATAATTACATTTTTTTCTACAGTTTCAGTTTTGAAGGAAAATTTATAATCTCAATTATATTTGGAAACCTGAAAGAAAAGTTCAGAAAAAAAAAAAAAAAAACTAGGCAAGCAGTACTTTCAGGCTGCTAAGATGGCATAGGAAATTCCAAAATTTAATTGCTATCTATTTACTTATGATTATTCTTATCATTTTTTTTTTAATTTGGGCTAACTAAAAAAAAAAGTATAAAAGTACTTTTGCTATAAAAAAAATAAAATTGTCCTACATGTATACAACACGATCAAATAGTGCCCAAAGTCTTTTCAATATAGCCTTGCCAAGAAAATACAAATGAGGGGATCGGAGTGGTGGCTAACAAGAATGGCTATTCCTCAAGGGGAGACTTTAACTAGTGTTAGCTCCTCAGCTCTTTCTAGGTTAGGGATGTCTAGAGGTATCTTTAGGGCATTTGATGATGCCTTTTTAAAACATATTAATTTCCTTTAATGTTACATAAGGGTCCAAAGCAAACTTTTGGACAATTGGTGCAAGCACAAGCCTTTTTGTATGAGGCCTTCCCTATTTCTTTTGATATATCCTTGGTTCTTTCACCCATTAGTATACTGTTTGGTCATCTCTTTTTAGGGCTCCATTTTGTTGTTTAAAATTACTTTATAACCATCTCATTATTAAGTATGTCAAGGACTGTTAGGGACTCCTCTTTCACCCATTAGTATACTGTTTGGTCACCTCTTTTTAGGGTTGAGTAATCTACTCCATTTTGTTGTTTAAAATAACTCTATACCCATCTCATTATTAAGTATATATGTCAAGGACTGTTGGGCATGGCATCCTTGGAGGGACTTTTGTTGTCAAGTCCTTTTATAAGCTTCATTAAGAAGATGAGGAGATTAATTTTCCTTGATTGCAATTTAAAAAAAAAAAACATGATTATGATGATTTAGTCATGTGATCAAAGAAGATCTACATAGACTCCCACGAGATGAGTAGAAGAAATGAAACAAGTATCAGCAAAAGAGATAAAAGATGACAAAGAAAAACTTGGCAGTAGTCACACAAGTGTAATATGAATAATAAAGGCCTTACAAAAAATAAGATCATGGATAAAAATTACTAATACAAGTGTAATATGAATAATAAAGGCCTTACAAAAAATAAGATCATGGATAAAAATTACTAATGATCATGAGATAGAATTCTATAACCAAACACAAATAAAGAATAAAGGGTTAATATGTTTGCTATTGTTATTACAATTTGAAGGGTGTATGTGCCTCTTCTTCATTAGCAACATATCAAATGGTTCCATTCTTACTATTAACAACGTCAAGATGGAAAGGCATGTAATAACCAACTAATGTTTCCTGTGGAAGGAGGGAGGAGTATCAATGGCACACCTCCTCTTGTCTAGAAATTGTGAAGCTTAGTTTTTGCTTTTTCCTCTTCTTCTTTTTTTCATGTGATCACCAATTTGGTGATGAAAATTTTGATTAAGGATCTTTTTATTATTTCTGTAACACCCCAATTCTCGGGAGCGTTAACGTAACATAAGATTCCGGGGATAGATTTTTTTCAAACAAAAATCCAACACAAAAACCATTCCCCGAAGATCCCGTTACACCTTCTCAGTATATCAACTATGAACCATTAATAAACCAAGACAGGTTCACCAACACAAATGCGGAAGCTAGATCGAAACCTCAACAGGTCATAACCAAAACCACTTTATTTATATATAAAGTTGCACTAACGTTTACATGACGTTTTCAAAAGTAAATAACATAACTGAAAAGACATAATGTAAACTATCCGCTAATCGCCGTCACTCCTCGACGATTCCTTTCCCTTTTGCACCGCTGCCTTCACCTGGAACGTTTGAATATTCCAGGGACAAAGTCCAAATTAGATGATGAATCATCTAAGTGAGAGTTCAAAACACATTTTTCATGAATAATGCAAGACATGAAATAAACCAATATACCCGGTAAGCCCTAGCTCAAGAGAATTCCCACGCGCTTAACCCTACCATGGGGAAAGAGCAATCTCTCTAAAAGCTATGCCACCACACCGACTCGACGACACGACGACGCGACGCGATTCTAGCTTAAATGGGGCTGCCAACGCATCTCACCAGAATACGTTCCCACCTTAAGCATCCAGGAACCACCATACAATCCCAACTCCAAAATTTCACATGGACCACCTAGTCGTCCTAGTGCAACTTCCCTGGCCAAACGGCCTGGCACGGAAATCAAGGCGGCTATCCTGACATGCACACCCAGCATCAGATACCCCTATTATTCCGTCACGCCCTTGGAGAATTACGGCTACACTATCCAGACAACATCCTAGGCTGACATCCCACATGAACAACACAGTATGGATCACCTAGTCGTCCTAGTGCAACTTCCCTGACCAAACGGTCTGGCACGGAAACCAAGGCGGCTATCCTGACATGCACACTAGCATCAGATACCCCTATTATTCCGTCACGCCCTTGGAGAATTATGGCTACACTATCCAGACAACATCCGAGGCTGACATTCCATACGTACACATAAAACTCAAGACAATGCCACAATTCACAATTCAATGCATCGTATAAACAACATTTATAAAATGCAATGCACAGTTCAAAACGTTTAGGGACAAACCTCCCTCATAAATCCAACCGTCATCGGTTACCATTTTAATGCACAAAACCATTTTGCATGAAATTACCATATGTTCAGATAGAACAAGCACAATAAATCAAGTTTTGGAGGAGAACCACTCATAAGAAAGCCAAATTTTGGTAGCGAACAACTCACCTTGAACGAAACTCAGAACACCTCGAATCTTGTGCCCAACCTCAATTTTCGTGCAACTCCTCAAGTCTTTTAACCAAACTACCTCCTTATAGGTCCTCACGCGCTGCCTAAGTGCTCTACGCGTGTGATGCCTCGCGTATGCTTTAAAAACCCTCTATCCACTACACCCGAAGCACTCTCGTCTAGCACAAATGTATCACAACTTCAAATGAGAGAATCCTTAGCCTTGAGCCCCTATTTATATGTTTAGGAAACTTAGCCACCAAGAAATATATATTCTGCAATCATTTCAAATCTTTCAAAATCTTTTCCAATCATTCCAAATCTTCTAATATTTTCTATAATCATTCCAAATCTTTTGATATCTTTTGCAATCATTCCAAAATCTTCTAAGATTCTCTGCAATCATTGTAAATCTTCTATAATCATTCCAAATCTTCTAATATCTTTTGTAATCATTCCAAAATCTTCTAAGATTCTCTGCAATCATTGTAAATCTTCTATAATCATTCCAAATCTTCTAATATCTTTTGTAATCATTCCAAAATCTTCCAAAATCTTCTGCAATCATTGTTATCTAAGTCAAATCTTTTCTTATCCAATCAAATCTTATACAAATCTTATCCTTAAAGTCATCATGAGCCTTCATCTTATCTCTAACGTCATCATGAGACTTCATCCTTATCTCTAAAGTCATTTATGAAGCTTTTTCCTGAATCTCCCAAATGCCCCTAGTAAAAAGATTTCAAGAATTACACTTTGGCCCGAACTTTTGGATAATTGCACTTAGACCCTTTTCAACATGGTCCCCGGGCTAATTTTTAATTGCATTTTAGTCCCTGAAAAATGGACTAATTGCGCTAATGCCCCTAATTTTTCGGTAAATTACACTTTTACCCCCAACCTCAAAAATTACGATTTTGCCCCCGGCTCAAAAAATGAACTTCTCTTTAAAGACCTTTATAACCCTTTGAAATATCCCAAAACACTCTCTTTAAAATTCCGAAAAAATATCGTTTCGATCTCCCTCCGTCAATTTCGAAAAAACTGCACTTAGGCCCGAATCTTCGTTTTAGCTACAAACCCTTTTGTTTCTTCCAAAAACTACTGAAGGGTTACTCTATATGCCAAATATGAACTTCCTTGGGGTTCCATTGACGTCCCGGATGCCCCGTACGATAATTCGGTATTTCAGCCTAAATCACAATTGCCTTTTTTTAGCTGTACCGGGAACCGTTCCCGATCCAACTTCTTTTGATGCCTAAAATCATAACTCATATTACTTGTCGATACTATACCATTTTCCTTGGCTATCTAGGGTCCAGGGTATTCCCTCTGACTAATTCGATCGTCCAAAGTTGCGTTAGTGTACCCTGTAGTCTTATTTTCCACAAAGTCCATTTATGCCCTTCATCAAATATTATTTATGACCTCAAATCATTCTCGGGTATTACAATTTCAGTGAGGAGTCACCTAAGGAAAACCTTGAGCTTTTTCTTGGAACATCACTCATTTTCCCATGGCCTGATGTATATGACATGGAAGGATAGTTTGAAAACTTTTGAGAGTTCTTTACACTCTCTCAAGGGAACACTTCTTATTTCTCTCTCTCTTTTTTTTTTTGGTTGAACTGAATTTCTCTTTTTTATCAGTCCTCTTTCACTTCTTTTGCTGATGAGCTCGTCTTTGTAGCTAGGTAGGTTCTTAGCTTAGAGACTTCTTTCTCATTAGCTTGTATAGGTTTGACCCATGCTTAGCATCTTATCTTATTAATGAACAAACGTTAAAAAAATAAAGTAAAAAGGTAGTGCTACTTAATTTACTATCTCAATTACAATCTTTGCTAGGTGGAAGGGATCTTCTTTTTTTTTTTTTTTTTTTTTGCCTGGTAGAAAACACTAAAAAAGAATGCAGTCTGGCTAATGACGTCACATACTAAAAATCCTTGGGGCAACAAACTTGTAAAAGGCTACCATGACACATTGAGGAGGACCTTCCAATAATCCCACCTGACCAGGTAATGACAAGCCTAAGGAACATGGACCATATAGTCCATGGAAGGGAGCCATAGCTTTAGATTGCTGAAAGAATAATGATATTAAGGCCGAGAGTGTTGGCTAACAAACGTCCATCTCCAAAAAAAATGGATGAAAATGACCACTTAAGATTGGTGCACTATCAAGAAGAGCCCATGGATGCAAAGTAGCCATTTGACTAAACAACCATTGAGCCACAAAGCCCAGATTGATCAAGAGGAAAAGGATTATACCTTACATGTCAAATAGCCCACAAGAAGAACTCATCTCCTCCAATGAAATTGTTGGGCATGAAATGGCACATCCAGTAAAAGGTCTTTCATGCCTATCAAAAACATAGGCAAGAACAAGGATAGCCTATAAACAACACAGCATTTACAAAAAAATAATAATAAAAAATCGTGCAAAGAAAGACCAAATTTGTCGTTAATGTGTAAGGAACTCAAAGTTCCAGTTTTTTTCATTGACTTATTTTTTATGTATTACCAATCTTTTTCGTCACACAACAGCTTCCCATTGACAAAAGCATTTAAGGCAAAGATGAGTTACATAAAATATCACCTGATGGATGTAAGATGGAATGTGCAAATGAAGAGAAAATGAGCAAGCCTTGACAAGCAAATCTATGACAACAATAGAGAGCACGCTCGTAAACAACCATGCCCAATGCATGACCAATGACAGGCGTGCTCTCTCTCTTTGTCAAGGAATCATGAGTCAAGGCTCGTTAAAGACTTGCAGCTAAAGAGAAGTCACATATTAAGAAAATAACTAAGAATAATAAAACTAATAATGCTCCACTATATTCATGGAATTAATTCTAGTAGGAGATGAGCTACAAATTTTGCTAACTTTGGGGTAAAAAAAGGAATTTTAGTAAAGGAGCAAAAAAAAAAAAAAAAAAATTGTAACTTCTGAGATCAAAAAAAGGAGTCATCTCCCACATATTAAGGGACAGTAATTACTTCTACCTCGTTAACCTCGAAACGGTTTCGGGCAGAAGAGGATCACGGGCTCTAGCAAATAAATCACTGAGAATATTTTTTGGGCAGAAGAGGATCACGAACTCCAACAAATGAATCACTGAGAATTTATTTGTATGACTGTAATTTTTATTTCAAGAGCAATAAGAGCACACATACAATGATGTGCTTCCTGACATGTAATCTAGAAGGGCATACAATAAGGCACACAAAGTTAACAAGCATAAGATTCTTACCAAATGGCATATATTTTCAGACCTCTAAACCTAAAAATTCAACAGCATTTACCACAAGTTGATCCCAGTAGACCATGATTTCTTGGACACAGTGATGTGATCACATGAAATATAACATACAAAGCTTCAACTAACATTACAATAAGAGAAAAAATAAGCATATGATTACATAACCTGTTCTCAAATTATTACTAGATAGAGCAAGCAAACAAAATGAGATATTCATTAATGTTAATTAAAACCAATCAGCTTTCATTAGAAAACCAGCAGGATATCAGATATTTTAACCAGAAGCTCCAAGAATTATTTTTATTGATCACTTCTCCATCAAGTTCTCAAAAAAAAAAAAAAAACAAAACAAAAAAAGACGCTGATTAGCTCAAACTTTCTATATCCCTTGCTAATCAAAATGTGAAAGCATAAAAAATAATAATAAATAAATGAGATCAGCATACTTACAGTCTTAATTCGGCAGGTAAAAAAGAACAGAAAGAAAAGTTAGCGGAAAAAAAAAAAAAAAACAAGTTCCATTAAAAAACACTTAGAACTCCAATCCGGGGCACAAGGAAAACCAAATCTGCACGAAAGAAAGAGGTCCTATTAAGCTCCAATATCCATAAGGCAAGCTAAAAGCGCTAGTTTTTCAGGGCACTACCACAAAATAAAGACGCAAACATGATCAAACAGTCCAAAAATGGTCCGAGCACAAAACTGGAGCAAAGAAAACCTAAACCCAGCAGCCATTAGCCTCTCTCACTTTTTCTTTCCTGAAACCCTACTTTCCAAAATAGAATACTACATGAAGAAAAAGGGCGAAAATTCCATTCTCTCTCCGACCATAACCCATATCCGTTATCACATATATACAGCAGAACATTTTCTCAAAAAAAAAAAAGAGTCCGAAATAATTAACATGCTCAATTCCCAGATCTGTAATCAAATACAATCAAACAAAACCCAAAATTCAAACAATCAACAAGCAAAAAGGGTCTACATAAACAACCTCCAAATCCAATAAAACACACGGTAATTCAACAAACAAAATTATCGAAGACTTGTATTGAACTTCTGAGAAACAAGAAGTCAAGCCATGGAGAATCCTGGAGGGAGAGAAAGAGGAGAAAGAGAAAAAGAAAAAAGTAGAACGACAGATGGATAAATAAATAGACAAAACACTGCTAGAGCTAGGGAGGGAGAGGGCTAGAGAGAGAAAGCAAAGTTGATTCTTCTTCCCCCTTCCACTACAGATCCTACAGGGAAGTCGAGACGAGAGAGCCATTTTTAATCGAAATGGTACAGCGATCAAATACACCTCTTTTTTCGGCAAATTTACGCCAATTCCTGGCATTCCATTCATCCACCAACGCGTGAACTTCACCAGGCAATGAAATTTCTCCACGTTGAACGCTGTACGCTTGAAATACACCCACCCTCTGACCGGCACGTGTGGCTCTCGGCATTCTTAGGGGAGTTGAAATGTAATTATCGCCTGATTTGTTATTTTTTATTCGCTTTAATGCCCTCCATTACCTTCGAACTTTCGTTTAAGCCCTTCCCAGTCCTTTATTATTACGGTCCTAACGCTAATACGTACAAACACCCAATAATTACACAAGTACATTACTTGAAATTTTTTTTCACATTTTCAGATTCATTCTTGAGAAACTCTTCTTTGGGATGCAATTGAAAACATTCATTTAAAGTTTTCATTTAGTGGTTTTGTTAAGTAGGTTTTTTTTTTTATTTAAATACAATTTAAAAAAAAAAAAGAACTTGAGTGTAAAAATTAATAAATCTTTTCTCAAAAATTGTATATAAATAAGTAAAAAAGTTAAAGTTTATACTTTATAATTACTATTATTATTATTTGTTAACACTCTTAACAAAGTCTCAAAATTTTAAAAATTTTGATTCCCTCTTTTTCATGAATTATAATACATTATTTTTCTCATATTATTTTAAATAATTGAATTTTATTGGATAGATTTTTTCGTGTGCTAAATTCAACAATATTTAATTGATCTCTTATATATTTATGCTATTGAAAATTGGGATTTACAAAGTTAATAATTTGTGATGTTATTTATATTTATAAAATATTTGTTTTAAGGATGAAAAAATTCTTTATTAGGCTCACCCAACCAATCATAGGCAGCTCAGACCTACAATGCCGCCCATGAAGCGGTTGTCTCAGGACCCAACAATTTTATCAATTTAGAGTGCCCATAATTTTGGAAATAAATTAACCATTTATCTTTATTTTAAAATAACTATTTTACTCCCGTATAAAGTTTCTTTTTCCCCCATAATCTATAGAACCTAAGATCAATCTCTCTCTCTTTCTCTCTTATCTCTCACCCTCTCAAAAACACTTATGAAAATCACTACTTTTTCTTATTATAATTAAGGCTCAATAATTATTTTTTGCTCTAACACTTTTATAACACCACCATTAATTGGGTTTGGTTCCTTCTCAACATTAAACTCGTTATATAAATGAATATATATATATATATTTACTTATACTGCTAATTTAATGTTGTTTAAAAGTTGGGGCTAATTTTACAATACATTAATAGATTAAAATGTTGTATTAACTAATCCTTTGGGATATACTATATCCGAAATTGCAAGGACAGTAGATTTTAATTGATTATTTTAAAAAATTTCAATTTTATTCTTTGATATGATATGAATATTTATTTTTTTTGATGTGTTATTATAAAAAAAAATAAAATGTAAATGTTCGCTACTATTCAATAGTTCATTTTTACATTTTGACTCAGAACTCCAAAATATCAAGTACGACCCTAATCATAGGAGCCAAGGATGGAAGGAAAATAAAGGGTATCAGAAGAGTTAAGAATAATTCTTGGCAAAATAAATATGAAATATCATATATCCATCACATGCATGGAAAAAAATAAAATATAAGAAAATCACATTCATGGAAAAGAAAAGAAGAGAAAAGAAAGAGAAATATATTATTTCTTAATTCAAAATAATTAAAAATGTGATTTATACTTCTAATAAAGTGTTATCAAATCTAAATAATACAAGTATAGCAACTATTTAGGGCTGGCCCAACAATGAAGCCATATATATGGTGGCATAAGGCCTTCAAAATTGGAAGACCCATAATTTTAAAAATTTATAATATATATATATATGTTGAGCATGATTATTTAGTATGATATTTTGTATGTAGTTAATACAATTAGTAAGAGTTTTCAAAGTGAAGATATGCATATTGATGTTGTTATAGATTAATTAAAATGTCTTATTTCTTTTTTTGAAATTTATAAAGAAAGCGGATTTGAATCTGTTATGATTTTTGCCAAAAAAACTTGCAAATAAAATGGAAGAAGAACCCATATTTCATGAAAAACATATTATTTGTAGAAAAAAAATAATTTTATGAAAATGTCGATAATGATAAAACACAATCTACTGAAGAATCCTTTATAGTTGATTATTTTATATACATGATTAATTAGTCATTTCATTACTTTGAAATAGGCTTGAGCAATTTGGAATATATGAAAAAAAATTGAATTTCTATGCAATTTTAAGAAATTAAAATCAATTGATGAAGATATTTTAAAACAGTGTTGTTTGAATCCTGAAAACACGTTCTTAAATTTGATGAATTTTCTAATATAGATGGTTTATATTTATTTTTAGAATTAAGAGTATTAAGAGAAAATTTTCAAGAGAAAAAAAAATAATCCAATGGAAATTCTTTATTACATTAAAAGAGTCGATTCTTTTTTGAATGCATATATTACTTATAGAATATTATTGACAATTCCAGTTGTTATCCAGAAAAATACCTAAGATGGGGTGAATTGAGTTTTTCAAAAATTAATAATTTTAACTATTTTGAAAACTCTTAAATTTGTGATCTTAATATGTGGTAATTGTAATAGAATTGATAACAATAAAATCACACAACCACAAAGAATAAGATACATTTACATAACTTCGATTCTAAAAAGCCTAATCCTCTATCTCAAAACTTAGCTTAAGACTCTCAAAACTTAGTTTGAGGTTCTACTAGGAGAATCAACACTAGTTTTTAATTAGAGCTAAAACCAATATACAATCTCTTAACTAAGTAAGAACCATTAGCACACTACTGGCAAATAAAATTCCCTCACACAACAAGTGAGTAAAAATAACAAATTTTACAACTATAGATAATCATAAACAAGTCACCAACAATTAAAAATTCCACCAGTCAGTACATTTTCAGCACTTTAAACATTCTCACTCTTATTTGAATGTTCTATCAAGTTTTTTCTTCTTCTTAAGCCTCCATACTTACCCTCGATGTATATACATATTCCAAACAAACTAGTTATTAAAAAAAATGTTAATATTAAGTTTGAAATTTAAAAATTGTTTAAACTTTCTCAAACAACAAGAAACAAAACAAAGAAACATGTTTTAAAATAACTCACATTTAATTCAAAATAAATTCATTTTTTGCATGAGAAATAAAATTTAAAAATTCAAATATAAGTTTTTGAGATATAAATAATTAAAATAAGAAAACATGTCTATAAATAATTATCCTTTAATTCAAAATAAATTTACTTTTTGTATAAGAAATAAATACATTTATCAATATATAAAAATTTAAATTAAGCTTTTGAGACATAAATGATTAAAGCAAGAAAAAATGTCTAAAAATAATTTACCTTTAATTAAAAATAAATTTACTTTTTATATGTGAAAGAAATACATTTATCAAGATATGAAAATTCAAATATAAGCTTTTGAGACATAAATGATTAAAACAAGAAAACATGTTTAAAAGTAATTCACCTTTAATTAAAAATAAATTTACTTTTTGCATGAATAAGAAATGCATTTATCAAGATATGAAAATTCAAACATAAACTTTTGAGACATAAATGATCAAAATAAGAAAACATATTTAAAGATAACCCACATTTAGTTCAAAATAAATTTACTTTTTGTACCAACTTTTAATTTAAAATAAATTTACTTTTTTGCATGAGTAAAAAATACATTTATATCATAAAAATATTCTTGTTATCATCAAAATCATATTTACTTACCCTTGAGCTTAACAACAATTTTAGTAACTTCTGCATAAATAAATTTTTTAAAATTAAAATTGATAAAATCATATTTGAGGTCAATTATATCACAGGAAAGATTGAATAGATTAACTATATTATATATTGAACATGATTTATTAAATAAACTTAATTGTAGAGATTAATCAATAATTTTGCATCTCAAAAGGTTAGAAAATTTGATTTTACATAAAGGTGAACACAATTCAAACACATTTTTTGTAAAATGAAAAGTAGCTCATTATTGTTAATTTTATCTTTTTAATTATATTAGTTTAATATTTTATTTTGTTTCCTTCTATAAGAGAATCAAGAATGTATAGTTTTTTTTGCTCACATTGACCTTCTTAGAGTTTGAAGAAAAATTACTTTGTTTTTCTTTGTTTATTATAATAAGTTTTTTTATTATTATTATCTCTTAAACATTATACTTTAGTTAAAAATTTATTATCCTTAAGAGATTATTATATTTTATAGTTAATTAAATTATAATTTTTTGTTTAATAAAATGATAAAAAGTTTGTTTAAAAATGTGTATTATTTATTTTTTTTATAAGAAAATTAATACTCTTGAAAAGATCTCGACAAATCTTTTAAGACCCTCAATTTTATTGAGCTGACTCTATAGTTATTTCTCTATTGCTGAATTAATTGAACATCAATGGTATATTTTCGAATATAATAGCTCCGACTATACGAAAAGACTCAAAGAACCCTATTAATCAAGAGTCTCAATAAAGCACACCTAAGTTATCCAACAGGATAAACAAGTGAATGCACACACACACAATAGAATATTTCAAGCACAAAATTTGCCATTACAATCATTCAAGGCTTCAAAACTAGATTACCCATAAGAATTTAAGCTTTATTGAAGCTCTATATTGCAAAATTTAAGCAAGTAGACCAGCGAATCCTAGGGTTTTGAGTATCTCCATGCTTCTTTAATTTATTTATTTGTAAATTTCCTATTAGAAACAATCAAGTGGTTTGAAGGCAGACTAAGAGAAAGAAAGAGAGTTACTTACGTTGTAACCTTAAGTGAACTGTTCACTTCTACTCTCTACAGTTTCGTGTGGATGCTAACAGAAGAGCCTCCATTCCTTGTGTGTTTATCACACCATTCATATATACTCCAACGCTCCTGATTTGCAATATCACAATTTTTCTTTTTTCTTTTTTTTTTCCCCCTTTTCGACAAACAATGGGAAACATTTAGGCCTAGGGGCATGGGTAAGTTTTAGGGTTTGTAAAATAAAAAATATTTTTTATTTTATATACTCTAATTCTTATTAAATTATTAAATTTTTTATTAAAATAATATATTTTTTTATTTTTTTAAAAAATAATGTAATTCGTGAAATATAAAATATTAGAATTTAAACTAACATTTGATTTTAAGTTTAAAGTCCACTTTGAATTTTGACCCAAGAAATAAGAAAAACTTGATATAACGTCTACATATATCATTTTAAATGAAAATAATATTTATATCATTTTAAATAAAAATCAAACTATTCAAACTTATCAAATCAAAATGCTCCAAACTATGATTTTACAAGAATAATGATCATATTTTTAAATTTTAATATAATAAGTAAATTTTTTAAGTCGCAACTACCAAACGAAGTCTTGAAATAAAATAATTTTAAAAGGACAAAAAGTTTATAATTACTACATTTTCCTTTTTGATCTAGTAAATTATATTATTTTAAAAAAATATGTGTTACTAATGAGATATAGAAGTTTCTATACAAGTGTGTTTATATAATATATATATATATTTTTATTCCATCATTACAAAAAACCTACCAAAATCTTATTTAGAAAAAGAAAAGAAAATAACATGTATTTATAATTACATATTATAAAATATGCAAAGCAACCCTATATTAATATAGGATCACTTTTTTTAAATAATTTTATCTTCCAACCCAGATGCTTAAAGTTTATAGAGAATTGTTACGTTATTTGTATTAGATAAATCTTACGTTGCTTGATGTAGGCTTGAAAGGAGATCTCCTCCCCCCTCTCCCCAATTTGTCCACGTCGAACAAATTTTATGTTGTCCGACGCGGGTAATAGAAAAATTTTTAAGGTATGTAAGACGCATCAATACTTAAAAATAAATAAACAAATATATGAATTTTAACAATCCAATAAACTAATCACTGCATTTTACATTTCCTGATGAGTGGTTTCCAGCTCCATATTCTAAGACTGACCTTCCTTCCTGACTGTTTTGTTGGCCCATCGGTCCTCAGTGTACGAACCATAACCACAGCATATTAAACCTCAATTATGTTACTTACAGGCCCGCTTCAAGTTACTTTTTCCACAGAAAAGGGCTGGCCCCCCCGGCCAGCCTGAGAAATCAAAGAATTTGTATTTAATGCAATTAATTGGTAGCTGCTGGAGCACTGGGAAACACCAGTCCTCGAGAAAAGAAAATTCACCTGACTTTTTGTGTAAATAAGCATAATAATATTATGAAATCGTACCAATTTAAGATCAAAATGATTATTTATTCATGTGTATCATCAGGTTCCCTCCTTCAAAAGAAGGCAGGGCCTTCAACATCACCATCACCTGACTGCAATAAAAAAAAATTGGTATATCAGGAGGACAGTATTGCCTACAAAGGAAAGATTAATCCAACCATGTTAGTATATAACTTATCTCCTTGTCTAGAAGAGAAATATAGTTTGATTATTACATACAGTTGGATCTGCAGCTGGAAAATGAAGAATAAGCACTCTGGGTCGAATATCTGGATGGTAAGCTTTCTGTAAATAATAAATGAAACTCTCAAAACATAAAGTCATAAGCGCTTTGATCCCCATGAAGAAAGAATATTTCTTCTCCACTTCAATGGTATGAAGGTAAATATTGAACCAACAATAGCGAAGGAGACTTTCAATTTGAAAAATAATTTATACCGGGAAATTTTTTATTATAATTAAATCATATTATATAATTTGCTTCTAAATGGTTCAACTATTTTAGCCTAAATAAGTGTCTCCAAAACAATAATAGGAAGAAAGGAGGAATTTTAACAGAGTCAGATATCCAGCACAACTTTTTAGAACAAGATTCAAATACCTTGAGCATTCCATCTAAATAACATGGACTCAAAAAACATAACAGCTCATGCAGCAAGTGATCAACATATCATGCAAACTCAAAAGAGAGCAAGAACAAATTGAAGAGCACCGTCAAGGAACTCAACAGGAGAATCTTAGATCAATGTTAAATCAACATCAAAGTTGTCCCGAAGAACACATCCAAAAGGGATTATTATAGGGTCATGTTATTTGTACATTATTTATGTATATCTTGGGCTACACAAGGTACATAAATGACACATACATACCCCTCACCTTATTACGCCTTGGATGAGAGCATTTTAGACATTAATACATCATTATGTAGCTAAAAGTGTACACAATGATGTACTAATAGCCTTTTTCATTATTATATGTATGTATAGGCTAATCCTAAGGGAAACATAATAAATTATTAACTGGAAATAAATAAGATCTGTATTTATACCTATGATAATATCTCCTCAAAATTCATCAACAAGCTTAGCACATTACAAGCCATTTCGATTCCTCACCCACCTTACATTAACCAAGTTCACCGTCTCATACGGTCACGGTTGTGATCCCCAGCTCTGCCCGGGAGAATATATGGAAGCTTCTTTATACGATCACATGTCATTTTGTTCCCTCGTGACAATCATTTCAGTTTTCCAAATCACAATTTGTATATAAAATGGGATGAAAGATTCTATGCACCTAACATTTAAACATCAACGCGCATTCAAAAACAAGCCTGCCTCCAGCCCTGTAAGGGACTGCTTCACACACCATAAAACAGGAACTTTTTAAAACAAGACATGGACGAAACCACACCAATATAAGTAAGTTTAAAACATATCCATAATCAATAGTTGAAACAGGTGCAAGACATACCCAAGAGCTTGTAAGCAGAACTGTTCATTAAAATCCCTCATTAAGGTCAACATTCATGCCAAATACTAGACATGAAAAACACACATGACAAGGTATATCCAGAGAGTTCAATTAGCTATTGCAAATGCTAGACTAGATTTCAAGATTTTCAAATTAAACAGTTGTGTCGACCATCTACGTCATAATTATGATTCCACCCATCAAATGAACTAGTGCCAAGCACATCACAGCATTATTTTATTTCTTCAGAACAACCACCCCCTAACCAGTAACATCATACCGCGACTTCTCTCAATTTAGTTAAAAGGCTAGTCGGGCATGATCAACAAAACCATGAAAAGCATCAACCCACCACAAATGGACAAAACGGGGGAAAAAGAATATACCAAACCAAACCAAACTACAAGAGGAAACTACAAAAAATATATATATGTCCAACAAGAAAACTATTCTGCAAATTATCTTTATTGGTTTCTGTGGTTTTGGACAGAAAACATGATAATTTCTTATTCAAATATGTCAAAAATATATATATGATACAACAGAAAAACCGCTCCATAGCAGTCAGTTAAGACATGGAAACTGCTGAATAAGGCAACGGAAAAAACTATCTCCTACATACAAAAATGTAATAAAACTGTATACTTTAAACAAAAAATACAAAACTGCATAATTACATATTTTTCTACACCCCCTCAAACTGGCTGTAAATGTTTAGTAAACTCAACTTGGATCTCATATCCTCAAACTTGGTCTTAGGTAAAACCTTGGCCAGAATGTCCGCAATCTGTAAAGCGGTAGGTATGCAGAAAATATTGACAATCCCACCTTCATCTTTTTCTTTTATGAAGTGCCTATCTATCTTCAAATATTTAGTTTGATCATGATGAGTTTGTGTTCTTAGTTATGCTTATAGCAACTTGATTGTCACACAATATGTTAATTGGATTACCTATTGCAATTTTGAGTTCAAGAAGTAATTGCTTTAATCACATTCCTTTGCATATTCCATGAGCCATTGTTCGAAATTCAGTTTCAACGCTACTCCAGGCCACAATTCTTTGCTCCTTGCTATGACAAGAAACTAAGCCCTCATATATAAGTACAATATCCAGAAGTTGACCTGCAGTCAATAATAGAACCAGCCCAATCTGCATCAGTGAACCTCAATATTCCTTAAGAGTTTTCTTTAAGTATCTCAAAATGTTATAATACAATCAATTCATGTGCTCTTCAGGGGGATTGTCATAAATTGACTAGATACGCTTACTGCAAAGACAATATTAAGTCTTGTGTGTGATAGATAAGTCTTCTAACTAGTCTCTAATATATTCCTTTATTAGCAGGAGCACTTTTCCCTTCTCTTTTATCTTTAGTGACAATCTCTATTAGAGTATATGCAAGTTTGCATCTAAGCATTCCGATTTCATTAAGCAAATTAAGAACATACTTGCGTTGAGAAACCACAATACCTATCTTGGATCTCGCAATTTTCATACCAAGAAAATATTTCAAATTCCCCAAGTCTCTAACTTTAAATTCAAGTGTAAGAAACCTCTTGAGTTTTCCAATCTTCTCTTCATGATCTCCTGTTAGGATTTTATCATCCACATACACAATAATAATGGATATCCTTCCACTAGGAGAACTATTTATAAACAAAGTATGATCATATTGACATTGTAAATAACCAAACTTCTTTACTACCTTAGTAAATCTGTCAAACTAGGATCTTGGAGATTGTTTGAGACCATAAAGAGATTTCTTCACCTTACAAACTTTGTTTGAGTGTGTTCGATTCTCAAGACCTACAAGAATCTCCATGTACACCTCATTTTCTAGATCTCTATTGAGAAAGGCATTCTTGATATCCCGTAATTGTAATTTCTAATCATGATTCACTATAAGAGATAAAAGTACTTGAATTGTGTTTAATTCGGCAACAAGAGTAAAGGTTTCTTGATAGTCAATATCACAAGTCTGTGTGAAACCTTTAACGACCAACTGAGCCTTGAACCTTTCGACACTCCCATTTGCTTTGTGCTTAATGGTGAAAATTCATTTACATCCAACTAGATTCTTTCTAGGAGGCAAATTGACAACATCCCAAGTTCTATTTTTTTCAAGTGCACTAATCTCTTCATTTACAGCTTGCTTCAATTCAGGTATTTTAAGATCAGCTTCATGTATACTATTAGGAACCTGAATATCTGTGAGATTAGTAATAAAAGCACAATATTTTGCTGACAACCTCTTGTATGATAGGAAGTTATAGATATGATACTTCGTGCAGAACCTTACACCTTTTCTTTGGGCAATTGACAAATCAAGATCATTTAAAATTACCTCTTTAGAGTTAGAGTCAGTGTTACCTTGTTGTGTCTCTTTTGGAGTTGAGCTTCATGGTTAGTACTAAGTTGCACTTGTTCTTCTTCATGTCCTTGATCTTTTTTCCTTTAAGAGTAGACAATTAACTTTTTGTTGTTGACAATTAAAGGAACAATTAAAGGCTGTAACTTTGGTTGATCAAATAGAGTGACAATTGAAGAAAGGATAGTAGAAGGTGCGGGTTCAAAATCCCAAAAACAAAATTCTGAATTCTCACTTCCCCTAAATGTCAGTATTGGAATATAATATGGTTGTTTTTCTAAGAAAGTAACATCCATAGAATGATAGAATTTCTTTGTGATGAGAGAATAATACTTATATTATTTTTTGATTTGGAGTATAACCAAGGAAGATACACATGTGATGGCTTTAGGGTCAAATTTATCGAGAAGGCACTCTCAATTAATGAGATATGTGGCAATAAGAACAGCCTCCCCAAAATTTTAGAAACATGAGAGAATATCATAAGAGGTAGAGTAACATAACAAATGTAGGTTTTTCCTTTTAGCAATCCCATTTTGTCGAGGGGTATTAGGATAAAAACTTTGGTGGACTATATCTTCTTGAATTAGGTATGCCCCAAGAATAGAAGTAAAATAATCTTTGGCATTATCAGTATGGAAGATTTGAATTTTAACATTTAATTGAGTTTGAACCATTTTGTGGAAGTTTTTGAATAATTGACCTATATATCTCGGATTTTCCTTTCATGAGAAATATCCAAGAGAGACGAATGTGGCTATCTATGAACAAAACAAACCATTTTACCCCAGTTACACTTTTAATTTTAGAAGGTTCCCAAAAATCACTGTGAATGAATGAGAAATGAAGATGTTGGTCCTAATAATGGCAAATATATCCCAAGAGAGGGGTGAATTGGAATTTGTATAAATTTTTGATAATTTAAAACAATAATTGATGGCAGAACACTAGGTTTCAAAATATATTTTTACTGTTTTAGCTTGTTTCGAAATCTATGAGGTATGCTTCGAAATACAACTTACTGTTTTGCTTGTTTTGAAATTTCTTAGCTTGTATTTCAAAATAATGATCTTTGGCAAAGATGTTTGAGATCCAAGATATGCTTATATGAATATGTAAGCTTATGCTCATGGAAAATATGTTCTAGCCTTTGATAACAATTCTTTTGAAAGCTTAAGCAATAAAGGATAAACAACAACGAAAGAGTAACTGTACACAAGATATATAGTGGTTTGACACCCCGCCTAGTCCGCTACCTTCAAACTTATCCACTTGAAAGATTTTTCAATCCCAATCACTTTTACTAGTGATCAACCACAACAAGGGTTTTATCACGGCTCACCCCAAAACTTTGTACAATGAGTTTTTACGGGCTCAACTCAAACCTTACACCAAGTGAGTTTTAGACTCAACTCAAACCTTACAACGTTAACAAGATAAATAGAATTTTATCTTTATAGCCCAATAAATTTATAGCAATGAAATGCCTTACCAATGGCTGCACAAACCTCTAAGCTTGAGGTGAGGAGAGCTGAAAAGATGAGACTCGTTGTTTGCACTTGCTTCTCCTTTTAGACTTGTAATGCACAAGATTAAGATGTAGATAGATCTTCTTTGAGAGCTCAATAAAACATTTTGATCACCACTTGTGCTTGTGTATGTGTCTCTAGTATGTGCTCTCTTGTTGTTACTACTTCTTGTCTTCAAACACCTGCTATTTATATTGAGAGATAGAAATCTAGTCGTTTTATAGCCGTTAGAGACAAGACAAAAAAGTAGATTTCAAAACATAGCATACAAGTTTCAAAACATCACAATTTTACACTTAGGTTTCGAAACATACTCCTCATGTTTCGAAATATACAGCCTTTCCAGTTGGACTTTGCACTTAGAGACATCAATAAGTGGGAGACATAATCTATTCCCATTATGATTAATTAAAAGCAATCACATTCAAATTCAAATTTGAATTTGCTTTCTCAGAAGATGGATTTAAAAATCAGAGAATAAAAATAAATGTTTAACACAAGTGCATCTCGAATTTTTTAAATCTCTACTAACAGAAATGTCAGATGTTTCGAAACATAGAATACAGGTTTCGAAACATAGTCCAAAACCTGATTTGAAAACAGAAGCATTACATAGATGTTTCGAAATAGCATATACACTTAGAAAAATATTGAAAACCTTTTCAGAAGGGGTTTCGAAACATACACAGAAACATGACAGAGTTTCAAAAGGGTTTGCTTGACAACACAATCCATAGCATGTATACATTACAACATATTTACATTTCTTTAGTTTAACTAAATGTCCACATTTTCTTTTATTTATATTTTACCTTCCATTTACTTTAATACATAAATATAAATAAGCAAGTACCCCCTATTTGGATTCAATAAAAATATCCAAAAAATCAAAATCCATAACAATAAGAAAGTATAATTTTGGTTTTAATACAAACTCAAGATTTAACAATATTACTACCTCCAAAATATATATTTTTTATTTAATGAAAAATTTATTAAAAATCGTTTTAATACCAATGGATATTAGATATCAAAATATCGGGAGATATTTTTTCAAAATGAAAAAATTTTCAAAAACATGTACTAGTTGGTCTTTTGCCTTAGAACAATTTTAGCTTTGTGTTGACCAACGATTTCAAGGCTAATTTTGAAAATTATTTTAGGAGATTCTTTTAAATCATAATACTTGTTTTTGCAAATCTCCATATGTATAAGAATGAACTTAACTTCGTTTTCATTTGAACAAAATAATACTTGATATTGAAATTGATATATGTTGAAAACCATAACCTTGACTCATGACTTAGGGATTAAGTCAATAGATGTTTTTCATCATCAAAACTAATATACAAAAATGTGCAACATCAGAAAAGATTCTTAATATGTTTGTTTGGATAAGAATTGCGAACATGCTTAGACAATTGATAGGTTTCACATTGAATATCAACATAATTTTTATTAAATAATGATAGAAAGAACATTTAGAGTCCCGAATGCAACTCATCACAACTGCTAATCAGTTATCCTGAATTCAAATCCTAAAAAACATAATGAGTTAGGAAAAAATTAGTAACAAAATCTTTTCCCGAGCAAACTGACTAATAGATAATAGATTACCATCCAACTTTGGAACCAATAAAACCAATTCAAGTGTGAGGTTCTTGAAAAGAGTAACAAAACCTGTACTAGACACATTTGATATAGAACCATCAACAATACGCACGATGTAATTTTCATAACAAGGTTGGAAATCTAGGATGAGAGATATATCACCAGTCATATGACCCAAGGCTCTAGAATCGATAATCTAGCTACCATTATTGTCCACCTTTTTAACCTTAAGTGCAATCAGAAAATTACCTTTCTGAGCCATTGTAGCTATTGTTGAGGTGGTAGTATTCGGGGTGATAGATGTTTGTTAGGTTTGGGCGTCAACTGTTGAAGAATTTCCAGTTGTTCTTTGATGTATTGACCATTTTGAACTACAATGGAACCCTTTTCGATTGTAGTATGGTGTCCACAACTTTCTTTCTTACTTCTTGGTTTTCAATCAGTAGGTTTTCCATGAATATTCCAGCGAGTGTCTTGGGTGTGACTAGCCTTTTTGCAATGATTGCACCAAGGTCTTCTTTTCTTGGTGCAAAGGTTATCAGTTCCTCGAGAAATCATGGTAGAAACTTTAGCAGTTGGTGGTTGAAGTGCAGTGCTCGTCATAACCTTCTTTCAACTTTCTTCACATCAAACTTCTAATGCTATTTCACACAGATTTGGTAGAGGTTTGATGGCCAATATCTGCCCCCAGACTTCGTCTAAATTTTTGTTAAGACCTAACATAAACTTGTAAAATAGTTTCTTCTCAACAATCTTTTTATACTTTCTAGCATCAGTTTGACATTCCCATTTGCTACATCTTCTGTGTTGGAATATGTCTCCTTGGTGATAGTCCAAATTTCTTGTGCCATTTCATAGAGAATAAACTTTTCACCGTCTCGTAGAGAATAAAGTTTTTGCCAACTTCATTTGTCATGGAGGTGATAAGCCATGCCACGACATGACCAAATTGTTCTCTGTCTTCCACACCTTGTACAATGGGTCTTCTATCTTTGATTTAGGGGTTGTATCAGTGAGATAATCATCATTTCCTCAGCCGCATATGAACATCATAACTAAATGGGACAACTAAAGATAGTTGTGCCCATTCAATCTATGTCCTATAACAAGGAGAACTGAGGAATCGGATTCTCCAATAAGAGTCGAAATTGAGGGAATTTGGGAGGAAGAAGAAACTTCGATGGTGGATGCCATTTTAGATGAAAACTCAAAGGAAGTAGGACCAAGATTTGGTGGAACATAAATCGAAATCAGTTTCAGAATTGGGATGAATCAGTTTTGGACAGAAAACATGATCATTTCTCTTTTGAATCAGTCAAAAAAATATATATGACACATCAGAGAAACCGCTCCATAGGAGTCGGTTAAGACATGGAATCTGCTAGGTAAGGAAAGGGAAAAAAACTATCTCCTAAGGACAAAAATGTAATAAAACTGTACGATTAAACAAAAAATGCAAAACTGAATAATTACATATTTTTCTACAGTTTCATTTTCGAAGGAAAATTTATAATCTCAATTATATTTGGAAATCTGAAAGAAAAGTTCAGAAAAAAAAAAAAAAAAAAACTAGGCAGGCAGTACTTTCAGGCTGCTAAGATGGCATAGGCAATTCCAAAATTTAATTGCTATCTATTTAGTTATGATTATTCTTATCATTTTGTTTTTTGACATGAACATTTGCCAATTGCAGACATTATTCCAATGTTTACAGGCAGGCAGATGCTTCAGATTAAAATATATGTGGAAAAATGATGCCGAGGTTCTCATGATTGAAAAGCCGTAGCTATTGAGCCAACTACAAGTTGATTGCGGGAGACCTTAGGGCTGTACAAGGATTCTTTTTTAATTTTTTTATACATTATGTAGATACAATTCATCTTTTTCAACGATTCATCTCATACTATTTTTCAATAATCAATCTGATTCTCTGTTTCATAATAAGATAGAATTAGCTCCAACATTATTTATCCTCATTCTTTCTTCTAACTGGTTTGTGAAGATATGAAACAAGAATTAGATATGATTGATGAAGGAATTTTTGTAATTTTCATGTTAATTGGAGGTAATTTTGATAAAGTATAATTTCATTATACTAATTTTTTTGATAAAAGTACATTTTTTTGATAAAGTATATGTTTCTAATTTTGTTTCAAAGAGAAGCTCCAAATTTTGCTTCCACTCCATAGTAGATAAATAACTTTTGCTGTCATGTAAAAATGCTTTTTAATTTGGGCTAAATTAAAAAAAAAAAAAATTATGAAAGTACTTTTGTTATAAAAAAAAAAAATTGTCCTACATGTATACAACACGATCAAATAGTGCCCAAAGTCTTTTCAATAAAGCCTTGCCAAGAAAATGCAAATGAGGGGAGTGGTGGCTAACAAGAATGGCTATTCCTCAAGGGGAGACTTTAACTAGTGTTAGCTCCTCAGCTCTTTCTAGGTTAGGGATGTCGAGAGGTATCTTTAGGGCATTTGATGATGCCTTTTCAAAACATATTAATTTCCTTTAATGTTACAGAAGGGTCCAAAGCAAACTTTTCGTTAAACAATTGGTGCAAGCACAAGCCCTTTTGTATGAGGTCTTCCCTAATTCCTTTGATATATCCTTGGTTCTTTCACCCATTAGTATACTGTTTGGTCACCTCTTTTTAGGGCTCCATCTTCTTGTTTAAAATTACTTTATAACCATCTCATTATTAAGTATGTCAAGGACTGTTGGGCATGGCATCCTTGGAGGGACTTTTGTTGTCAAGTCCTTTTATAAGCTTCGTTAAGAAGGTGAGGAGATTAATTTTCCTTGATTGCAATTTAAAAAACAAAACATGATTACGATGATTTGGTCATATGACAAGAAGATCTATATAGACTCCCATGAGAAGAGTAGATGGAATGGAACAAGTATCAACAAGAGAGATAAAAGATGACAAAGAAAAACCTGGCAGAGTCACATAAGTGCAATATGAATAATAAAGACCTTACAAAAAATAAGATCATGGATAAAAATTACTAATAATCATGAGATAGAATTCTATAACCAACCACAAATAAAGGATAAAGGCTTAATATGTTGCTATTGTTATTACAATTTGAAGGGCGTATGTGCCTCTTCTTCATTAGCAAGATATCAAATGGTTCCATTCTTACTAGTAACAACCTCAAGATGAAAAGGCATGTAATAACCAACCAATGTTTTTTGTGGAAGGAGGGAGGAGTATCAATGGCACACCTCCTCTTGTCTAGAAATTGTGAAGCTTGGTTTTTGCTTTTTCCTCTCTCTTTTTTTCATGTCACCAATTTGGTGATGAAAATTTTGATTATGGATCTTTTTATTATTTCAGTGAGGAGTCACCGAAGGAAAAGCTTGAGCTTTTGCTAGGAACAGCACTCCTTTTCCCATGGTCTGATGTATATGACATGGAAGGATAGTAGAGCTTTTGAAAACTTTGAGAGTTCTTTACACTCTCTCAAGGGAACACTTCTTATTTCTCTTCTTCTTTTTTTTTTTGGTTGAACTGGATTTCTCCTTTTTGTCAATCCTCTCGCTTCTTTTGTTGCTGAGCTCGTCTTTGTAGGTTCTTAGCTTAGAGACTTCTTTCTCATCAGCTTGTATAGGTTTGAACCATGCTCAGCATCTTATCTTATTAATGAACAAACTTTAAAAAAATAAAAATAAAAAGGTAGTGCTAATTTACTATCTCAATTACAATCTTTGCTAGGTGGAAGGGATCTTCTTAAGATTGGTGCACTATCAACAAGAGCCCATGGATGCAAAGTAGCCATTTGACTAAACAACTATTGAGCCACAAAGGCGAGCTTGATCAAGAGGATAAGGATTATACCTTACATGTCAAATAGCCCACAAGAAGAACTCATCTCCTCCAATGAAATTGTTGGGCATGAAATTGCACATCCAGTGGAAGGTCTTTCACGCCTATCAAAAACATAGGCATGAGCAAGGATAGCCTATAAACAACACATCATTTACAAAAAAAAAAAAAAAAAATAGTGAAAAGAAAGACCAAATTTGTGAATGTGTAAGGAACTCAAAGCTCCAATTTTTTTCATTGACTTATTTTTTATGTATTACAATCCTTTTGCTCACACAACTTCTCATTGACAAAAGCATTTTAAGCCAAAGATGAGTTCACAGTATTTGTAAAATATCACCTGATGGATGTAAGATGGAATGCACAAATGAAAAGGAAATGAGCAAGCCTTGACAAGTAAATCTATGACAACGATAGGGAGCACGCTTGTAAACAACCATGCCCAATGCATGACCAATGACAGGTGTGCTCTCTCTCGTCGTCAAGGAATCATGAGTCAAGGCTCTTGAAAGACTTGCAGCTAAAGAGAAGTCACGGATTAGGAAAATAACGAAGAATAATAAAATTAATAATGCTCCACTATATTCATGGAATTCTAGTAGGAGATGAGCTAAAAGTTTTGCTAATTTTGAGGTAAAAAAGGAATTTTGTTAAAGGAGCAAAAAAAAAAAAAATTCTGTAACTTCTGAGATCATAAAAGGGAGTCATCTCCCACATATTAAGGGACAGTAATTACTTCTACCTCGTTAACCTCGAAACTGTTTTGGGCAGAAGAGGATCACGGGCTCTAGCAAATAAATCACTGAGAATATTTTTTGGGCAGAAGAGGATCACGGACTCCAACAAATGAATCACTGAGAATTTATTTGTATGACTATAATTTTTATTTCAAGAGCAATAAGAGCACACATACAACGCTGTGCTTCCTGACATGCAACCTAGAAGGGCATCATACAGTAAGGCACACAAAGTTAACAAGCATAAGATTCCTACCAAATGGCATATATTTTCAGACCTCTAAACCTAAAAATTCAACAGCATTTACCACAAGTTGATCCCAGTAGATCATGATTTCTTGGACACGGTGATGTGATCACATGAAATATAACATACAAAGCTTCAACTAACATTACAATAAGAGAAAAAATAAGCATATGATTACATAACCTGTTCTCAAATTATTACTAGATAGAGCAAGCAAACAAAATGAGATATTCATTAATGTTAATCAAAACCAATCAGCGTTCATTATAAAACCAGCAGGATATCAGATATTTTAACCAGAAGCTCCAAGAATTATTTTTATTGATCACTTCTCCATCAAGTTCTCAAAAGAAAAAAAGACACTGATACTGATTAGATCAAAGTTTCTATATCACCAGAATCTCAACGAATTATACATCTAGATCACTTCTTTACAAGTTCTCAACAGAAAAAAAGACACAGATTAGACCGACGTTTCTATCTCACCAGAATCATCATTTTGTTATCAAGTTCTTAAAAGGAAAAAAAAAAACAAAAAAAAGACGCTGATTAGCTCAAACTTTCTACATCCCTTGCTAATCAATATGTGAAAACATAAAAAATAATAATAAATAAATGAGATCAGCATACTTACAGTCTTAATTCGGTAGGCAGAAAAGAACTGAAAGAAAAGTTAGCCAAAAAAAACCAAGTTCCGTTAAAAAACACTTAGAACTCCAATCCGGGGCACAAAGAAAACCAAATCTGCGCGAAAGAAAGTGGTCCTATTAAGCTCCTATACCCATAAGGCATGCTAAAATCGCTAGTTTTTTAGGGCAATATCACAAAATAAAGATGCAAACATGATCAAACAGTCCAAAAAAGGTCCAAGCACAAAACTGGAGCAAAGAAAACCTAAACCCAGAAGCCATTAGCCCCTCTCACTTTTTCTTTCCTGAAACCCTAGTTTCCAAAATAAAATACTACATGAAGAAAAAGGGCGAAAATTCCATTCTCTCTCCGACCGCACAAGCCATATCCGTTATCACATATATACAGCAGAACATTTTCTCAAAAAACAAAAATAGAGTCCGAAATAACATGCTCAATTCCCAGATCTGTAATCAAATACAATCAAACAAAACCCAAAATTCAAACAATCAACAAGCAAAAAGGGTCTACATAAACAACCTCCAAATCCAATAAAACACACTGTAATTCAACAAACAAAATTATCAAAGATTTGTATTGAACTTCTGAGAAACAAGAAGCCAAGCCATTGAGAATCCCGGAGGGAGAGAGAGAGAGGAGAGAGAGAGAAACAAGTGGAATAATAGATGGATAAATAGATAGACACTGCTAGAGCTAGGGAGGGAGAAGGGTAGAGAGAGAGAGCAAAGTTGATTCTTCTTCCCCCTTCCACTACAGATCCTACAGGGAAGTCGAGACGAGACAGCCATTTTTAATCGAAATGGTACAACGATAAAATCCACCTCTTTTTTCCGCAAATTTACGACCAGTCCCTCCAATTCCTGGCATTCCATTCGTCCACCAACGCGTGAAGTCCACCAGCCAATGAAATTTCTCCACGTTGAACGCTGTACGCTTGAATTATACCCACCCTCTGACCGGCACGTGTGGCTCCCGGCATTCTCAGGGGAGTTGAAATGTAATTATCGCCTAATTTCTTATTTTTTATTCGCTTTAGTGCCCTTCATTACCTTCCAACTTTCATTTAAGCCCTTCCCACTCCTTTATTATTATTGTCCTAACGCTGGTACAAATACCCAATAATTACACAAGTACATTACTTGAAAATTTTTGCACATTTTCAGATTCATTCTTGAGAAACTCTTCTTAGGAAAGTAATTGAAAACATTCATTTAAAGTTTTAATTTAGTGGTTTTGTTAAGTAGTTTTTTTTATTTAAAGACAATTAAAAAAAAATAAGAACTTGAGTGTAAAAATTAATAAATCTTTTATCAAAAATTGTATATAAATAAGTAAAAATGTTAAAGTTTATACTTTATAATTACTATTATTATTTGTTGACACACTTAACAAGTTTTAAAACTTTAAAAATTTTAATTCACTCTTTCTCATGAATTATAATATATTATTTTTCTCGTATTATTGAACTTAAAATGCTGGTAATTTTAAATAATTAAATTTTATTGGATAAATTTTGTGTGTGCTAAATTCAAACTTTTTGGATATATATACAAGTTCCAAACTTTGAAATTTGGGATTTACAAAGTTAATAATTTATGTTGTTATTTATATTTACAAAATATTTATTT
Source organism: Diospyros lotus (assembly GCF_014633365.1). Lineage (NCBI taxonomy): Eukaryota > Viridiplantae > Streptophyta > Magnoliopsida > Ericales > Ebenaceae > Diospyros > Diospyros lotus. The sequence continues at coordinate 32,276,072 of NC_068340.1, read as the reverse complement.
TAAGAATGAAAAAATTCTCTCTTGGGCTCACCCACCCAATCGTAGGCAGCCCGGACCTACAATGCCGCTCGTGAGGTAGTTGTCTCAAGGCCCAAAAATTCTACCAATTTAAGGGCTCATAAATTTGGGAATAAATTGACAAATTTTTTCTTTTTTAAAGTGATTATTTTATCTATGTATAAAGTCTCTATTTCCCCCAAAATTTGCAAAATACCTAAGATCTCTCTCTCTCTCTCCCTCTTTCACTCTCTCAAAAACACTTATGTAAATCACTACATTTTTTATTATAGTTAACGCTCAATAATTATTTTTTGTTTTAACACTTTTATAATGTCACCACCAATTGGGTTTGCTTCCTTCTCAACCTTAAACTCGTTATATAAATATATATATATGTATATATTTATTTATTTATTTATGTTGCTGATTTAGTGTTATCTAAAAGTTGAGATTAATTACAATACATAAATAGATTAAAATGTTATATTAGGTGATCCTTTAAGATATATTATGTGACAAGACATAATGAATTGATAGATTATGTTGTCTATTAAAAAATATGTTCGAACAATTTGATTGATATTTTTGCCTCCAAAATTATAAGAAGAGTAGTTTTTAATTAATTGTTTTGAAAAAAATTTATTTTATTCTTTGATATGATATGAATATTTATTTATTTATTATTATAAAAAAATAAAATTTAAATGTACATTATGATTTGAGAGCCTATTTTTACATTTTGACTTAAGGCCCCAAAATCTCAAATACAACCCTAATCGTAGGGGCCATGGATGAGAGGGAAATAAACGATATCATAAAAGGTAAGGAGAATCCTTCGCAAAATAAATATGAGACAGCATATATCTATCACATGCATGGAAAAGAAAAGAAGAGAACAAAAAATAAAATAAAAATATATTATTCCTTAATTCAAAGGAATTAAAAAGGTGATTTATACTTCTAATAAAGTGTTATCAAATCTAAATAATACAAGTACAACAGCTACTTAGGCCCGGCTCAAAAGTGAAGCCATATATGCGGTGACATAACACTCTTCCTTAATTTTAAAAATTTGTAATATATATATTTTTTGTTATGCATGTTTATTTTGTATGTAGTTAATTTAGTTAGTAAGAGTTTTCAAAGTGAAAATATGCATATTGATGTTACTATAGATCAATTAAAAGGTCTTTTTTTTAAAAAAAAAAACAAATTTATAGGGAAAGCGGATTAAAATCTGCTATGATTTTTGCCAAAAAACTTGCAAATAAAATGAAAAATAGAATCCATATTTTGTGAAAATGTGTAATTCGTAAGAAAAAATAATTTGATAAAAATGTCGATGATGATAAAACACAATCTGCTGAATAATCTTTTAGAGTTGATTATTTTATATACATAATTGATTAGTCATTTATTCACTTCGAAATAGGTTTGAGCAATTTGAAATATATGAAAAAAAATAGATTTCTATGCAATTTCAAGAAATTAAAATCATTGGATTGAGATATTTTAAAAGAGTGTTGTTTGAAATTTGAAAATGTTCTTAAATTTGATGAATTTTCTAGTATAGATGGTTTAGATTTGTTCTTGTAATTAAGAGTGTTAAGAGAAACTTTTTAAGAGGCAAAAGTAGTCCAATGAAAATTCTTGATTACACCAAAAGAGTATTTTTTTCTGAATGCATATATTATTTATAGAATATTATTGACAATTTCAATTTTAGTAGTTTCTATAAAAAGAAGTTTTTCAAAATTAAAATTGATAAAATCTTATTTGAGGTCAAGTATGTTACATAAAAAATTGAATAAATTAGTTATATCATGTATTGAACATAATTTATAAGATAAACTTGATTATGGATATTTAATCAATAATTTTGCATCTCAAATGGTAAGAAAAATTAATTTTATATAAAGGTGAATATAGTTCAATACATATTTGTAAAATGAAAAATTGTTTATTATTGATGAATTTTATTTTTTTAATGCTATCAATTTAATGTTTTGTTTTTTTTTCTTTCTATAATAGAATCAAGAATGTATAATTTTTTTTTTGCTCTCACTAACCTTCTTAAAATTAAAAAAAAAAAAATAGTTTGTTTTTCTTTCTTTATTGTAGTAAGTTGTTTGGTTTTTTTTTTTTAATTTTTTACTTCTAAAATATTATATTTTAGTTAAAAATTGATTATCGTTCAGGAATTATTATATTTTGTAATTGATTAAATTTTAATTTTTTATTTGATAAAATGATGAAATATTTACAAAAATATATATTATTTAATTTTTATAAAAAAATTAATATTTTTAAGAAGTCCAAACAAAATCTTTTTGCCTAAGACCCCGATTTCATTACCCTGCTTTGCGACTACTTCTCTATTTCTGAATTAATTAAATATTAATTGGTACCTTTTCGAATATAATAATTCTAATTATTCGAGAAAACTCGAAAAACCATGTTAATCAAGAATGTCAATAAAGTATAAGTAACTTATTCAAGGAATTCAAACAAGTGAACATGCACACACACACGAGAACATTTCAATTACAAAATTTGCCATTACAATAATTAGCGCTTTTAATGAAAAACAGGTGGGCTTTTAGGGTTTGTCCAATAAAAATTATTTTTATTTTATATATTATAATTTATATAAAATAATTAATTTTTTTATTAAAATATTTTTTATTTTTTAAAAAATAAATAATATAATTCATGAAATATAAAATATTAGAATATAAACTAACATTTGATTTTAAGTTTAAAGTCCACTTTGAAATTTGACTCAAGAAATAAGAAAAACTTGAAATAAGGTCTACATATATATCATTTTAAATGAAAATAATATTTATATCATTTTGAATAAAAATCAAACTATTCAAACTTATCAAATCAAAATCCTCCAAACTATGATTTTACGAGAATAATGATAATTTTTTTTTTAAATTTTAATATAAAAGCAGAATTTTTTACGTCGCAACTACCAAACGAGTAGTCTTAAAATAAAATAATTTTGAAGGGACAAAAAATTTATAATTACTACATTTTTTTTTTATCTGAGTAAATTATATTATTTTAAATAAATGTGTTGCTAATGAGATATAAAACTTTAAATACAAGTGCGTATGTCTATAATATATATTATAATTTTATCTTTCAACTCAAATGTTTAAGATTTGTAGAGAATTATTATGTTATCTGAAATGGATAAATTTTATATTACTCGGGACTTAAAGGGGTCTCATTCCCCTCCAATTTGTCTACGTCAAACAAATTTTATGTTGTCAAATGTGAGTAATAAAACAATTTTCAAGGTATGGAAGATATCGATACTTAAAAAATAAATAAACAAATATATATGAATTATAACCAATAAACTAATCACCGCATTTTACATTTCCTGATGAGTGATTTCCAGCTCCATATTCTAAGACTTGACCTTCCTTCCTGACTGTTTTGTTGGCCCATCGGACCTCAATGTACGAACCATAACCACAACATGCATATTAAACCTTAATTACTTACAGGCCCGCTTCAAGTTACTTTTTCCACAGAAAAGGGCCAGCCTGAGAAATCAAAGAATTTGTATTAGCGCAATTAATTGGTAGCTGCTGGAGCACTGGGAAACACACCAGTCCTCAAGAAAAGAAAATTCACCTGATTTTTTGTGTAAATAAGAATAATAATCTTATGAAATCTAACCAATTTAATATCAAAATGATTATTTATTCATGTGTATCGTCTGGTTCCCTCCTTCAAAAGAAGGAAGGGCCTTCAACATCACCATCACCGGACTGCAATAAAAATATATATATATATATATATTGGTATATCAGGATATCATCCAAACCCAAAAGAGAGCAAGAACAAATTGAAGAGCACCGTGAAGGAACTCAACAGGAGAATCTTAGATCAATGTTAAATCAACATCAAAGTTGTCCCGAAGAACACATCCAAAAGGGATTATTATATGTATGTATAGGCTAATCCTAATGGAAACATAATAAAATATTAACTGGAAATAAATAAGATCTGTATTTATACCTATGATAATATCTCCTCAAAATTCATCAACAAGCTTAGCACATTACAAGCCATTTCGACTCCTCACCCACCTTACATTAACCAATCTGGCCGTCTCATCCGTCACGGTTGTGATCCCAGTTCCGCCCGGGAGAATATATGGCAGCTTCATTATACTCAAATGCCATTCTGTTCCCTCGTGACAATCATTTCAGGTTTCCAAATCATAATTTGTGTATAAAATGGGATGAAAGAGTCTACGCACCTGACATTTAAACATCAGCGCGCATTCAAAAACAAACTTGCCTCCAGCCCTGTAAGGGACTGCTTCACACACCATAAAAACAGGAAACTTTTTACAACAAGACATGGACGAAACCACACCAATATAAGCAAGTTTAAAACATATCCTCCCATAATCAATAGTTGAAACAGGTGCAAGACATACCCAAGAGCTTGTAAGCAGAACTGTTCATTAAAATCCCTCATTAAGGTCAACATTCATGCCAAATACTAGACATGAAAAACACACACGACACGGTATATCCAGAGAGTTCAATTAGCTATTGCAAATGCTAGACTATGATTTCAAGATTTTCAAATTAAACAGTTGTGTCGACCATCTACGTCATAATTATGATTCCACCCATCAAATGAACTAGTGCCAAGCACATCACAGCTTTATTTTATTTCTTCAGAACAACCACACCCTAACCAGTAACATCATACCGCGACTTCTCTCAATTTAGTTAAAAGGGTAGTCGTGCATGATCAACAAAACCATGAAAAGGATCAAACCACCACAAATGGACAAAATGAGGGAAAAAGAATATACCAAACAAAACTACAAGGGGAAACTACAAAAATATATTTGTCCAACAAGAAAAACTATTCTGCTAATTATCTTTATTGGTTTCTGTGGTTTTGGACAGAAAACATGATCATTTCTTATTCAAATATGTTCTTATTCAAATATGTCATACATATATATACATATGATACAACAGAGAAACTGCTCCATAGAAGTCGGTTAAGACATGGAAACTGCCGAATAAAGCAACGGAAAAAACTATCTCCTAGGGACAAAAATGTAATAAAACTTTATACTTTAAACAAAAAATACAAAACTGCATAATTACATATTTTTCTACACTCCCCCTCAAACTGGTTGTAAATGTTAAGTAAACCTAGTTTGGATCTCATATCCTCAAACTTGGTCTTAGGTAAACCCTTGGCCAAAATGTCCGCAATCTGTAAAGCAGTAGGTATGCAAAAAATATTGACAGTTCCACCTTCAACTTTTTTTTTTTTTTTTTATGAAGTGCCTATCTATCTTCAAATATTTAGTTTGATCATGATGAGTTTGTGTTCTTCGTTATTCTTATAGGAGCTTGATTGTCACACAACATGTTAATTGGATTACCTATTGCAATTTTGAGTTCAAGAAGTAACTACTTTAACCACATTCCTTTACATATTCCATGAGTCATTGCTCGAAATTCAGTTTCAGCGCTACTCTAAGCCACAACTATTTGTTTCTTGTTACGCCACGCCAAGAAACCAAGTCCCCCATATATAAGTACAATATCCAGAAATTGACCTGCGGTCAATAATGAGATATATATGGCAGTAAGAACAGCACCCCCCCCCCCCCCCCCCCCTTTAAAAAAAAAAAAAATTAGGAACATTAGAGGATATCATAAGAGGTAGAGTAACATCTAACAAATGTAGGTTTTTCCTTTCAACAATCCCATTTTGTTGAGGGATATTAGGATAAAAACTTTGATGGACTATGTTTTCATGAATTAGGTATGCCCCAATAATAGAATTAAAATAATCTTTGCCATTATTAGTATGGAGGATTTGAATTTTGACATTTAATTGAGTTTGAACCATTTTGTGGAAGCTTTTGAATAATTGACCTATATATCTCGGATTTTTCTTTCATGAGAAATATCCGAGAGAGACGAATGTGGTTATCTATAAACAAAACAACCATTTTGCCCAAGTTACACTGTTAATTTTAAAAGGTTCCCAAACATCACTATGAATCAATGAGAAAGGAAGGGATTCTTAGTATGTTTGTTTTGGATAAGAATTGCAAATATGCTTAGATAATTGAAAGGTTTCACATTGAATATCAACGGAATTTTTATTAAATAATGATGGAAAGAGTTCTTTGAGATACAAATGACTAAGATGACCCAAACAATAGTGCCATAACATAATTTCACTATCTTTACTAGACCTATGAGCTGGAAAAGAACATTTAGAGTCTCGAATGCAAACTCACCACTGCTAATCAGCTATCCCGAATTCAAATCCTAAAAAACACAATGAATTAGGAAAAAATTAGTAACACAATCTTTTCCCGAACAAGCTGACTAATAGATAATAGATTACAATCCAATTTTGGAACCAATAAAACCGATTCAAGTGTGAGATTCTTGAAAAGAGTAACAAAACCTATACTAGACACTTCTGATATAGAACCATCAACAATACGCACGGTGTAATTTTCAGAACAATGTTGGAAATCTTGGATGAGAGATATATCACCAGTCATATGACCTGAGGCTCTAGAATCGACAATCCAACTACCATTATTGTCCACCTTTTTAACCTTAAGTGCAATTAGAAAATTACCTTTTTAAGCCATTGCAGCTATTGCTGAGGTGGTGGTAATCAAGGTGATAGATGTTTGTTAGGTTTGGGCGTCACCTGTTGAAGAATTTCCAGTTGTTCTTTGATGTTTTAACCATTTTGAACTGCAATGGAACCCTCTTCGGTTATAGCATGGTTGCCACGACTTTATTCGTTCTTGGTTTTCAATCAATAGGTTTTCCATGAATATTCCAGCAAGTGTCTTGGGTGTGACTAGTCTTTTTGCAATGATCGCACCATTGTCTTCTTTTCTTGGTGCGGAGGTCATCAATTCCCCGGGAAATCATGGTAGAAACTTCAGTGGTTAGTGGCTAAAGTGCAGTGCCTGTCATAACCTTCTTTCAACTTTCTTCGCATCAAACTTCTGATGCTACTTCACACAAATTTGGTAGAGGTTTCATGGCCAATATCTCCCCCCCAAACTTCGTCTAAATTTTCGTTAAGACCCAGCAAAAACTTGTAAATTCATTTCTTTTCAACAATCTTCCTATACTTTTTATCATCAGTTTGACATTCCCATCTGCTACATCTTTTGTGTTGAAATATGTCTCCTTGGTAGTAGTCCAGATTTCTTGTGCCATTTTGTAGAGAATACAGTTTTCACCATCTCGTAGAGAATAGAGTTTTCACCAACTTCATTTGTCATGGAGGTGATAAGCCATGACATGACCATATTGTTCTCTGTCTTCCACACCTTGTACATTGGATCTTTTGCCTTTGATTTAGGGGTTGCACTAGTGAGATAATCATCATTTCCTCAGCCGCATATGAACATCATAACTAAATAGGACAACTTAAGATAGTTGTGCCCATTAAATTTCAGTCCTATAACAAGGAGAACTCAGGAATCGAATCCTCCAGTAGGGGTTGAAATTGAGGGAATTTGGAAGGAAGAAGAAACTTCGATGGTGGATGCCATTTAGATGAAAACTCGAAGGAAGTAGAACCATGATTTGGTGGAACAAAAAACGAAATCAATCTTAGAATTGGGATGAACCAATATTGAAATTAGGACTACTCCATCTTTAGTGACAATCTCTATTAGAGTATCTGCAAGTTTGCATCTAAGCATTCCGATTTCACTAAGTAAATTAAGAACATACTTACGTTGAGAGACCACAATACCTATCTTGGATCTTGCAATTTTCATCCCAAGAATATTTCAAATTCCCCAAGTCTTTGACTTTAAATTCATGTCTAAGAAACCTCTTGAGTTTTCCAATCTCCTCTTCATGATCTCCTATTAGAATTTTATCATCCACACACACAATAATAATGGATATCCTTCCACTAGGAGAACTATTTATAAACAAAGATCAGACTAACATTGTGAATAACCAAACTTCTTTACTACCTTAGTAAATCTGTCAAACCAAGATCTTGGAAATTGTTTGAGACCATAAAGAGATTTCTTCATTTTAAAAACTTTGTTTGAGTGTGTTTGATTCTCGAGACCTACAGGAATCTCCATGTACACCTCATCTTCTAGATTTCTATTAAGAAAGGCATTCTCTTGATATCCAGTAATTGTAATTTTCACTCATGATTCACTGTAAGAGATAAATGTACTTGAATTGTGTTTAATTTGTCAACAAGAGCAAAGATCTCTTGATAGTCAATATCACAAGTCTGTGTGAAACCTTTAACGACTAACCAAGCCTTGAACTTTTCGACACTGCCATTTGCTTTGTGCTTAATGGTGAAAATTCATTTACATCCAACTAGATTCTTTCTAGGAGGCAAATTGACCAAATCCCAAGTTCCATTTTTTTCAAGTGCTCTAGTCTCTTCATTTACAACTTGCTTCCATGCAAGTATCTTAAGAGCTTCATGTATATTATTGGGAACCTGGATATATGTGAGATTAGTAATAAAAGCACAATATTCTAGGGACAACCTCTTGTATGATAGGAAGTTATAGATGGGATACTTTGTGCAGAACCTTACACCTTTTCTTTGGGCAATTGACAAATTCAGATCATTTAAAATTACCTCTTCAGAGTTAGAATTAGTGTTACCTTGTTGTGTATCTTTTGGAGTTGAGCTTCATGGTTAGTAATGACTTGCACTTGTTTTTCATGTCCTTGATCTTTTTTCCTTCTAGAGTAGACAATTAACTCTTTGTTGTTGATAGTTAAAGGAACAATTAAAGGATGTAACTTTAGTTGATCAAATGCGGGTTCAAAGTCCCAAAAACAAAATTATGAATTCTCACTTCCCTTGAATGTCGGTTTTAGAATAATATGGTTGTTTTTCTAAGAAAGTATCATCCATAGAATGATAGAATTTCTTTGTGAGAGGAGAATAACACTTATATCCTTTTTTGATTTGGAGTATAACCAAGGAAGACACATGTGATGGCTTTAGGGTTAAATTTATCTCGGTATTGATAAGGAATATGGAAAAAGGAAGTACAACCAAACACTTTAAGAGATATAGATGAGATGAGATGATTGGAAGGATATTGTCAGATTCTTAAATCTAACAATAGTTCTCGAAGGAGTCAAGAACGAGATTGGAAAAGTAATTGGGAGAAACAGAGAGGGAGAGAGATTAGATAGAGAGGGAATTAGAAAGAATTCAAGAAGACATGGAGGGAAACTGATTTTCAAATTCATTCAACATGCTCTTTTAGGCGCTCTTGATCAATTATATAAACTGATCAAGCTCATTTGGGTGCCAAAAGCTGTTGGGCCTCGCCCATTTGCATGTACAAGTGGCCATGTGCACTTACAAGTGGCTACAGCTTGCGCTTGGGTGCGCTTCATCCATTCCTACATGTTGGGACATTTTTCCCAACTATGCTCAACAGTTATTTACATTCTAATAGCCCAATTACATTGTTATTTATACAAAACAGCTAGCTACCGTAACAATCCCGGCCCCTTAAAATGTTTCTTGTCCGCAAGAAATATGTAGCAAGCTTGCAACATTGGGAAATTGCTGGAGAAGTTCTGGTAAGTACTTCCAAGTATTGTTGTCAGAATGAAGGGAAGACCATTGAACTAACACTTGGATCATAGGAATGCCATTGTGGTGTGTCACCCATCTGTCCACAATAGCCATGGGGATTGCCTCTAGATGTACCTCTCCCACTATAGGAGGTAAGTTCGGGGGTAGAGCTTTGGCTGCCCACTGCTTTCTTCAGCAAAGATACATGGAAGACCGGGTGTATCCTTACCTCAGTAGGTAGTTCCAGCCTATAGGCCATAGCTCCGATTTTCTCCATAATTTTGAAAGGGTCATAAAACTTAGGATTCAACTTTGAAATGGGTTGTTTAGTCAATGCCTTGTAATGTTGCAGATTGAGCTTCAAGTAGACTTTTTCCCCTACCAAAAAATCTCGTTTGCTCATTTTTCGATCAGCTTGTTGTTTCATCTGACTACGTGCCTTGGCCAATTCAGCTTTCACCATTTTTAATACTTCTTGTCTCTATTGGAGATAGGCTTCAACTGTGGCTATTGTCAGTGTTCTAAAATGCGCTAGGCACTAGTCGGGCGCCAAGCTAGGGCCTAGGCGGGCTTAGAAAAACTGTTGATTTTTTTATATTTTTCAATTTTATGATGTACCTTAATGTTATTTTTAATAAAATCATAGTTAAAAGTGGCATGAAAATATATATATATCTAATATATTTAACATATAAATAAAAAAAAATATATATTTAACCTATAAATAAAAAAAATTAAATAACATAATAAACCCTAATACTAACCCCAACAGCGCAAGAGAGAGAGATCCAATAGCGCCAGCGCGCGCGAGCGAGATAAAGAGAGATCGGGGGAGGGTTGGAAGCGGAAGCAGAGATAGAGCTTAACAGCAGCAGCGGCAGCGTTGACGCAGTGAGAACGCGGCAGCAAGGATGGAGCTTGATGGCGTAAAGAAGGTGAGGAGGTCGCGATGGAGCTCGAGGCAGCGAGGAGGTACCAGCAGCATTGAGGCAATGGCGGCCTTGGGTTGAGAGGAGTATGAGAGGCCAACGACTGAGAGGAGTAAAAGAGGCTTCGGAATCGACGAAAGGTAAAATTTAAACACAAAAAGTAGGCGTCCCAGGCGGCTAGGCGCCGCCTAGGCCGATTTTTAGAACACTGGCTACTGTTGTGACTTCCTAGGGCAAGAAGTAAATCTGGTTTGTAACCATAAAGGGCCTCGAATGGGTTCATCATGAGTGAACTGTGGAAGCTAGAATTGTACCACTACTGCGCCATTGCTAACCACTTGTGCCATCCTTTAGGCTGCACAAAACTGAAGCAACATAGGTAACCTTCTAGGCATTGGTTAACGCATTCGGTTTGGCCATTCATTTCAGGATGGTATGTTGTAGACATTAGGAGTTTGGTTCTGAGGCCTTTCATAAGCTCTTTCCAAAACATACTGGTAAATATTTTGTCTCGGTCAGAAACAATTAATCTGGGAATGCCGTGTAGTTTTACCACATTATCCAAGTAGATTTGAGCCACTTTCTGAGCTGAGAACGGATGGGTTAGACCTATGAAGTGGCTAAATTTTGTGAACCTATCTACAACTACCAAAATACAATCCTTCTCTTCCGATTTTAGTAGGCCTTCAATAAAATCCATAGTAACATTAGTCCAAGCACGATCTGGAACTTCTAGAGATTGAAGCAGGCCGGGGTGAGCCACTGTTTCATGCTTGCATCGTCTACAAACCTCACAACTCAAGACATATTCCCACACATACTTCCCTAGTTGCGGCCAAAAGAATAACTGTCTGACGTTGTGGTATGTGTTTTGGATACCCGAGTGCCTTCCTATGGGAGATCCATGCAACCCTTTGTATATTATCGCTCTGTTGGTAAGTGAGTACCCTAGTTTGCTGGTAGCATTAACAGTTAACTGTTCTAGGAGATCCTTGGCCCATCCGTCCTTGTGGTAGCTGTCAGTAATTTCTTAAAGCCAATCAGGTACCATTGTAGATATAGCTGCAGCCAACCCTTCTTTACGACAGCGGGATAAAGCATCTGCTGCAACATTTTCTTTTCCTTTCCTGTACTGAATCACATAGTCTAAGCCCATGAGTTTAGACATACCTTTTTTTTGTAGTTGGTTGTGCAACCTCTGTTGTAGAATGTATTTCAAACTCTCATGATCTGTTTTGATTACAAATTTTTCTCATTCCAAATAGTGGCGCCACCTCTCTACTACCATCAGTTCTTTCTCGTAGATGCTAAGGCCTTGATGTCTTGGGGCTAAAGCTTGGCTGAGAAAGGCCAAGGGTCTTCCTTCTGGAGTCAGTACTGCACCTATGCCGGTGTTGCTTGCATCTGTTTCTAACGTAAAAGGCTTATCAAAAACAGGAAGCCCCAATGTAGGCACGCTGCCTAGTGCTACTTTTAATTGCTCAAAGGCCTCTTCTACCTTAGTGTTCCATTGGAATCTATTTTTCTTTAACATTTCTGTCAGAGACTTATTTATGGAGCCATAGTTCTTCACAAATTTCCGATAGTAACCAGTAAGCCCCAAGAAACCCCTTAAGGCCCGGATGTTTGCAGGTTTGGGCCAAGCCACAACAACTTCAATCTTCTTGGGGTCAGTTCCCACACCGGCTCCTAAGATAATATGTCCAAGATACTTGACTTGGGACTGTGTAAAGGCACATTTTGACTGCTTGATACATAGCTGATTGAATCGCAAGATCTCAAATGTAGCCCTAAGATGGGTAAGGTGTTGGTTAAAAGAGGGGCTGTAGACTAGTAAGTCATAAAAAAAAACAGCACAAATTTTTTGAGGTGGGGTTCAAAAATCTGGTTCATAAGAGCTTGGAATGTAACTGGGGCATTTGTGAGGCCAAATGGCATAACGGTAAACTCAAAATGCCCATGATGCGTTCAGAAGGCTGTCTTAAAGGTGTCATTAGGATGGACTCTAATTTGATGGTATCCTGCCCTTAAGTCTAATTTGGTAAATATGATTGCATGTTTGAGTTCATCAAGTAGGTCATTAATGATGGGAATAGGAAATTTGTCCTTGATAGTGATGGTGTTAAGCTGTCTATAATCAACACAAAAGCGCCAAGTACCATCTTTCTTTTTTACTAATAGAACAGGGAAGGTGAAAGGGCTGTGGCTTGGGCGGACAATGGATTGGTCTAACATTTCCCTGACCATTTTCTCAATTTCTGATTTGAGTTTAGGTGGATGCCGGTAAGAATGGATGTTAACAGGTTCTGCTTGGGGTATGAGAGGTATAGTATGGTCCAAAGAACGTTTAGGAGGTAAAGCCTTAGGTTCTACAAAGAGATCCTGATATTCATTCAACAATAAATCTAAAATGGTCAATTTGTGTACTTGTTGTGGTGATTTTGGGCTTATTGTCTGGAATTGTTCCTCTCACTGATCACTGGCCTCAATGGAAAATAGATGAGCCACTTGTGCTAATTTCTTTCTGAACATTCGTTGTAACTTCTTGCCCCTCATCAGTTTGCATGCTCCTACCTCCATGTGGCCTTGCAGAACCACTCTCTTACCCTTCTTATCCAACGTTACTTCCATGTTATTAAAGTCAAAACTAATGGGACTCACTTCCACATCCAATCCACCCCCAACACAATATGGCAGCCCCCCAATCTGAGTAGTCTAAGATCAACCTGGAATTCTTCGCCTTGCATCTCCCAGCAAAACCCCATGCGAGCTGATTTGCTGAGAACTTTATCTCCATTAGATACCGTGACAGATAATGGTTGAGTTCTAGTTGTTGGCCACCCCTTCCTTTTAGCCGTACTGCCGTAGTTTCATCAATGAAACTGTGGGTACTTCCACTATCGATTAACACCATGAGAGAACTATCGTGCACCTTCCCCTCTACCTTAATAACTTTTTTGTTACCCACTCCTTTAATAGCGTGTAATGATATGGCTCCACTGCCTTCGCCCTCCTCTTCTTCCATCGCTGCCAACTCTCATGTTTCATCCCTTTCCTCTTCTCTGTCCAACAACAGTTGTTTCCTACACTGATGCCCTGGTGTGTACTTTTCTCCATACCTAAAACATAGTCCTGCTATCCTCCTTTGCTCTATCATCTTGTCTTTGCTCTACATATTTAGAAGGGGTGCTGGTAATGCGGAATACCTAACATTAGGCCCCATCCTCATTGCCTCTCTTCCTGGTGGTCTTCCACCTTGATATATCATCCCCCCTTGGGCTCCTCTAATCTATCCCTTTTGTTTCCTCAGCAACGCGTCAAAGGTCATTTCCTGTAGGTAAGCCCCCTCTGCTGCCTCAGGGACTATCCTAGGTCTAAGTACTTGTACTACTGATCGTAGCTCCTCATTAAGTCCTCCTATGAAGCTTGATACAAAATAATCTTCAGTGAGGCCGGGGTTCTGATTGAGCATCAGGAACTTGAGTTCCTCGAACTTCAATTGATAATCCATCATTGAACCTTCCTGCCTCAAGCGATTAAACTCCTGCACTATATCCAACCAACCTCGTTCCCTGAATCTTTCATTAAGGCCTTTGGTGAAGTCATCCCAATTGTAGTTCGCTCTTACCTCGGACCATCCTTGGAACCACACATCTCCTTCATCGTGAAAATATGCTACCGCTAAGGCCACCCTCTGGTTCTCTGGTACTTGGTGGATCTCGATCAACTTCTCATACCTTCTCAACCACCATCGCGGTTTAGTACCTTCGAAGGTTGGAAGTTCCAGTTTAAGTACTGGAAATCCCCACCTCCTTTCTACTTCCGGTTCATCACCTACCATTGGCTCTTCTTCCGATTCTGTAATTCCCGCATGTCAGTGTGGAATACCAATTCCTTGTAGAATTGGTTTCGTCCGTTCTCTAGGTGGAAAATCAGGGGAAATCCTTACATGTGGTTGATTTGCTAGCATCATCATAAACTGTTGCAGCTGGTCCATAACAAATTCCCTTGATCTCTAACTTCTTGCAATTCCTCTCGGATTTGCAAGCGCATATCCCCCCTGAATCGATCGGTCAGAGCCTCCAGCTTCCTATCCATCGCCGATCCTATCCTTTCTTCCACTGTCTCTGCCCTTCCTTGCATCTCGGATACTGTCGTTGTTACCCGTTGAAGTTGCATCTCCATCTGACACATCCTAGTACCATCCGCCATTGATCCGATCGCCTTCAAACAATCTGGCCCGGAGCTTACTCTGATACCAATTTGTCATATTCTTAAATCTAACAACAGTTCTCGAGGGAGTCAAGAACGAGATTGGAAAAGTAATTGGGAGAAATTGAGAGATAGAGAGGGAATTAGAAAGAATTCAAGAAGACATGGAGGGAAACTGATTTCCAAATTCATTCAACATGCTCTTTTAGGCACTCTTGATCAATTATATGTACTGATCAAGCTCGTTTGGGTGCCAAAAGCCGTTGGGCCTCGCCATCGCCCATGTGCACGTACAAGTGGCTACAGCTTGCGCTTGGGTACACTTCATGCGTTCCTGCAGGGTGGGACATTTTCCCCAGCTATGCTCAACAGTTATTTACATTCTAATAGCCCAATTACACTGTTATTTATACGAAATAGCTAGCTACCATAACAGATATGACTTTAGAAAAACTTGACATGGAGTTTGAAATTTGAGAACTCAAAAAGGCACTCGATTAATGGGATATGTGGCAGCAAGAACAGCTACCCCCCCCCCCCCCCCCCCCCCCCCCAAATTTTAGGAACATGAGATGATATCATAAGAGGTAGAGTAACATCTAACAAATGTAGGTTTTTCCTTTCAGTAATCCCATTTTGTTCAGGGGTATAAAGATAAAAACTTTGGTGGACTATATCTTCTTGAATTAGGTATGCCCCAAGAATAGAATTAAAATAACCTTTGGCATTATCAATATGGAGGATTAGAGTTTTGACATTTAATTGAGTTTGAACCATTTTGTGGAAGCTTTTGAATAATTCACCTATATATGTCAGATTTTTCTTTCATGAGAAATATCCAAGAGAGACGAATGTGGCTATCTATGAACAAAACAAACCATTTTTCCCAATTACACTTTTAATTTTAGAAGGTTCTCAAACATCACTGCGAATCAATGAGAAAGGAAGAGATTCTTAGTATGTTTGTTTTGGATAAGAATTGCGAACATGCTTAGACAATTGACAGGTTTCACATTGAATATCAACGGAATTTTTATTAAATAATGATGGAAAGAGTTCTTTGAGATACAAATGACTAAGATGACCCAAATAATAGTGCCATAACATAATTTCACTATCTTTACTAGGCCTATGAGCTGGAAAAGAACATTTAGAGTCACGAATGCAACTCACCACTGCTAATTAGCTATCCTGAATTCAAATCCTAAAAAACACAATGAGTTAGGAAAAAATTAGTAACACGATCTTTTCCCGAGCAAGCTAACTAATAGATAATAGATTACCATCGAAGTTTGGAACCAATAAAACCAATTCAAGTGTGAGGTTCTTGAAAAGAGAAACAAAACCTGTACTAGACACTTTTGATATAGAACCATCAACAATATGCACGGTGTAAGTTTCAGAACAAGGTTGGAAATCTTGGATGAGAGATATATCACTAGTCATATGACCCGAGACTCTAGAATCGATAATCCAGCTACCATTATTGTCCACCTTTTTAACCTTAAGTGCAATCAGAAAATTACCTTTCTGAGCCATTGTAGCTATTCCTGAGGTGGTAGTATTCGGGGTGATAGATGTTTGTCAGGTTTGGGCATCAACTATTGAAGAATTTCTAGTTGTTCTTTGATGTATTGACCATTTTGAACTGCAATGGAACCCTCTTCGGTCGTAGTATGGTGTCCACGACTTTCTTCCTTACTTCTTGGTTTTCAATCAGTAAGTTTTCCATGAATATTCCAGCGAGTGTCTTGGGTGTAACTAGCCTTTTTGCAATGATCGCACCAAGGTCTTCTTCTCTTGGTGCAGAGGTCATCAGTTCCCCGAGAAATCATGGTAGAAACTTCAGTGGTTGGTGGCTGAAGTGCAGTGTCCATCATAACCTTCTTTCAACTTTCTTCGCATCAAACTTCTGATGCTACTTCACACAGATTTGGTAGAGGTTTGATAGCCAATATCTACCCCCTAGACTTCGTCTAAATTTTTGTTAAGACCCAGCAGAAACTTGTAAATTCATTTCTTCTCAACAATCTTCTTATACTTTCTAGCACCAGTTTGACATTCCCATCTGCTACATCTTCTGTGTTGGAATATGTCTCATTGGTAGTAATCCAAATTTCTTCTGCCATTTCGTAGAGAATAAAGTTTTCACCAACTTCATTTGTCATGGAGGTGATAAGCCATGACATGATCATATTGTTCTCTGTCTTCCACACCTTGTACATTGGGTCTTCTGTCTTTGATTTAGGGGTTGCACCAATGAGATAATCATCCTATCATCAGCCGCATATGAACATCATAATTAAATGGGACAACTAAAGATAGTTGTGCCCATTCAATTTATGTCCTATAACAAGGAGAACTGAGGAATCGGATCCTCCAATAGGGGTGGAAATTGAGGGAATTTGGGAGGAAGAAGAAACTTTGATGGTGGATGCCATTTTAGATGAAAACTGAAAGGAAGTAGGACCAAGATTTGGGGGAACATAAATCGAAATCAGTTTCAGAATTGGGATGAATCAGTTTTGGACAGAAAACATGATCATTTCTCTTTTGAATCAGTCAAAAAAATATATATGATACATCAGAGAAACCGCTCCATAGGAGTCGGTTAAGACATGGAATCTGCTAGGTAAGGCAAGGGAAAAAAACTATCTCTTAGGAACAAAAATATAATAAAACTGTACAATTAAACAAGAAATGCAAAACTGTATAATTACATATTTTTTTACAGTTTCAGTTTCAAAGGAAAATTTATAATCTCAATTATATTTGGAAACCTGAAAGAAAAGTTCAGAAAAAAAAACTAGGCAAGCAGTACTTTCAGGCTGCTAAGATGGCATAGGCAATTCCAAAATTTAATTGCTATCTATTTACTTATGATTATTGTTATCATTTTTTTTTTTTTTTTGACATGGACATTTGCTAATTGCAGACATTATTCCAATGTCTACAGGCAGGCAGATGTTTCAGATTAAAATATATGTGGAAAAATGATGCCGAGGTTATCATGATTGAAAAGCCGTAGCTATTGGAGTGCAATTTTGTTCACCCCCTTTAACGGGGTGAACATGACCCCAGTCCTTTGGGGGTTAAATTTAATAGAGGGGGGACAGCCAAACAGTGATCTGCTGTCCCCCTCTGTTAAATTTAACCTCCAAAGGACTGGGGTAATGTTCACCCCCGTTAAAGGGGGTGAACAAAATTGCACTCTAGCTATTGAGCCAACTACAAGTTGATTGAGGGAGACCTTAGGGCTGTACAAGGATTCTTTTTTAATTTTTTTATACATTATGTAGATACAATTCATCTTTTTCAACGATTCATCTCATACTATTTTTCAATAATCAATCTGATTCTCTGTTTCATAATATGATAGAATTAGCTCCAACATTATTTATCCTCGTTCTTTCTTCTAACTGGTTTGTGAAGATATGAAACAAGAATTAGATATGATTGATGAAGGAATTTTTGTAATTTTCATGTTAATTGGAGGCAATTTCAATAAAATATAATTTCATTATACTAATTTTTTTGATAAAAGTACAATTTTTTGATAAAGTATATGTTCATAAATTTGTTTCAAAGAGAAGCTCCAAATTTCGCTTCCACTCCATAGTAGATAAATAACTTTTGCTGTCATGTAAAAATACTTTTTAATTTGGGCTAACTTAAAAAAAAAAAATTATAAAAGTACTTTTGTTATAAAAAAAAACATTGTCCTATATGTATACAACACGATCAAATAGAGTCTTTTCAATAAAGCCTTGCCAAGAAAATGCAAATGAGGGGAGTGGTGGCTAACAAGAATGGCTACTCCTCAAGGGGAGACTTTAACTAGTGTTAGCTCCTCAGCTCTTTCTAGGTTAGGGATGTCGAGAGGTATCTTTAGGGCATTTGATGATGCCTTTTTAAAACATATTAATTTCCTTTAATGTTACAGAAGGGTCCAAAGCAAACTTTTCGTTTTAACAATTGGTGCAAGCACAAGCCCTTTTGTATGAGGTCTTCCCTAATTCCTTTGATATATCCTTGGTTCTTTCACCCATTAGTATACTGTTTCGTCACCTCTTTTTAGGGCTCCATCTTCTTGTTTAAAATTACTTTATAACCATCTCATTATTAAGTATATATGTCAAGGACTGTTGGGCATGGCATCCTTGGAGGGACTTTTGTTGTCAAGTCCTTTTATAAGCTTCATTAAGAAGGTGAGGAGATTAATTTTCCTTGATTGCAATTTAAAAAACAAAACATGGTTACGATAATTTGGTCATATGACAATAAGATCTATATTGACTCCCATGAGAAGAGTGGATGAAATGGAACAAGTATCAACAAAAGAGATAAAAGATGACAAAGAAAAACCTGACAGAGTCATATAAATGCAATATGAATAATAAAGACCTTACAAAAAATAAGATCATGGATAAAAATTACTAATGATCATGAGATAGAATTCTATAACCAACCACAAATAAAGGATAAAGGCTTAATATGTTGCTATTGTTATTACAATTTGAAGGGTGTATGTGCCTCTTCTTCATTAGCAAGATATCAAATGGTTCCATTCTTACTAGTAACAACCTCAAGATGAAAAGGCATGTAATAACCAACCAATGTTTCTTGTGGAAGGAGGGAGGAGTATCAATGGCACACCTCCTCTTGTCTAGAAATTGTGAAGCTTGATTTTTGCTTTTTCCTCTCTCTTCTTTTCATGTCACCAATTTGGTGATGAAAATTTTGATTATGGATCTTTTTATTATTTCAGTGAGGAGTCACCGAAGGAAAAGCTTGAGCTTTTGCTAGGAACAACACTCCTTTTCCCATGGCCTGATGTATATGACATGGAAGGATAGTAGAGCTTTTGAAAACTTTGAGAGTTCTTTACACTCTCTCAAGGGAACACTTCTTATTTCTCTTCTTCTTTTTTTTTTTTTTGGTTGAACTGGATTTCTCCTTTTTGTCAATCCTCTTTCACTTCTTTTGTTGATGAGCTCGTCTTTGTAGGTTCTTAGCTTAGAGACTTCTTTCTCATCAGCTTGTATAGGTTTGACCCATGCTTAGCATCTTATCTTATTAATGAACAAGCTTTAAAAAAATAAAAATAAAAAGGTAGTGCTAATTTACCATCTCACTTACAATCTTTGCTAGGTGGAAGGGATCTTCTTAAGATTGGTGCACTATCAACAAGAGCCCATGGATGCAAAGTAGCCATTTGACTAAACAACTATTGAGCCACAAAGGCGAGATTGATCAAGAGGATAAGGATTATACCTTACATGTCAAATAGCCCACAAGAAGAACTCATCTCCTCCAATGAAATTGTTGGGCATGAAATTGCACATCCAGTGGAAGGTCTTTCACGCCTATCAAAAACATAGGCAAGAGCAAGGATAGCCTATAAACAACACATCATTTACAAAAAAATAAAATAAAAAATTGTGAAAAGAAAGACCAAATTTGTGAATGTGTAAGGAACTCAAAGTTCCAATTTTTTTCTTTGACTTATTTTTTATGTATTACAATCCTTTTCCTCACACAACAACTTCTCATTGACAAAAGCATTTTAAGGCAAAGATGAGTTCACAGTATATGTAAAATATCACTTGATGGATGTAAGATGGAATGCACAAATGAAGAGGAAATGAGCAAGCCTTGACAAGTAAATCTATGACAACGATAGGGAGCACGCTTGTAAACAACCATGCCCAATGCATGACCAATGACAGGTGTGCTCTCTCTCGTCGTCAAGGAATTATGAGTCAAGGCTCTTGAAAGACTTGCAGCTAAAGAGAAGTCACGGATTAAGAAAATAACTAAGAGTGATAAAATTAATAACGCTCCACTATATTCATGGAATTCTAGTAGGAGATGAGCACTAAAAGTTTTGCTAATTTTGAGGTAAAAAAAGGAATTTTGTTAAAGGAGCAAAAAAAAAAAAATTCTATAACTTCTGAGATCATAAAAGGTAGCCATCTCCCACATATTAAGGGACAGTAATTACTTCTACCTTGTTAACCTCGAAACTGTTTTGGGCAGAAGAGGATCACGGGCTCTAGCAAATAAATCACTGAGAATATTTTTTGGGTAGAAGAGGATCACGAACTCCAACAAATGAATCACTGAGAATTTATTTTTATGACTATAATTTTTATTTCAAGAGCAATAAGAGCACACATACAACGCTGTGCTTCCTGACATGTAACCTAGAAGGGCATCACACAATAAGGCACACAAAGTTAACAAGCATAAGATTCCTACCAAATGGCATATATTTTCAGACCTCTAAACCTAAAAATTCAACAGCATTTACCACAAGTTGATCCCAGTAGATCATGATTTCTTGTACACAGTGATGTGATCACATGAAATATAACATACAAAGCTTCAACTAACATTACAATAAGAGAAAAAATAAGCATATGATTACACAACCTGTTCTCAAATTATTACTAGATAGAGAAAGCAAACAAAATGAGATATTCATTAATGTTAATCAAAACCAATCAGCGTTCATTATGAAACAAGCAGGATATCAGATATTTTAACCAGAAGCCCCAAGAATTATTTTTATTGATCACTTCTCCATCAAGTTCTCAAAAGAAAAAAAGACACTGATACTGATTAGATCAAAGTTTCTATATCACCAGAATCTCAACGAATTATACATCTAGATCACTTCTTTACAAGTTCTCAACAGAAAAAAAGACACAGATTAGACCGACGTTTCTATCTCACCAGAATCATCATTTTGTTATCAAGCTCTCAAAAGAAAAAAAAAAAAACAAAAAAAGACGCTGATTAGCTCAAACTTTCTATATCCCTTGCTAATCAATATGTGAAAGCATAAAAAATAGTAATAAATAAATGAGATCAGCATACTTACAGTCTTAATTCGGCAGGTAAAAAAGAACTGAAAGAAAAGTTAGCCAAAAAAAAAAAACAAGTTCCATTAAAAAACACTTAGAACTCCAATCCGGGGCACAAGGAAAACCAAATCTGCGCGAAAGAAAGTGGTCCTATTAAGCTCCAATACCCATAAGGCATGCTAAAATCGCTAGTATTTTAGGGCACTATCACAAAATAAAGATGCAAACATGATCAAACAGTCCAAAAAAGGTCCAAGCACAAAACTGGAGCAAAGAAAACCTAAACCCAGAAGCCATTAGCCCCTCTCACTTTTTCTTTCCTGAAACCCTAGTTTCCAAAATAAAATACTACATGAAGAAAAAGGGCGAAAATTCCATTCTCTCTCCGACCGCACAACCCATATCCGTTATCACATATATACAGCAGAACATTTTCTCAAAAAACAAAAATAGAGTCCGAAATAACATGCTCAATTCCCAGATCTGTAATCAAATACAATCAAACAAAACCCAAAATTCAAACAATCAACAAGCAAAAAGGGTCTACATAAACAACCTCCAAATCCAATAAAACACACTGTAATTCAACAAACAAAATTATCGAAGACTTGTATTGAACTTCTGAGAAACAAGAAGCCAAGCCATGGAGAATCCTGGAGGGAGAGAGAGGAGAGAAAGAGAAGAGAGAGAGAAAACAAAAAGTGGAACAATAGATGGATAAATAGGTAGACACTGCCAGAGCTAGGGAGGGAGAGGGGTAGAGAGAGAAAGCAAAGTTGATTCTTCTTCCCCCTTCCACTACAGATCCTACAGGGAAGTCGAGACGAGACAAGCCATTTTTAATCGAAATGGTACAACGATAAAATCCACCTCTTTTTTCCGCAAATTTACGACCGGTCCCTCCAATTCCTGGCATTCCATAATTCATCCACCAACGCGTGAAGTCCACTAGCCAATGAAATTTCTCCACGTTGAACGCTGTACGCTTGAAATATACCCACCCTCTGACCGGCACGTGTGGCTCCCGGCATTCTCAGGGGAGTTGAAATGTAATTATCGCCTAATTTCTTATTTTTTATTCGCTTTAGTGCCCTTCATTACCTTCCAACTTTCATTTAAGCCCTTCCCAGTCCTTTATTATTATTGTCCTAACGCTAGTACAAATACCCAATAATTACACAAGTACATTACTTGAAATTTTTTTCACATTTTCAGATTCATTCTTGAGAAACTCTTCTTTCGAAAGCAATTGAAAACACTCATTTACAGTTTTTATTTAGTGGTTTTGCCAAGGAGGTATCTTTTTATTTAAAGAAAATTTAAAAAAAAAAAAACTTGAGTGTAAAAATTAATAATTCTTTTATCAAAAATTATAAATAAATAAGTAAAAAGTTAAAGTTTATAATTTATAATTACTATTATTATTTGTTGATGCTCTTAACAAGTCTTAAAATTTTAAAAATTTTAATTCTGAGAAAATTATTGTGAATTATTTTTCTCTTAGTATTGAACTTAAAATGCAGGTATTTTTAAATAATTAAATTTTATTAGATAGATTTTTGTGTGTGCTGAATTCAACAATATTTAATTGAAATTGGGATTTACAGAGTTTATAATTAATTTGTGATGTTATTTATATTTACAAAATATTTGTTTTAAGGATTAAAAAATTGTTCCTTAGGCTCACCCAATCGTAGGGCCCATGGACGGAAGGGTAATAAAGGGTATCAGAAGAGCTAAGGAGAATGATTGGCAAAATAAATATGAGACAACATATATCCATCACATGTATGGAAAAAAAGAGAAGAGACAAGAAAAGAAAAGGAAAGAAAGATATAATATCCCTTAATTCAAAAGAATCAAAAAGGTGATTTATACTCCTGATAAAGTGTTACCATGCAACCAGAATTAAAGTTTTATTGGAAAGTAACAACTAGTTAAGATGGGTGTAGTTAATAAGAAGCCCACTTTTGAAAGAGTGAAAGTGATCAATTTACTAATTCTCCTCATATTTAAAGAGATGACCTTGTATTGAGAAAACTAGATCTACTTGAATCTAAATCTCCATGGCCTATCCACCCTCTATTTACCCCTTTTTATCTTGGCCAGAAACATAAAGAAAGAAAACAAATATTTCCTCTCTAGGTTTCCTCAACATTTTTTCATGAATAATCTTAGTATCACTAAGAGGGGGGCTGAGAGGCAGTAACTATGTTTTGTAAATAATGAGGAAGAAACAGAAAGGAAAGGATATTACTGCTCTTTAAATGAAATTTTCAAGTGTCTTGCAGTCCAGTGAATGCCTGTAGCGTGAATTGAGATGTCAAAAGGAAATCACATTCCCAGTTCACAAGTGAATTACAGGGAAATCTGAAGGTTGCCACAGAAAGTTCAAGACGCGCACATCATAATTTAACTCCTTTTGCTGATGATTCCAGAAATAATTTGTCCTAGCTCTTCACCACAATCCTCCTGTACATGATGCCCTGCCTGGAAATAGCAAAATGTTATATGAATTTACAGGCACAGAAGACAGACCCGTTATATGTAAATAAGGCTATCAGAAGAAGAAGATCCATGGTACTATAGTCGAAGAATGAGGAGGAGAAAACAGCTAGCTCAAGGGCAAGTGACTAAGTTATGGATTCTCCTGAGCTGAAGGCATTTAGGACAATTCATGGGGAACTCTTCTGAATGCAGCATACGCTTGAAATAGAATGTTGATACCCAACTTGAAAGGCAAGCCTTTGGTAGATTTCATGTTAACTTGTGGAAGAGTTGTCAAAATAAATTCTCCTATGACTATTGGGGGGAGAGAAAGAAAACAGAAAAAACTAATTTTACATCACCTGTGACATGTGTACATAAGCTCAGTTCTGAAGCAAAGCAAAACCCTGATATGTAAACTCAAGGATTGCTTTAAAACTTGAATGATGGAAATAACTCTTTATTATTGTATATAGTCTGTCTTTTCTGCTTTGCCTTATTGAGATCACGAAGGGAGTGTCCTCAGTTTTAAGGTAAAAATACACAAACAAAATTCCACAAACGACTTCAACCACAAACAGAAACGTTAATACCGTAGGAAGTTCCACAAGTCGATGCTTCGAAGCTTCACAAAAATCTTGGACTCCATCATAGCTTAACCAGCGATCTCTTTGGCCCCAGCATATTGTGGTTTGAACTTTCCAATTTTTATCCGTAAGCATCATTCTCATCTGTTCAACATAGGCCTGAAGGCAACCAAAATGAGAGCACAAGTTAACAATCAGAATATGTCTTTATCCCAGAATGGCGTAACTCAAATAAATAATTTAGTATCCTCCTCAATGTTGCATAGCTAATAATAAAATTCACTTTAATCTTCAGTATATTATGGGTATGAAGCAAGCACATAGTACAATAATGCTTAGACAAGAAGACAGACGCATCATGACCTTGAAAGAATGCATGCTGGTTCCTTAGAAAAGAACTCATAGCATCTAGCCAAATTCCTGTTTCTCTGACCTGGAAATATATTTTGAACTGATGAAAAAACTGCCATTGGTAGTGAAAATATCCTTTTTACAAAATAAAGGTAAAGTTGCATATAAAAATGACTTTTCTGTGACTCTGTGACTCTCACAAAGTGAGATGTCTCGTGCACTCAGAAAAGCAAGAGGATAGCGAAATACAAATATGACCCTCCCTCAACCTTTACAAAGCTGGGAGCCTCGTGCACTAGAGATGTCGCCTTTGAAATATTGCCGCTAGTAGAATTCAATATTGTGTTTGATTTCTCTGTAACTATATCCCGAATCTTAAATGTAACATTACAGTCTACCTAAATAAAAGTGCCTTGCTGAGTAGACAAAAAGGAAATGATGCACAAATAAATGCTGCACCTTAAGTTCCTTCTTCATTGCCCTACTAATCGCATTAAGTGCAAACCCTGAGGAACCAGACGTGAGGTAAGGTCTTCTGTAAACCATTGCATCATCTTCTTTCATTTTGTAAGGACCGCAGCTTGTCAAGGCTTTATCGCTAGCCCTTAGAGGATCCTGGTTGGCAAAGGAGCTAGGTCAAAAATCCAACATCAGGTGCCCATAATTTACAAGCAGCCAGCTGCAAAATCTTCCAATAGAAGACAAGCACGAGGATGATAAAAATAAATTCTCTTACATACCTGTGAAAAAATTTCACCTAACAAAAAGTTGCTGAATATGGACAATGTTGATGGCAGGTTTGCATGTTTCTCTGTTAGCTTTAATAATACACATGAAGGGTAGTGTTAGTTTCATCTGCGGGAAAAGCCAAAAATACATGCAGTATATCTTGGTGAACATGCAGACAACATAATGAATTCTAGTGAATGTCTATAGAACTGGTTTCTCTCAAGCTTGTGGTGAATAAATTCAGCGCAAGAAAAATGAAAGAACTTCTTACCAAGTCTTTTTAGAATTGTACTGAACTCCCTAGAGGATTTTGAATAAGTTCCTAACCTCACCTCGAGAACCAGAAAAACACATTGTCTAGTGCTTTTGTCTCTGAAACAAAATTATAGCCATTGCCAATCTAAAACATTTATTATGACAACGAGTGCTTGACAGAAACAACCATAGAAGTATAACTGAAGTCAAGGGAAAACCAATACAAAACAAAGAGAGCTTAGAATTATAGCATAATACTTAACAAAAGACAACATATTCTCAGAAACCTCAGGGGAGGTCCGTGTTCTCATCAAAAACTTCAAAATATTTTATAATTTCCCACTTATCAATATCCCAAACTTGGCAATATGACAGACCCAAAACAGAAAGACAAGGTCATCAGTAATTATCATCATGCATTAAAACCCAAACTGAATTAGCAATTGTAGAAAGTAAATGCAAAACAGAGGAGAAAGTTTTTGAGTAATACATACAGGGGGATTGAGAAGGATAACATTGTTGAGCTTTTCCTGATGACTGCTAGCATATTTGACAACGACTGGTGAAAAATAGCCCTAAAGTACACCACAAATTGAGATTCTTTTAAAAATGGCCCACAACAGCAAGTTGACTTCCATATTTGTTTGTTCAGATTCAGAAAAGGCAAAATATACCTGGGCAACAAGTGAAACCTTGTTGGGAGCAAGTTCATTGATAAGAGACTCCAAGGATGAGACATATTCTGCAAATCAGACCAAATTTCAGTATCAAAGACCATGCATGATCAGGAGATCGTTTTTTTTGGGGATGAAAAATCACATACCGGTCAATGTGTAGTCAAAGCCATATCCAGGCTGAGGCTTGTCTGAAAACCCAAAACCTGTAAGAATGGAGGGAAAGCAGGTTACATTTTCAATTCTTCTGAGATGTCTCATTAAGCACGAGAAATCATCACTTGTTTTCTTTGTTGTATAACCACCAGCACGAGAATCCTATTCATGGTGAGCACTAAACCACTTAACATGACAAACCATTACATTGAAACATGATTTAGAGACTTAGAAACAACCTCCCTAGATATGGGAATCGGAATTTGCATATTTTACCCTTCACAGAGCCAGTAGCAGCCAGAGGCTCATCCACCAGGCTTCCCTTTAGTATGCGACATTACCGAATCTCATAGATAAGATGATTAAGAAGATGGCTAGCTCATAGGCACAATACCGCAAGTTTGAGGAGAGAGAGAACGTGTGTGTAGTATGTCCTCAAACACAGTGAGATACACTATAATGATTTTACGGTTAAAAAGCTCATAAAAATTATAGGATTTGAGTAAAGAAATCTGAATCCTATGTGTTGACTAGATTATCAAGAGCACAAAACATTATCAGGTTAATCACTCAAGAGAGAAAATCCCTGAAATAAGAAAGAGATTGGTTATCCAGGCTTGTACAGTCTACTCGAACAAAATGCATCATGCACAAGGTAACATGCTATGTCAATCATATTGTCATAATTGATAGCTTACTGGTTTTATCATATTGAGAATCTATGAAAAAAAGAGGATTTTTTTTTTTTTTTTGTTCCATTCATGTGATATTCATCTAAAATTCAGTTTCCTCAGACATAAGTCTAGGATCTTACCTAGCCAATCAAAACCAATGGCATGATAGTCCTTAGAGAGAATAGGAAGAACTTTCCGATAAGAATATGCCTGCAAAAGCAAGAATGGGCTATATTTGTGAATTGACAGTTTCAGACAGAAACACTCTTAAGAGAAAAACTTTTCCAGTCTCAGACTTTACACACACACACATATATATATATATTTATTTATTTATTATATTAGTGCCATTGATCCTAACGACTGCACCAATGTTCCCTCCATGAAGAGGGAAGTTACGATAAAAAAACAACAAATTAGCCAAAGAAAACTTGGTCTATCAATACATTTTGAATGAGTGAATTTTTAAATGGCCAAACAAGCAGCAAAAGTTAAACTAGTTTTGGTATACCTCAATTAAAAAAATTCAGCAGAGAAGAAATTCCTTGAATTTATAAACAGGACAGAGAAGAGTAAAAGCTTCACCTGTGAGGGGAACCCATGAATTAATATAATTGAAGGATTGTTGGTGCTTCCACTTTCAACGCAGAACCATCTATTGCGAAATATACAGAGTAGGTTTCAATTGGTGAGTCCTGCAAGTATGCCATCCTCAATTGCCTTACAAGGATCTTAACTAAACCAGGATTTTAGCATGTCCACAACCTCCATCAGAAACTAATTGTGTTCTAAGTACTTCAACTTTACCTGAAAAACTCATCTGGGGCCTGAGAACCACCACCCATTGTAAGACCAAAAATTGGATCTTTTGCCTTCCCACCAGAGTCCAAAACAGGATGAGCTTCCACCTGAGGATGTAGTGGTCACCAAAAGACTCTTAGATACTCATGCATATACGGAGGGACTTAGTAAATGAGAATTGACTTTAAACAAGGGGAGTAACATCTGCACACATAGCAGAATTTGCATATTAGATAGAAACCTCCAAAAACATAAACCCCTTGTATGTTTCACTATTCATTTCTGTTTACGGGTACTGATCGTGCATTTTTCAAAGAATCCCAAGACGTACTTCAAATCATCATAACAAAGTTGTCCAGAAAATTAAGAGAAATATATCTGGAAGCTAGTTAGCTAACTAGAGTTTAGAAAACTTTTAGTTGAGCTGTAACATATTTCTAACACCAATGATTTTATTAGCGGACAAGTGTGTCATCTTTAACAATATTCCAATAGTTACCGTGGATTGCTGCAGGTAATGCTGTTGGAAATAAGAAAAGGATTTCCTGCCGCTCAGGAAATGTCACCAAACCATGTGGCACGCACGTGTTTGCAAATACAAGCCATTACAAGTGTTTAATTTGCTTATCAAATAACTTGGTCGTGCTTCTTCTGTACTTTTTTTTTTTTTGGTATTATTATTTCCTATAAATGATAATTATCTTATGGTAGCTTATGGATATCAGTTCCCAAAAGGTGTAACAAAGTTGGCGAAAAGATAATGCAAAATCAAGAAGAACGAACTCCTGGCAGTCTCTAGTGATTATCATAAGTAAAGCCAAATCACGAGAGTAAACTTTCGAGCTCAAAAGTTGAACATGATAGTAGAAAAGGGCCACGAAAGGACTTGCAAGCTTCCCTCTCTTGAACCACTCATCGGCAGGGCTCGGCTCATCTGAGTACTTCCCTGTCCAAAGCAAACTCAAGCCGTTAATCGCGCCGAGCCACTTAGAAATTGCTAAATTCTCTTTCTCTGATATCAGTACAGAGAATTAGCAAGAAATTAACTAACCTCCACAGAAAGAAAAGCCGTCGCCAACCGAAACAGGAGCGTCCAGCAGATAATCCTAGTCACGTCAATCAACCCAATATCCCTAAGTTAATCACGCCCAAAAGGGAACTCACTGCAATTGAACTGAAACTAAGTACGCAGAAAGCTAACCTCATCGCCGTCGTCTCTGCTCGATCGACAAACGAGTCCCGGAGATTTTCTCCTCGCAGGCGCTGATTTCGGCAACCAACTGGGAATCAGAAACGGGGACGGAAAAGAAATGAAACTGTGGGAACGAGTGAATGATGACAGAGAAGAAGAGAGATGAACAGCCATGTGAAACAGCTTTGGCGCGAGAGAGATGAATAGTATTGGCATTGGCATTGGCATGCGAAGTCATGAATATTATATCATATATGAGGCTTAACTAGTGATAGGCTTTCTTTGGCTCCCTGCCTTCGACTACGGGTCCACTCCCAACAAAATATGAACTTAATACCGACCATTAAAAAATATAATATTTAATTCTTTATGTGTAAAATATTAATATTTAATATTTTAATTATTAAAAAATATTATTTTAATTTTTTTATCATGACAGAATATTAGAACATCCATTTTTAAGAGTGACTGCCATGTCAACAACATATAATAGATTAATTAAACTTAATACATAAATATAACAATCAGTACTTCAATAATTAAAAATTTTTGCATTTGATCTCTAATATAAAAAAGACTAAATTTGATTAAAAAAAAAAGACTTAAATATAATCCAAAAAGACCTAAAAGTAATCCCAAAAAAAGACCTAAATTTTATTTTTAAAATATC
This sequence comes from Diospyros lotus, assembly GCF_014633365.1. Lineage (NCBI taxonomy): Eukaryota > Viridiplantae > Streptophyta > Magnoliopsida > Ericales > Ebenaceae > Diospyros > Diospyros lotus. The sequence goes on along the minus strand of NC_068340.1, from coordinate 32,245,850 downwards.
TTAAAATATTCAAAAAAATATCTAAATTTTATAAAAATACCTAAAAAAAATTAAAAAAACCTTAATTTCATAAAAAGACCTACAATTTCTAATGAGGTTAGAAATAAATATAAAAAGTCTAGAAGGAATACGTTATAAACTGGGCATGGTTTAGCGGTGCCATAATTTAGAATAATGTAAATGCATGTTATCTTTGTTATTTTCAAGACGTTTTTAATTTTTCAAAATGTTAAAAACGTGTTTAATTTGTTATTTTTAAAAATATAATTTTGAAAATAAAAAATTTATAAAATAAATTCAAAATAATAAAAAATTATTTTGCTTTATTTAGCCAAAACAAGTAAAAAATTTCAAAACGCAAAAAATGACTCTCTACCACTTCTTTCTTCCTTCCTCGTTCTCACACCAAGCCATTGAAAGAGGTTTTTTTGGAAAATAAGGGACAAATTCCAAAAGCCCCAAACAATCGAGATGTGAGACACCGTCTCTTGCAACCATATTTTTTGTGACATCTCATTCTTTCTTCGTCGATCTTCTGCAACTCAAATCCACTGCCAACACCATTTGGGCTTTCGTTATTGCCACTTAGCCTTCCACCATTAATTATTGTCACATGACGTTCTGCCATGGATTTCTTCCGTGTGGCCTCTATTTGCCTTTTTCCATTGAAGAAGTTTTTGATTTTAATATTCAACATAAAGTTTTTTCTTTTGTCCAGCTTTCGGGAAAACTATGCATTATAATATATATATATATATATGTCTCATGATTTTTTTTTCTTAAGTAAAATAATAATTCAAAAACAGAAAAACTATTAAACGAATGAGCATACTATTAATGATTATCACATACATATAATGTTTTATTTTCCAATTGATCTTCTTAGGTTTCATGCGGTTTGAGATTATCTAAGAGCTCTTGTATTTATAGGCTTCTTGGGACAATATTACTGGATATGATTAGTAAAAATGGAACATATAAGATACAATATTATTGACTATTCAAAGTCTTGAAGTATATGATAATCAAATTTATTGAATTGAATGTTATTAAGAAATTATTCTCAAAATTTTAAATAGAATGTATTTTTTAGTTTTTTGTTTTGAGAAACAGTTTATCAAAAAAACAAATAAAACATGTTTTCAATTTTTTTAAAAACAAATTAGCAAAACAAAAAATTAAAAATTAAAACGCAAAGAGAACGAATCCTAATTTTTTATTTAAACAGTGTAAATTTAGTTTGTGATGGATTACTTACATATTTACTTATTTAACTAACTCTTCTTTTAACTAGTCTGGACAACATGCTAGACGGTTTATAAGAGTGCCACCAAGGCCATCAAGTAGTGCTACACCAAGTATTGCTCCAACAGAGCCATCAAGCAACGCTCCCCCTCCACTAGTCCATTTAAGAAATTCTTCCCAAAGTGTTAAGAGACCAAATATTTTCAAATCTTTTATGAAATTTGTTTTTTTAATATTTTTAGGTATTTTATGAAATTTAAGTCCTTTTTTTTAATATTTTAGGTTTTTTTATGAAATTTTTAAGTTTTTTTTTATGAAATTTAGGTCTGTTTTGAATATTTTTAAGTTTTTTTTATGGGATTTAAATATTTTTTTTAATATATTTAGATATTTTTTATGAAGTTTGTAGGTCCTTTTATGAAATCTATTTTTTAAAAATATTTTAAGCTCTTTTTTTATGAAATTTTTAGGTATTTTTCATAAAACTTTTAGATTTTTTTATGAAATTTATTATTATTTTTTTATCAAATTTAGTTCTTTTTTTCATATCAGTAATCAAATGACATATTTATATATTAAGTTTAATATCATGTTTCGTTGATATGATTTTTTTTTTTATAACATGACAAGGTAGATAATAATTTTGTTTATTTTCAATCATAGTAAGAATTTAAAACAATAATTTTTAATAGTTAAAATGTTGAATCTTAATGTTTTGTACATCATGGATCAAAATCATATCTTTTTAATTATTGAGGAGATGCTATATATGTACTAAGATACAAATATTTGGTATCATAAATTAATAATTTATTATTACCTACATAAATTTTAATTTGTGATATTAAGTTAATGGGATAATATAATATTGATTTATAAATTTAGAATTCAAAGTTTGAGTGTAGTTCAATTTTTTAAGTAATTTTGCGTATAGCAGGATTATGGTATTTATTTATGAATCAATTGGTAGTGATATTTTATATGACTCGTAATATAATAAATAACGAAAAAAATATTTTTTTTCCTAAATAAAAGTATATATTATAAATTTATCATATAAAAAATCTCATAAAAATGTAAAATTGTTAATACGGGATTTCGATAATCTCTATATGATAAATTAAATTAGAGAGCTTTACAAGAATATATAATTATAAATTACCCTTTTAAGAAATGTTTATAATTAATTTTTTTTTTAAAGTGTAGGAAAGAAATAAAATTATAAAGGAAAACATAATAATACTTGCCCACTAAACAAATATACAAAAATCTGAATGAGAACAGAAGCACCATTGTGTTTTACCACCAACATCATTGAAACTTGATCTCAATAATATTCCTCCACTCCAATATACAAGTTTTCATTTAGCAATTAAAATCCTCCCAAATGGGCACTAAATGCACACGTGCCGCCGGCCCATGACCACGACGCCCAATTTGCCTCACTTCACGAAGTAAGGAAGGTTGAGGACATAGAGAAGAAAATAGGCCCAGATCACGCCGGAGATCCCGCCGAAGAAGAACCCTCCCGTGAACTTGGCCCACCCGTTGGCGGTCTGCAGCTGGTCAGGCTCCTTCTTCCTCCCTGTCAATGTCAGAGCAGGCGCCGTCGATGGCTCCCCCTCTTTGAAAGATGAGATCCCGTAGATCGTCAAGCAAATGCTCAGAATCACAATAAGGCCGCCGGCGGCGAGGGACCCCGCCGGACCTGCAACCTCCGTGTTCCGCAGCGGGCCGGCCTTCACAAACGGGCCGACGAGGAAGAAGCCATGGGCCAGGCCCACCTCGACTCCCCGGAGAAGGGGGCTGACGGCGGTGCGGTAGCCCGGGAGGTTGGAGAGGTACCAGGCGATGAGCGGGCTCGACGTCACCGGAGTCTCCAGGCTGCCGATGAAGGGGTCGCCGTTGATCGGCTGGATGACTTGGTACGTCGGCTGGTTCAAATTAGTCAAAGAACATTAGTAATTAATAATCTAGTAGTAGGTGGTAACTCATCAGTCAGAGATCCGAGTCTCGTGACTTTAAATGACTCTTAAGATTTGTGGGAAATTACCTTATCGGCCTGGACGGCTCGGACGGAGAAGGAAGGCTTTCTCTTGGAGGGAAACGCTCTGAGTGGAGATCCGGAGATGCCCCTGGGGACGGCTAATCCGCGAGTCGTCAGGGAGGAAGCAAAGCTGCTTCGGAGCTGGCTGGCCATGGCGGAGGTAGAGGCAGCCATGGTTGGAAATTAAGGCTAGCTAGCTCTTCAATTCAGAAGTGGAAGTAATAGCGAAGAAGAAGTAATAAACAAGGAATATCTTTTGCTCGTAAACTTGTGGTGGTGAGGGATGATGATGTGTTGTTGAACATGTATGTTTCTGAATCCTCATTGGAGCAATGGTGATCTGGGCCTTATCCCTTTATCCACTTCGGCTGTGGCCCTGAATACGGTGGTTTTTATACAAACAAATTCTTATATAATAGACTTAGAGATAGTGTTTGATATGATTAAAGTGAATTATTATTATTTGAAATGATTATCCCTTCAGATTTATTCCAAAAGCTTGATATTATACTGCTTCATTAAAACTTTAAATATATTATTTTATTTTGGTATATATAATATTATATACCATATACTTTATGTAGAAATTTATAATATAGGAATTAGATCACAAATATATGATATATTACAAAAATAAAATATATAATATATATTATACGCGACCTTCTTAAGAATATAAGATTTCATTTTAAGTCATAAGGGTATTCTCTAGATTTTAAATACTTGAACGAAAAGTGTTTAAATCACCGAACACAATAATGTTAATTTTTTAAAATTTCAGTTCATATTTTTTCCATACATATCAAACATTATAATCTAACTCTTAACTCATATGGGTATTCTAATAGGATATAGATTTTGGAATTGAGATGCCCTCTGTATGAATTTAATTGGATTGTGTAAATACAATTTGTTTATGTAACAGAGTTAGGTCTAAAAATAATTATTACCAAAATAAGATATCTATAATAATAGTAATAATAATAAAATTGTCTAAAGCCCGTTCGCAGGCTTCTATTTGATTTGGACTAAATTTGCCGTATTAGCCCAACCTAGTTGAATTGGGCTCATATTCAGCGGAACGGCCCACATTTGCTTCCCTCTGCACACTAGTCGACCTGATTCTCTTCTCTGCGTTCATATAAGAGAGTAAAAAAAACACTCCTTGGAAGGGAACAAACATGGCGATTCAGCTCTTGAAGCTTCCCATAGCACGGTGTTGTTCTACTGGTCCAGCTATTTTTTGCATTAGATCGAGCAGAAGCTTGTTTTCGTTCTCCAATTCAGCCCCCGGCCATCCGATTTCTGGTTCTTTCTGCAACAACTCTCTCTATTCATATTTGTTTATAGACTAGGGATTTCTATTCCTCTATCTCTGAGTGGCCTTGCGTTTTATTGGAGTGTATGGAGAAAGAAAGAGGTTGCTTGAGGAAAAACAGAAACAAGGAACTAGGATTCGTTTTTCTCTTTACATTTCATTTTGCGTGATAGCCAAATTCATGTATGTTTTGTGCATGGAGTTGTAGAATACATGTCTATGGTGTTTCATGTAATTTCGGCTGTTTTATTGTAGATGATATTTGGCTTTTCAAATAATATACCAGCATAGTGAGATGAATTTTAAATGAACAGCAACTGGATTGCACCATTACTCTACCCGTAGTGAAGCGTGTGTTTTGCTTTTTACAACCCGCACTTAGTCTTTGAGGGTTGAGTTTAGAAGTGTCCTGATTATTCAAGTAATCTTCAGCGAGATGGGGAAAGACCAACATGAATTGTGCTCTTAGAAGCTTCGCTGCATCTACTAAATCAGGAAAGGTTCAATTGAAGAAGAAGTAAGCTCTCTCTCTCTCTCTCTATATATATATATATATATTTCTCATCTGTTAAAGTGTTTTTCATTAAAGAATTGAGAATATTTACAAAGTTATGAATGATTGAAAGCCTTTTAAGTTCATATAAATTCCTATGTTGCACCACGAGAGGGAGAGCTCTTATGCCTTTCTTTTTGTAATTAATATTAGCTGTCATGCTTTTATTCTTCACGGGGGTGACAAATGATAAATGATTAATTCATCTGAACATGGTCTTATATTGGCAAAGCTGAAACTGCATTTGATCAGAGGAAAGAAATAAAATATTTGGAGGGACAATTGGACTTTGAAAGAAGTGTTCATTTGTTTATAGTATTGGCTTCAATCCAAAAGAAACGAAAAAGTTCACGGTATTGGCGGAGTTAACTGTGTGGCAGAGATTCTGTTGGTTTTAGTAGTGATGTAAGTTTAGTTTGTGTTAATACTTCTGATGGTGTTTGCTTGAAAGTGTCATCTTTACGCTGTGGCTGTATAAATATGGTGTTGCCAACGGTAATGCTTATGTTTTTGTGATTTCACCCATTACATCTTTAGGGAAAGGGTAAAATCTCCCTTTTGAGACATCTTTCTGCAAGGACCCAAAATGCATCCTTTTCCCTTTTATGCTTCCACATGCAATTCAAGATTTTATAGCAAAATTAATTGTGAGCTATTTGGCCCCCTGTTCTTTTTTTACCTTTTTATTTTTGGGAGGGGCGATGTTTGGAGAGATTAGATTGTATCAGAATGGAGCCTAAGTTGGGACATTAGTTGATGAAGTCTTCATTTATCCAGTGCATGTTCTGGATTGAGGAAGCAGAACTAGTTCCTGTCCATCATCGAACCATTTGTCTACTGGAAGTTTCATGGGGCAATTCATATTTATATCAACTTTTCACACTGGAAAAATGCATAATTACTTAAACTGCTGCAGTTTGCCTTGCTTGACACTAGCATGAAGGGATGCGACATTGTGATCCTACACAGTTTCACAAGCCATCTTAATGGGCTTGAGATAATTGATTCAAGTTCATTTTTGTTAGAAATAAAAGACTGTTGTTCAAACTTTTTAGCTGTTCTTCTCTACCAACTTTTTTAATTTTCAGAAAAAAGAGACTGGATGAGATATGTCTTGAAAGGTTTCAGCAGTACAGCCGAACGCTCATACAGTCATGGATCCTGCAAGGTAAGTGGCCTTCTTGGCTTGTATAGTATCTTGTTGACATTTACTGGTGAATGTTCTTAGCTGGTGACTACTCTCCTATTTCATATTCACATGCTATTGATTAAATTTATTCCTGAAACTGGAGTGTGAAAGTGGCTTTATGTTTTCATTTTTGTATTTCTAAATCTGGTACATAGCTGTGTTATTTAGATTTCTTGGGGGGGAATCTTGAATAGACTCTTTCAGAAAATGAGAAACTTGGGTTAATTTTAGTTGAAATTTGAAACAGTCACATCCTGGATGAACATATTGAAGCCTAGTCTTTTTTTCCATAAGATGATAAATGCCATCTAAGCTTTCTATATTTCTGGATAATGTCACAAGTAAACTTGCATATATTGGCATCTAAGCTTAACATTATTTTAGTTGTTACTGGCTTTTTGTTGACGTCTTGTTTGGCCCTTAATGATATTGTGCAATGCATATGCCTGATCTGTCTTAGTCCTGTAGTTTGATTTATGATGCAGGATCCACTGATCCAGACTGAACTCCTTATGTTTATTAATGACTGATGAAATGAAAAATTCCAGTAGAAATTATGAAAAAAAAAAAAAACAAATAAAGATGGAAATAAAAGAAAAGTAGACAAGTATAGTTAATAAAGGAATTGACTTTTGTTGGGTTCCCCCCCCCTCCAGGCAAAGTGTTTGTTGATGGAAAGCTGGTAAATAAAGCTGGAACCCCTGTCCCTGATGAAGCTGTTGTTGAGATCATGGCTGAAGTCCCAAAATATGTATGTAGGTGATTACTCAAACAACCTGGCAGTTTAGTCCACTATAGTCCATTGTCTATCAACTTAAGCATTTATCCCTCTATGTGCGTTCGGCTACATGGATTCTAGCTCTCCTTGCTTCTCTATCCATGATTTCTAGTAACTTTGGTGAGAATGCTACATGGAATTTGTTCTAGAATCTTGTTGGTATTGTGTTCCAGAGCAGGATATAAGTTAGAAGCTGCAATCGAACAACTAAGTGTGGATGTCACTGGAAAAGTAGCTCTTGATTCGGGGTTGTCCACTGGAGGTTTTACTGACTGCTTGCTTCAACATGGTGCTGCATTTGTTTATGGAGTTGATGTTGGCTACGGACAGGTAGAGAAGCTATTTATTGATTTTAGTTTGCTTAAATGGATGCTTAAACAAAAATGTGGCAGAAAAATCTAGTTCCTTCACTGAAGAGATGAAGACACAGAATCAACCTGCAGTAGTTTATTGTTTATGACTATGGTTTGCATCAAACCTTGAGTTGCATAATGGCCCATAGCTTGTTTTCCAAATAGTGGATGAACAATGGGCATGAAGTTTCTAATATTTTTTTTGGTTGATTCATCATAAAATTTTCCCTACGTTGTTGGGGCCTTGTTTGGTTTATATTACAAGGGATCCAGGAAAACAGACGTCATTAAGAACCACTACTTAGCACAGTTTGGCTGATTTTCACATATTTGGGGTGAAACTGAAGTAGCACCAAGCAATTTATGGATGCCAGAAAAAAATTCATGAGACATATAATCAATTCTGTTAAACCTTTTCTTTTCATCAGTTTCCTTAGCCCTCAACAAAGGTTATAGGGTGTCTTCCAATGTGGTTCCAAATTCCCTCAATTAACTAATGAAGTCTGCATGTCCAGGAATATTAATTGCAGATCCTTTTTTTTTAATTAATAATTGCAGTTCCTTTGTGATACAAAATTGACCAGAATTCAGAGCTATTTTCAAGAAGAATAACAAGAGACTATCAAGGTAGCCACCTCTTTCAGTTAAAAAATGTCAGGGATCCTCATGTTTTCCTTTAGGTTTAAGAAAAATGTGAAGGTTCAAGGTTGATTACTTAAAAGCTAAGCCCCAAATTTACTGTTGCACACTGGTAAAAGTCCTGACATGTCATCCTAGAGTGAGGATGGGTTAGGTTATTCTTTGTATTGCAAATTTAGCTTGTGATTATCTTAATTTATGTTATTTTGTTCTTTCAACAACTTAGTTCCTTCTATTTCTGCCCCAAACATAAATGCATATATAAGTTGCATTAGCAAATGTCTTGCCTATTCTTTTTCCCCTCGACCTTTCTGGTATTGTTGGGTTTCACATTTGTTCATGGGTAATCTTGATGTTAATTTCTTCATTAGGTGGCATACAAAATTCGTTGTGATGAACGTGTCTCTGTTGTTGAAAGGACAAATTTGAGATATCTTTCTGGACTTCCACAAAAAGTTGACTTGGTGACATTGGACCTTTCATTCATCTCTATACTTTTGGTGAGCTTTTACATAGCACTGTAATGCTCTTAACTGCATCTGCATCTTTCCCTGAGTTATTAGTCATTCATCAAGCCCTGAAGAATTGACCTACAAAATCCTTCAAATTTTGAATCTAGGTATTATAGACTTCCCTTCAGTTCTATCTCAAAGCATCTTAATTTTGAATCTGGATATTGTAGACTTTTTGGCAAGCTCTTATATAGCACCAAAATGCCCCTACTACACCTGCATTTTCCCTGACTCATTATTTGTGATCACTCGTAAGTCTTTCTCCATTAGGCATTTATGCAGCCTGTGGTTTCCTGTATGATTTGAAAAGGCAGTCCATTTCTTTCTTTCATAAGGTAGAGCAGTGACACTGCAACAATTATCCATTATTATTTTCATGATTTTATCATTATGTAGATTTTAGTCCTATTAAAGGTTCTTATCATCTATCCATTATGTTTTTCCTGTTTTTTACCCCTAAAATGCAGGTCATGCCTGCTGTGGTCAATGTAATGAAGGAAGAAGCTACATTAGTTACTCTTGTCAAACCCCAATTTGAGGCTCGCAGGTCTCAAGTAAGAATGTTTGCATCCCTTGTCAAAGAAGAAAAAAGTCATGTTGATTGCTGTTGTGTTGCCTGCAACTAATTATCTCAAGCTGAATTATTAGATTGATCTTATATGAGAAAACTCTGGAGTTGACTTGAGATAATTCAAATGAATGGTTCCATTTGATCTTATATAAGGGCGTTTATCAAAGACCTTTGATAAAGATGGGGATACATGCAGACATATTTAAAAAAAGTCCTGCTCAGGCAGAGTTGATAGAAGTGCAAGGAGGCCAATGAGCATCATCATGAAAGGGGGGAAAAAGTAGGAACAAATAATCAGGCACACTTGTGTATATTCTCTTGATAGGGATCAAGATAAGAGTTTTGCACCTATTATAGACAGAAAAATAGGATTACAAAACAAGACGTCTAATCAATTAGGGTTAGTATTTATGATATACTTTTCAAAATTTGCCCTATTAGGATTATCTCTTTTTGTGTATATAGGAATGCAATCAGAAAATACTCATGGTGATTGATTTACTTCACATTGATTCTGGACTCTCCACTCTCTGTATTCTCTTCTCTTCTTCTGATCTCCTTCCACTGCTGCTTTTCTTCTTTCTTCTCTTATTTGTCTTTCTGTTCATAATCTCACTTCTAGAAAGGCCAAGAATCAGACCTCAGAGGTCAATAAGAAGCAAACAGGTATCTGGTTTGGTTAGCCACAAAAAGGAATGTACATCATTGTGACAACACCAGAAGTGCCCCTGTGGAGAATTTATTTAATCATCTCTGTCTCGTATAATGTGGGATGAAACTCTTTTAAGTTCTTCTCATGCTGCATAATGCATGCCCACTTCTCTCATAGTTGTGTCTGTTGGATTTGTTTACTCGGGTGGAACATACTTCACTGCTTAGATTTATTTCCGCGTATGGGATTCTCTCAGTGTTAAAGCGTTAAACCTTAATCTCAGCTAATACCCCACGCATGTTAAAGTATTTTCCCAGGCTACATATGTAAATATCTGCACTTGTTTTAATTCACTGCTTCATTTGCAATCTGAAATTGAATGCTGTGGAACTGTTACGGCTGTAAGAAATTTGAATAGCGTGCTTGAGAAAAGGGCAAAGAGTCAAACGACGAAAGAGATATTTTTGGTTCTGAATTTAAACCTAAATTTCATTGCAGGTGGGAAAAGGTGGAATCGTGAGAGACCCCTTGGTCCATCAAGAGGTATGTATTTGCTGATTTGTTATCTGGTCATTGTTTGATTGGCATTTGAGAAGTACCCATGCTTTTTTAATAGAATAATCTTACTCCGACTTTCACGTCATGGTTAAATTATTCCATATCATCCGTGGAAAAATGGTCAGTGGTTGGACTGCACACATTGCGGGGCCCTTTTGCCCTAATTGTTGGTTTGGACTTTGGAGGGTTTTGCAATGTCATTATTCAACATTTAATCCATGGAACCTCTCCAATTTTACAAAAAATGAAAAGAAATGTTCTGCCGGGCAAAAAATAAATAAATAAATAAAAACCCACCTCCAAATAAGTCATTTTAGAAATGCAAAACAGGAACTTAGCCCATATTGATTTCTTATCAACAGCTTATTTAATCAAAGATAATACCAAGTGCGGGCAATAAAAAAAATATCTTCACTTTTATCTAAAGATGGCGTTTGAACTTTTGTTTCCACTGAAAGCATAATAAAGCTGGTTTCCTAGAGTCTCCTTGAGGAGTGGACGGACAGGTATTGGTTCTTGACAGATCTGAAAGTGGAATGATCCTACGTGAATCAAAAAGCAAATGGAGTGCGGTGCACTTCTTCTTTCATATATTAAATCATATTTGGTGCATGATTGCTGCAAATTGGTAGAAAATGCTGAAAGAGCGGGCTTTAAATCGTCAAAAGTACTAACGTGTGGTTGGGGGTGGAACAAGACGCACAATATTATGTACCCGGTGAAAGTGTGCTTTTGAGCTTTGACTAGAGTTCCTTTGCTACAGGTTCGGGAGAAGATCATCCAAGGAGTTGAAAACTATGGGTTCTACAGTCAAGGATGGATCGAGTCCCCCCTAAAAGGTGCCGAGGGCAACACTGAGTTTCTGGTTTGCTTCACCCGTCGCAAATCAACAGTTCACCCACCACAAACAGATTAAACTGTAAATTCCCAAATGAAATGAACGTTGTTATTCTACCATTTCATAGCATCAGCAGAAGCTTTTGCAAGCTCTTATAGAGAAGAAGTCTGTCTGGCTGTCTCTTTTTTTTTTCCTTTTATTTATTTTTGCAGACAGTATATGAGAAAAAGGGTGAAATATAGGAAGTGGACATTATTAATCTTTGATACTGTCAACTGGGAATCTTCAATCTTGTTCAAGGAATGGAGGAGTAGTTGCACATTTCAAAAGGGATTCTGAGACCAACCACCTGCCCAACAACTGAAAGCCATGAAATCAGGTACTTTTCAAATGAGATTTCACCTTTGGCCCATGAAGGATCCGTAATAACCAGTAGCTTCATCCATTCACCGGTCCCACAAGGATGCAGTGTGTACCATGGCCTGTTCAAGTAGGGGTGTTCCTGGAAGCAGCAATTCATAATTCTTCAATTAAACGACAGGAGGAGAATTCAATATGTGAAAACCTATCAAACTACTAGACAAATAATAATAATAATAATAAAAGAAAATCAAAATATCTATTATAATCTCTATTTTTTTTTTTTTTTTTTTGTCTATACTGTTACTAAAAGTTGAGGGTTAAATTTGTACGTAAAGGCATGTCAAACTTCTCAACTCTAAAAATACATTTCACGTTAACAACTAAAATCCTTTTTCTTTTAACTAAAAGGCCACCTTTTTAACTTGCTTATGATAATAACTCAATTATAATATTTGGAAAGAAAAAATTTATCTCGTGCAGTGGTACATGCAAGTTCCACCTAAAGTAATAAAAAAAACCAAGGATATATACGTATGATTAGATTCAGAGTTTCGATGATGGGTAATAAAACAATGTGTAGGCTGTGAACACGCATATACAAGGATACAAAACAAACTTAACAAAATATTCTATTGGGGGTAAAAAAAAATTCAAGACTATGACTACCAATAGTAAAAGGCTTAATGAGATAGAAGGTCCAAATTCTTCATCACCATGTCACCAAAATCTCTAGGATGAGTTTGATTGAAATTATTTTTCATGAAAAATATCACATCAATGAAAAATTTTCTATACTTGCATGTTTGATTATTTAACATTTTTCATGAAAATTTTTCATGCTATAACTCATTAAAGCATGTTTTGACTCATTTTTTATAGAAAATTGCAATTAAGAGAGATGTGAGAATTGTTTTCCATGAAATTGGAAAATATTTTCCTTTTCTATCTTTTTCCAATCATTGATAATATTTAGTTGAAAAGGAAAACATTTTCATGAAAAAGAGGGCAAATAATGCTTTAATGGTTATACTATAGAATTCAATTTTATGAAAAATGTAGTATGTCAAACAATAAAGATGGAACGCAATTCCTTAGATGGGACATTTTTCATAAAATTTTCACGCTATCAAACACACCATTTGCTAATAATTGCTAAATGATTGCTAAATGAGAATTCATGTGCTAAGCAAGCGAGAGCCATTTCCTGCCGAAACAGCTCACAATTCAATATAAAATGCTGAAGCTCATCCAAATACTTAATTATGCACATCATCAGGCCATGCCATAAAACTTTTAACAGTTGTTCTGATTCAAGGGAGTGAAGTGAATGTTAGTATTGGTGATGGAGGGGAGTAAAACAACGTTAAGGCAAAGGAGAAATTCCTTCCTCTTAATTGGTTAGGAAAAAGTTGTGAAGTGAATAGGTAAGTTTAAGAAAAACTTAATACTTCTCTTCTAAAATGCAAGGGATATACTCCATATTTAAGAATACTAAATGACTAACACCTGACTTGCTCTAGTCCATTTAATGGAAATGGAGGTAAAGGAAAATGCTAAAATACTTGTACCTTTCCCACTTCCTAATCTCCATTAGATCCTAGATTGGGCGGAATAGCATGAAAGTGGAACGTATTTGCAACTCTACCATGTCCTAGTCCCTCTGTTAAATCCTATATTGGGTGGAATAGCAAGAAATGAAACATGGGCAGGAAGACCTTAAACAACTTTCCTTACAATGCAGTTTGCTAGTTCATTGGACTAAGCAGGCTCATCCTGGTCTTGAGTCTACCCAAATAAATATTTTCGGCTCCAAACTGCAGTTAGTAGCATCCTATGCTCTCAGGCAGGTTAAAATAGGATGATATATGCCATGTTAGGATAAAGAAGGATAGCCATGACTTGTAATCATATTATCCTAATCACATTTGTCTTAATTTCACACCACCTTTGTTTTTATTTCTAATTTATTAGAAGGTGGGGTGCCGGTTTGGGGGTTTTGTTTTACAAAACTTTTGAGCAACTGATGATGCAGAGATGAGTACTGGTCTGGTAGCTTGTACTTGCTCTGTTTTGTTTGTATATTATTTTCTTCTTCAATTGAATTCTTCAATGTTAATGTAGGAGTTAAAAAGGCATGGCTATTGCAAAAACTGCTCAAAAGGTTCAGTCCAGCCCACAATTGCAAGCAAAGGAAATAGGGACGACAACCTCGAGTCCCATAAGGACAGGGCAGTAGAAAAGTAAATCCACTCAATCCTTGAGCATTCGGCACAAACAACTGCAAAGGATAAGGAGATGTGAAGCATAAGCAGTCGATGATCTGCAAGAAGCAGGGTTCCATCTGTAAATGATTCGGGAGTGGCCACAACAAGTAGTCAAAAACAAAGTGAAGAAAGCAAGAACAAAATAACAAGACCTTCGAGTAGTCAACCTCAAGAGAGGTCTAGAGAGATTATAGTAGGGAGAACGCCCGTTAAATAAGGAGACATTTGCAGTTTGTTGTATCAATAATTGTGTGCCATTGCAACCCAAAACTAAAACACCTTTCCTCTTACTTAAGAATCAAACCATCTTTAAATATGTGAGAAAAAGAAAAATGAAAGATATACCTCCTGAGTTATGAATGTCCATTTAGATTCCATAAGCACCTTTGCAGAGTTGATCAATAGGTCCTTTTCAATGTCACCCAGTGCCAAAGGCTGCCCATCTACTTGAACAACACCACAAAATAACATAAAAAAAAACTTGTATAAAAATATAAAATTCTTCTTGTATGCTTGAAAAACCAACTCTGGAAACAAATTTGGTCCACATATACACTAAGACTAGAAGATCACTGCTAAAAAGTCAAGAAAGAAAACAAGTAATAACCACAGTCTGAATAATAGTCAAAAATTATACCAGAAGTTCCCATCAAGTACAAACACAGTGCCAAGAGTATTTCAGTTTAACTCATATCATCAAAAGTATTTCGGATTAAAAATTATCTACAATTGAACACTTAAGACTTGCAAGAGAATGTATGTACCATACATCTTGAAGGGAAAAATCATAATATAATATTGGTGTTTTCAAAACAGAGGGCGGCCTAATATTCTGCAAATGAGGTGAGTATACAGGATGAACATACCACTGCAGTATCCACGGAAATAAAGCACTGGAACCCTATATGACGAGCTGTATACCATGTGGAAATCATAATGATGAACTTCATGTCCATAGCTTCCAACCTTGCCAATGTAGTATTAAATGGTTATTTGATTGAGGGAGGAGGCGGTTTGTCGAAAGTCATCACCACGTTCAATTATGAAGAATATAGGAAAGCATACAACAACCATTTACTTAAACAACTTTCAGTGGTATCATCCTTACCTGTTCTCAGTCAAGGAGGTACGAGAAGTAACTGTTTACTATACATTTTACCAGTACAATAATTCATATCAAGTTCTCTGGTTGTGTTCATTGAGGCTTTAGTAAGACAATCCAATGTAAATAAAACGTAAGCAGAAATAGGCACACCAAAATTGCATCATCCACGGTATCATCCTGACCAGAGTAACTAGGCTCTTCTTCTTCTGTGTGACATCCTTCATCGTGATTGTCCTGTTGTAAACAGTGACATACTTTAGGCAAAGATCAAATCAGTCATTACAGAATGAATGCACTATGAAGGCCAGACCTCAGTATGCCCGTTCAGAATCACGTCCTCTAGAGATAAATATCCTTCTGCCTGATACACGGAGAGTTGGGTGAAAATTAGGGTTTGGTTTCAAAAAAAATTCAGCTAACGAAGCTAAATCATCTCGGGAGAACTGAATTGATACTTGAAACTATCTTCAGAACCACCCCCCATTAAGAAAATTAGAAATCAAAATATCGACTTTTCATTGTTTTTTATTCACAAAATAACAAGAACTAACTTCATTGGCGGCTATCCAAGGGAGATTTGAAGAAGAAATCCATAACCAGTGAGGGAGAGCAGCGGAGTTAAACCTCTTCCATCTCTCGGCGAAAGCGATCGCAGAAAGACGAAACTCACACGAAGAAAGGGTTCCATCCCAAGTCGAGACATCCAACTTTGCCCCAGTTGAGACCATCACAGAGCCGAACAAAACCAAACCAACAACGAATGTCGTTTTCTAGGTTTTCAAGCAATCTCTCGCCCAAATTGTCTCGTCTCAGGACACCATCGGCCCGCCGGCCAATCCAAGAGCGCCGCTCGATTTTCCCTTCAACGTTCAGATTTTCGGAAGAAAAGGCCAAAGAAAAATTAAAAAAATAAAAACAAACAAATGTAAATTATTAAATTTGCCTTTAAATTATGTTACCAATATAATTATATATAATAATTCTTTCCGTGTATAAAATTAGAATTCCAAAACCTATTTTGGTTTATAAATTTTTTAACATTTTTATATTTATTGTTACAAAAATATAACAATAAATTTATAATTATGAAAAAATATTCATTTTCAATATCTAATCTCTTATAAACATATAAAATAAGATTATTGTCAAATAAGTGAAATGTCTCATGTGTGGATTTTCTAGAATTTAAGTCAATCTAAATCGAAAAATAAAAAAATATCTAAATAATTTATATAAGAGTTATTGCGTATTTTAATTAGAGATATGACTTCTTATTTATAAAGATTAAAATTAATAGATAAAAAATTATTTACATATTTTAAAATTATTTATTTTTAATCTCTAAATAAAGATTTAAAAAAAAGTAAGTTAACACATTCTTGACTAATCACAATTTAGAAGATTTCTTGGAGACTATATATTTGGGATCTAAAGTCTTTCAAAGACTATTTTGTTAAGAAATTTTTTAAGATTTTACTATTTAAATTTCTTTTATTTGAGGTTGTCTAACTTTATTGGGTACAATAATAATAAAATTAAAAGAAAATCCTTTTAATGATATGATAATAATATATTGAATGAATTTTATCATGGCTAGGTGATAGAGTGTAACCCTCTAAACAATATTTTTTTTGCAAAGTAAGATTATTATTTTTTTACAATTTTCTTACTTTCATTTGTTAATTTTGATTATTCACTTTACATGTGTGTTTATTAATATTTTTTTAATATAAAATGCACTTATATAATTTACCTTTATATATAGTGGGCCAAGTGTGAGAGTAGAAAACAAAAGGAGTGGAAGCGAAGAAGTGAATTAATAGGTCGTATATTTAATTTGTTGTCTTACGTAGTGAGATAAAATTTTTATTTATAATTTATTTTTTTTTTGTTAAAATTGAGAATATGAGTTATAATTTATCTTTTATATTAAAATTAAGAATATGAGTGACGTGATGGTGACGGTGGTCAACTGTGGGGACGTTGATGATGATGTTCATCTTCACAAATTAAAAAGCACAAATTCTCCTATGATTACTCATATCTTTTAAATAACTAAAATATCTGAATATTTTGTGGGGAGTGGAGTTGGAGTTCGTAAATCATAATTATAAATATAAAAAATTATAGTTTAATTATAAAAAATAAGTATGATAAAATATCATTTTTGGTTTTGGTTTTTGATATCGCTTTCCAAGTAACAGCGGGTCAAGCACCCAGTCGTCGCTGAGCTTCGTGGAAAAAGATGGCGTTCCTTCTTTGACCCGCCCCATCACTCCCTCTGTCTTCTTCTTCTTCTTCAATAACGCTACTTCTTAGCAACCCATTCGATTCTCGATCAATTGAAGCCTAGCGATCCCAATTTTACTACTGGCTTAAACGAAGTAAATTTCTCCTTCTCTGTCTTTTCTTTTTCTTGTTGGCCTGTGCTGGATTTCATTTTCTTCTTCTTTTTTTTTTTTTTGGGTGGGGGGGGGGAGGGGGTGTGGTTGTGTGTGTATTTTCCGCACGACTTTGAATGTTTCAAACAAAAGCCTTCTTTCTCTTGGCGTATTCGGTGGCTTTCGAGGTATGATGATCAAGTTCTTGATTTTCCTGCTGCAAATCCCCCCCCCCCCCCCCCCCCCCTGGTGTTCTGCTTTTGATTCTACAACTCTTTTTTTGGGTGGGGCTTTAGATTTTTATCATTTAGGGCTTGTGATACTAGAGTTGGGGGCTTTACTAATTTCCAGTGTTTTCATCACCCAAGGTTCTCTGACTTCACGCTATTGGCTATGCGACTGAGTTAATTTTATAATTATAAATTATTGTTCTTGTGCTTGTCTCCATGCTCTGATTGATGTTCATCATATTGGGCTTCCTGAAATTTTCACTTTAAAGTGCTAAATTGAATACACTTTTTTGACTAAGTTCTTTGCTAGTTTAACTGGGCTGTGTAATTGAATATTCTTGAATTTTGATTTTGTCACATGTGTCTGTGTAAGTCTTTATAACACCTCATGAGTTAATTACCTGCAATCTTTGCTGTAGTCCTTTTGATCCTTCATGCAATCTCAGCTCTGAAAAGTGAATTCTATGAATTCCCTGTATCGTTGTGGTTGTCCATGTTATGTTTGAAAATTTGCAGATTAATTAATTGGGTTTCTTTGGTGGGATTTTTAACTGCTGTTTTAAGTTCTGCTCGTTTTGAATTTATTCAGGGACTGTCGTACTAGTACTCTGAATGCCAAGAATTCTGTGGTACTAACTAAAGCTTTAGTATGTGCCGACCAACAAGCTTCATGGATTTGTGTTGACAGAGTCCATGTGAGTGCACAGGTTTTCTTTATAAACATGGCCGTCAATGGCAGAGTTCTTGCTGCTCTTATTGGTGCTTTTGTCTCGGTTTTGTTGAGTAGCAGCTTGAGCTACAGTCTTGAGAGTGATGTGAAGTGCTTGAAAGCTCTACACGAATCTGTACAAGACCCATCTCATGCCTTAAGTACATGGAATTTCGCAAATAAAACTGAAGGCTTCATCTGTAGATTTGCCGGGATTGATTGTTGGCATCCAGATGAGAACAAGGTCTTAAACATTCGGCTTTCGGACATGGGACTCAAGGGTGAGTTTCCAAGCGGTATTAATCAATGCGCAGCATTGACAGGCCTAGATCTTTCCAGAAACAATTTTAATGGTACTATTCCAGCTGACATCGGAAATATACTCAAATTTGTAACAAAGCTTGATCTCTCCTTCAACAATTTTCAAGGAGAAATTCCAAAGGGCTTGTCAAACTGTTCTTATCTGAATTCCCTTATACTTGATAACAACCAGCTGACCGGTCAGATTCCTGCAGAGCTTGCCTTGCTTGGTCGACTCACTGGTTTTAGTGTAGCAAACAATCGTTTGACAGGGCAAATTCCAAGCTTAACAAATAACTTCTCAGCAGACAACTATGCAAACAATCCAGGTCTCTGTGGCTGGCCTTTACCCACATGCCAGGTTCCTTCAAAGAAAAATCATCCTGGAGTCATTGTTGGATCGGCTGTTGGTGGGTTGGCTTTTGCAGCATTTGGTGTGGGTATTGCCATGTTCTTCCATTTCCGCAGGGCGTCAAGAAAGAGGAAAGAAGGAGACCCTGAAGGAAATAAATGGGCAAAGAGTATAAAGGGGGCCAAAGGCATTAAGGCAAGCTGATTTGATCTATTGCTCTCTCTCTCTCTCTCTCCAGTGAATATTCTAGATTTTGGTCTCGGCAGTTTGAGCAATTTAGTTTGCTTATCTTCTGTTTATTATTTTCATATTTGCTTTTAGTTAAAAATTTAGCCACATTGTTTTGAGAAAATTATTTCAATTTTGTTTCCAGCTTTCCACATTTGAGAAGTCGGTTTCGAAAATGAGATTAAGTGATCTTATGAAGGCTACGAACAACTTCAGCAAAGACTACATCATTGGGTCTGGAAGAACCGGAACAATGTACAAGGCTGCACTTGAAGATGGTACTGAACTTCTGGTGAAAAGGTTGCAGGATACTCAACACTCAGAGAAAGAATTTGTGGCTGAAATGGCTACTCTTGGGAATGTGAAGCATCGTAACCTGGTTCCCCTTTTAGGTTTCTGCATAGCTAAGAAGGAGAGACTTTTGGTTTATAAGCTCATGCCAAATGGCACCCTCCATGATCAACTCCATTCTGAGAATGAAGGTGGCAAGATTTTGGACTGGCCTTTGAGGCTCAAAATTGGGATAGGGGCGGCCAAAGGGTTTGCCTGGCTCCATCATAATTGCAATCCCCGTATAATCCATAGGAACATAAGTTCGAAATGCATCTTGCTGGACGCTGATTTTGAGCCCAAGATATCCGATTTTGGACTTGCTAGGCTCATGAACCCACTCGACACGCATTTGAGTACTTTTGTGAATGGCGAGTTTGGTGATTTGGGTTATGTGGCTCCTGAATACTCACGCACTCTTGTGGCTACTCCTAAAGGGGATGTTTATAGTTTTGGAGTCGTGCTTCTTGAACTGGTGACTGGTGAGAGGCCTACCTGGGTGGCCAATGCCCCAGAGACCTTCAAGGGAAACTTAGTGGAATGGATTACACACCTTTCTTCCAGCTCTAAGCTCCAAGAAGCCATTGACAAGCCTTTAATTGGAAAGGGTTATGACGGCGAGCTTTTCCAGTTTCTCAAGGTTGCCTCCAACTGTGTTCTTCCCGCTCCCAAGGAGAGGCCTACCATGTTCGAGGTTTACCAGCTTCTGAGAGCTATTGGGGAGCGATACGATTTCACGGCGGATGATGAGGTTTTGATGCCCTCGGATACTGGTGATGCTGATTATATAGAAGAGCTTATTGTTGCTTCTGAAATGAGGGAGAATCATTAAGATTAAGATGGTGATGTTGTGGGTAAGTGAGATCTTATGACATATTTTGATCATGTATGTTAAGTACCCGTTATTATTGTTGTTGTTGGTGGTGGTGGTGTTAAAATAAATCTCTAGATCTTAATTATATAGCTTGTGTTTTCCTCTAAATCTTTCTTCTAGTGTTCCAACTGTTGTTGCAGAGGTAAGTGCTATGGTATCACCACTTAATGATCTCAGATGATTTGGTCCTTATAACTTTCTGAGGGAGGGAGGGAGGGAGGAGGGAGGAGGGAGGCATTTAATAGAGCTTATAGCTTCTGGTTTCACTTTCCTTCTTTTTCGGGTGTCTAGTTTCTGTGTTCATTTCATTCGGAAATTTGAAAATTTAACATGGTTTTTGACAACTTTGATTGTATTATTTTCTCTCTCTCTCTCTAGCCCTTCTCCTCCCCGGGTTATAAAATTAACTTTTTATAGTGAGTCACACTAGCCTCTTCCTCCAACTTGTGAAAGGTGTTGCAGAGATAGATGAAATTAGAATTTTAATTTTGATTTATATAAAAAATGAAAATTTTATATAATATAATTAATGGGGTGAAAATGAAATGAGCAAAATAAGATACCGCTAATATAATTTGGAAAAGATAATATATACGAAGCTCACCATTGATGTTAAGAGTGGAGTCTTGGGTATATTCTCTTATCTAATCATGAGCAAAGAATTGAAATATGTTCTGGTGGCCATCTGAGTGCAATTTATTTGTTTCCCGAGGTTGTCTCAGTGATCAATATAAAGTGGTGAATGAACTAGATTTTAATGTTTGAATTTCCTAATTATGTAATTATTATAGATAAGATTCAAATTTACTTTTCTTGTCAAAATTTATA
Source organism: Diospyros lotus (assembly GCF_014633365.1). Taxonomy (NCBI): domain Eukaryota; kingdom Viridiplantae; phylum Streptophyta; class Magnoliopsida; order Ericales; family Ebenaceae; genus Diospyros; species Diospyros lotus. Next base: position 32,224,633 of record NC_068340.1, on the reverse strand, counting down.
GGATCGAACGACGAGACCTTGTGAGTGAGGGCATCCCAAGAAATGAAATATGTATCACAATAATCAAACAAGACCCATGTGATATGATGCACTTTGTCTACAATTGAATTAGGTTAGGCTAAAATCACATTGATGGTATGTGTATGCTTATGCACTTGTCTCAATTAAGCACATGACTTATTATACTTTTCAAATTTTAAAATTCTTGTGTAGTTTGGATAAAATTTTATATTAATATAATATATATATTGATGTGATGAAATTTAATCATCTCGATAAATTATATATAATTATTAAAAAATATATTAATATAATATATATGTTAAATATAAAAATAATTGTTAAATATATATATACATATATATATATATATACACACACAATGATAAGGATGGGGACGCCGATGATGGAGGTGGCGATGGGGATGGGATGGGGCTGGAGGCGATAGCTGGCGATCGTCATGGAGGAGATGGAGGCGTCGACGACAATAGAGAATTTGAGAATGGGTTTGGAGAAAGAGAAGATAGAATGATGAAAAACCTATTTCATCTCTCACCTTCTTCACTCAACCATGCATGATTTTACCCGTGATTTTGACTAGACAATTAGATGCATGATGTCGACGTTCAATTTTAGCCGATCATGATTCGTTAGGGCCACAGTGAATGAGTAAGTCCAAGATATAAAGAGGAAGAACAAAATAGAAAGAACACAAAAAATTTTCACGTGATTCGGCTAGAACGATGCCTACTCCATGACCGTACCCTAACTATTCTTTCAGAGTGAATCTTATTATTCTTCTTGTCATTCCCCTTGATGATATTTCTGATCCCTATTTATAATGAGGGGCGTTTACAATTTACATAAAATATAAAAATAAAAGGTGATATAATGGGGGACAAACACTCCTTATCTTCTGCATAAAATCGAGAGTGGGATCCTCATTACAATGAGTATGATTTGCTTCAGATAAAGTGAGTGGGTCATTGTCTCTGACTGTTCGGCAGCTTTGTTGTTTATGCGAGTTGAAGGATTTAGGCCAGCGAGCTGAATGGTTGGGGCAGCGAACTAGGAGCTTTATCGAAAGCTTGTTGAATAGATCGTTGGGAGCTTGCTAAAAGCCTTGCCTGGGGCGTATTAAGAGATCGCTTAGTTCCACGATATGAGCTCAAATTTCAGCGGTGTATGAGCATTCTTTGAGGAGATCGCTTGAACCTTCTGGATTTCAAGCGATTGGACCGGCCCACTGGATTGAGTCTAGCCTATAAGAAGTGGTGAGAGAAATACATATAACACAAGCCCCTCAGCTCGCAGTGCGATCTTCGGACTAGGAGTTGACGCGTGCCATCTATTCCAGCTATTAATCCATCTTTCAAACTTTTGCCCAATCGCTTCAAATCACGTCGTTTCATGCAGCACGTTTTGTCTGTGGCACGTTTAATGCGCACGTCTCCCCATTACTACACATGATTATGCCCGTGGGACCCATAAACTATCGTGCGACCGATGGATGCAGAGCATACCATAAGCCGTTTCGATCGGACGACTGAGTTCATTCGAGTTAGGTGTATAAATAGTAGAGGGTATTATCTTTTTCCCTCTTTCGCATCACTTTAAATCTTCCTTGCTTTTGTCTTTTTGCTTTCGAGACTCCTATTACTACCAGGCTCTCCCATTCGCGATTGCTTAGGCTTCGACCTTCTGGTGTAGATGCACCGGGTTCATCCCACATCGATCCCCCAAAGAGCGACTGAGGGGCTCATAAGTGCGATGGGGCTCTTGTCCTTTGAAGGGCGAGAGCTTAAAGAGCTGATCCATGGTTGCGGGCCCATGATGATGACACAATGTGTAATACCCCAAGAGCCCAGATGATGGTAGTATACATCGAGGATAAGTAAGAAATGAAACAATACTAACTGGATACATTTCGGGCTGAATGTAGGCAAAGAATTCTCGGATTAAAGTATGCTTGAGTTGGGGAAGCTCAAGGATGAGTGACCCCCTTGGGAAGTTCGCGTAGGCTCATCAAGGTAAGTTGTCCCGATCCTTCCTATCGCTCGATGCAGGGTGTTATAAAAATGTGTGTCAACATATGATGAATCTAAAATTAAAACTTGAGGGATGTAATATATCTATTTTACAACTTGAGGCATAATATATAAGTTCTCCATCAAATTAAAGAGCATAAATGATTAAACGAGACAAGTACATGAGCATGGATGTATTTTTAGCCAATTGGGTTACCTTATTTATAGGCAAGGTAACAATTATAAGTGGATTAAATTTTTTTGTACTCATTTCTCTATCATATCATATTTGAATTTGTATTTTATATGCATCGAGAAAGTGTGACATAAATTGCAAGTATGGGCTGACCATCAACCATATGGTTGTCTAAATAAAAAGACATAAGGTATAAATATATCCTCTAATTATTTCTTTATAACTATTTGCCCCCCAATTTGAAAGTAAATTTATCATACCTCTTAATTTTCAATTTTGCTACAATCACACGTATCATCTCTCAAATGAGTGCACGTGAGATACACGTGCACTGTTAGTGGATCGTAGGCGAGGGAGGCGATAAGTTGATTTCCATGAATCGATGGGTCAATCAACCAATGGGTGGGTCGATTGGTTGAGGTAAGAGAAGCAATGGGTCGATTGGCAACCCACCCATGAGGTGAGAAAGGTAATGGGTTGGTCGATCAAGGTAAGAGAGACAATGGGTTAATCAACAACCCATCTATTGCCACTTTCGCCTTGGTCAATCAACCCACCAATTGACCAACCAACCCATCACCTCTTTCGTCGACGACCTTTGTTGCCTCTCATCTCTCTGGGCAGTAGCTTTTGTTTTCTCTCTCCTCCTTTATTGGCGATCCATTGACAGTGCGAGTGTATGTCATGTGTACTTATTTAAAAAATAAAATATATGATTGTAAAAAAATTAAAAGTTAAAAAACATAATAGGTCCTTTGGAATGCCAAATGGCTACGAAAGAAGAGTATGTTAAATAAAAATTATAGGAAAATTCTATTTGTAGCCCGTGAAATTGCTCTTTACAATCCATACCATGCAAAATTCCCCATTAATTTTAAAATTCTCAATTTAACCCCACAACCCACTATCTCCTCCAACCATCATCGATCGCCACCTCACATCTCTCTTTCTCTCCTGCACCATATACACACATACACATACGTATATATATATATACACATGGGCGACAACCATGGCTGCCAACCCACAGCCATTAGCCCCCCACATACACTCTCTCTCTGTACAATGGTCACGAGTCGTAGTAGAGAGAAGAGAGAGAGAGTGGGTTGATTGCCATGGCCGACCCACACACACATAAATATATATATATATACATACAGTATGGCCGCGACCATGGTAGCTGCTACCATGAAACCCAGCCCAGCGTGCGCGCGCGCACACACACACATATATATACACACACACATACACTCACACACGAAAGCATGATCGTAACTATGGAACCTAGCCATGGCAAAGAGGTTTTAGAAACCTCCGTACCTCGCGGTGCGGGGGTTGTTGCCCCGACCGCTCCCCACCTCGGCGACGATGACGATCATGCGTGTGTGTATATATATATGTGTGTGTGTGGGTCAGCCATGGTTGACCCGTTTTCTTTTTTTCTCTTTTTTTCTATCTTTGTGACGATTGCCAAGTGGGTTGGCTTCTATGGCCATAGTCATGGAATCGTGTGTATATATATATATATATATATGTGTGTGTGGCGGTCATGGCAATTGATCTATTTTTTCTCTTCTTTTTTTTTTTGCCATGGCTACGGGGTTAAAATAAAAATTTTTAAATTAGTGAAATATTTTAATTAGTGTGGGCGGCTGCTCATGGAATTTCCCAAAATTATAATTGTCGACGTTTGATTTCGGCCGACCGTGATTCGTTTTGGGCCGCGGTGAGTCAATCCAAAAAAATACCGAGAAGGAAGGAAGAAAACCCCCCCTCCCCCAAAGTTCCAAGCGTGTACACCAGAATCTTTTACGTGGTTCGGCCAGAACGATGCCTAGTCCACGGCCGCCCTCTGATTATTCTCCCAGAGTGGCGGTATCTGATTATTCTTTTTTCTGTCCCTCCTCTTTGCCCCTCATGTGTCGACGTTTGATTTCGGCCGACCGTGATTTGTTTTGGGCCGCGGTGAGTCAATCCAAAAAAATACCGAGAAGGAAGGAAGAAAACCCCCCCTCCCCCCAAAGTTCCAAGCGTGTACACCAGAATCTTTTACGTGGTTCGGCCAGAACGATGCCTAGTCCACGGCCGCCCTCTGATTATTCTCCCAGAGTGGCGGTATCTGATTATTCTTTTTTCTGTCCCTCCTCTTTGCCCCTCATGGCCCCCTTTATTTCCATTTTTCTTGAGGGACTTTTACAATCTAGATAATATATAAAAATACAGTGTTTGTATAATGGGGGACAAATAGTTCTTACCGCCTTCGCAAGACCGGGAATGGGATCCTCATTACGAGGGGCATGGGCTGTTACAGATAAAGTGATCGGACCCTACCTCTGACTTCTCAGCAGCTTTGCCGCTCATGCGAGCTGGAGATTTTAGGCGAGCGACCTGGATGGCCCAGCGATCTGGAGGATATTTCCGGAGCTCGTTAGTCGATTGCTCCGAGCTCGTTGGGGGATTACCGGGAGCTCGCCATACGCTCGCTTTACGAGTTCCGGGTCTTTGATGGAGGCTGGACCTTCCTTGACGAGGTCGTCCGGGCCTTCTTGGCCTTGGGTGATTGGGCCGGTCTATCGGACCGAGTCTGGCCCATGCGGGGTGATGCGGGAAATACATATAACATAAGCCCCCCAGTTCGCGGTACGATCTTCGTGCTGGGAACTGACGCGTGCCAGCTGTTCTTCCATCCCTCCAACTTCTGTCCAATCACCTTAAGTCTCGTCGTTCCACGCAGCACGCTTTGTCGGCAGCGCATTTAATGCGCGCCCCCTCCCCATTTCTGCGCATGATTAAACTCGTGGGACCCACAAGCTGTTGTGCGGCCGCCGGATGCCGAGCATGTGATAAGTCGTCATTCGATCCGACGGTTGGGATGGATCAGGCCGTCAGTATGAATAGTGGGGAGTGTCCACCCGCTTCTTCTTTCACGCTATTTTGAAACTCCCTCAAACTTTTGCCTCCCTGCTTTCTTGTTTTTTCTCTCTCGAGGCCTCCGTTATCGCCGTGCTTTCAGACGTCTGCCGTTCTCGTCCGGCGCTTGGTACGAGTCCCCATTCAGTCGTCAAGCGCAGCTTTTAGGTAAGTTTGTCGTGACTTTTCTTCTTCTTCTAGTGAGGCCGTCCACCGTTGGTTAGCCGTCGGTGGTTTCTCTGGCTTCGTCGATCGATGTCGTTCTCATTTTTGGAGAAACGGCACGATTCGGTTTGTCGTTTGCTGGGCCTTTGGGTCCAATGACCTTAGGATTAGCTTTTCATGGAACACCGGGCTTGCGGCTGCAGCCCCTCCGCCCTAGGCGGTACCCCTTTTTGCGAAGCGCTCGGCCTGGAAGACCTAGGGGACGTTTTAGGGTTTTTCTTCTAGTTTCTTGAGGTCTGGTTCGCGAATTGCGACCTGACTGTTCTCTCTTTTCCTTTGTAGATGTCCGACCAACACCGTGGAAATTCAGGTCAAAAGCGCTGCAATTATATCGTAGGAGAAAACGACACTTCGAGCTCCGAAGATTGTCTCATTATGGAGGGCCAAAATCTTGGGGGTGCGAGCTCGGGGTGCAGGGAGGTCGCCGTCCCGACCTCTCGGGAAACCGAGCTGAAGGTTCAAGATCAGATCGCTGCTGATCTTGCGGTCTTCAAGAGATTCTCGTCCAAGGCCAAGCTTCACGAGGTGATGACTTGTGCTCAGGAGTTTCGTCTCCCCAGGACCTGCCGAGTATACATCCCTGCATCGAGCTCCCATGCAGCTTACCCGCCAGCCAATTTCGTAGCTATTAGCCCCCAACACCTCGAGTCTGGCTTTAGGTTCCCAATAGCCCCGTACCTTATCGCCCTCTTGAACGACGTCAAGCTCGCCCCCTTCCAACTAACACCGAATTCGTATGCCCAACTTACTTCTTTGGCCGTTTTATTCCTTATAAACAAACTTCCTCTCCCTTCCCCAAAACTGATAAGATTTTTATTTTCTTTCAAAAATGCCAAGGACGGGCTGTATTACCTGGCGGCCCGTCCTTCTCCGTACAAGGCCGCCCTTCCTCAGGGTAAAGCAAAGGGGAAGTCCAACGTGGGCGATTATAAGTCCAGTTGGTTCTTCGTGTCTTGCCCTTCCCTTTCTCTACTTAGGAATTGTAGCTTCGCACTGACCCCTGGTAAGAGAAGATGAGCTCTCACGAATCTTTCCTTTGTTCCGAGAGTGCTTGTTTTAACTTGCTCATGTTTTGATGCAGATTTTGGGGGGAAGAAACCGATTTTATCGGCCGAGGAGACTGATATCCTTGGCAAACTTGTGGCTGCGGAGTCGAGCTCGGAGATTCTTGAGCTTTCGGACGAGCTACTTCGCGAATACGAGCTCGCCCCTCCTCTTGGCACCGAGACTGTCGAGGGAGATCATTTCAGGGACTTGGGTGCGGAGGTTCTCTCTTCCGGCTTACAGCTCGCTGAGACGAACAGTTCAAGAGGGGAAGCCGACCAAGACGATAATATGGTTGATCTCGAGCTCCTCCAACCGAAGCGTCATAGGGCGAGGTCGAGCACTACGTCTTCCATAACCCCGAGCTATAGCTCGCGGGATGGCAGGTCGGAGCAGCCGCAGCCGCAGTCACGCCCCCAGCAGCAGCAAACCCAGCAGTCGCGGGGGGGGCAGCAGGAGCAGCGGCAAAGAACACTGCCCCGTCAGCCCCAACAATCAAAGCAAGCTCATCTGCAGTTGGGGCATCGGCCACCTGCCTCCCGAGACCATGGTTCGAGTGGAGCCCGTGGGAAGGAGGTTGCGGTGGAGGTTCGAGACGCTCCTGCTGCCAGCTCGAAACGGAGATCGGACCAGCTGCAACAGGGGGAGGATATCAGGGCCAAACGGGTCAGGGTCCGTGAGAAGGAGCTGGCCGTGGAGGCCCTGCCAGGAGGGGTCTTTGTTGGTCCCCTCCTGGATTCCGTGCCCGATTTCCTGGGTCCGAACTCCAAGCCCCTTGACGACCCGAAGTTAAAGGGAATCCCCCTTTGTGATTTTGTCGCCCGTCACAGCCTGGTGGTAAGTAGGAATTCTTCGTACCTTGGTTTCTTAACCTACCCCTTTGGTTTTTTTAATGAGCTAACATTTCTTCTTTTGCAGACTTCTCTTGCTGCCGTGAAGCTCCGAGCTCAGTACAAAGATTTTGAGGAGCAGCTTCAGTCGGTGAGCATGTCCCGTCAGGCCGAAATCGCGAAGCTTGAGGACGAGAAGAACGCCCAAAAGGCCGAAATAACGAAGCTCTCGGACGAGAAGAAAGATCTCCAGGTCGAGCTTCTTGCCACTCAAAAGGAGGTGGAGGGTTGCTTGACGCGTCTGAGGATGGAGATCCAGAAGAATAAAGATCTCGACGAGGAGCTTCGCAGATCGAAGAACATGTGGGAGCAAGCCAACTCCGGGCTCACCGGCGAGCTAAATGGAGCGAAGGCGGAGTTGCGGAGGGCTGAGGAGCGACTCAGATCAACCGAGGCCGAGCTTAGGGAGGCGAAGGAGGAGCGGACACGGGCGGATGATCGTGCCGTCCGATGCGAGGAGCTTGCCAAGAGGACCATTGACGATATAAGGGCGGAGGTCGGACAGCGGATGGACGCGGCTCGTAGGGAGACCAGATCCGACACCTGCTCGGCATTTCTGTACACCCTTTGGGTGAACCATCCTGAGATGGATTTCTCCTTTTTCGGTGCGCAGGCTGTCGAGGAGGTGGCTCGGTATGCTGCCGAGGCCGCGGAAGATGCTGATGATGTCAATACCCTTGACTCGTTTTTGGTCGCAGCGCAAGCTCCTCAGGTCGGGGCCGAGCTATCCGGGGTCGCCGCGGCTCAACCTGGTGAGATTGCCAAGGAGCCTCCTGTGGAGGTTGCCGAGGTTTTCCCAGCCGGGATTGTCGAGGTCGATCTCCAGCCGACCATACCTACTGAAGCTCGCCCTGTCGAGGTTGATTCTGCAGAACCAAACGCCCCTCTTAGCTAGGATTCCCACATGTATTTTTTTTTTTTTTTATTTTATTTTTTTTGTAATGTGACCTTCATCTCATAATAAAAAATTGGCATTTTGTGCACGTTGCCTCAGATTTCTTCGCGAATTCAAGTTATCTCTGATGACGATTCTTGAATCATGACTTGAAAGTAACTTCTTCACGGTATAACTTGAATTTTCTTCAACAAAGCCCCCGTATTTTTGAAAGGTCCACTGATAAGGAACTTTTGAGTATGTAACTTGATAATAAACTGTTCGAAAATAGGTCCAGGTAGATCCGGAGTTTTATCAGCTCGTAAACTAACGCTCTTTAACCAGCTCGTTGATGATAGTTGTAATAATCAGCGCGAACACTCATACCTAGGCAATTTCCAGGAAACCCCGTTCGGCATGTTTTGACGAAATAACGAGAGCCTTCCCGAGATATATGTAAAGTCGGACGGCCTTGTGATCTTGTCTAACATGCGGTGGCTGAGAAGCTCGTTATAGGGCGTGTGCCTGATAGGTCGCGAATGCTTTATTTTTAGCCAAGTTAAGACGGACCTCAGCTGATAGGGTCCAATACGCAAAGTTTGCTAGGGTATGAGCTTATGCCATGGCCTCGGCCGGCATGTTGAGGCTTTAAAAAGTTTTCAATAAATTGGGAGCGAACACTCAGGTAGGTCGCAGACCATGGCTTTAAGCCAAGATAGGAGGACCCCAGCTAGTGAAAGCGCAGCCTGTAGCACCAAGTTATATGTTCAGGCGGGTCATAGAGTGACCCCAGCTAACACACCATGGCTTGTTATTTCGTTTGACTTGTACGGCCGGGATATGTGTCCAGGTAGGTCGCGTTACGTCCTCAGCTAACACCCAGTGGCTTCTACAAGTTTTATTTGAACTGAGAGGGAACACCCAGGTAGGTCGCAGACCATGGCTTTAAGCCAAGATAAAAGGACCTCGGCTAGCGAACCCAAGCTCGGGGTTACTTGTGGAAGTGGTTGCTCAGTAGGTTCCGAACCATGACATAAAGTCAAGATGACTGGTTCTCAGCTCGCAAACCACGACCTGATGGAGGGACCGAGGTAAATGCTCGGCTAAGCCGTTGACCGTAGCGCCGTGGCTAGGTTATTTAGGCATCAGCTCGCAAACCATGGCTTCTCGACCCCTCGTTACGGGGGCATTCAATCGAATACCAATAAGAATAAAGTGTAATGAAAGTTCATAAATTCTGACCAGAATCATGAAAGTCATTCGTAATGAAAAAGACGGAGCATAGGCCAGAACGATTACATTTTTCTGAAGTAAGGACGAAGATGTTCTGCGTTCCAAGCTCGTGGGAGAGGGAGACCGTCCATGTTTGCCAGATGGTATGCTCCGTTATTCAAATTTTCTTTGATGATAAATGGACCTTCCCAGTTAGGCCCTAAGGTGCCATCGCTTGCCGCCCGTGCTCCTGGTAGTACTAGGCGTAGTACCGGATCTCCGACGTTGTAACGTCGGATTCGGACCTTCCTGTTATAGTATCGTGCCACTCTTTGTTGATAAATTGCGATCCTCACGCGAGCTACATCTCTTGATTCCTCGAGCAGGTCCAGATTAGCCGCCAGTAGCTCGTTATTGCGATCTGAGCTGAAGGTGGCCCTTCGGTGGCTGGCCACTTTATTCTCAGCGGGGATCATAGCCTCCGACCCATACGCCATTGAGAATGGGGTTTCTCCAGTGCTGCTTCGGGCTGTTGTTCGATAGGTCCATAGCACTGTTTGCAGTTCATCCACCCAGGCCCCCTTTCTAGCCTCAAGCTTTGTCTTCAGGGTCTGCTTGATTATTTTGTTGACTGCTTCGACCTGCCCATTGGCCTGGGGGTGATCAACGGCGGTGAAACTCTTTTGAATCCCCATTGACTCGCAGAATTGGATGAATTGCTCGCTGGTAAATTGGGTTCCGTTGTCCGTTACTATTTGCTGTGGCACTCCAAATCTGCAGATTATGTTATCCCATGTAAAAGCTTGTGTCTTCGCACTGGTGATCTGTGCGAGCTCTTTGGCCTCTGCCCATTTGGTGAAGTAGTCAACTGCCACTATGGCATGTTTGCATCCTCCGCGAGCCGTGGGCAGCGGCCCGATTAGATCCATGCCCCAAATGGCAAAGGGCCAAGGGCTGCTCATCTGCTGCAGGTAGGCCGGCGGAGCTCGCGGAACCTTGGCGAACCTTTGGCACTTCTCGCATTTCTTGACCGTCTCTATGGCATCTTGCTTCACGGTGGGCCAATAAAACCCTTGTCGGAGGGCCTTTTGTGCCAGAGAGAGTGCCCCTGCATGATTACCGCAGTGGCCTGCATGAATTTCTTCTAGCACAGACTGGCAATCGGTGCCGTCAATGCACCTCAGGAGTGGGGCTGAGAATCCCCTCTTGTACAGTCTTTCATCGTAGATGCAATATCGGGCGGCTTGAGCTCGCAGGCGACGTGCTTCCAGCTTGTCTTCCGGTAGTTTCCCGTCTTGCAGATATTCCAAGATGGGGGTCATCCATGAGTTTTGGGGCACCGTGATCAGTAGCGTTTCATCTCGTTGTTCTGTGCTCGGGGTGGCCAAAAAATCGACAGGTATGTCCCCCAAGAATTCTGCGTCCCGGGCAGTTGCTAGGCGAGCCAGAGCGTCCGCATGAGAGTTCTGGGAACGGGGGATTTGATGCATTTCATATTTTTCGAAAGTGGCTAAAAGTTCGCGTGCCTTCTGTAAGTATGCTGCCATCTTCGTGTCTCTGGCCTGGTATTCTCCCCGCACCTGGTTGACAACTAGTTGAGAGTCGCTGAAGATCTCCAAGAATTCAGCTCGTATTTCCTTTGCCAGGCGGAGTCCTGCTAGTAAGGCTTCATACTCGGATTCATTATTGGTGGCTAAAAAACCGAACCTCAGGGCGCAGAGGATTTTGTGACCTTCGGGGCTTATTAGCATAAGCCCGGCTCCCGCTCCTTGTTCGTTCGATGATCCATCGACGTATAGTTCCCAGGACGGTCCTTTCAGGTTTTCCGGCTCTTCGTCAATTGGCCCAGTAAACTCGGCAATGAAGTCTGCCAACGCTTGACCCTTTATCGCCGTCCTTGGTTTGTACTTTATGTCGAACTGAGCGAGCTCAATAGACCATTTTAGTAAACGACCTGAGGTATCCGGTTTTTGGAGGATTTGTTTCAACGGGTATTTGGTCAGGACTTCGATCTCATGAGCTTGAAAATAGGGTCGCAGCTTCCTCGACGCCACTATTAGACAGTAAGCTAATTTTTCGATTGGTGCGTACCTTGTTTCTGCATCGATTAGGCTTTTGGAGACGTAATAAATGGGGTGCTGCACCCCTTCTTCCCCCCGAACGAGGGCCGCGCTGAGAGCCTGTTGGGATACTCCTAAGTACAAGGTCAACCTCTCTCCCTCCTTAGGTTTGGCGAGCAGCGGGGCCCGTCCCATGTACTCCTTTAGTTGTTGGAATGCGAACTCGCATTCTTCTGTCCATCTGAAGTCTTTCTCCTTTTTTAGAAGCTCGAAGAAAGGGGCACACTTGTCAGTTGCCTTTGAAATGAAACGGCTCAGAGCCGCGACCTGACCATTGAGGCTTTGCACCTCCTTCTTTCTTATAGGCGACCTCATGTCGAGCAGAGCCTTAATTTTGTCTGGGTTGGCTTCAATGCCTCTGTTGTTTACCATAAACCCAAGAAATTTTCCAGAGGCTACACCGAAGGCGCACTTGAGCGGGTTGAGCTTCATCTGATATTTCCTGAGGACTCCAAACGTTTCTCTTAGATCGGAAACGTGGTCCGTCACTTGCTCGGATTTTACCAGCATGTCGTCAACGTATACTTCCATGGTTTTTCCGATCAGTGTTTCGAACATCGTATTGACCAGCCTCTGGTAGGTCGCGCCAGCATTCTTCAATCCAAAGGGCATGACCTTGTAACAATAGAGCCCCCGGTCGGTTATGAACGAGGTGTGCTCTTGGTCCGTTGGGTTCATGGGGATTTGGTTGTAGCCTGAATAGGCATCCATGAAACTGAGGAGGCGGTGACCAGCCGTTGCATCTACGAGTTGATCGATTCTGGGGAGGGGAAAGCTGTCTTTAGGACAGGCCTTGTTCAGGTCGGTGAAGTCGATGCAGGTCCTCCACTTCCCGTTTTTCTTTTTTACTAGGACCGGGTTGGCCACCCAGACCGGATAGTGGGCTTCCTTGATGAAATTATTCGCCAAGAGTTTGTCCACTTCTTCTTTAAGAGCGGTATAACGCTCCGGAGTCATTGGCCTCCTCTTCTGGCGTACTGGCCTGTAGCCTGGATCTACGTTGAGCCTGTGTGACATGACTTCTGGGGCGATTCCCACCATATCTTCGTGGTTCCATGCGAATACATCAAGGTTAGCTTTAAGGAAATCTGTAAGTTGGGATTTTACCTCGGGGGCTAGACTCTTGCCTAGCTTGAGGTGCCTTTCCTCGTCTGCCTCGCCGACTGAGATATCTTCGAGCTCTTCCATGGGACCGGTGGGCTTTTCGCAGTCGACCTCGCGTGGATCCAGGTCCTCCCATCGGCCGGTTGATCGCGGGCCGACTTTTGCGATGATATTTACTTTCTTTCCCTTTGCTCCCATTTTCAGGGCGTCCTCATAGCAACGTCTTGCGAGGTGCTGCTCGCCTCGTACACACCCTACACCGTCGGGGGTCGGGAATTTCACCGTAAGCGACCTGGTTGAGGTCACTAGATCCAGGTCGTTCATCGCCGGCCTTCCGAGTACGACGTTGTATGCTGAGGGGCAGTCAATTATGAGGAATTCTGCCAAAGTAGTGGCCTGGCGGTTCGCATCCCCGATGGTGAGGGGAAGGCTGATCCGACCGACGGGAATCACTGCGTCTCCCGTGAACCCATAGAGTGGCTCTGGGGACGAACCCAACTGTTCCGGTCCCAAACCCATCTGATCGAAGCATGCTCTGTACATTACATTTACCGAGCTGCCCGTGTCCACCATTATCCTCCGCACTTCGGAGTTGCCGACCTGGGCTCGTATAACGAGTGCGTCGTTGTGCGGCCAATGGACGTCTTTGGCGTCTTCTTCCGAGAAAAACATCTTCTCTGGGATTGGGTTACCCCTAGGCCGCTTCGCGGGAACCGGCTGTTCGCCCGATCTCGCTAGCAAGACATGGTTGGCCTCTCGTATGTATTTGTCGCGGGATTTGTGGGAGGAACCAGCGAGGTGGGGCCCGCCATGGATCGTGTAGATGGTTCGTACAGCCGGTGCTTGGTCGTCGTCGGTGGGAGGCTGCTGCTGTACCGGCGGCTGGCTTGGTTGATTAGTCGGCCGCACCACGTAATCTTTCAAGCGACCTCTTCTTACCAGGTCTTCGATGGCGTCCCTTAGGGCCCAGCATTCCGAGGTGTTGTGACCCGCCTCGTTGTGGTACGCACAAAATTTTTCTTTGTTTCGGAATTTGTTTGGGGTTCTTAACGGGTTGGGCTTCCCGAATTCCTCTTTGTTCCTTTCGATGGCGAAGATCCTTTCTTGGGGGTCTGACAGGGCACAGTAGCTGTCAAAGCGCTGTGATCTATGAGGTCGCTCATCTCCCTCTGCCTTCCGAGCTCGCTTGAACACTTCATTGCTCGAGCGCTCCCCCCGAGCTTCTCTTCCGGCGTCTCCGTTGTGCCTTTTCTTACTCTGGCTGGAGCCCCCAACTTCTTCTCTCGACCCGACGGGCTTCTTCGTCCCGAAGGCGTCTTCCCATCGGATTTCCTTGGAAGCTCGTTCATAGAATTCCCCCAGGTCTTTGACCGGGGTTCGGTAGATGCTCTCGTAGAGCTTTCCGTCTTTTCGGAGGCCGGCGGAGATCGCCGTTAGGATACTTTCATCCGAGGGATCCTCGACGTTGCTCACCTCGCGCCTGAACCTGGCGATGTAATCCCTTAATGGTTCGTTTGCTTTCTGGAATACGGTGGCGAGGTGGCAAGGTGGCGCGAGCTGCCTCCTTAGAGCCCTGTATTGGTTAAGGAACCTCTGTTGGCACTCCTCCCAGCTGTTGATGCTACGAGGCGGAAGGCTCCTGAACCAAGCTCGGGGGATGTCTCCTAAGATTGCTGGGAAGGCGCGACATTTAGCCAGCGAGCTGGTTGTCTGTAGATCCATTTGCACGTTGTACGCATCCAGGTAATCATAGGGGTCGCTGTCCCCATGATATTGTGGCATGCTCGGGACCTTAAACCTCCGGGGCAGGGGTTCAAGCTCAATTTCTCTGGCGAACGGCGTCCTATCTCCACGGCCATTATTCTGGCTGCGGACTCCTTGTCGTTCCTCCAGCTGTCGCACCCTCTGATACAGCTCTTCCACAGTTGAGTCCGGTCCTACTGATTGCTGGGCTTGCGATCGCCTGCTTCTTTCTCGGACTGGGGAGCGGTGAATTGGGGACGGGTAGTTATCCCCGATATCTTCTTCCGCGGGTGGGTGTCTCTCCTCCCGCGGTTGGCGGACCCTGCGAGGCGACGCCGGTGGGTCGTGGACAGCCCGTGCTTGAGCTTGGGCCAGAATTCTGACCGCGTCAGCGAGTTGCATTACCGTATTCTCCAATGCTTCCTGGCGCTGTTGCCAGTCCCGGATCGTCCCTGTCCCGGTGATTTGGACAGTAGGCTGGACAGGGATCCGTGGTGGTATGCCGGGAGCGTCTCCGGCGGGCGGCGGCAAAGGAGTATCGGCTGCCGACAAAGCGTGCTGCGTGGAACGACGAGACTTAAGGTGATTGGACAGAAGTTGGAGGGATGGAAGAACAGCTGGCACGCGTCAGTTCCCAGCACGAAGATCGTACCGCGAACTGGGGGGCTTATGTTATATGTATTTCCCGCATCACCCCGCATGGGCCAGACTCGGTCCGATAGACCGGCCCAATCACCCAAGGCCAAGAAGGCCCGGACGACCTCGTCAAGGAAGGTCCAGCCTCCATCAAAGACCCGGAACTCGTAAAGCGAGCGTATGGCGAGCTCCCGGTAATCCCCCAACGAGCTCGGAGCAATCGACTAACGAGCTCCGGAAATATCCTCCAGTTAAAACAATCGAAAAATTAGCTTACTGTCTAATAGTGGCGTCGAGGAAGCTGCGACCCTATTTTCAAGCTCATGAGATCGAAGTCCTGACCAAATACCCGTTGAAACAAATCCTCCAAAAACCGGATACCTCAGGTCGTTTACTAAAATGGTCTATTGAGCTCGCTCAGTTCGACATAAAGTACAAACCAAGGACGGCGATAAAGGGTCAAGCGTTGGCAGACTTCATTGCCGAGTTTACTGGGCCAATTGACGAAGAGCCGGAAAACCTGAAAGGACCGTCCTGGGAACTATACGTCGATGGATCATCGAACGAACAAGGAGCGGGAGCCGGGCTTATGCTAATAAGCCCCGAAGGTCACAAAATCCTCTGCGCCCTGAGGTTCGGTTTTTTAGCCACCAATAATGAATCCGAGTATGAAGCCTTACTAGCAGGACTCCGCCTGGCAAAGGAAATACGAGCTGAATTCTTGGAGATCTTCAGCGACTCTCAACTAGTTGTCAACCAGGTGCGGGGAGAATACCAGGCCAGAGACACGAAGATGGCAGCATACTTACAGAAGGCACGCGAACTTTTAGCCACTTTCGAAAAATATGAAATGCATCAAATCCCCCGTTCCCAGAACTCTCATGCGGACGCTCTGGCTCGCCTAGCAACTGCCCGGGACGCAGAATTCTTGGGGGACATACCTGTCGATTTTTTGGCCACCCCGAGCACAGAACAACGAGATGAAACGCTACTGATCACGGTGCCCCAAAACTCATGGATGACCCCCATCTTGGAATATCTGCAAGACGGGAAACTACCGGAAGACAAGCTGGAAGCACGTCGCCTGCGAGCTCAAGCCGCCCGATATTGCATCTACGATGAAAGACTGTATAAGAGGGGATTCTCAGCCCCACTCCTGAGGTGCATTGACGGCACCGATTGCCAGTCTGTGCTAGAAGAAATTCATGCAGGCCACTGCGGTAATCATGCAGGGGCACTCTCTCTGGCACAAAAGGCCCTCCGACAAGGGTTTTATTGGCCCACCGTGAAGCAAGATGCCATAGAGACGGTCAAGAAATGCGAGAAGTGCCAAAGGTTCGCCAAGGTTCCGCGAGCTCCGCCGGCCTACCTGCAGCAGATGAGCAGCCCTTGGCCCTTTGCCATTTGGGGCATGGATCTAATCGGGCCGCTGCCCACGGCTCGCGGAGGATGCAAACATGCCATAGTGGCAGTTGACTACTTCACCAAATGGGCAGAGGCCAAAGAGCTCGCACAGATCACCAGTGCGAAGACACAAGCTTTTACATGGGATAACATAATCTGCAGATTTGGAGTGCCACAGCAAATAGTAACGGACAACGGAACCCAATTTACCAGCGAGCAATTCATCCAATTCTGCGAGTCAATGGGGATTCAAAAGAGTTTCACCGCCGTTGATCACCCCCAGGCCAATGGGCAGGTCGAAGCAGTCAACAAAATAATCAAGCAGACCCTGAAGACAAAGCTTGAGGCTAGAAAGGGGGCCTGGGTGGATGAACTGCAAACAGTGCTATGGACCTATCGAACAACAGCCCGAAGCAGCACTGGAGAAACCCCATTCTCAATGGCGTATGGGTCGGAGGCTATGATCCCCGCTGAGAATAAAGTGGCCAGCCACCGAAGGGCCACCTTCAGCTCAGATCGCAATAACGAGCTACTGGCGGCTAATCTGGACCTGCTCGAGGAATCAAGAGATGTAGCTCGCGTGAGGATCGCAATTTATCAACAAAGAGTGGCACGATACTATAACAGGAAGGTCCGAATCCGACGTTACAACGTCGGAGATCCGGTACTACGCCTAGTACTACCAGGAGCACGGGCGGCAAGCGATGGCACCTTAGGGCCTAACTGGGAAGGTCCATTTATCATCAAAGAAAATTTGAATAACGGAGCATACCATCTGGCAAACATGGACGGTCTCCCTCTCCCACGAGCTTGGAACGCAGAACATCTTCGTCCTTACTTCAGAAAAATGTAATCGTTCTGGCCTATGCTCCGTCTTTTTCATTACGAATGACTTTCATGATTCTAGTCAGAATTTATGAACTTTCATTACACTTTATTCTTATTGGTATTCGATTGAATGCCCCCGTAACGAGGGGTCGAGAAGCCATGGTTTGCGAGCTGATGCCTAAATAACCTAGCCACGGCGCTACGGTCAACGGCTTAGCCGAGCATTTACCTCGGTCCCTCCATCAGGTCGTGGTTTGCGAGCTGAGAACCAGTCATCTTGACTTTATGTCATGGTTCGGAACCTACTGAGCAACCACTTCCACAAGTAACCCCGAGCTTGGGTTCGCTAGCCGAGGTCCTTTTATCTTGGCTTAAAGCCATGGTCTGCGACCTACCTGGGTGTTCCCTCTCAGTTCAAATAAAACTTGTAGAAGCCACTGGGTGTTAGCTGAGGACGTAACGCGACCTACCTGGACACATATCCCGGCCGTACAAGTCAAACGAAATAACAAGCCATGGTGTGTTAGCTGGGGTCACTCTATGACCCGCCTGAACATATAACTTGGTGCTACAGGCTGCGCTTTCACTAGCTGGGGTCCTCCTATCTTGGCTTAAAGCCATGGTCTGCGACCTACCTGAGTGTTCGCTCCCAATTTATTGAAAACTTATTAAAGCCTCAACATGCCGGCCGAGGCCATGGCATAAGCTCATACCCTAGCAAACTTTGCGTATTGGACCCTATCAGCTGAGGTCCGTCTTAACTTGGCTAAAAATAAAGCATTCGCGACCTATCAGGCACACGCCCTATAACGAGCTTCTCAGCCACCGCATGTTAGACAAGATCACAAGGCCGTCCGACTTTACATATATCTCGGGAAGGCTCTCGTTATTTCGTCAAAACATGCCGAACGGGGTTTCCTGGAAATTGCCTAGGTATGAGTGTTCGCGCTGATTATTACAACTATCATCAACGAGCTGGTTAAAGAGCGTTAGTTTACGAGCTGATAAAACTCCGGATCTACCTGGACCTATTTTCGAACAGTTTATTATCAAGTTACATACTCAAAAGTTCCTTATCAGTGGACCTTTCAAAAATACGGGGGCTTTGTTGAAGAAAATTCAAGTTATACCGTGAAGAAGTTACTTTCAAGTCATGATTCAAGAATCGTCATCAGAGATAACTTGAATTCGCGAAGAAATCTGAGGCAACGTGCACAAAATGCCAATTTTTTATTATGAGATGAAGGTCACATTACAAAAAAAAAAAAAAAAAAAATACATGTGGGAATCCTAGCTAAGAGGGGCGTTTGGTTCTGCAGAATCAACCTCGACAGGGCGAGCTTCAGTAGGTATGGTCGGCTGGAGATCGACCTCGACAATCCCGGCTGGGAAAATCTCGGCAACCTCCACAGGAGGCTCCTTGGCAATCTCACCAGGTTGAGCCGCGGCGACCCCGGATAGCTCGGCCCCGACCTGAGGAGCTTGCGCTGCGACCAAAAACGAGTCAAGGGTATTGACATCATCAGCATCTTCCGCGGCCTCGGCAGCATACCGAGCCACCTCCTCGACAGCCTGCGCACCGAAAAAGGAGAAATCCATCTCAGGATGGTTCACCCAAAGGGTGTACAGAAATGCCGAGCAGGTGTCGGATCTGGTCTCCCTACGAGCCGCGTCCATCCGCTGTCCGACCTCCGCCCTTATATCGTCAATGGTCCTCTTGGCAAGCTCCTCGCATCGGACGGCACGATCATCCGCCCGTGTCCGCTCCTCCTTCGCCTCCCTAAGCTCGGCCTCGGTTGATCTGAGTCGCTCCTCAGCCCTCCGCAACTCCGCCTTCGCTCCATTTAGCTCGCCGGTGAGCCCGGAGTTGGCTTGCTCCCACATGTTCTTCGATCTGCGAAGCTCCTCGTCGAGATCTTTATTCTTCTGGATCTCCATCCTCAGACGCGTCAAGCAACCCTCCACCTCCTTTTGAGTGGCAAGAAGCTCGACCTGGAGATCTTTCTTCTCGTCCGAGAGCTTCGTTATTTCGGCCTTTTGGGCGTTCTTCTCGTCCTCAAGCTTCGCGATTTCGGCCTGACGGGACATGCTCACCGACTGAAGCTGCTCCTCAAAATCTTTGTACTGAGCTCGGAGCTTCACGGCAGCAAGAGAAGTCTGTAAAAGAAGAAATGTTAGCTCATTAAAAAAACCAAAGGGGTAGGTTAAGAAACCAAGGTACGAAGAATTCCTACTTACCACCAGGCTGTGACGGGCGACAAAATCACAAAGGGGGATTCCCTTTAACTTCGGGTCGTCAAGGGGCTTGGAGTTCGGACCCAGGAAATCGGGCACGGAATCCAGGAGGGGACCAACAAAGACCCCTCCTGGCAGGGCCTCCACGGCCAGCTCCTTCTCACGGACCCTGACCCGTTTGGCCCTGATATCCTCCCCCTGTTGCAGCTGGTCCGATCTCCGTTTCGAGCTGGCAGCAGGAGCGTCTCGAACCTCCACCGCAACCTCCTTCCCACGGGCTCCACTCGAACCATGGTCTCGGGAGGCAGGTGGCCGATGCCCCAACTGCAGATGAGCTTGCTTTGATTGTTGGGGCTGACGGGGCAGTGTTCTTTGCCGCTGCTCCTGCTGCCCCCCCCCCCGCGACTGCTGGGTTTGCTGCTGCTGGGGGCGTGACTGCGGCTGCGGCTGCTCCGACCTGCCATCCCGCGAGCTATAGCTCGGGGTTATGGAAGACGTAGTGCTCGACCTCGCCCTATGACGCTTCGGTTGGAGGAGCTCGAGATCAACCATATTATCGTCTTGGTCGGCTTCCCCTCTTGAACTGTTCGTCTCAGCGAGCTGTAAGCCGGAAGAGAGAACCTCCGCACCCAAGTCCCTGAAATGATCTCCCTCGACAGTCTCGGTGCCAAGAGGAGGGGCGAGCTCGTATTCGCGAAGTAGCTCGTCCGAAAGCTCAAGAATCTCCGAGCTCGACTCCGCAGCCACAAGTTTGCCAAGGATATCAGTCTCCTCGGCCGATAAAATCGGTTTCTTCCCCCCAAAATCTGCATCAAAACATGAGCAAGTTAAAACAAGCACTCTCGGAACAAAGGAAAGATTCGTGAGAGCTCATCTTCTCTTACCAGGGGTCAGTGCGAAGCTACAATTCCTAAGTAGAGAAAGGGAAGGGCAAGACACGAAGAACCAACTGGACTTATAATCGCCCACGTTGGACTTCCCCTTTGCTTTACCCTGAGGAAGGGCGGCCTTGTACGGAGAAGGACGGGCCGCCAGGTAATACAGCCCGTCCTTGGCATTTTTGAAAGAAAATAAAAATCTTATCAGTTTTGGGGAAGGGAGAGGAAGTTTGTTTATAAGGAATAAAACGGCCAAAGAAGTAAGTTGGGCATACGAATTCGGTGTTAGTTGGAAGGGGGCGAGCTTGACGTCGTTCAAGAGGGCGATAAGGTACGGGGCTATTGGGAACCTAAAGCCAGACTCGAGGTGTTGGGGGCTAATAGCTACGAAATTGGCTGGCGGGTAAGCTGCATGGGAGCTCGATGCAGGGATGTATACTCGGCAGGTCCTGGGGAGACGAAACTCCTGAGCACAAGTCATCACCTCGTGAAGCTTGGCCTTGGACGAGAATCTCTTGAAGACCGCAAGATCAGCAGCGATCTGATCTTGAACCTTCAGCTCGGTTTCCCGAGAGGTCGGGACGGCGACCTCCCTGCACCCCGAGCTCGCACCCCCAAGATTTTGGCCCTCCATAATGAGACAATCTTCGGAGCTCGAAGTGTCGTTTTCTCCTACGATATAATTGCAGTGCTTTTGACCTGAATTTCCACGGTGTTGGTCGGACATCTACAAAGGAAAAGAGAGAACAGTCAGGTCGCAATTCGCGAACCAGACCTCAAGAAACTAGAAGAAAAACCCTAAAACGTCCCCTAGGTCTTCCAGGCCGAGCGCTTCGCAAAAAGGGGTACCGCCTAGGGCGGAGGGGCTGCAGCCGCAAGCCCGGTGTTCCATGAAAAGCTAATCCTAAGGTCATTGGACCCAAAGGCCCAGCAAACGACAAACCGAATCGTGCCGTTTCTCCAA
The DNA here is from genome assembly GCF_014633365.1 of Diospyros lotus. Classification (NCBI taxonomy): domain Eukaryota; kingdom Viridiplantae; phylum Streptophyta; class Magnoliopsida; order Ericales; family Ebenaceae; genus Diospyros; species Diospyros lotus. The sequence goes on along the minus strand of NC_068340.1, from coordinate 32,203,343 downwards.
AAATGAGAACGACATCGATCGACGAAGCCAGAGAAACCACCGACGGCTAACCAACGGTGGACGGCCTCACTAGAAGAAGAAGAAAAGTCACGACAAACTTACCTAAAAGCTGCGCTTGACGACTGAATGGGGACTCGTACCAAGCGCCGGACGAGAACGGCAGACGTCTGAAAGCACGGCGATAACGGAGGCCTCGAGAGAGAAAAAACAAGAAAGCAGGGAGGCAAAAGTTTGAGGGAGTTTCAAAATAGCGTGAAAGAAGAAGCGGGTGGACACTCCCCACTATTTATACTGACGGCCTGATCCATCCCAACCGTCGGATCGAATGACGACTTATCACATGCTCGGCATCCGGCGGCCGCACAACAGCTTGTGGGTCCCACGAGTTTAATCATGCGCAGAAATGGGGAGGGGGCGCGCATTAAATGCGCTGCCGACAAAGCGTGCTGCGTGGAACGACGAGACTTAAGGTGATTGGACAGAAGTTGGAGGGATGGAAGAACAGCTGGCACGCGTCAGTTCCCAGCACGAAGATCGTACCGCGAACTGGGGGGCTTATGTTATATGTATTTCCCGCATCACCCCGCATGGGCCAGACTCGGTCCGATAGACCGGCCCAATCACCCAAGGCCAAGAAGGCCCGGACGACCTCGTCAAGGAAGGTCCAGCCTCCATCAAAGACCCGGAACTCGTAAAGCGAGCGTATGGCGAGCTCCCGGTAATCCCCCAACGAGCTCGGAGCAATCGACTAACGAGCTCCGGAAATATCCTCCAGATCGCTGGGCCATCCAGGTCGCTCGCCTAAAATCTCCAGCTCGCATGAGCGGCAAAGCTGCTGAGAAGTCAGAGGTAGGGTCCGATCACTTTATCTGTAACAGCCCATGCCCCTCGTAATGAGGATCCCACTCTCGGTCTTGCGAAGGCGGTAAGAACTATTTGTCCCCCATTATACAAACACTGTATTTTTATATATTATCTAGATTGTAAAAGTCCCTCAAGAAAAATGGAAATAAAGGGGGCCATGAGGGGCAAAGAGGAGGGACAGAAAAAAGAATAATCAGATACCGCCACTCTGGGAGAATAATCAGAGGGCGGCCGTGGACTAGGCATCGTTCTGGCCGAACCACGTAAAAGATTCTGGTGTACACGCTTGGAACTTTGGGGGAGGGGGGGTTTTCTTCCTTCCTTCTCAGTATTTTTTTGGATTGACTCACCGCGGCCCAAAACGAATCACGGTCGGCCGAAATCAAACGTCGACAATAATGAACTTGTAAACAGTGTTACGGCTGGATTAGTCAAACAAGAATCGAGCGCAGAACAGTAGAAAACGATCGACCTAGCCATATTCATCGTCTTTTTTCGTTTCTCAATTCTCAAACAAATTTGTGATCTAAGGAGGTTTCTCTTTTGACTCGCTTGTAATTTTGACCGATGATTTCGATTTTGATTTGGCTTCTTACTCAATCAAACCAATCTTCTATAAATTAAATTAGCCGAGGTCTGTGAAGCTTAATCCGGACCAACAATGGCGGAGAGAATAATGAGAGAGAAAGCTCACTGCTTGGTGTTGCCGCTGCCATTGCAAGGCCACATCAACCCGATGCTTCAATTCTCCAAGCGCTTGCAGAGTAAAGGCGCCAAAGTCACGCTCGTCACCACCCGCTTCATCTTCAACAAAACCATGAACCAGGCCGCCGCCGGCCGCCCCTTCAGCTCCCTCGCCGTCGATACCATTTCCGACGGCTTCGACGACGGTGGCCTGGCACAGGCAGGATCGCCCACCGAATACTTTTATCGTTTTCAGCAGGTCGGATCGGAGACACTGGCGGAGCTCGTGGAGAAGTGCCGGAGCTCCGGCAGCCCGGTGGATTGTATCGTCTACGATCCCTTCTTAACTTGGGCTCTGGAGGTGGCCGGGAATTTGGGGCTGGTGGCAGGTGCCTTTTTCACTCAATCTTGCGCCGTGGATAGTGTATATTTCCATGTTCACAACGGAAAATTGAAGCTTCCGGTTCCAGCTGGGTCGGAGATTTTTCTTCCGGGGCTGCCAGCTCTTCAAGTTTCCGACTTGCCGTCATTTGTTGCCGATCCTGAATCGCGTCCTCTTGCTCTGGAAGTGGCGGTTAATCAGTTCTCCGGTCTCGCCGGAAAACCAGAGTGGCTGCTCTGTAATACGTTCCATAAGCTGGAGGAGGAGGTAATTAGCAATCATTTTAATTTGGATTTGACCTTTGTGTGGGTGCTTTAACTTCTAATATAAGAGGACGTAGTCGCCTTCTCTACAATCAGGATTTAAGTAGAATTCTGTGTGTTTATCTGGTGCGGTTCCTTATAGGTCGTAGATTCGATGTCGAAGATGATGCCACTGAGAACAATTGGACCAACCGTGCCATCCATGTACTTGGACAAGCAACTGCAAGAAGACACAGACTATGGGCTCAGCCTCTTCAAGCCCAACACCGACGCCTGCATGAAATGGCTGGACGAGAGGCCAAACGGGTCCGTTGTCTACGCGTCCTTCGGCAGCATGGCAGTGCCGGGAGCCGAGCAGATGGAAGAAGTAGCATTGGGGTTGAAGGCCAGCAAGAGCCACTTCTTGTGGGTGGTGAGGGCCACAGAACAGGCCAAGCTTCCTGGCAAGTTCGTGGAGGAGACGTCGGAGATGGGGCTGGTGGTTTCATGGTGCCCCCAGCTGGAAGTTCTGGCTCACAGGGCGGTAGGGTGTTTCGTGACGCATTGCGGGTGGAACTCGACGCTGGAGGCGCTGAGCTTGGGGGTGCCGATGGTGGCGGTGCCGCAGTGGTCGGATCAGCCCACTAATGCCAAGTGTGTGATGGATTTGTGGGGGGTGGGGCTGAGAGCTCAGCCTGATGAGAACGGGGTGGTGAGAAGAGGAGAGATAGAGAGGTGCATAAGGGAAGTCATGGAGGGGGAGACGGGGAAAGAGGCTAGAAGGAATGCTGCGAAGTGGAGGGAATTGGCCATAGAAGCTGTTGGTGAAGGCGGAAGCTCTGATAGAAACATAGAAGAGTTCGTGTCCAGTTTGGTTTGCTAGCCTGATAAATGCCATTGCTGTGACAAGTATTGCTTGTTACAATATGTATTTGTAATTTTTTTATTTTTATTTTGAGGCTTCTTTTTCAATGACTTTTCTTAGGGTTACCAAGGCTAGGAAACTAATTACCGATATGGAATATATTATGAAATTTGTTCAAAAAAATTCTTGAAAACATGCAGTTGTATTATCCATGTTGAAGAGACAAAAGACATATTTTGTCAAACCTTTGCATGATATTGACCCAGAGAATACTGAACTAAACTAGAGACGAACTCTTCTATGTTTCTATCAGAGCTTCCAGCTTCATCTACAGCTTCTATAGCCAATTCCCTCCACTTAACAGCATTCCTTCTGGCTTCTTCCCCTTTCTCCCCCTCCATGATTTCCCTTATGCACCTCTCTATCTCTCCTCTTCTCACCACCTTCTCTTCCTCTTGAGCAGCTCTCAGCCCCACCCGCCACACCTCCGCCACACACTTGGCATTGGTGGGCTGATCCGACCACTGCGGCACCGCCACCATTGGCACCCCCAAGCTCAGCGCCTCCAGCGTCGAGTTCCACCCGCAATGCGTCACGAAACACCCTACCGCCCTGTGAGCCAGAACTTCTAGCTGGGGGCACCACGGAACCATCAGCCCCATCTTCGATGTCTCCTCCACGAACTTGCCCGGAAGCTTGGCCTGTTCTGTGGCCCTCACCACCCACAAGAAGTGGCTCTTGCTGGCCTTCAAGCCCCACGCTATCTCTTCCATCTGCTCGGCTCCCAGCACCGCCATGCTGCCGAAGGATACGTAGACAACCGACCCGTTTGGCCTCTCGTCCAGCCATTTCATGCAGGCATCGGTGTTGGGCTTGAAGAGGCTGAGCCCATAGTCTCTGTCTTCTTGCAGCTGCTTGTCCAAGTATATGGACGGCACGGTTGGTCCAATTACCCTCAGTGGCATCATCTTCGACATCGAATCCACGACCTATTTCAAGCAAATAATACAATATAATCTTGATTTGATTACAACCAACAGCACTATTATATTGTATGTATGTGTATAACCCAATACATGGAGAAGCGTGAAAGTCAAGTAGGCGATACAACCAATTTTTTATATACCTCTTCTTCCAATTTGTCGAAGGTGTTGCAGAGCACCCAATCTGCCTTGCTCACGTTCGAGAATTGATTCACGACCACATCGAGATACCGGCGGCAAGGTTCGCCGCCGGTTATAAAACTCGGCAAGTCCGAATCTCGAAGCGGCGGCAATCCGGGGACCAAAAACTCGGAACCAGGTGAAATGGGAAGCTTCAGTTCTCCGGCGTGAAAGCTGTGGTACGCGAAATTGACGGCGCAGGATTGAGTGAAGAAGGCGGTTCCGACCAGCCCCAGCTTCTTGGCGACGTCGAGAGCCCAGGGCATGAAGGGATCGTAAACGATGCAGTCCACTGGGTGGCCGGATCTCCGGCAGCTCTCCACGAGCTCCGCCAGCGTCGCCGACCCGACCTCCCGGAAGCGCGGCAAGTATTCGCCAGGCCTGGCCTGAGTGGGGCCGCTCTCGTCAAAGCCGTCGGATATGGTGGCGATGGAGAAGGGGACGGTGAGGTCTTGCATGGTCGTGGAGAAGACGAAGCGGGTGATGACGAGCGTGGCTTTGGCTCCCTTGTTCTGCAAGCGCTTCGAGAATTGGAGCATCGGATTGATGTGGCCCTGTATGGGAAACGGCAATATCAAGCAATGAGGCCGAATTCCCTTCTCCGACTCCATTATCCTTGTTGTTGAACCAATCTACAAAGCAGTAAAAGCTCGCTCTCTCTCTGTGTCTACTTTCGGTCCCTGTAGATAGGTGGGTGTGTGTGTATATGTTGATGGGTTTCTTCTTGATGTGTAAAACAATGAAAAAGTTGTGATTGTTTCAAACAAACAAAAATGAATAGAAAATGAAGCAGCAGCCAGCAAGCATATGGTATGACGTTGGGGCCTATGGATTTGTATACTAATAATAATATCAAAATCAATCAATATAAATAATAATTAAGGCAAGGCCAACTGGCCTGCGAGTCGGGGATACTTGCTAGCTTGATGCCTCTCTCTCTCTCTCTCTTATTAATATAACAATGAATGGACTTTTGGTGCCGCGTGTGCAGTTCAATTGGTCAAGAAGGGGGTACAAAGTGCCTCCTGGGGTGAATCTTAGACAATGATCGGAGATCGAGTCTCACAAACGGCAGTGTGGAGATACTTCTCTCCAAAGTGAGGGAGACTCCTTGTGCGCGGTGAGCACGGGTCTAACCCCTGCGTCCGATTGAATCACCATGATTAACCCCCACAGTCTATCGAGCCAGGTGTGGGAGGCGCCTGAGATAAGCGTTTCACCTTTTGGACGATGAATGGACTTTTGGACTCCCTCCTCCGTCTTTAATCCTTGTCCTTCCGCCCAATGCTTTCCTTTCCACGTCCTATTATGAGTTTTCTTAAATTTTTTTTTATCTACAATTATTAATTAATAAATTACATTATTTTATATGATAACTTTAAATATAGAGGAAACGGTAATAATATATATATATATATATATATATACTCGCAGACATTGGTCACCAAAAGGAGAATATGCCTGAATAGTGAATAATTTTTAAGCAAAATAACCATTGAAACCCATCTAGTTGGAACTTGGAAGCGTGGCCGTTTGTGTTGTTTATTATTGCTGTGCTGTCCTCCACTCTATATGTTTAAAACAAACACACACATTTGTTTGTTTGCTTGTTTGTTTTCCTGTAAAAGTAGAAAGCACCCCAAATTAAGACACAACTTACACTGTGAAACCTTTTGTCATTTTACTTCTTTCTAAGCTTCCAAAAGCTTCTCCCAGAAACTTCATCGGTCCTCACTACTCACTACACTGTTCTTCTTCCCAACTGAACCTCTCCTTTAATATATATATATCCTTAATATAATATTAAACAATGTCCTAAATCATCTATGTAAATTAACTAAATCTGAAAAAAAAAACAATAAAGAAACTGCCGGCCGGCGGCCACCATCCCTTTCAAGCAAGTCCAAGCTCCCATCCAGCCAAGCCATGGAGCACTCTTTGAGTTTTGGCTAATAGCAACAAAAAATTGTGCTTTGATATGAGAGATCACAAGCAGCAGAAAGGAGATCAGCTTTCTTCATCACAGGAACTGTACTGCCTCCTGACAGGGAATCCGCTAGTGACAGGCTGCTGCTTTATTGGATTAACTGGAACTGGGAATTTATGGGCCGAACTGACTGTCGACTGCTCGTTGGACAATCCAACTTCCCTGCAAACGCGATCGAGAATTGTCAGGAAGTCCCTCACCACAATGAAAATTCTGAAGGGGTGAGCTTCTTCCCTGGCCAAGTTTCCATGGAAGTACTCGGTTATCTCTTTCACTAGTGAAAGAGCAACACTCTCTTGGGCTTGAATCCTTATCATCTGCTCCTCGGCTATTTTCAGGAACCTGTTCATGGACTCTGAAAATATCTGGCCGCTTTCCTCTGACCCCGTCGCTTCATTTAATCTCAAAACCTCTGCAATTTTCCCAATTCCTTTGGAAAGCTTCACTACATCACTGGTAAGCACATCTGAATCCATTGCAGCAGCTTTCTTTACATTTGTGAGCTCTGAACTGAGACCGGAAACAACTTGTAGGCCCAGCTTCCTACACTTGGCACCGTCGTCGAGAGTTGACTTGGCGTCTTGGTTGCCACCAGACAGACGAGCTCCTTCGCTTCTTATTATTTCCTGCACAACAAAATGCAAGAGTGTAGTTTTGCCATCCACACCCTTGATATCAACTAGCTTGAGGAGTGTGTCAAGCTTGAAAGCCTGGGCATCACCCCTGTTGGTCCCAACATTCATGTGGTTCCCAGTCTTCAGCACAGCTTCCAGAAGCTTCAAGAACATCCTGCTGGTCCTGAGTTCGTCACATGCTGCCTGCAAAATTAATAAAAACTTTTAGAAATGTTTGTGTTACTGAAACATTTTCTAAGAATCATTAAGCAATCATTTTCCCAATACTTCTAGTTTTCTCCATGTTAGAACAGCTTCTTAATGTTCGGCAAACGCAGACACTGGACGGTGGATCGCTAGTCAAATAAAGTTTACTGATGATAATTATGACCAAGCATTAGCAATGGGATTTCTCAACAAAAGCTAACATCCAAGAAATTTTTGCCTAGTGGCAATGATTTATATAGCAGGGACAAAAATTCAAGCACCCAAAATATATGTTTAAACAGTAAAAAAACTAAAAGCTAATATTTGAGTGGTTGATTCTAAAAGTTAAAAAGAAGTAAAGTTATGGATCAAAGTGAATGGGCACAAATTTCTACTTTATCTCAAGCTTTTTGAAGGCTTAGATGATGATGTAATTGGCAGGGAAAAAAGTAGAAAGCATCTCAAGTACAAGTAAACAGGGTAAAAGTAGCTAAGCAACTAATTTTTAGGCAATCAATTTACCTCCAGAGTTTCAAATGACTTTTTGAGGTACTCAACCTCAGAACCAAAATTAGCTATGTAGAGCATTGCATCAGCTCTTTCAAATGCAAAAGGAATGTCAAGCACTGCTCTCAGAAATCTCTCTGCAGGTCCAAGCATCAGTGCTGAATTTTCTTTGTACTCTTTCAGTTTCCGTTCTTCCCCCTTGGTGGGAGCCATCTTCAATAAACTTTCAAGACGTTCATTGCCAAGAACATCAGCATTTCCTGCATATAAATGCAAATTGTTTCAGTTATATGCAAGAAGTGTTAGTTATATGCACAAGTGTTGTCAAGTCTGGACGCCTTTAAGAATAATAATTTGAAAAGATTACACTTGTTTTCTTGCAACTAACTAGGAACAAGTAGCATATCAAGTACGTGACAGGTAACAACTGATAAATAAGACAAAAAAAAAAAAGCTCATAAATGTTGGGATTATTCAGATTTGGGCCATCTATTAATGAATACAAGATTTGGATTCTTCTTTCTTGGGTATTATTTCTCTCGCCCTTCCCTCACAGTTTCTTCTTCTTCTCTTTCTTCCTCTCAAAACTCTACTTCTCTCTCCTCTGCATCCGAGAAACAAGATTTGTGTTCTTCTTTCTTGGGGCATCCTTCTCTCCGTTGACTCCTAGCTTTTCTTCATTCTTTTTCTTCCTCCAAAATTATGCTTCTCTCCACAACTCTTCATCTTCTGTCAAAACTCCTTCCTTTTAATTCCTCTCTTATACTCCTATTCTTTCTCATTCTATTGGTGCTACATCAATTTGGTATTTGTATCTTATCCATTTCTTCTCTTCCCTTTCTCTATCTTTCTTCTTGATCTTCTTTCGTCCTTCACCACTAAACCATCCACTGCCAGCCAGCTAGAGGAGACCATGGAGATCATAATGAAACACAACACAGCCACCACTTCTATGTGTACCTTGCAGTCACCATGTTGGAAATTGCTGGTATCAAAACTGCTATCATTAAACAGCCAACTAATCAGCCAAAGCCAATATCTATTACTTCACTATATCAGAAACCATTGCAGGACTTTGAGCATCTTATTGCCAATGAAGTCATCTAGTTGTTGAGCACTACCAAAAATCATTGACATTATTAACCAGCTTGTTTGAATTCATCATCCACCAACTGAAACATCAATCTGTGTGCTTCACCTTCACATCAAACAACACAATACCCTCATTGAAGTCTTCTACATCACTTTTGCCTATTTCTGAAGAGATCCATTTTTCCAATCTCAGATGGTATGAGCAGCAGCACTTCATTTGCTTCCCAAGGAGGGATGTACTTAGCCCAGGGGGAATGATACAAATTGATAATTCCAATTATAACAGATAATTCAGGAACTAGAAGATTAGAAATGTTATGTTCCAATTTTATTTCTTACTTTAATTTAGATTCCTATTTAAGTATAGTTTATGTAAACATATATAAATACCTTACAAGTTCAGAGATTATTCAAATTTGGACTATTGGATTATTGATTATTAAATACAAGACTTGGACTCTTTGTTCTTCCTCAATCACTTCCTCCCAATTTCCGGTTCCCAGTCCCTGGCAACTATTCTCAGTTTCTTCCCCTATCAGATATCCTTCCCTTTAATTCATCTCCTCTATTTATTTTATTCTCTCTCATTCTACTAGTACTACAGCAATTTGGTATCAATCTATTTTCTATTTCTTCTCTTCTTTTTCCCTTTGTTCTTGATCTTCTTTGGCCCTAAACCATAGGGTTTATCCACCTCATACACAGGGCAGTCAGGGTGGGGCTCATAAAGAGAACTCAGATGAAGAATTTCCTTGATTATTAAGCAGAATTATGTGTATAAAAGCAGAGTATTATCTTTACTATCGTTCCAGATAACAACCTAAAAGAAAATGGCATGCTAGGCAATGAACATATTTAGTTGTCCATAAGGCACCTTAGTACAAAGAATCCCATTAAATGATATGCACCTCAGTAAAGAATTATGTAGCTCCAGCACTTTACTGAAAAAATCAATTGAAGACAAAGCAAAAATAAAATTAAGAAAAAAATCAATTCAAGAGAAAAGTAAAATATATACATATATAATTACACAACCAATAAGCAGCCTGCGAATGGAAGCTACCTTCTGAAAGGGCTTCACAAACTTCCTCTATGGTTACATCCAGTGCCCTTAGTGAAATTGCAATGTTTTGCGCCTTCTTCGGATCTAGCACCCTGTTCCCCTGGACTGGTGATAGAAGAAAGGTACGCCGAAATGGTTCCTTAGGGATCGCATTTGGTTTCTTTTCAACGAACAATGTTTCAATCATCTCCTCATTCAATCTGCAACCAATAATACAATTTTCTATTCATGAAACAAAATTAACCAAAATATTATTGTTTTAAGAAAAATAAAGGAAACAACATACTTGAAGGAACTGGATCTTAGCTGATCCCACACGGTCTCACTATCAGAGCTTGCTCTGACTTTATCCCAGTGCAGCTGCTTCAACTTCGGTTTTGGAGCATCCTTGATATTCTCGGCTTTTTCAGAACTGGAGGGCAATTCAGCTGGAGATATTGATGTTGACCTATGAGTAGCAATAGGTCTGGAAGGTATTACAAGAAGTGGTGCTTTCAGACTTGGCTGCCGGACTGCTGGCATTGAAATTGCACTTTCCCAGTATCTTGGAGGAGGAGGAGGTGGAGGACGCGGCGGCGGAGGAGGTGGTGGTGCAACATCTGCTGGCGCCAGCTGCTGAACAGTACTTTTGATTCTAGACACAGTTTCAGCATTTGGAATTGAACCCTTGGATATTCTTGTTGATGAATCCTGGGTTTTCCCCAAGGGTCTCTCCGGGGAGGACCATGAAGACAGTGATGGAGATCGAGAATTCATCTCATTAACCAATTGATTCAGCCTGCTTGTGCTAATTGTTGCCAGGGAGACTAGATTTTGATTCGAAAAATTAGATGCCCTAGGAGACGAATCTAGGGTTGTCTCCAAACGTGTTTCTGAGGAGGACAAAGAAGACATTGGTGGCGACCGAGAAGTCTTATTCGGAGAGTTTGCACTTTTATTAGACCCATCTGATAGCCTTGGGGATGACTCTAGGCTTGTCTCTGAATCTCTTTCTGGCGATGATGAAGAAGGCGGCGACGGCGACGGAGAACTCTCCACATTAGCATTTTGGGCCAGAACAAGCCGTGACGGCGGCGGGGGAGCAGTCTGAACTGCCGCCGATACCGGTGATTTTGGCCTTGAGCTTAATGGACTCAAACTTACTTGTGGAGAAATGCTTGCCGATGCTGACCGGGCCGGGGAGCCAGAATTCGAAGATGAGTACAGAGACGAACTCGATTCACTACTCTTGACATCAAAATTCTCCGCTGTTACACCGGCAAACGCCCTCCTTGAGGCCGATCCGGTTCCAACCGAGCTCTCGCGGCCACCCGAAGACCCTCTCACGGAGTAAAATTCCTCGTTCTCAGAGCCTAAATCAGCATTTGCATAATTCAGCCGGAAACTCTGCAGAGAAAACGAGGGCAGTGGGTGGAGCTCCGGCGACTCTAACTTCCTTCTCGAGTTCACTTCGCCACCATTAGAATTGACAAGGCTTCCCGCGTAAAGAAACTCGGGGCTACCGGGAGGCGATCTTCCCGGCCTCTGAAGGCCATCAGCGTGAACCACTCTGTTAGTGCCATCCGATCTATTACTCGTCTTCCCATCGGTAAAACTCCGGCGGCGGAGGTGGAGAAACAAACAAACGACGACGAGGAGCGCGGCGGAGAGGGAAAGGGAAACTGCGAGGGCTACAAGCTTAGAAGAGACGGATTTGCGTTTGGGGGATTGCGGGAGGGCAGGGACGGAGGTGTCGGCGGAGGGAGGCTGCGGGGGAGGCGCCGAAGGTACGGTCGGGAAAAAGGGGGGCTGGTTGGGGGTTAAAATCCAAAAGGGAACGTCGCCGCCGGGATGTTGAGGGGATGGCGGCGGAGAATCCTGCGGGAAGAATGGCTGGTGGAGCTCCCGGCGGGTGTGGGCTGCAATGGCGGCGGTGGAGGATAAGGAAACGGGTGCGCACGATAAACAGACGATGAGGAGGAAGAAGAAGAAGAAAACGGTAGAGACGGGGAAGAAGGCGAGCATTTTTTCGTGAATGGCCTATCTAGAGAAGAGAGGGAGAGAGATAGCACGTGTGGGGCTACGGCGGAGTAAATGCAGAAGAAGCAGCCGTTGGTCGGTGAAGAGAGAGAGAGAGAGAGAGAGATCTGCATTGGGAGAAGCGTGAAAAAGGCTGAAGCAAGCAGCGAGTGAGATTAGAAAGAGAGAGAATAGATTCTTCTCCGGTGGTTTGAACTCTGTTTGTTCCAGCTAAGACATAAGGCCCTGTTTGGCTGAGGGACTCGGAGACAGAGTCAGTGCCGGTTGTGTCACGGTCCGTGACAAACACTACTCAAGCACACCCTAGGGATTTCCAGTTTTTTTTCTTTTTCTTACTTTCTAACTACTACTCTGACTTGAGTTGACTTACTATTTAAATGACATCTTCTATATATATCGCAACATATTCTTTCTTTTGTCTATTAAAACTTTAATTCTGTGCGTCTCTGTTTATTTATTTATTAATTAATTATAATTAAAAAATTTATATTTATCATTAATTAATAAAAATAATATACTACCTAAAAAAAAAAAAAGATGTACCTTTTATCATTATTGATCTCAGTATTACCCTTCATAAAGAAGTTTCACTTTTTTTTTTTTATTTTGCATTCAATTGTTTGATACTATATTGTGTTTAATTTTAATTTTAGTTTTGTAATTTAATTCTTTATTAAAATTTTTATAATTTATTTAATTACAACTAAGTTTACTATAAATAAGTCTGTCTTCTTTTTATTTTAAGTGTTGTATGGCGTGACACATAACAGCAAGTTAGTTGATATTAGAGATGGTAAAATGGGCTTGGCCTGGCACCGGGCTAGGGCCAGCATTTTGCTGGCCCATTTAAGGCCGGGTCGATTTGGTTCGACCCGCTTGGCCTGGCGGGCCAAATGGTGGCGGGCCGGGCTAGCCCGCTTGGCCCACTAATCGGCCACACAACTCTCCCAATAGTCCTTGCCTTCACCCTCTGTCTCGCCTTCGCCCTCGTCTTGCCCTCTTCTCGCCCTCTGTCTTGCCCTCGCTCGTCGGTCGCCGCCCTCACTCGCCCTCGCCCTCGCCCTCACCCTCGCCCTCACCTCGCCCTTTGTCTTGCCCTCGCCCGCGCCCCTCGCTCTCAGTCTCTGGACAAGTTGGGTGGCCCGTTTGGCCCGCGGCCCGTGTAAGGTCGGGCTAGGGCCAGTAATCTGCTGGCCCGTTTTTAAGCGGGCCGGCCCGACCCGATCCGTTTGTCATCTCTAGTTGATATAATAATTATTTTAAAGACAATAATTTGTTGTGATTTGGATGACTATAAAATAAAATAAAACACCTTAAATTAAAATTAATCGACATATATATCATTGAATGTAAATGTGAATGTGAATGACGTAACCTCAAAACTAGCGAGCCAGGCAGGCAATATGATTCGGGAATCTATCCACTCTTTCTATACACAACCCACTCTTCTTTTCGACCATAGGCCACACCCAACCGTGGGGTGGGTCCGTTCCAAAGTGGCCTGAAAACACCGGGTCGGGTGAACCCGAGATCCTTCCATGGGGCGGGGCCTTTCTTTCTCTCTTTGTCCTCTCGAATCTCAATATATGCCAAAAACCCTAGTGTGGCTAGCACCCTGCCTGTTTGGGGCTGCTCTGTTCGTCGGCGACTGAAATGGCGGCAGAGGGCGACGAAGTGCTTGTCATAACGGTTGGCGGAAAAGGCAGCGCTCTCTCCTCAGCCTCCGTCTTCGCCGTCGCCAACGGCGTCGCTCAGGTTCGCATCGACTCGTCCGCCCTCGATAGGCTGGGCTCTGCTTCTCCTCCTCCTCCTCCTCCTCCTTCCGCCAAGTTCAAGTTTTCGCTTCTCAAGGATCTGTCCACGGTAGAAGCCAGGGCTTCTCTCCTCCTTTGTTTGAACAAGCTATTGCTCGCCGCCTCCGCTGGCGGTGGTATTCAACCCTTCCTTCCCCTTCTCATCCCCGATTCCCTTAACAACACGTCTGATTCTCAAGCTGCTATCGATTTGGATCATGAATTTGATGTCACTCCGGAGGAACTCCATGTCCTGGAGAAAACATTATTTGCCCTGGATGGCATTTCGGCAATTTTGGACCACCGGTCGTCGGCCCTCTGCTCCATAGCCGACGCGGCGGCAGCTCTATCTTGCGAGGCCTCTGGTGCCGATGTGTCTGCATTTAGTTTGGTCGACTCGGGCGGCGATGCCTCCGCTGCCAATAAGGACGAGATTGGCGTCGCCGGTGACTTGAAGGTTTTCCTTAATGGCTCCAAATTGCTGGGCAAGCTCGCGCCCCAGGACTCCGTTTCCGAGATTCCTCAGGTTCATGGTTCGTTTAGGGAAATTGCGAGGTTAGTGCACTTGAGGACGAGGGTAGAGTTGAATTCGGCTCCAGTTATTGCTGCTAAAGCCGGCAAGGGTGGTTCCACTAGTGGTGGAAATGCCAAGGCACTCGCCACGGCTTTCTCATCTCAAGCTGTGGCCCTTAGGCATTTGGGCACAAGTAGCCGGTCTCGTGCAAAACTTAACATTGATGTAATTAGCAATGCTGATCTCCGGTCTAGTTTATTGAAACTATTCGATAGGGACTGCCATGAGGTTGATAATTTGGGAAACTTATCCATGTCCATATCCCAAGCGGGTTTTAAGGGAGACTATATTAAGTTCTTTCACGAGCTTAATCGTTTATCAGAAATGGTGTGGAAGATTTTTTCCTGGGAAGTAGCAACAGCTTTTGTTTCCCTTGAGGGGAGTGAATATGTTGAAAAGCTTCAAGGTAATGCTGCTCCGAAGGGAGAGATGAACGGAGAAAGAGTGAAAGCCGATAAGAAGAGCGAAAAGAGAAAGAAGGTTTCAGGAAAAGGAACTTCTGTCTTGATACAGTTTATTAAGGATAGATTGCAGAGTGGGGGAGTCGAGGCAGTTGACGCTTTGTACCTACCTGAGAAATGGGTACACGACATTCTCTTGCTATTTGACCTAAAGCAATCAGGTTTTTCCAGTCTGTTGAAGAAAGTGAAAGACATTGTTGAAAGCAATGAAAGCAGAAGACTTCCCAAGCTTCCAAAGGTAGTGAAGTTTTCATGATTTTTTCACACTTCAGGTCAAACTCACTCTTTTATGTGTTATTTTCTTTGTAATCAAAAGTGTACCCCTCCATACTACAGAAAAAAGCTCCCTTCCTTTGCCTCCCCCTCACACGCACTTACATACATATTGGAGCATATTAGCATAGCATAACTAGCCTTTTTTTTGTGGCCAATTTTATTAAACATTAACATTGTTTGTTCTATACATCGACTGTATTAAAATTTTTTCACCATGGACTTTATGCACAGTAGCAAAGTGCAATCCAATTGTTGAGGTAGGTTCGTGTTAGTCCGCTTCGTTTTGCTTAAATTTGGTTAAAAAATGTTATGGTTTGTGTAGATTTATCAATTTTGCAATTGTTATAGATGGGCATAGAATTATTCTTAGATTGAGTATGTTAGGTTTGGTGCTTTTGGTATGGCTTTGGGTGAAATGGTAACTGCTGGCTGCATGCAATAAATGCTGCTTTGGTGGGAGTAACCTTTGAAATTAAATTTGGACAAGCCTGTAAGATTTTTACTTTTTCACCTTTTTCTTTAGTTACCCTAATATAAGCTATGGAAAATGCAGGAATTTGTGTCTGCAATTTTTTTTTTCTTTTGTCTTTTTCTTCCACCTGAAGCAATTTGATAATGCATAACCTACTGACGTCATTTTTAATAAAACATTTTATTTGAGGACATGTTAATGGTGGTTTTTTCAGTAATTTCAGTTTTGTTATTCTCATATGAATACAGGTTTTATTTGGAGTGTTGTAGACCAGTCCTAGATTTTAGGGCACTGTCTAGGTCTTGACTCTGATATATGAACTTGAGTGCTCAAACATCAACTTTAATTTGGCTTTGGTTTGAGGCACCGTTGTCATAAATGACAACTGAACAGAGCCAATTCAAGCCCTCTGTCGTATGATTGCAGGGTATTGTGGTGTATAGTTGTTGTACAATATGCTCTATAAGGGCTGGAGTTCTCATTTATGGGTATGTGAGGGATGGTAGAGTTCAACTTTACTTAATTGTGTTTGTACCATGTCTTAGCAAGGAGTCCAAGAACTAAATTATCACAAATCAGCTTCTTCTGAAATGGTGTAACAAATATATAATTCTAGAAGATAAAAATGTTTTCCATAGGGGGTGACGGTGGTTGGGCTGTTGGTCATAAAATTTTGAATTCTTTTTTTGGGGAGATAAGTGCAAAAGAAATACTAAAATGCCCTACAACCATTAAAGAGCCAATGAGGTGGGTAGGAATACTAAATCTTATTTAGGCATACCAAAATGTCTATAGGTTGACTAGCTTTTCATTGTCCAGTTTCTTTTATCTAGTATGCTTTTGTATAAAGTTGTTATTTATTTTGTTCCTTCTTGATTAATCCTAGTCCAGGTCTTTTCAAACTACTAACCTTGCAGCATTTTTATATTTATCATTGTTTTGATATACATTAGGGTACTCGTGATTTTGCAAAAGAGCAAATGGCCATAAGGGAGAAAGCATTCTCAATTATAACGGAAGTTTTCAAGAGGCATGGTGCCACTGCCCTGGATACTCCTGCCTTTGAATTGAGAGAAACTTTGATGGGAAAGTATGGGGAAGATTCAAAGTTGATTTATGATCTTGCTGACCAGGTAAAATATGTTTAGCTCAAGACTTAAAGTGAAATTATATTATTGAGGTTTCTAATGGTTATATTATTGAGGTTTCTAATGGTTGCAGGAATCAGGGTCTGGCACTTTTTCGTTTCTCAAGTATAATTCTGATTTTTAAGAGCATTGCTAATTGACTTTGATCTCTTGGATCATGTGGAATGTGTGTTAAGTGAGCTGTTAGTGGCTGTTAATTGGGCTGTACATTGCTGCTCTTAGCTCTCTTCATGGGTTCTGCTTTTGTTTCCTTGTTCAAGTTAAATGCTGTGTACATCCGATGGCATTTTTGAGAGAGTGCTTGCATGTCAGAGGCAAGAGTAATTGGTTGTGGATGCATGATTATCAAGAGAGAACTTACTAGAATGGATGTTTCTGTATTACAATTTATATTCATATACAGGATAGCTGGTAGAACTTGAGTTAATGAGTATATAATTAAGTGGAATCTAATAAGTGATTATGATGTGATAATTCGGGGAAGGGTTACAACTTACTATGCTAGAATTTTTTGACTGTTGATACTCTTTCTTCAATCTTCATATTTCCAAGTTTCTAGATGATCTATTCTTGTATATAATACCTGTCAGGAAGTGGTAAGTGACGATATATGCACATCTCAATAATAATGGAAGAGGCCTTTTTCAAATTTTTTAAATATTTAGTAAGTAAATATCAAATCCAAAGTCAAGGCCAAAAACAAAATCATAAATTAAGGATTGGGTCATGGAACATAGGAACATTAACAGGCAAAGCTATGGAAGTGATGGATGTGATGATTAGGAGAAAAATTAATATTATGTGCCTTCAAGAGACGAGATGGGTAGGGAAAAAAGCAAAAACTTTATCAGAAGCTGGATATAAAATATGGTACACAGGAACTGATCGAGCGAAAAATGGAGTGGGGATTATTATGGATAAAAGCTTAATAGATGAGGTAGTGGATGTAAAGAGAATAGGGGATAGGATTATTATGGTGAAGATTAGTCTAGGAAGAATGACTATGAATATCTTTAGTATATATGCACCACAAGCGGGGTTAGGTGATGAGATAAAAGCAAAATTCTGGGAGGACCTAGAGGGACTCATACAAATGATACCAAGAGGAGAGAAAGTGATTATAGGAGGTGACTTAAATGGGCACGTGGGTAGAGACGGAAGCGGATATAGAGAGGTACATGGAGGGTATGGATTCGGGGAAATTAATAATGAGGGTAAATCTATCCTAGATTTTGTTATGGCATATGGGCTCATTATAACCAATACTAGGTTCAAAAAACGGGACGAACACTTAATCACATATAAAAATATCACCTCAAGCACCCAAATAGATTACTTCCTCATGAGACAAGAGGATCGGTTATGTTGTAGGAATTGTAAGGTGATACCGGGAGAGTGTTTGACTACTCAACATAGACTTCTAGTTCTTGACGTCCAAGTAAGAAATTGGAAGAGAAAAAATCACATAAAACAAAATCCAAGAATCAGGTGGTGGAATTTAAAAGGGGAGAAACAACTAATCTTCAAAGAAAAATTAAGAGGTAGAAGGGAATGGAATGGAGAAAGACAGACAAACTAAATGTGGAAAGAAATGGCTAATGCTCTGAGAAGCACGGCAAAGGTAGTTCTTGGAGAAACAAATGGTGGAGCCCCTAACCTTAAGGAGTCTTGGTGGTGGAATAAAGAGGTACAATTGAAAATTAAAAATAAGAAAACTTGCTATAAGGCGGTATATCAATGCAACAATGAAGAAAATCAAAAAAATTATAAAGAAGCAAAAAAGGCAGCAAAAAGAGCTGTTAGTGAAGCAAGGTCAAAAGCATATGAGAATCTATATAAACGACTTGATACAAAAGATGGAGAAAGGGATATATATAAATTAGCTAAAGCAAGAGAAAGAAAAACACGGGATTTAAATCAAGTGAAATGCATAAAAAATGACAATCAAAATGTTTTAGTAAATGAGGGAGCGATTAAGGAGAGATGGAAGGAGTATTTCACAAAATTATTCAATGATGGTGGTGACACAAGAGTTAGATTGGGACATCTTAGTAACTCCGAAGGGAATGTGAGCTATACATTCTATCGACGCATAAGTTCAAATGAAATAAAGCAAGCATTAAAAAAGATGAAAAATCATAAGGCAGTGGGACCAGATAATATACCAATAGAAGCATGGAAATGCATAGGAGAAGAGGGCATCTCCTGGCTAACGCAACTATTTAACGCCATCCTTAAATCAAAAAAGATGCCAGATGAGTGGAGGAAGAGTACTTTGGTTCCTATATACAAGAACAAAGGAGATGTTCAAAACTGTGAAAATTATAGAGGAATTAAGTTAATGAGTCATACCATGAAACTCTGGGAGAGAGTAATAGAGCAGAGGCTCAGAAAGGAAACAAAGGTGTCAGAAAATCAGTTTGGTTTCATGCCTGGTAGGTCAACAATGAAAGCTATATATTTACTGAGGCGTCTAATGGAAAGGTATCGAGATCATCAGAAAGACCTACATATGGTGTTTATAGATCTAGAAAAGACCTATGATAGGGTCTCTAGAGAAGTATTATGGAGGGTTTTAGAGAAGAAAGGAGTCAAAATAGCCTATATACAAGCCCTTAAGGACATGTATGGTGTAGAGACAAGGGTCAGAACATGCGGAGGGGATACTGAACCATTTACAACTACAATAGGACTGCATCAAGGTTCTGCACTAAGCCCATACTTATTTGCCCTAGTAATGGATGAACTCACTAAAGATATTCAGATAGATGTGCCATGGTGTATGCTATTTGCAGACGACATAGTGTTGGTGGATGAAACAAAAGAATGAGTGAACACTAAGTTTGAATTGTGGAGAAACAATTTAGAATCTAAGGGATTTAAATTAAGTAGAAAGAAAACAGAATATATGGAATGCAAATTTAGTAAAAATGCAAGAGTGGATGATGTTATAATAAAATTAGAAGACCAAATCTTACAAAGAAAAGACCATTTTCGATATTTGGGATCAGTGATTCAAAAAGATGGAGAAATCCACAAGGATGTCGCACATAGAATTAAGGCAAGTTGGCTAAAATGGAGAAATGCATCGGGGGTGTTATGTGATGATAAAATCCCATTAAAATTGAAAGGAAAATTTTATAGGACAGCTATAAGACCAGTCTTGCTGTATGGCTCAGAATGTTGGGCAGTCAAATACCAGCATGAGCAAAAGACGAGTGTAGCGGAGATGAGGATGTTAAGATGGATGTGCGGACATACAAGAAAGGATAAAATTAGAAATGAAGTTATTCGTAATAAGGTAGGAGTAGTGCCAATCGAGGAGAAGATGAGAGAGACTAGACTAAGATGGTTTGGTCATGTGAGAAGGAGATTAAGAGACGCTCCTGTGAGGAGAGTTGATGAAATGGAACAATTAGTCACAAAAAGAGGTAGAGGTAGACCCAAGAAGACTTTGGGAGAGACATTAAAATTTGATATGAAATATATGAATCTAAATGAGGATATGACAAAAGACAGAAATATATGGAAGTCTAGAATTCATGTAGCCGACCCCACATAGTGGGATAAAGGCTGGATATGTTGTTGTAGTAAGTAAATATCAAATTGAATAACTTCACTTAGTGGTATTAAGACTTGTGATTGTTATTGTTGTTGTTTTTTTTTTATCAAATTAGATGTAAAAGTGCTCTATTTAAAGTCCTATTTGGATTACTATTCCAGAAGCTTGAAAGAAAAGTTGCCATGTAATGATCAAGTATGTAGTTCCTGGTATGCATGTGTACGTGATTGCACATAAAAGATTGGCTAACCTTTTCTCCTGAATTGTTTGCTGGACAGGGTGGGGAGCTTTGTTCATTGCGGTATGACTTAACTGTCCCGTTTGCTAGATATGTGGCCATGAATGGTATTACATCATTTAAAAGGTATCAGATCGCAAAGGTTTATAGAAGGGATAACCCTTCTAAGGGAAGGTATCGTGAATTTTATCAATGTGATTTTGATATTGCTGGTCAATATGAGATGATGGGCCCAGATTTTGAGGTCATAAAGGTTATGACTGAACTGTTGGATGAGCTTGATATTGGTGATTATGAGGTATTTTGCTGTCCTGATCATGCTATTGGCTGTATTGTTTATATTTTTGGGTCACCCATTTTGACATAATGGGTATGGCTTTAGTATTTGGCTGGTGAAATGGAAGTAGCATTGCAAAAACATGGATAATATACATGTTTTTGTTCACGTTTAGCAGTGATGATAGATGCATGACGTTGACTTAAAATAAAGAAAAAACTTAATAGATGTAAGATATGGCTTATTAAGAGGATGGCTTAGAATGATCAATTATCCTCAAGACTGTTGATTCTTTTTTTTTTTATACATAGAAAATAAGTGAAAATGTCCACACTAAGACTGCTTTTTGATGCTCAAGATTCTTCTTGTCGAATCATTTTTTTGCACTCAGATTAGTGTGTGTGCTGTTACTCATTAAAACAACTCCATTCATGTGTATTTACCTATAATCATATTTGAATTTCTGTAAAGTGCCCTCCTGCATAATACTTATTTTTATTATCATTTAAAAGTTATTTCTTTGTCTATTTTTGCAGATAAAATTGAATCATCGGAAACTCCTTGATGGCATGCTGGATATTTGTGGAGTGCCGGCTGAGAAATTTAGAACTATATGTTCTAGTATTGACAAGTTGGACAAACAATCATTTGACCAGATTAAGAAAGAAATGGTGAGAACATTTATCTTCCGTTGAATCTGCAGTTCTCTACTGAAAACAATTCATGGAGGAAGTTACGGACTATCCAGGTCCATGTGGATGTTTCCTTGGGGGAAGGGGGGGGGGGGGGGGGTTGCTGGTTTCTTACTTTATCCCAACCTAATTCAACTAAGCTTTTTATCAGGTGCTTGGGAAAAAGTTGCACAGGTCTTTATTCTTCTTTTCTGCTCTATCAAGGACCATACTCTTTGTTAATCCACTTCGTGGAATGTGTTTCTTTATCATCTTCACCCAATTCCTATTAGCCTTCCCAAGCATTATTTCATCTTTCCACTCTGCCAAGGATCATACCCTTCATTAATTTGCATTTTAGCATCTGTTTCTTTATAACTTCATCCAAGTCCATTTAGCCTCCCCGCTCAGCATTACACTGTCTGGGTATGGTTACTATTCTGAACTGGGGTATTAATTGATTTCTTTGTTCTAGGTGTCCAAACCAACCTAATCGATTTTCCTTTCTTACTATAGTATGTAATAATTGTATCATCTCAGGAATAAGCTTATACAATTGTTAATAGAATCCTCCCAATTTGCCTCCTTCCATAGTTGAGATAATCCTGAGCAACATTGAGTAAGAAATGCTAAAGTGAATATTGGTTACATGATAGAATCTAACATTCTCCGTCAGATGATATGTTGTGGTATTCAACTTTTAATGCTATTGTAGTCCACTGAGATGGCATTGAATTAGTCATTGATGGCTAGTCTGTTTTTTTAAAACAAATATATATATTTTCTCTTGCTTTTGTGGTATTTGTTTTGTGATCCAATATCTAAAAAACTGGTATATGTATACACACATGAGGAATGTGTGATCCAATATCTTATTTTGAATACTCGTGTACTGTAAGTTGCTGTACATTATTTGCTTCTATAGATTGATTTGCAGAGGTCTAGGACTTGATTAATATGACAAAGGCGGTTGGATGCTTGTATTTCTTGTCAAATTAGTTGATGAATACAACTTCAGTTACTAACATCGCTAGACGCCCCAAGCAATTTAATTGTAGCTTATTAGTAGAAAGCTTATGTTTTTTTGTTATTGGCATGGTGAGCAATAATAACTGTTTTAGCCAATGTACTTTGCGAGCATGTCCTCAGTACATTTCCAGTTATTGTTGGAATCTTAATAGTTGTTGCAGGGAGCTTTACTTATAAATTTATGTTTCTCTATGTAAAAGGTAGAAGAGAAGGGCTTAACTGCTGAGACAGCAGATGCAATTGGCAGTTTTGTCAAGGAAAAGGGGGCCCCTTTGCAAC
The DNA here is from genome assembly GCF_014633365.1 of Diospyros lotus. NCBI lineage: Eukaryota > Viridiplantae > Streptophyta > Magnoliopsida > Ericales > Ebenaceae > Diospyros > Diospyros lotus. Next base: position 32,180,874 of record NC_068340.1, on the reverse strand, counting down.
TTTTGTCTAAGCTTAAACAGGAAGGAAGCAAGTTTCTAGAAAATGAGGGATCTCTTGTTGCACTGAATGAATTGGAGATTTTATTTATGGCATTGGAGAAATCAAAGTGCATTGACAAAGTAGTTTTTGATTTGAGTCTTGCTAGAGGTCTTGATTACTATACTGGAGTCATATATGAAGCCGTTTTCAAAGGGGCAACACAGGTAAAGCTTTGATTTAGCTACTAAATTTTCTTTACATGTTGACTACCAATTAGCTAAAACTTTATTACTTGTTCAACCTTTTATTTTAGACAAGGATATTATTAAGTCTAGCCTGTGGGCAGTCTAAGAACCTCTTCCCTATTGCTGCCAGCATCCCCAGTTCCTTATATGATTACCAATTACTGAGACCTGCCTACCTAAATTGCTCTGTATGCTCCAACCTCCAGCCTCTGATAACAATATGACAAGAAGGTAGTGTAGTTTTTCGTTAGTAGGTTTTATGGTTGTACACTTGTACTAGTACACTCATAGACTTCTACGGCAGTCGATTATTTCTGGATTGTTCTAGTGCACTCTTATACCTTTGTGTGCAGTCGAATATTTCTGTTGTTTCCAGTTAGATTTTTAAGTTTAAATGCAATTGTAAGAGTTGTAGTGAAGATAACCGTGTGTTCCACTTCCCTGCCTTTATCATCCTCACATGTTTGTGTGAAACTATTGTGTCTTAACTACTCCAGCTTGTGCATGTCTTCAGGTTGGTTCAATTGCTGCTGGTGGACGATATGACAATCTTATAGGCATGTTTGGTACAAAACAAGTTCCAGCAGTTGGTGTTAGTCTAGGAATAGAACGAGTGTTTACAATAATGGAGCAGCTTCAGAAAGACCAGAATCAGGTAATAATCAAACATGTTCTTCTAGTTAATGTACGTATAGCTTGCACTGTATAGTAATACTGTCTCGTATTACTTATCCAATAACAATCATAATGGTGCTCCATCAGATTAATGTTCCGCTGTTGGCTTTGCTACATTTTCTGTGAAGAAGTAGCTAGAACATGTCACCTCATCCTACATTTTTGGGTTTGTGTGTGTGTGTTGGGGGGGGGGGGGGGGGAAGACTGGCAATAACTATGATGTTGTTCCCTCCTGAACGAGATAAGCCTTTGTGTGTGTGCGTGCTGCTATATGTTAGTGGTATATACATATGTCCTGGTATCTTGAAAGTTGCTGATATATATAAGAGACATTATCATTATCATGACCAATAATTGACTGTTGATATCGAAGGTACTGAAAAAGAAAATACTGCTATTAATTTTATTCGTTTTATGGTTGGTTGGACATCATGCATGAAATATTGTCCTAGTTACAGAAAAAAAATATATATATATATATATTGTCCACTCCGAAACCTGCCTGGAAAAAGTACAGAGTCGCATGTTGCTCAACTGCCACGCTCTTTCCTGGCCTCTTTCATCAGTAATCTGTTCCTTTTGGTATGGCGTACCATTGTAGACCTCATAGTTCTGTTAGTATTTAGAAAACCAAATTTCTTTCTGTAATTGAGTAATTATGCAACATAAATGGGAACTTGATGATCTTAAATGTTGGGATGAGACTGAAGTTCCTGTTGTTTGGTAGGCTACCCGAGCTACCGAAACTCAAGTACTAGTCGGCATTCTGGGGGATGACTTGTCGCTTGCTGCCGAACTGGTAAGTGGACTGTGGGACGCCAGATTGAAAGCAGAATACGTCGTCAGTAAGAGAGTGACGAAGCACATCGAGCGCGCCAAAGCTTCAAGAATCCCATGGATGGTACTAGTGGGCGAGCGGGAACTGAAGGAAGGAATTGTGAAACTGAAAGATGTAGAGGCAGCCAAAGAAGAGAAAATTCCCAGAGAGAAACTCGTCGAGGAGCTTCGGAAACGCTTAAGCAGCAGCTCATCACCATGAAAATCAAGCTCGTGTCATCAAGGTTCTAGCAGTCCATTGTTCATTGTTGCGTACCTATACAATTTACTTCTAGAGATGTAACAAAGCCTGTTAAATATTGTACAAGATGCTGCGAGTGAAGAAGACCACAATGTGCTTATTTTGGGTTTAACCAGGGTAACAAGTTTATTCTTTTCTTATTGTTTGGCACTATGGAATTGGAATGTGAAGTCCAATGTTTTGAGTTCGGAATTAGAAATGCGCGTTCCGGGCAGATCTAATATTGAATAATTTAATCCGGATTTCCAAATTAGCATATGTAAAGTTAAAGAGTTTTGAGTTTAAGAAATAAGTAAAGGTTGGTAATGTGTACAAAAATAATGTGTTCGTAATAGGGGCGGCGGCGTGGTTTATCACATGAATAATGCTACTTGTAGAGAAAGGTTTATCAAAAATAATAATTTATTTTTGAATTACTTTTTGGTCATTTTCTCTTCCCTCCCCCCCCCCACCCCCCAACACTATCCCTCTCTCTGTTACTCAGAGGCTGTTAAACAGAGACTGATCGGTAAGCTGTTTCGCTTACTTTTTAATTGTAGCTTTTAAGTTAATTAGTGGTTAACATAAAAATTATGTAGTATTTAATTTAATAACGTGTTTGGATAAACGTACTTTTAAGTTGTCAATTAATAATTATGTATTTGATTTGTAAAAACTGATAAATTGTCAAAACTGACCCAAAAAATTAAAATAGACATGTTAAATAATTCAAATAAAATTTATAAAAATACTATTTTTATAAAAAAAATTATAAATTAATTTCTAAATATTAGATAAATTATACATATTTATTAAAAAATATATTAATATAATATATATGCATATTTTATTTTTTTCTTAAAAATATTACTATTAATATATATATACACTTACAGGTGTAATATATATATATATATATTGTATATACTCTGCTATAGGTCGAGGACGTCACTGGCGATGAAGGAAGAGGCTGCGATCAAGGCTGGAGGCGGCACCTGATGGTGACGACAGTAATGAAGGAGGCTCGATGGTGCTCAGCAACGGCTGCAATAGATCTGGAACCTGGTTATGTAGCGATGGCGCGACCTGGTTATGCAGCGATGGCACGACCAACACTTCAGCTGCTTGCGGCGACCCAGTTGGACTACGACGACGTTGACGGCGGTATGGAGAAGGGGCGACGACGATTATGGTAGAGCAGAGCTTGGGAGAAGATGATGGAAGAAAGAGAGTTGGGAGAAGATGCAACGGTGTAAGTATGAAAAATATATGAGGGCATTTTGGTATTTTAATTGGTCAACCTAGCAACGTTTTTGGGCAAAGCTGGGGGTATCAGCTTTTGAAAAACCCTGGTATAACAGCTTTTACGCGAGGTAGATTTTACGCTTAAAATTTTTGCCAAACACTTAACCTTCAAAAGTTGTATAGCTTATACACAGTCAAATCGCTAAGCCAAACAGCCTCTCACTCACTAACTCACCCACGGCCACCCCAACTTCACCCATTCTCTCTCCCTCTCTCTCTCTCTCTCTCTCAGCCTTGAGGGCAGAACGCGCCGCCGCCGTCGTCGTCACCCCCGCCACTGCTGCTCGCACCGCCGTCACCCAAGGATGGCGCCACCGTCGTCTCCCCCGCCAATGCCGCTAGCACCGCTTGTCGTCGCCCTCCCCCCTACTCGCACCGCCGTCGTCCCACCCTCAGATTGCCCTCCCCCCAGCTGGCCACAGAAATGTGCCACCGCCAGTCGCCCCCCACCCGTTGGTCACAGAAACCTGCCATTGCCGAAAGTTCAAACTTAGATCTATGGAGATTTAGCCATTAGATTTTGTTTATTTTTTGGTATGTGAGTCAATGTGGATAAGGGTGTCGGGTGATTGGCTCTGATCGCTGGAAACCATTATCGCCGATTGCGGCAATTGTGGCTGATTTAGATTGTTTTTGTGTGTATATACATATATTTTTATTTTTTCTGCTTTAGTTTTTCTCTTTGCTTCTGATGTTTTGTTTATATGATGATTTGGTTGTGAAAATGGAAAATAAAGAACCTGATTTATTTTTTGAGTTAAAAAAAAATGATTTATTTTTTTATTTAATTGTGTGCATGTTGAGGAGGAGTTTTGGATTTGGACTTATGGAGAATCAGGATCGCAGGGTTGATGGCACTGAAGCCGCTCTGAAGATGGCTTCGGACAGCTTGATTTGGTGGAAGGAGGTGGGATCTAAGACCATCGATATGATGGTCGAGTTGGATTTCAGAAAAGAGCTCAATGGGTGGAGAGAAATGGATGGAGAGCTGGTGGCGGAGGCTGCAAATGAGATTGAGCTCACCATATTTGGACTGTTGGTGGAGGAATTGTAAGAAGAACTAGAGAGCTAGTTTGATCTTGACAACTGGAGATTGTTTATATAAATTTTAACACTATTTTCATGTGAAAATGTTTCCTACGATGCGGATTGTTTATATAAATTTTAACACTATTTTCATGTGAAAATGTTTCCTACGATGCGGATTGTTTATATAAATTAAATAGTGCCAGTTGCGCTCTCTTCCTCTAAACATGCATCCAAATTTCACAGAATCACTGTTTGAAGTTAAAAGAAAACTTAAAATTAAAAAAAAAGAAAGGGCAAAAAAATGAAAAAACAAAAGCTTCAATGTTGTCGGAGCCCATACGGGCTTAGATGGCCGAGACCCAGGTGGGTTCTGGTCGATGGGTTCCAGCCATTATTGGAACCCAGCATTGGGAGAGAGGGAAGGATTTGTTTCACGATGGAGCTCGGTGACGGAGAATGGGCGGTTATGGTTAGTCCTCGCCCATGGAGTTGGTGAGAATCATGGCGGACCTGAGATCGGCGAGCGATGCTCGCGGCATTGGCCGAGGAGACGGCGGGCGACGACGGTGGCGCCATCCTTGGGTTACGGCGGTGCGAGCAGCGGTGGCGGGGGGTGACGGCAATGGCGATGGCGCGTTCTACCCTCAAGGCCAAGAGAGAGAGAGAGAATGGGTGAAGTTGGGGTGGCCATGGGTGAGTTAGTGAGTGAGTGAAACAGAGAGAGGGATAGTGGACGAGGGAGAGAGAGAGAGAGAGAGAGTGAAAGTGAAGTTGGGCAGCTGGGCGAGCATAAGAGAAAATGACCAAAAAATAATTCAAAAATAAATTATTATTTTCGGGTAAACCTTTCTCTACAAGTAGCTTTATTCTTATCACATCATTAACAAAAATTAATTAAGCTGGGGATTAATTGGTTATTAAAATCTATTACAAACACATGGGCTGGGCTGTTTGTAACTTGGGACACATAAATATGAAAATGTTTTTTGTTATATTATTTTTGAAGGATCATATCATAAATAAATGAAGTTTGAGCACAAGTCATACAAATAATTTAAAAAATTAACAATCATCTGAACTTGAAAGCCTCAATTTTTTAGGAATTTATGATATAAATAGTTGGGTGAGCGTCCGTAATTGTAGCAAACCGAAAACCAACAGAGGCTTGGGCTTCGCCGTAAATCATGGTTGAACTCCAGAATCTCTCCTCGCCACCCTCTATTCTTTGCATGTCTTCGTCTAAATACGCGCCGAGAGGCCGGCCGATCGGAGAGCAGCCTAACTTCTCCTTTTCTGTGGTACATATTCTCGCCCTATTTCGCCCACCAACTATTTGGTATAATCCCGCGTTTAATTATCATTTGATCTGAAAGATAGAAAGACCCAACAATGGAGATGCTCCGGGAAAAGGGTATTAACCTGTGAGCAGAAATGAAAATTTAGACGACGAACGAGGAAGAAATAGAGAGACAGTGAGAGATATGTGGCTCCAACCGCAAGGGCATTCGCATCATCATCATCATCATCACCATCACCATCAGCCCAAGCCAGGAGGAAATGGGTTGGTTGCAGTTGCTATAGACAAGGACAAGAACAGCCAGCACGCTCTCAGATGGGCCACTGAACATCTTCTCCACCGAGGAGGCACTGTCATCCTCGTCCATGTTGTCCACAAATCGAATTCCTTGTCCTGTAACTCTCTCTCTCTCTCTCTCTCTCTCTCTCACACACACACACACACACACGAACAGGCATTCACATTAAATCCTAGAGGCAATAGCTTCTTCAATTTTTCCCAAGTTTAAGAAAGAATTTCTTTTAGGAAAGGAAATGATATTCTTTCAGCATTGTGTGGAAAAGTGTGATCAGAATAAGGCGGAGTTATTATACTTGACAGTTTTAGGCAATTTTGCGATGAATTTTGATGCATGAAAGTGGGAATTTTGAAAATATAATTCATTATTGTGGGATATTTTTTTTAAAGGGGTGGAATTTAGTATAAACTTCGTTAAATAAAGCATCATATATTGTGTGTTATCCTATAGGTTAATGAGACGCATCAAGTATTAGGCATATATCAGTTCGTCCAGTTGCCTTTTATTAGTACTAAAGATAAGAATGGTAGCTAGTGTTGTCAACTATAGAGCTGAGTTAAAAATGAAAAAGGTAGCATTAACCACGAAGGTGGTTGACCAAGTGATGCACTGCTAATTATTAATACCAAGGGTTCACTTAGTTGGATGATTAGCGTTTATTGAGGGGGTATAAATCATTGAAATAGATTATAAGCTACACAACTTATTTTTTGATGCATTTGACAACATTTATCCTCAAACATTTCAAATATTTACACACTCTATCCCTTCTCCTCTATCTATCATTTTTCTCTCCAGACCCATCCCTACCTTCCTCCATTATCACTAGCACCTCCATCTCTTCCATGGCGATCGTCGCCTCTAGCCCCATCCCCATCGGCCACTGCCTCCAAACCCATCCCCAATGATTGCCGCCTCCAGCCTCCATTGCTACCTCCTCCATGTCTCTCGTCACCACCCGCCTCCTCCATCAACTTCTCCGTTGTTCGCCGCCCACGCCTCCATCATCTATCACCTTTTCCATCATCGACGTCCCCAACTCCTATCGTTCTGTATGTATATATATATATATATTTAACAACTATTTTTATATTTAATATATATTATATTAATATATTTTTTAATAATTATGTATAATTTATCAACATCTAATGATAAAATTTTATTAGTTGTATATCAATTTATAATTGATTTTTATTAAAAATGAGTATTTTTATATATTTTATTTGTATTATTTTACATATCTATTTTAGTCTTTTTGTCAAGTTCTCATAATTTATCAACTCTTTCAAATCAAATACATAACTATATAACTGACAATTTAAAGTATATTTATCCAAATGAATGAAAGTGAGGATTAAGCTATTACTCAAACCCGTTATTGGTTCCCAAATTTGTTGGTGGGTAGAGGCTATCATGTCCAAGCAGTTTGCCAAAATCAATCGCCTCCATCCTACACTTTTACTCAACAAAAAAGAGGAAATTATTAAATCATACAAAAATAAAGCATGTGTAGAGGGATGTTCTTAGTGCATGAAATTTTTCGTTTTTGCAATAGTTGAGAGATGGTTGTTTGTGTATTCAATTTTACCTTTAATTTGCGAAAGGTTGTTTCTACGACTTAAACCCTAAAGCATGCCCAGAAAGGAAAAAATAGAAAAAAAAAAAAAAAAGGCAGCATATGACTTAAGGAAATTGGTGACTACCCTGCTAGAGATGCTATGTGGAGAAAGAAGTTCGTTCACGCATATTTGCTTTCTCATGTTCTTGAACTGGACATGCATAGAAGTCCAAATGCCTCTCCATAAAAAAAAAAAAAGGAAAAAAGAAAAGATACCTGTGAATTTTGATCTGAATCTGTATTACCTGAAATCGTTCTGTTCAAAATTTTTTAAATAACAGGAGTTAATGCAAACCCAAGTCTCACCTGATCCATGAAATAAGATTCTCACTGGAAACTACAAACTTTCAGCTGATGGTTGGTTGATGCAATGTTAAGTCTCTTAGAAAGTAGAAGGTAGTTAGTTGTTGCAACATCATTAGTCGCAATGGGTACAAGGAGAACGTAGAAACTAGTTTGTTGTTGTAACAACATCATCAGGCACGATGGGTATGGAGAATGTTCTTAATTCCTTTCCACAATATTAAAGTGCATAGTTCCAGAAAAAGGAAAGGGAAAAGGGACAAAAGAACATGATGTGATGTTAGTTGGCACCACTGAGTAGCATACAAGAAGTTACCTGGGAAGTAAATTGGATAATAGAGTCCACTATATGCTTCTGTTCCTCTTATTACTATTCCAGCTAAGTGCCCTAACATTTTCCTCTTTCTTTTCTTTTTTCTGTTTTTGGTGAATGATGCAGCTATGCACCACTCTGTCACTGGCGACGTGGGATCTGCACATAAGCAACAACTTGAGAAGCAAAATAAGGAATTGTTCAACTCCTTTCATTGCTTCTGCACCCGCAAAGACGTAGGTTTTTCAATTGAAGCCTGCGCATTTAGTAGAGAAATTATCTTGTCATTGTTCCTTGCTAACAAATAAGAGGCTACTTCCAGATATTTAGAAGGGGGGAGGGGGGGAAGTCCAGAATATATGAAATTGTTTTAAGACATTCTTAATGAAGGACAATAGAGATATGAATCAGGAGTAGTTAATATTTACCCGTTTCCTTTCTCCCTGCTTTCCTAGTTTTTATTCACACAACTAGTTTATGTAACAGATTCAATCTCTTGATGTCATACTTGAAGATACAGATGTAGTGAAAGCTTTGGTAGAATATGTTTCTTATGCTGCCATTGAGACTTTGGTTCTTGGGGCAACATCAAAGCATGGCTTTATCAGGTGAGTTCTTAGTTAGAATACTGAGACATACTTGAATTCCATTACCGTGAAATGAACTTATCTTTTTGTCACAGAAGATTCAAGACTTCAGACATTCCAAGTCATGTCTTAAAGGGGGCACCAGAGTTCTGCACAGTTTTTGTCATCTCCAAAGGAAAGGTATCTTCTGAACGAAAAGCTTCTTGCTCAGCGCCATTCACTTCTCCTCTCCATGACCAAATAGAGAATCTAGCAAATGCCCACAATCAAAATTCCCACCACCACCACCATTCTTTTTCTGCTGAATCGCGCACCAACTCCAGGCCTAGTTTTAGTCTAAAAGGTTTGTAAGCTAGCTCTTCTCACTGCAAATATAATCCGTGCCTCTTTCTACTTGTTTGTATATGATTGTTAGCTAATTAAGAAAAATTATGTTCAAGATATATCAGCTGGATCAGAAAGGAATACACCTCGCAAACATCACGATCATCGTCATTCTCGTCATCAGAATTTGCTTGACGACACAGACTCTGTGAAGTAATTGAACTCACAACTCCTAACTTTTTCTTGATTTTCCTTCTTTTTTGAATGCAAATAAAGGTTTAATTGAGTCACCTGACATCATGATTGTGAAACAAGCAGATCACCATTTTCTAGAGGAAGAGGCTACCATGCAAAGATGTTTGGAGATCTCTCAGAATCAGATACTGACATATCCTTTGTGAGCCCGGGCAGGCCTGCAATCACTGACCATATGGCTGTTTCACTTTATGATACCATGGAAACAACATCTGGCCGACCCTCTCGGGTTTCAACAAGCTCAGATCACAGCTTTGGCTCAGTACGGTTGGGATCCAGGTGGAGTGACTCCAGCCATGCACATGACTTTTCATCCTCTTCCATCGACAATAGAACCTCGGTTTCCTCTCAAGTATGTGCATGCATACGTTTAGTACTCCTAGAATAAAAGATTAGATGATTGCTTCTCAGTCAGTCTATCAACATAATACAGCAGGAAGATATGGAAGCTGAAATGAGGCGGCTGAAGCTGGAGCTTAGACAAACGATGGATATGTATAGTACAGCTTGCAAAGAAGCACTAGCAGCAAAACAGAAGGTAGATAGTGAGACTTACGCATTTGGTAAAAAGGAAAGAAATAACTGTTGCTGTCTAATTCAGTATTGTGAAACAGGCAATGGATCTCCATCGCTGGCGACTTGAAGAAGAACGAAGGTTAGAAGAGGCACGACTTGCAGAGGAAGCTGCATTGGCAATTGCAGAGAAGGAGAGAGCTAAGTGCGAAGCAGCTCAGAGGATTGCAGAACTGGAAGCACAGCGCAGAATAACTGCTGAAATGAAATTTTACAAGCAAGCTGAAGAGCATGGACTATCAGAGAGAAATGATTTTCGGTACAGGAGGTATACAATTGAGGAGATTGAAACAGCAACGGAATTTTTTTCTGATTCTAGGAAGATTGGGGAAGGGGGTTATGGCCCTGTCTACAAATGTTACCTTGATCATACCCCAGTTGCAGTAAAGGTTTTACGTCCAGATGCAGCCCAAGGAAGGGCACAATTTCAAAAAGAGGTGAGAAGCATGCAAAAACTTGTGAATTGCATCTTAGCTATAGAATTTGATCAAGTACCTGCAGATATTTCAAAGACAGTTTAGATGAGTGAAGTTGATTGCAGTCAAAGGTGAAATCATTTTTCAAAATCAAAACAAACTTCAGGTGAAGCCCTTCAAATCATGACTTTAGAAAATATAGGACCATCTTAAGCTCAGAAACAAAATGGCAACCAAGTTTAATGTATATACGCAAACAAAGAACTGAGCAGTTTATTTCCAATTTAATCTGTACCTACAATAAAACTTGAAGGATATAGTTTTCAGTATCTTTGACAGTTTGGCCTTCACAGAGACCACTGAACCGAATGCTAAATGTTAGTTATAACAACTGTCTACTGTTTTCTTTTGTTGAAAGAATGCTGCCTGAGTTTGTGGATTTTAGTTAAGAGAATCTTAAGTGCCTGATTCCACTTTCCTAGAGAAAACAGATTTGCCAACCAAATTAAATTTATCTCATGGCCTTTTTCCTTGGCAAATATTTGTCATCTTAATGCAGGTTGAAGTATTAAGTTGTATGCGACATCCTAACATGGTACTCCTACTAGGAGCCTGTCCAGAATATGGCTGTCTGATTTACGAGTACATGGCTAAAGGCAGCTTAGAAGACCGCCTCTTCAGACGTGGGAATACCCCTGCTATCTCTTGGCAGCACAGGTTCAGAATGGCTGCAGAGATAACCAGAGGTCTGCTCTTCCTCCACCAGAACAAACCGGAGCCAATAGTGCACCGTGATCTCAAGCCAGCCAACATTCTGCTTGACTACAACTATGTCAGCAAAATCAGTGATGTGGGACTGGCCAGGCTCGTTCCTCCCTCCGTGGCTGACGATGTAACACAGTACAGAATGACTTCAACAGCTGGAACTTTCTGTTACATTGACCCTGAGTATCAACAAACTGGAATGCTGGGTGTTAAATCCGATGTTTATTCTCTGGGAATTGTTCTTCTGCAACTGATTACAGCCAAGCCAGCAATGGGCTTGGCTCACCATGTTGGAAGGTCTATTGAGAAGGGGACATTTGCTGAGATGCTAGACCCGTCTGTGCCGGATTGGCCTGTCAATGAGGCCTTAATCTTTGCAAAATTAGCAGTGCAATGTGCAGAGCTTAGGCGCAAAGACAGGCCAGATCTTGGCAAGGTTGTTTTGCCAGAGCTTGAGAAACTCAGAGATCTTGCTGAAGAAAATATGAGTCACTTCCTGTTAGGTGGCAGTGCAGCCCCCTCCCCCAACCACAGCCTCGTCTCCATCTCACAGGTTGGTTAGTAAATGAGTTCACTTAACAATATTCTTGTGTAATCATATATGCTGCTTTGTTGGGTTTGTTTTAGATAGTCTCCTTAAGTTGGCTTGGAAATGTCTGCGGCTTGTTTGCTATAGGTCTGTTTGGGCTGTTAATTCTTGCATTATATCTTTACTAAGTTTAGAGTGGAATATTCCATCATATGTTGTGTACACAGGATTTCCTAATTAGTTAAAACACTTTTGTGTTAGTAATGTCATTTCCCTCTCCTAGAAGGGCCGTTGTTGTATATATTGGAACAAACTAGCCTTATTAACTAACTTGTCTAGTTCTACTACCATATCATATATAAGCACACACCTGATGCATGATCAAGGAAGTAAACTTAAAAATTGTCATTTGAAAAAGAAAAAAGAAATGAGTCATCTATTCAACCTATATGATAATATGTCAAAAACCATCAAAACTAATCCTCTGTAAAAAAAAATTAAATAAATAAAAGAAATGCATAAACAATTCACTCAACAAGATCACTCGTATGCAAATTAAGGTTTTGTAAGAGTGTTTTTTGCAGCATAAAAATGGCAACAGTGAATTATATTTCTACATTGCAGGAGGCCGGGAACAACGCCATGCGTGCACATTCAGGATATGAGAGCTCTAAAAGTTTCTCGAGCTCGTATGAATAGTTAGTTGAAGCTGTCAAAGGTTGCCCCATATACTTGTTAAGACAAATATATTTCATTACTATTGCACATAATGAAGCTGAGAATTGCAGCTTAGCTTCTCCTTTTTGTCTTTTGTTTTTCTTCGTTCGCAACAACTGGCTGAATTCAGTACGAGGAGGTTATGTTTATGGATACACTCTGCAAATTTTTGTCAATTTCTTTTTGGCCAGGTGCTCTCCCCTCTGTTCTTTTTTTTTTTTTTTTTTTGGGTTTTTGTTTTGATTTTTTAGGTTATTAGATTAGAGGGGGACCCATCGGATGGACTCCCCTCAGTTTTTTTTTTTTTTTTTTTTTTTAATTTGGCATGTGGTTGAAATGGAAAACGCTGGAGATGCAATGAGGTAGGTCCGTCCATCTGTTTGATACACATTTCTGTGAAGTTCCCGGGAAGCAGGGAAGAAAATATCATCAAACAGGATGAGTTATAAGCTCTTTGCTGTGTAAATATATATTGTTCACATATTCTTCTTTGTATGTTAGTAATGTAATAACCACCATCACACCTTTCCCTCGCTCTTCGCTCTTTGATTCCACTTTTGCTTTCTGCATTTGCTCTCTTTCTGTAATATAAAATTTCCCATGCTTCTGTTTCATTTGTCTTAGCTTTTAAAAAATCGCTTTCACATAAAAAGTAAAACTATATTAAAGCGGCCTTTTCAAAAAAAAATTCATATTATTTCCACAAGCCAAAAAGGTAAGCACATGCATACATCTCCACCAAAAATTGCATAATTTTGTTTGGTCCCAGGTCCTACAAGAACGTGACTTTAACAGGAGGACGAGAAGGAAGGTACCTATTCGACATTTGAGGCATTTAAAAAAAATAATAATAAAATAAATACTTTCCATATGCATGCAAAATTAATATTCCATCATTTTCTTTCATTGTCAGGTCCCCAAACATTAGCCTACTTAAGAGAAGAAGCTCACCCTCTATACCACTCGCAATCCGACCCCCACCCCCCCCAAAAAATAGAAGGACAAAGGTAAACAAATACATAGCTACAAGTACAGATCTCATCCATCTCATTGGTCTATTTCTATGCCAAGCAATAATAAGCCCAGGCTTCTCTCCGATACTACCTGATTAAACTGCCTTCACCTGCCTGCAGCTCTTCAATAATACCTTTCAAAAACATAAACATAATATGAGCAAAAGACCCAATTATTTACACTGCCAATTTGGCTTTCACTCTTCACCTCTCATCTTTGGCCCCCTATTCCCTATATTCAATCACAACACAAACCTATACAACAGGCTTCCCCCCTATTTCTTTGCATATATAAGTAATTTCAGTGTAGTCTGCAGCACAGAGGTTTGGGAGAAGTAAACTAGCTCGCTCCCTAACCTACTCTTCCAATTTATCCTAACCTGTCGGCTCATTGTGAAACTTAAAAATGTTAAAATTCTAAAGCAGTCAAAAAACCGTGGAAATAAAAGAGTGCTGAGATATCAAATGCACCACTAAAAACTGAATGAAAGGATTAAAGTTTCTGGTACTGCCAATTATGTCAGAGCCCCTGGCCCTGCCTGCTATGATACAAAAGTTAAAGTTCATTTTCAGCTATTTGCACCTTGGGTTTGAATACATCCTCCTCTCGCACGGTGAATTCACCTTCTTCACAATCTTTTGTTAGTACAGAGTCCTGCATGGAAGAAAGCAAGCTTATGACATATTATAAGTAAGCGGATGAGCAAAATAGTTTAAAAGAACTTCTGAGCTTCATCTAGCATCAAGAAATCAGGGGGAAAAAAACATACACAAATGATTAAGAAGGATTGATACCGGACCTTAGAAATCAACAAACAAATAGAAAAACAACAGTTACAATTAAATTGTTGAAGCAAGAAACAAAAAGAGTGACCCAGAGCCAGCAGCATAGCAGCTAGAAACTAGTCATTAAGAATACCAATCCTTCCTAGTTGGGAATCAGTTCTTTGTTTTTCACCTTTTTTTAATATCTTCCACAAGTAAATACAACCAAGTTATTAAAACAACTACATTCAAGCTCAAAAGGACTTAATCTAACCAAAAGGTGTAGATAGGCTATAATATCTTTAGAATCTGGCAAATTCTTACAGATATTATTGTTTCTTCAGCTAAATATTAAAGAAGGTAGAAATTGAACCATGACATCATCAAATCAGAGAACATTAAAAGGTTGTCAAAATTCTGGATCACAAGTCCTATTTTTCTAGAAGAAAATTTCCTTGGAAAACAGACAACTACAAAACATATTCAAATGAGAAAAAATTTCAAATAGAAAACAGAAAATTCAAATTTTCAGTTTTCTAAATTTATAGACTTGAGAAAACATCTTTAGGATGTTTTTGACAGTTTTCTTCACAAAATTAAGGAGAGCTTTCCCCTAATTTTCTAAATAGAAAACATGAGATATTAGCTCAACCAAAATCAATATGTAAATATAAATCCAAATAGTAAAAACATGAACCATAAAATTTACAAATAATAAATAGTCAAAGATTAATAAAAAAAATCAATATTATACAATTTCTAAAAAAAATAAAAAATAAAATTATAATCTATATAATTAATGACCTATCATTAATATTATAATGTGAAGGATATATTACCCCCCAAAAAATGCTAAACTTTTGACTTTGTTTCAATTTTATAATTAACTTTCAATTTTTTCAATAGTATACAGTATACTGAACCTTTATTTAGTTTTAAAATAAATATATATAAATACATATACAGAATTGAAACTAAACACAAAGTTAGGTACAATATTGAAAAATTAAAAATTTGTTATAAAATTGACACCAAATACAAAGTTCAGTATACTACTGAAAAAATTGAAAGTTCATTATAGAGCTAAAACAAAGCCAACAGTTTAGCATTTTTTTGATAATTTACCCTAATGTTAATGATATCATGAATATCGATTGGTCCTACTATTTTATAGTATTATCTAATTCATTCATAATTTTAATATAACAATATTACTAATAATTATTATCGTTAAAAGTATAGTAACAGCAATATCATAAACATTGTAGCATAGTATTAATTTTATAATAATATAATTACTAATATACTAATATTGCAATAATATTATTAATAACTATATAGTGCATTATACAACAAATGGAAACATGTTATGTATAACCACTTGGAAAACTTTCACAGTTGACTGTTCTCTAAATTTTTTACGGGAAAGGAAAATAGGACTTGGAATAAAAAATAATAATATGAAAAATGAGAAAATCTTTTTTGTAACAAACAGACCCTAGAAGCAGAATAGCCAAGCATGTCCTTTCAGGCTTGAGGACTGCTAATAAATATTCCCTTTTTTTTTTGGCTAAATCTGCTAAGAAATATTCAAATATTGGCAAAAAAAAGGTGGCAAGCATTTAATAAAGAAATTCATAGTAGTTATGTTAAAGAGCCTGAAAAACATTTATATATTAATTAGTTTAATCTACTCAATTATAAAAACCAGATTGGTTCAGCCGGATGGACCATGAACCAGTCAACATGGTCTAGTTTTAAAAAAAAAAACAGGAGACCATGCAAGTGCATAAACTGGTCAGATTTCTGTGAACTGGTCAAACTAGTAAAACAAAATAAACCGGTTTGTTTTAATTTATCCAAAGGTACTAAGTAGCCCCTAATGTTAAAGAATTATTTTCTTTAATAGAGGGATAAATTAGTCCTTCTGGAAAAAAATAAAAGAACCACCATATCTTTAAAAATATGAATTTCATTAAAAATTAATTTATTATATTTTTTATACATGAAATTCTGAACCAATGGTTTGATTGATGAACCACTGGTTGAACCAGTACCCCGATCAGTCCAGTTTTAATAACTACCCATCTACTCTAAAAGTAATGATAGATGTGCTCATCATGAAAATGTTTTCCTTGCCCCTTATCCACTATGAATTTTCTCCCTGCACTCTCTTAACCACAATTCTCCCATAGAACTTCATTTTGCCTCTAAATTTTCCTTCTAAATGATTGGTGTCCTAGAACTTTCTTCTTGCTTTCTTAACTTGTATTAAACAAATAACAAAAATTTTCTAGAGCATGACAATTTTATGTGGATTCTTCTAACATTTTAAAGTACATGTATTGAAATGCCTGCACTATACCTGGACCTGATTTTCTAGAAAATAAATAAATAAATGTATTTACATGCATGTAAGTAATTTCATTAATTTTTTTATTTCCCATTGTCACAACCCCAAGGAACCCCAAGGCTGTAATTGTAATTATAATAGTAGTTAGTTTACATGCAATTACTATATTGTTCTCTAGGTTTCTGTAGTTGTTAGTACCTTCAGTTGTACAGCCTATTAAATAGGCTAGAGTAGCTAGAAATCACATATAGTTGAATGACATTTGAATTCTGATTTCCCTCTCAATTGTTCTGATCTCTCTCTTTCTCTGTTCTGTCTGTAAACACCCCCCCCCCCCCCCCAAAAAAAAAAAAAATTCTCCTTGTATTTTCCTCTCTTTTAGTCTAATTCCCTCTCAATTTCTTCCAAATTCCTTTTCAAACCCTAGGCAAACCCTATGATCGTGACACCCATCCCATTAAAAATCATTGTTCCAAAGGTGAACTTGAGATAAGATGTGAAATGTGTCCGACATGTGGTTGCACAAGACAAATTTGTTGAAAAAGATGTCTCGCATAAAAGTAATGAAACTATGTAAAACTCACATAATTTTATTTTACATGAGAAAATATATTTTCTTAAGAAATGTGAAATTCCATAGTTTGAATGTATCTTACATATGATAATTAGATGAATCCAATGCCTGGACAATACATGTACTTGAACCTGTATGTTGATATAGCATAAGATGCTGGCATCCTTGCTATAAACTCTATGAAGCATGGGCATATGTAGTATGAAATACAACATGGTAATCTTTTAAAGAGAAATTAGAATACGTGCTAGGGATATGAAGAAAGAAAAATTTATGCATATGAAAATCCAAAACATTCTAGTCATTTCCAAAAACATGTGAATAAAAGGTCTTAATATCTCTTTAGAGGACTCTACTCATAAAAAGTTTTGGACTTGAAAAATCCTTAAAAAGTCTGAGGGAGGACTAACAATACAAAAATCAATATTTTTTATTGTATAATTGATTTAAATATTCGTTTAAACTTGTAAATTAAATCATCCGCAAAGTAATCTCATTATGCACATTGTCCCCTTACATGTCCAAAAGTGTCCTCTTCTAGAAAACAGTTGACCTTTGAACAAGTCTAACATACCTACCTGGAAATGTTTGGTCATTGTTGATATGGAACAATGTTTGACATAATAAGAAGGTTCCTACCATCTTCGAAGTGTCCACAGTTCTCATCTACTGCAAAGCTTGTCTAATAAAGACTTGCTTCTTTAAGATGGTATCATCTTTTCATCACACTGTTTCATGCCTAGCATACCATGTACAAAAATACATGCTCACACGGTGAAGGTCAAGCAAAGGTCTAAGTCTTCAATAAGGATTGGAGACCACTGTCACTTTAAATACAACACTCTTTATGCATGTAAGGACTACATCCTCAGAGTTCCAAGTGTCAACTTGTAATGTTTTAACTCTTAACATTCTTTTTCAAGGTAACTACTATACAGCTTGATGCCTGACTGACTAGAATTTGTAATGGGATTGTAGTGCCTGATCCCGTACAGTACTGTGGCTGTAGTAACATACAATTACACATCTTTTCGTCAAGGCCCTAGGTTTTGAATCTAGGATTTCTAGTTGACAGTCATAAAAGAAGGAAAAAAGAGAGGGAGAAATGATAGAATTTAAAGAGAAAACAGAGAGAAGAACAAAGGGAAGCAGAGAATAGAGAGAAATGAGGGAATTTAGGGAGAAAATAGAAAGAACAGGGGGAAACAAAGAGTAGATAGAGAGAAAAATAAAATAACTTCAATATAATTGCTTGGTTCTCTCAGCATACTGTGGTATATTACTTTATATAGAGCTATCCCAACAGTCATTTACAGCAGTTACTACTACCATACAATTGTAAAATAACACTCCACTACTATATAACTGTAAAAATAACACTCCACTACTACATAACTGTAAAAAAAACAACTCCAATACCCATAACTGCTCTGCTTATCTCGTAATTCTCTGATTCCTAGCATTTCCCTTCCCTTCAAAATTTTCTTGTCCTTAAGAAAATCAAAGGAACTGAGCAACTCGAGGAAATTGAACTAGGAGATCCGGCAAAAATTCTAGTATTGTTATCCGGGTGCATCTTCAAGGAAATTTTATCAAACACTTCAATATATTCATAAAATTCTTATATTTCAAGATAAAGGAGCTGACAATTATTAGTAACCATTATTGCCGAGTCGAGACACTCTAGGCAAAGCTTTCGACCATCATCTAGGGCAACATATCTTGTTTCCCTTGGCTCCATTCGCTCACAGCTACAGCACTGAGGAGTCCCATCATACGCAAGAAAAGGATAATACTTCTGGACCCAGAAAGGATGCGCTCCATATTCAATTAACCCAGCAGCATTTGTTAATATAAAATGCTTGCAGACGTCACATTTTGGGTGACAGTGGTCCTTGTCGAAAGAATTGTGATAAGGATAATTCCCAGACATAGAAAACTCATAATCGCAAATTGGTTGTTTGCAGACATGGCATCTGAAACATTCTGGATGCCAAACTGCATTCGTGCAATTCAGGAATCTTCCATAACCAATCTCAATGTTACAGCCAACACATATCCTAAACCCTGTTGAATAGAGAAAAGGTATAGGTTGATAAATATTAGCATTTCTGTCTCGGGATGGAGATTCAAAATTCAAGCTTTCTTGTATAACTTTGGCAGGTTGTTCATCTTCTTTCAATTGGGACTCATTATCTTTCAAAGTTGGACCAGGATTCTCCTTTGGTGGGAAGTCCTCCAGTAAGCTAATTTGCAAAATTTTAGAAAACATCTATAAGAACCCATCGAGTCTTTTAGCCAGTCCATCTATTGAAGCATCTAACTTGTTCTCCAATGACTGAAATACTTTATGATGCTTACTCGATCTTTCTTCCAAGGCCTCCATTCGGTTTTGCAGATTAGTCACCAGAGACTTAACTTGGTTAACCTGCGCCTTCAATTATTTCATTCTAGTTACGTCTGCCATCTTTAACAGATCCAAACTATCTAATTAGCAGTCCAAGAATCCACTACTCTGAAACCAATTGTCAAGGTCCTAGGTTTTGAACCTAGGATTTCTAGTTGACAATCACAAAAGAAGGCTTCAGAAAGAGAGGGAGAAATGATAGAATTTAGGGAGAAAAAAGAGAGAAGAACAAACAAAGGGAATTAGAGAATAGAGAGAAATGAGGGAATTTAGGGAGAAAATAGAGAGAACAAAGGGAAACAGAGAGTAGAGAAAAATGAGATAACTTTAATATAATTGCTTGGTTCACTCGGCATACTGTGGTACAACTTTACATAAGGCTATCCCAACAGTTATTTACAACAGTTCTCACTACTATACAACTGTAAAATAACACTCCACTACTATATAACTGTAAAAAAAACAACTCCAATACCCATAACTCTCTGCTTATCTCCTAATTCTCTGATTGCCAACACTTTTTACCCTAACATCCCACCAACCTCCCCCTCCCCCTCCCCCCGCAGCCCTTGGCGGGAGGTAGTAGAACTAAAGAGAAGGGGTGTGAACATAATCTGTAAGTGACTCGATGCCACCTCAACCAACACCCAAGCAGGTAGTAACAAATATTTTGCTCCGGGAAAATGTTTCAGAAGAGTAAGAAACTAAATAATCATGTAGAACTATGCTAGTCATGGGATAAAAACCTAAGCGACCTGAATGAGAAAGGCAAAGGCAAGCAGCAGAAAGCAACATTAAGGTAAAACAGAACGTGAACACAGAGAGATTGTACCTCAAGATTTTGACTACAGGAAGCACAGACCGTCCAAATTCTGAACTGAACATCTGAGGACAATAAACAAAATAGAATACATGCCATCTTTCAGCCGGCTACCTTTATGGCACCCATCTCATCAATCTTTGAGCTCTTATGCTGCAAAGTTCCACATATGGAAGATGCAATTAAGGAAGAGAAAGCAGCACATACAAATACTGGATATCATGGAAAACAAACATTATAATGTTTGGTTCACACTTAAACAAGAACCATAGAAGGGAAATCCTACTTTCTCTCCAAAGCAAGAAGTTTAGGGTCTGTTTAGTTGCGGAAAACAAGACCTATTTTCTGGAAAAATTTCAATAGAGTACAGAAAACTGGAAGACGTGTTCAAATGAGAAAATTTTCCAAATAGAAACTGAAAACATCTTTAGCCAATCCCACATAGTGGGATAAAGGTTAGGAATGTTGTTGGTGGTGTTGTTAGAAACCATTTTTTTTATGTTTTCCACAGTTTTTTTCACCAAAAAAAAAAAAATTAGTGAGAGTTTTACAAATAGAAATTCAACCAAAATCAGAATTAATTACATTAACATTAATGTCAATATAAATATAAAATATGAATTTTAAAATTTACTAATAACATTATTATATATAATATTATCGACAAGAACAACAAATAGAAAGATTGATTAATGATAAATAATTAATTATACTATAATAAAAATTATAATCAATATCATTAATGATTATCATAATTTGCAATATTAATAATATTATGAATATTGTTTTGGTAATGTTAATTTTATATAAAATATCTAATTTATTCACAATTTTAATATTATTTATGTACGAATAAATTATTATCATTAAAAGTATAATATTACAATTATCATAAATATTATATGCATAATATTACTTTTATAATAATATAATTCTTAGAAAAATAATAAAATTATTAACAACAATATCTTACATTATATAACTAATAAAAACTTGTTTTATATAATCACTTCAAAGACATTTTTCAGTTTTCAAGGAAAATAGTTTTCCATGTTTAACAATTGAATGCATTTTTCAAATTTTCTATGGAAAAGTAATAGTGGAGATGGAGTAGAAAATTGAAGATAGAAAATTAGAAAATGTTTTTATAACTAGACCCCTTAACTTTTCCATAAGCCAAAAACTTGACTTCTCCCTTGTCTGCCACCATCCCCCAATATTAGAATTAAATGACAGAATATGGAGATAGATATACAGAAATCACGAGTTAATATGGCAGTTACAAGAATACAAGAATAAATTGAATGGTTATGTGAACCAGATTGTTCACTGACCCAGTAAAGGTGTTATCATCTCATCATCAATTCAGCCAGAGCAGTTTTATAAAGTTAAAATATAGTTTATTCATCAAAGTCATATTAATATGGAAGTTAACAAACCAAAGCATGGTTGTAGTGCCTGACACTTAGCCGCCACTACCACTGGATTGAACTCAATTTTGAGCCTCCGCAAGCTCATTATTTTTAAATTTTTGTTTGCTAGAAGCAACAGGAACATGGAGCACAAGGTGAAGTTTTTCAGAAGTTAAAACTCTGCAGTCATGTGGCCAGGTCTCTAGTTGGATAAAGTTCATCCTTCATTCAACAACAAGCCTCCAGGTTCCTGCTTGAACCAGCACAACACCGCAGATGGTCCACTTCTAGTAACACCTAAACACAAAAGCATTGGCCTATATTTTCTTCACTATAGTATATTCCTAGATTGATGCTTGCATCGGTGCCGAACATATTTTCACATAGAATTAGGCATATATGCTACCAAATACATTTATATAACCAAAATAAATGCCTGTTTATCCACACATATATAAGCAACAATAGACGAAATACATTCATGAAAAATATGCCTACATATACACAAAATTGTGCATATATGTTTATGCATTTACATGTAAATGCAACTGAAACGATTATGCACAGTCCTGTCTAAGCTTCTATGTGTCAATGTGCAAGCATATATGCATTTATATACCCAATATACTTATATATACCCCAAAGCACACAAGCCATAATATCAAACAGTTTTATTTTCTTTTCATAATTTTTCAGAGGACGACAATGCAAAGCAAATCACCAAGCTCACCAGAACAAAATAACTAATTCTAAGAAAACAAATTTATTCTCAAAATAGAGAAATTCAGCATACCTTTTCAAGTTAAATTTTCCGAAGGAAAAACTAAAACAGTAAAAAGGCAAATTCTTACTCCCCTAGCAGCAAAGGCCAAAACAAATGGAAGAAAAACTGATTGAAGGAATTTGCTTGTGCTAGCTTTACCTTACTTTTCTTGTGAATGTGATAGTCATTAAGATCTTCACCTCCCTCATGCTTTCTTTTCTGAAATCATACAGTGAAAATAACTAAATGAATACTCAAGATATTAAAAGAAACAGCTAAAAAAAATGAGGCAATGTGTTTTAATGAAGAATTTCAAACAAAGGATAACAATTAACCTGGAACTTTTTCAATAATTGAAACCCTCTTTAGAAAAACATGGCTATAAAACTCAGACAAGACTTTACCAATCTGAAACTCTCAGACACCGACATCTTCAAGAATCTAAAACTTTTGTCAGCCTAAGATTTTTTTAAGATTTAACAAGCCAAAACCGCCAGCCAATTTTGTGAGGAATAAAAGAAATCACTTATGTGGTTTTAGCAAGAACCACAGCCTAGGTTCCCAAAAAAAAATTCTGCAAAGGGCATAAACAGCATGTTTATTCATTTTAGTTTTAACCACTAAATCGGTTTATTAATAGAACTTAAAACTGCTACAGTGGTTATTATAAGGCCCAACATAGCAAACCACAAAAGCAGTCATTTTTTTGTTCAACAAACCACTTTGACAGTTTACTGCTTGTTGGAGAAACTTCTTGAGCGGTTTCTACCTTGGTAGTTTTGCTGAAATTTCTAAGGAAGATGAATCTGCCAAGGCAGTTACTTCTAGAAAGCTGAAACAACCTTGGCAGTTTCTGCTATATTTTATAAAAAAAAGTTGCGGTTTTCATCTAAAATGCTGAAATTTCTCGTTTTGGCCAACTTGGTTATTCATTTCACGAGGTAAGTTATTGTCTAGGTAGAAACTTTTGGTCAGAGTTTTAGATCAGGAAAATGTTTGGTTTGAGTTTTATTTTGTTAAAAAAATTTAACCAGCTTTAAATATTGAAAAAAATCCATTAACCTCAGCCTTAACTAAAAATGTCAATCATTATCCTTTTGAGGATAAAAATATGCACATGACAAGGAAAATTAAATTCTACTAGAAACTTTTAAACCACAATGTAACATTAGTAGTGCACATTGCTCCTGGACAAACAGAATTCTACATTTCTACTATACCACTACAAACTTTTCTGAACAAGAACAAACCTTCTCATGGTGCTTCTTCAAGTGTTCAGAATCATGATGCCCACTTTTATCTTTCTTTTTCTCCTTGTCCTTATCTTTACTTCGGTCCTTGTGACGATGCTTATGCTTCTTATGTTCTTTATCCCTCTCCCGGTCTTTGTCCTTATGCTTTTTATGCTTCTTTTCCTTGTCTTTGGACTCGTTTTTAGATTTTCCCACAATAGTAGGGATCCCTTTCTCTGCCTACAGAACACAAGAAACAAATGGGCTACACTTCTGCAAAAGCTAACATGTAAGGTAAACAGGTAGTAAAAGAGTAAAAAATACCCTATATCAAACCCAATATATAGTTGAACCTTAAGACTTAGAATAAGTGACCATCATCCAATATAGGCAAGTATCAATAGAAACAAAAGGTCCAAAGAAAGCGTTGCAGATCTTACTGGAGGCAGATCAACCGGAGCAGTTTCCCTGAGTTGAAATGCTTCTCCGAGGGCATCTAAGTCAAAAGGCTGTATCCGAGCATTTGTTTCTTTTGAATAAGATATTTCCTGAATGAGCTGATCCAGTTGCATCCCTTCGCCTTTCCTAATTTCAGTGTCTCCCACCACATTGTGAAGGTAGTGTGTGTCTGAAACTGATAAAGGAAGTGACCTCTTGCAGAAGAACTCATGGTGAGGCAACAATTTATAGTGACTTATAAGATCCACTGCCCCTGTAAGTTCTCTTGGCCCTGATGTTCAAACAATACAGTCCACCAAAGTTTATGAAACTGGCAATGGAAAAAGAATACATGTGGTGACTGAGGGAAAAAATTGGGGTGAAAAAATAACCAAAGTAAAAAAAATTAACAGAGTGCCATGTTTAACTTCATGCAAGACAAATGACTCAAAACCTTTTCGAGTACCTCAGAGTACATGAAATGGACTTCCAACACCAACTAGAATGTTTTCTCAAGGTATGCATCACAAAACAAATAAATAAATTGGCTACAGGTTAGAAAAATTGCAGATTATACAAAGTTATTTCCCAGAAGATAGAAAACTTGGATAGGCCACATGCCATCTGGAGGAAAAGAATGTAGACTAGACAGGCATACATCAGGCTTCAGCTAACATGATAACCATAAATGCTTGAAGCTCATACCCAGATTACCAAGCATGACTCTATTTAGAAACCTGTTGGGCATGCTCAACCAATCTTCAGAGCTGAAGTGGTGGTCTTCCCCTTTGTCATGTTTCATAACATAAAACAAGAAAACTATTCATGCTTGATGCACCCAAAAAACTTTTTTTTTCCTTGATAAGTATAATACATGAGTATTAACTCTCTTTTTTTTGTGGTAATGCATGAATTTTATCTTAAATGACCATAAAGATAGAAATGATTAATTCAACATGCTATTAGAACCATCCAATCAATAGTAAGTGGACAAAGGTGAGAACTACCAGGTGATGCGGTCACCAATCAAGACCCGGCCCAAAGTCGACCCGATCACGCTGGAACAATATTTTAATACTTCTTAAGTTTTAGAATTCTACTTGATTTAAGATTCAACTTCATGTTTCTACTTAATTTAGGATTCTACTTCATGTTGGATTAGGATTTTATTTTTATTAGGATTATAGTTGACTTTTACTTAAGATTTATTTCTATTAGGATTTTAGTTGGATTTTGTTTACAAATATTAGATGGATTTGGATTAGCCAAATACTATAAATATACCTAGGATCTAAAGTTTGTAATCAAGTTTTTCTCAATCAAATTTCAACAACCTATTTGGGTTTTCTTAGCAAAACAGTCTTGTTTTTGTATCTTCTTGAAAGCCAAGCTTCGGCCATTGAAATTTGCTCTTTTAAGGGTTTATTTTGGTGTATTTTTTCACACACGCGCTACACGCTGCATCAGGTGGTATCAGAGTGGTTAATCCATAGTTATCAAAGGCGCGCCTAGGCGCGAGGCGCTAGTTTGGCGCCTCGCCTGGGCCGAGGCAAGGCAGTTTTGGCGAGGCCCTCGCCTTGCGCGCCTAGGTGCTGGGGCGTGAGGCGCGCCTCATGAAACTGAGGTCTTCTACTAAATCTTGCAGCCCAATCGCGCTTGCCTCTCTTCCCGACTGCATCCAGCCGCGCTTGCCTCTCCTCTCCAGCTCGCTGCTCGCTCCTCACTCCTCCCGAATATAGCATCTGCCGCGCTTGCATCTCCTCTCCAGCTCGCTGCTCGCTCGCCCGATCTTCTGCTTCCTCTCTAGCCCCAACCGCGCCTGCCTCCTCTCTTCCTCTTCTCTCTAGCTTGCCCTCGCCCGATCTTCTTCTTCCTCTCCTCTCCAGCTGCGACCCCCTCCTCTCTTCCTCTCCAACTCACTGCTCGCTCGCCCGATCTTCCTCTTCCTCTCTAGCCCCAGTCGCGCCTGCCTTCTCTCTTCCTCTTCTCTCCAGCTCACCCTCGCCCGATCTTCTTCTTCCTCTCCTCTCCAACTGCGACCCCCTCCTCTCTTCCTCTCCAGCTCGCCCGATCTTCCTCTTCCTCTCTAGCCCCAGCCGCGCCTGCCTCCTCTCCAGCTTCCTCTCCTCTCCAGCCACGACCCCTTGATCTTCCTCTTCCTTTCCTCTCCACTCTCCAGCAATGCCTGCCTCCTCTCCAGTCTCCAGCCGCGCCCTCTTCTTCTATTCTCCTCTGCCGAATCTGCCCACAGTCTTCTCCTCTCTTCCTCGCCTCTCTTCTCATCTGCTCTTAAGCTCTTCAAATTGAAGCTGCTAAGGGCCTAAGGCTGCCCACGTCTTCTCCTATATTCATAATTTCATATTGTAAGTTCTTTACTTGTATTTTATTTGTTTATTTCTTGCATTTTTGCCTAATTTATTTTGCTGGCAACTGGTTGCTGAAATTTGCTTTAAGTCTTTATAGTTTATTTCTATCATTAGGAGAATTTTGTGAAAATTGGAACTGTGTTGCAACAACCCAATAAATGTCGTCAAC
The DNA here is from genome assembly GCF_014633365.1 of Diospyros lotus. Taxonomy (NCBI): domain Eukaryota; kingdom Viridiplantae; phylum Streptophyta; class Magnoliopsida; order Ericales; family Ebenaceae; genus Diospyros; species Diospyros lotus. Next base: position 32,154,274 of record NC_068340.1, on the reverse strand, counting down.
CACTTCCAAAACGGACCCGGCATGGAATTATTTTGAAGGTGATCCTAATGATAGAAATACCACCACATGTAAATTTTGTCATAAAGTAAATTGTGGACTTGTAGTGTTTATGTGTTTGTTTAGAACTTTGCATTATAATTAGTACTTGGTAAAGTTTGAGACTTTAAGTTTGAACTTTGATGATGTTTCTAGTTTAGAATTTGCATGATGAATGAATTAACTTTGATGTTGTTAGTTTATAGAATTTGAAAATAATGAATCATGAATGATATGAATGTGTTATTATTGATAATTTGATAGTTGTTTATGATTTTACAAGATTTTGAGTTTTTTTCCTAAAATGTGCGCCTCGCTTCGCAAAGGCGCGCCTCGCCTCGTGCGCCTCGCGCCTCAGGCTCCAGGACCTTTTGCGCCTCGCGCCTTTCAGAACTATGGGTTAATCAACCAATCAGATGGCCAATCTTAGCGGTAACAGTAGCAACCAGCCTCGTGACGGTGATCAGGGGTTGTCCGCAGTTTGGAGAGCAATCGAAGAACAGCGGGAAGTAACTCGTACTATCCAGCAGCGATTGGAGCAAATTAGCCACCAATTGGGCACCTAACTACGAGTTGATGATGACAGAAACCTGAATAATGGGGTGAATCAAACCGGAGCGGGATGTGTTGAGGGAAAACAAACTGTCACAAGACCAGAAAAGGCTATGGTTGCGGTTAAAATTTTGAGCTAAAGATCGGTTATTTCCTATATGTATTTCCTAGTATTCTTATTCCCTTGCATGTGTTTACTTTCCAGCTAAATAGTTTGTTATGGTTATTTTCCAGCTAGGAAGATTGTTATGGCAGAATCTGCCAGGTGTCTAAATGTTAGAATATGACAAAATAGTTTGTTAGAGGAGGAGTGATCCTGTGTGGCAGCACTCGCAGCTAGGCTATATAAGCCTATCCTCTCTTCTGTAACAGCATTCAAGAATTCAATCAAAGAACCTGTTACCTCTATCTTATTTCTCTTTCTCCCTTCACTTCTCTTCTGTATTTCCCTCTTCTTTCTTCCTCTCTATTTAGTTCACTGCCTAGGTTCACACTGAACCAAGGGAGCTGCTGGTTGTCACAACATTGTTGTGTCACAAACTTTATGCTAATTTGAATAAGTGTACTTTTATGAGTGAGAGCTTGTTGTTCTTGGGCTTTGTTATAAGCAAAGAAGGCATAAAGGTAGATGAGGAAAAAGTGCGAGCTATTAGAGAGTGGCCAACCCCTAAAAATATCAATGATGTGCGAAGTTTCCATGAGTTAACAACTTTTTATAGGCGGTTTATCAAACACTTTAGTAGTATTGTGGCCCTAATTACTGAGTGTTTAAAGAAAGGAAAGTTCCATTGGGGTGAAGAACAAGAGCAAAGTTTCGCCTTGATAAAAGAGAAATTATGTACCGCTCCTGTCTTAGCTTTGCCAAGCTTTGACAAATTATTCGAGGTTGAGTGTGATGCAAGTGGAGTGGGTATAGGTGTTGTGTTGTCCCAAGAGAAGAGACCAATTGCATTTTTCAGTGAGAAGTTGTGTGAAGCCAAAAGAAAATGGTCTACTTATGATAAGGAGTTTTATGCAGTGGTGAGGGCTCTTAAGACATGGGGACATTACTTGATTGCCAAAGAATTTATTCTTTACACGGATCACCAAGCTCTTAAATACTTGAGTAGCCAAAGGCAATTGAGGAGTGACATGCATGCTAGATGGTTTGCTTTTATTGATAAATTTCCATATAAAATTGTGCATAAGTCGGGACAGCATAATCGAGTGGCAGACGCTTTGAGTAGGCATGTGGATTTGATCAAGACCCTTAGTGTTGAGATTGTTGGGTTTGAGTGCTTGAAAGAATTATATGCGACAGACGAGAATTTCAAACATGTGTGGGAACAATGCATGTCTCAGCAACCGTCAAGAGATTTCTATGCGCATGATGGGTTTCTCATGAAGGGAAATCAGTTGTGCATCCCTTCGCATCCCTTTGTGAGAAAATTATTCGGGATTTGCATGGTGGTGGCTTAACAGGGCATCTTGGCAGAGACAAGACTATTGAAGTTGTTATGGGAAGGTATTATTGGCCAAGAGCAAGGAGAGATGTTTCTATTATTGTGGCGAGGTGTTATATATGTCAAACAGCTAAGGGGCACTCTTCTAACACCGGTCTCTACATGCCATTGCCTGTTCCCGATGCTATTTGGGAAGATTTGTCTATGAACTTCGTGTTGGGTCTACCGCGAACCCAACGAGGTATGGATTCTGTTTTTGTAGTGGTTAACAGATTTTCCAAGATGGCGCACTTTCTTCCATGCAAGAAGATGGCAAATGCAATAGCTACAGCCAAACTGTTTTTCAAGGAGATTGTTAGACTACATGGAGTCCCTAAAACTATTACTTCAGATCGTGATACAAGGTTTTTGACTCACTTCTGAATTACCTTGTGGAGAATATTCGATTCATCTTTGAATTTCAGCAACACAGCACATCCCCAGACTGATGGACAAACAGAGGTGGTGAATCATACCTTAGGAAATCTGATTCACAGTGTTTACAAAGACAAGCCAAGACAATGGGACCTAGTCATAGCTCAAGCGGAATTTGCCTACAACAACACCATGCATAGCTCAACAAGAAGATCACCATTCTCTATCGTATACATGAAAGTTCCTAATCATGCATTGGATTTGGTAAAATTGCCAAAGGTACCAAGTTTCAGTGTTGCAGCTAGTGACTTAGCCGAGCACGTTCAAGCAGTTCAGGAAGATGTCAAGCAAAAGTTGCACGAGACGAATAAGAAGTACAAGGCAACAGCTGACAAGCATAGGAAGCACAAGGTATTTGCGGTTGGAGATGAAGTCATTATATTCTTAAAGAATGAACGGATTCTAGCAAGGCAGCAAAACAAGCTCAAGCCAAAGAAGTATGGTCCTTACAAGATTACAAAGAAGATCAATGATAATGCTTATGTTGTGGATTTGCCTAATCATATAGGTATTTCCAAAACATTCAATGTTGCTGATCTTTCTTTGTATTTGCCGGACGTTGAGTTATCATACCCAGATCATAATTCGAGGACGAATTCTTCTCAAGCGGAGGTGAATAATGCGGTCACCAATCAAGACCCGGCCCAAAGTCGACCCGACCACGCCGGGACAACATTTTAATACTTCTTAAGTTTTAGAATTCTACTTGATTTAGGATTCAACTTCATGTTTTTACTTGATTTAGGATTTTACTTCATGATTTTACCTTTATTAGGATTTTAGTTGACTTTTACTTAGGATTTTAGTTGGATTTTGTTTACAAATATTAGATGGATTTGGATTAGCCAAATACTATAAATATGCCTAGGATCTAGAGTTTGTAATCAAGTTTTTCTCAATCAAATTTCAGCAACCTATTTGGGTTTTCTTAGCAAAACAATCTTGTTTTTGCGTCTTCTTGAAAGCCAAGCTTCGGCCATTGAAGTTTGTCCTTTGAAGGGTTTATTTTGGTGTGTTTTTTCACACACGCGCTACATACTGCGTCGCCAGGTGTAGACAGAAACAAAGATATGCATTGTAATCCAGAAAAACTGCACATAAAACAAGAATCATAGGTGATACACATACCCTGAGCAAAGCCTAGCAAACACGGCCAAAAAAGTTACCTCTTCCAAACTTCTTGCCTTCAGGATCCATGAATCAATGTCTGACGAAGGGGTGGACCATTATCACCTGAGAATGTAATGACATAAAATGGGTAAGAGAGAGTTATTATATTCCTAAACACAATCAAACTTCTTCATAGACCAAGGTTACAACCTTCAGTGGAAATCATTACACATATACCAACACAGTAACAATCATAAAGCACAAACAAGTGGCAGCACCAGTACCAGCACACCATCAAAAAACACCAATATGAATAGAAGAAAACATGGTAGGGATAGAACACTGAGACATAAATCACGAGCATGATAGTGAAAAGTCAGACAAACTCTAATCTTACAAAACATTGTTCCCTCTGATAAAATTCAGAAGAGAAGACATCGGAAGGTACCAAAGTACTGGTGGCCAAGCATATTAGTGTATCTGTTGGTCAATACAATGGTAATGTAAGAAAATGATTATGACAGAATAACATTCAAATTCAGTGACTTTCTTTGATTGTCCAACTGATCGATGAGTTCCTCTTATATCTAATTCTCAACAAAATTTCAACCTTGGACAATGAGCAAATTACCATGAACTAATCAACTTACTACGTCATATGTAGATCTCAGATCAATTTGTTTGCTTGTATACAAAAAGAGGCAATATGCAGCATCTAGATTCTGCCAATTATTCAAATTGTCCTAGTTTCCAGCTGGCATCTTTTCTAACTTGTTCCAGATACAATTAATTAAAATGTTTACCAAAATTGCATGTCTAATATTATTCCTAAAAAGAAAAGGGGGTGCCATGCATTGGTTTTACTAAAGGACTAGGTTAGTTTGACATAAAGACTAAATTTTCAACAGCAAGACCTCACATCTGAAAATTTAGGTAACAACATAACCTTCAAGCAACATAGACAGTGCATAATAAGAAATAGAAATCTGACACATTTTTTAGCATCTTTCTTAATAAATTACTTCTTCACTCTAAATAAAAGTGTAAACTAACGTGCAAGAGCACCTTGTTCCTTTGAATGGAAGAAGAATATAGACATGTAAGTTGCTAAACTAATTAACTCTTCTATATGTATAATTTAATGTTCAAAGAATGTCACCAAGTAGCAGTCTAAATAGGTACCCATATTGGCAATGCCTACAACCTTATCTTGAGAAGAGTTTTAATGATTCTTTTACAGCATTAATGCCAAATGAAAGGGGCAGAGCATCATCACAACTGTAGACCCAATAGCTAGGTTGGAATGTGTATAAAATTTTTGCTAAAGTCATTTCCTTGATGTTGGAAGAAGTATTAGAGATGTTATTTCATAGTCCAGACTCCCAAACTGGTTTAAGGGGTCGTCAGATCCTAGATGCACTGCCAGCGCTAAAGTTTTATAAGTGTAGATCTCTTAAAAACACCATTTCAGTGTAGAGAAAGCTATTTGTTTCTTGCAAATTTCAAATTCATGTCAGGAAGAAGATGATGCACTATAAGCCCTATCTCTGTAGTGAGGTTCAATTGGATGGATGGCCTTCCCAAATTCTGGGGAATATGCTGCCTAGATGTCTTTTTAATACTTACGTAGGTCTGATGCCAGGGAATGCCATTCCCCTTTTCCTTTTATTGTGGCGATGTTGGAACTTAATCTTAAGTAATATAAAGTAGTCAAGGAGGGTGGTCCTATGCTTCATGGTAGGCTCAATGGAAAGGGGTCAGGTCTGTATGACGCATTTTGTTTTGGCGAATGACACCCTCCCTTCAGTAGGGCCTCGCGTAAAAGGTTGCAACCTTTTCAGAAGTGTACAATTGTGCTTAGCAAACAATTTGGCCTCACACATCAATACACAAGTAAATAAGACTTCTAGATGAGGATTTCATGTCATCAAATTGTTTTAAGTTAAAGATCTTATTCAGAGTATAACTTTATGTTTAGAAGTTATTGAGATTTTAATATATGGCTATGGGGCTTGAGCTGTTATTTATAATGATTATGGATGTTTTACATGATAATTACTTGGTCTGTGGGTTTTTTAGTGCCAATAAAGTGCCCTCGCCCTCCCTTGATAACGAGGTGTTACTTTCTTGAAGGCCAGTCACACTGATAACAGAACAAAAGTGTGTCACTGGTATGATCCATCAATCTCTAACTCTTTCTCCGTTCCTGAAATTCCCATTCTCAGATGCACAAAGCCACAGTTAGAGAAGTGCAAACATTTAAGTTTCTTACTTCCCCCCCACCCGCCCCACCACCACCACCTCTCCCCCCACCCCCCACAAAAAAAATATATGTATATATATATATATATATACACACAACATCCTTTCCGCGGAGCTTCCTCAATGACCTAACATACAAGTGCAACAACTTGATCCCGCAGTCAGAGACTCCAACCACATACATTGAAGAAATTAGGTTTACCCATACAACCAGGATACAGTTCAGTTCAATTCAATTCAAATCCATAAACGAATTTCCACGTTTCCGTGTGCCGGTGTACGTCACATAGCGGGAAGAGCTCACCTGGTCGGAGTGAGAGATCCACGGCGCAGAGTCCTCCGGCGAGAAGTACAGAATCACGCCTCCCCACTCCGCGATTCGACAGAGCGAGGCAGTGAATCGAGTGGAGAAGAGGCTTCCCAGGGCTCGGCTTCTTCGCCGGAGGAAGGCCCGACCCCGACTTCTCTTCGTCTCCTCCGAACGGTAATAAAACCCTAACGCCTGCTAGAAGGAAGAAAGGCAGTTGCGCTTGCGATTGAAAACTGACCTTCTCCTTCTCGTTGATTTTTTCTTTTTTTTTTTATACCGCGTGAAAGTAAACCAGTGTTTTACTGTTTGCTTAATCATTATTTTCCCGTAAATTGCCCCTTCTATTGGTCAATAAATTAGGGGTATTATTGTCCTTTAACGTCTCTTAAATCTTGTGTTTCCCATTCCGGGTTTTTATTCCCTTACGTATTTATGTAATTTTAAATAATAATTTATATATGTCTGATATTTTAGATGGCAATTTAGGAAAAATAATTTTTTGTTTTAAATTCTATTTTTATAATTGAAGATATTCTAACAATTTATATTTTAAAACAATCATATAATTTATTTTCTAAAAACTTAAAAAATATAAAAAAGTATGTTCTCTAATTCATGGTATAAAATTAAAAAAAAATTAACTTTCTAGTGTTTAATGAGAGATTTAATTATTTAAGAAATTTTTTATTTTAAAATAAAAAAATCCTGCGACCGAAGAACCTAGCTTTTAATAAATTATCATTTATATTTTTAATAAATTTAGATTTAATATATTTGATTTTGAATGTATTTAACTTTAACTATTTTGTTTCTCTTTATTTTTCCTAATTTACATGCTTAAAAAACAATTTAAATTAAAAATTATATAATAACAATACGGTCTTTGATATATGATATCATAATAAATATATGATCGTATAAAAATATTTAAAAATAATAGCATTTATGAATGGTTATAATAATATTTATGATTTGAGTACGTGATAATAAGATTAATATATAACTAATACAAAATGGTTGACAAATTAAAATATGAGAGTACATACTCATAAAATTTGTGTGGTTTTGATCTTTTAGCCAAACACCACTTGGGATTTTAGCCAAAGCAATTCCTCTTGTTGTTAAAAATACAATAGTTATATTTTATGACGTGAGACCAACATTATAGACACTTGAACTTGATGTATAGTGAAATAAAGTTGCCACAAAAAAAGAAGCCGCAATAATGTTCTCCATGAGAAATTTTGCCATAAGGAAATTCGTCTCAAGGAATTTTGCCATAAAGATATTCAGCTTGAGGATTTTCGCCACAAAGATCTTACCATTGAGATGTTTGCCTCAAGGAAGTGTGGATATTCGTCTTAAGGATATTTGTGTCAAGGATCTCACCACAAGGATATTTGCCTTAAGGATCTCACCGCAAGAATGTTCGTCTCGAGGATTTTCACAACAAAGGTGTCCGCCTTAAGGATGTTCGCCTCATAAATGTTTGCCTCAAGAATCTTCGCCACAAGGATCTTACCAAAAAAATGTTTGTCTTAAGGATCTCGTCGCAAGGATGTTCGCCTAAAGGATTTTTGCTACAAAGGTGTTCACCTTAAGGATATTTGCCTAAAGGATCTTGCGGTAATGATGTTCACCTCAAGGATCTCACGCGCAAGGATGTTCGTCTTAAGGATTTTTGCCGCAGAGGTGTCTGCCTCAAGGACTTTTGCCTTAAGGATGTTCACCTTAATGATGTTTATCTCAAGGATCTCGCCCCCAGGTATGTCTACCTTAAGGACTTTCGTTGCAAGAATATTGCCCTGTTGATACTCGAAAATGGGTTAAAAGGCTCACAAGAATCCCCACCCATGATAACCTTCCAATGCTTAAGTCAGTACCAGATGAAGATAATTGTTAACGAAAAATCATAAAAACGTAGTCAATATGTTAAAATTTTATTGAGTTTGGAAGTCATTTTCAATGTCTTGTAGTTGGGTATTTATTAAGGTGCGATTCCCAAGACTGCTAGGTGTGTGACATGTGTCAGTTGTTGAGTGGGGGTTTTGGTCTTGTCGAGATGAGGCCCTTGCTGCGAGGACCACTATGACGCAAGGTGTTTGGCCACAAGGCCACGTTGCCACAAGCCTTCTTACCGTGAGTAATGTTGTCATTAGCCTATTTGCTGCAAGCCCTATTTGTCGCAAGCCAACATACAACACCTTCACCCCTATGTCGCAAGCTCCCTTGCAACGTTCGCCCTTGTCGCAGGGTTTTAACCACAATTCTCTATGTTGTGAGGCCTTTTTTTTGCGCACCTTAAAGCACACTACCACGAGGTTTATCTTACCATGAGGCCTTACCCTGCCACGAGGCTTGGTTTGGCAGCAAGCCTTGGCCTAGCCACGAGGCCCGACCTTTTCGTGTAGGAGCACTCTGCTGCTAGGGTGTTTGGCCTTGTTGAGATAAAACTTTGGTTTTACCACAAGACCCATCTCTATCACAAGGCTTATCTATCGGGATGATTCATGGCACACTGTCGCGAGATCTCTTTACCACGAGGCCTTGTTATGTTGAGATGATTTCTCTTGAGCACAATGTCATAATATTTTGTTCAAAAATTATTGTACTTCAAAAAAATTCATTTTTCGTAGGTGGTATAACACCTTTATTTTTCTTTAATCACCAAAACACCCCTTATATCAATAACGTCAACAATAAAATGTGTTTCAAATTAAGTTAATTATAATTTCACTTGGATTAAAATAAAAACAAAAAAAAAATGAAAAACACTTTGTTGGGATTGACAGGGATTCGAGGACAAAAACCTTATTGCGTTAAGGGTGCTAAATTCAGGTGGGTTCCAGGCTTCCAGCTACTTGTTGGGTTATAGATGAAATCCAGCAATGTAAAAAGAAAGGGAACAAAATAAGAAAAAAAGGCCATAGCGTCACTAAACATTGAATTATTGATCGCCAGCTTTCATAGGGGGCAATTGAACAAATTGATTGTGAAAGATAAAAGTGGGTGAATATATGGAATTGGAGGCTAAAGCCTTTGTCAAATCGTGAAAACCACTGGATTCACTGAAACCCATTAGCAATTGAATAGGTTATAGGTGACCCATTGACCAGTTGAATTTGAGAAAGATAATTACTTACCATATTTTTTTGCCATCAAAAATCACTAATTTGAATGTAAGGGTAAAATTTGGATAAAAAAAAATAAATTCTAAAAAATTAGATTATAAGAAAAATATCATTGAATACGTTTAATTAACTTAATTTTATACCTAAAAATAAATCAAATAAACTATACAAAATATTTAAAAAATCAAATATATATACACGAATATACATACACACACCCAGCAAGTTGCAACACCCATTCCCGATTGCAGTGCCCATCGCTGTCATATATACACACACCTACCAAGTTGCAACATCCATCGTCGCCACTACCATATTCACTACCCATATCTCTTTCTCTCCCCCCTTCCTCCAAACCCATTTTTTCTCCCTTCTTCCTCCATCGCCACTCACCGTCGCTCTTTCTCGCTTGCTTGCTTGCTTACCCTCTCTCTCACTCATTTCGTCGCTACCTTTATCCCTTTCTCGCTACACACTCCGTCGCTGCCTCTGTCCCTATCTCACTGCAAATCTACTTCTAGGGGAAGAGAAAACCTTACACTCACTCGCTTACTCCATCGTTGGCCATAGTTCGCTCGCCCTCTCTCTCTTGCTCGTCCTCGCTTTCAGTCATTTCTATCGAAGATTGATGGTTTCCCGTTAAGCTCCCGTCGCTCCCTCTCCCCTTCTCTAGTTGCAGATTGATGGTTCCTTGCCTAGAAAATAATTTATCTCCCCCCCTAAGAATTCATTTTCTAGCAAAAGTGAGAAAATAGGCTCACGTGACCTTCAAATGAAAATTTAATTTACTTGAAAAATTAGACAATCAAACACTATAAAAGCTATAATTTAGGTAAAAAAAATAGCCATTTTCTATGAAAAATGTGGCCATTCCCTAATACTCATGCAAATTTACTTGCTTATCTACCATTCACTAAAAATGATAAATCACTAGATTTGAAACACTATTGCCTTGTTAAATTCATTATAACTTTGACACGACATAATTCATTTGTTGTCTATTTATCTTCTCTCTGTCTGGATATGATATATAACAATGGTATCATTAGATTAAGCAATAGCTTTTTTTTTTTCACTTTTTTTTCTCACTTTATTTATATCTATCTATTTTTCTCTACATATTTCCAACATTGGAGTTCACCTAGAACCTAATAAACAATGGAAACTCACCAACAATTTTTGTTCCCTTTATTTGATATTTGTACTATTTAATTTTTATTTTAATTAACATGAAATTAAGACAATTTTATTCTAATCGCATTTAGTTGATGGTATTATTGATGGAAGGAGTGTTTTGACAATTTAAACAAAGTGAATGGAATATTTTAGTTAAAAATAAATCACAAAAAATGTCTAAGCAACAAACCAAATGGGGTGTACGAACAATTTATCCTTAAAATATAACATTAACAACAATGCAATATATTAAGGGTATTTTTTATTAAATGTATTGAATACAAAAGATAATGGATAATATGTTAAAAATGTAAAGTATTTTAAATAATATATATTTATTGTACTTATTTTCAAATTTATTCATTGCCTAGGGAGACACTATCCAGATAATAGCAGGTATTATAAATGTATGGCTTGTAATTAAGGAATAATTTTAATTATTTATTATTTAAGTGTCCATCATACGGTGTGGCTAAGGCAAACTGCTTTCTTGCTTTTGGGGAAAAGCATAAAGGAAAACAGAAATAAACGGCTCCTTCTTGGCGTATGGGATTGGTCAACTGGTTGCAGATTTACAGGATATACCCTCCCAATGTTTCTTCCAGAGAGGGGAATTAGAGGATTAAGCAATCACACGATCGGAGAGAGCTAGAGAGAGAGAGAGCTATGGCTTATCTCCCCAACAAAATCGTACTTTTCGCCTTGCAAATTCTGGCCTTATTCATCGCATCTTTTTCCATCCCAGGAATATGTGGAAGGGCTGTTGTAGAAGCGCACAAACAGAGAGAGTTCGATTACTTCTTATTGGCTCTTCAGTGGTCCGGCACTGTCTGCCAGAGAACCCACCATTGTTGTTCCTCCAATGCTTGCTGCCGAGGGTATTTTTCTAGTCGCCTATTTTATTTTCATAGCTTTATTGATTCATATGTGTATTAGTTTTTTTTTTTTTTTCTTGTTCTGATCCGTGTATTAGTGTTTGTGCGTTATACGGCGTTCTTTCTTGATCTGGCAGTTTCTCGGTTAATGTTTCTTCATTGTTTGTGGTTCTTTATTGCCGGGTCGGTAAATCTTATGTTTATTTGCTCTCTCTCTCTCTCTCTCTCTCTCTTCATTGTTTGTGGTTCTTTATTGCTGGGTCGGTAAATCTTCTGTTTTTTTGCTCTCTCTCTCTCTCTCTTTATATTTGAATGGGTGAATTATTGACTAACATTCAGTTATTTATGTTGTTTATACTTGTGTATTTATGCGGTATCATGATACCATTCTCTGTCGAATCAGAGGGTATCTGGCTTAGCTTATTTTTTGGTCAAAGTTAGCTTATAAGCTTCTTTAACAGCTTATACGAACAAATGAATGCTAAAGACCGGTAAAGAGAATTTAATTAGAGCTGTTAAATAAATAAGTAAATAGGCTTCATTCATTTTGTTGGATTTTGTCTCTTCTATTACCTAGCTGTGTTCTTCCGGTGCATGTTTTTGTTCTGCTATGCAACTTTTAATATCCCCCCCCCCCCCCCCCCCCCCCCCGGCGTCGAACCTTTACACGGTTGAAACTTACTACATTTTGCCTGTAACTTTCCCAGCTCAAATGCTCCAACGGGATTTACAATCCGTAAGTTTAACAACTTCATTGTTATTTTTTTACATCGAATCTAGATTAGTCAAATAAGATTTCCTTTCTCCTTTTATCTGTTGCAGTAGTGGAAAAATCAAATCAGCTGCTAAAAATTTTTAAAATGGAGAAGCGTAAATAACGAGCTTATGCTTTGCCATTGTATTTATTTGATTTCTTTTACCTAGTATCTTTCGGATGTAGATGGATTGTGGCCTGATTACAATGATGGAACTTGGCCTGCATGCTGCACCCACTCAGATTTCGATATAAAGGAGGTACCATGGTGCTCTTGTTGTAGTTCACTTTTCACTTCTTTCTGCTGTACCTGTCTATTCAATAGTTGCCAGTAATATACGTTGGGCATGATATGCCTGGTAACATCTATTGACAAATTATGCTTGGATAAATTATATTGCACCATTTCATAGAGAAACCTACATGTGCAATGGTTTGGTTAGATGTATTAAGGAGCATGAAACAGACAAATGCCCACAAATATTATATGACATAAACACTCTAAAATAACTTTCAGAACAGACCATTTGGACATGACAACAACAAATATATAATTTTTATTTTTATACATGAAAACACTTGAGAATTTCTTTATATATTACATAAGGCATGACATTATGTTTTGTTGTTCTTACATAATAGATATGTTTAATATTATGTAGAAAATAGTATATATATTTCTGTGTTCTATCCAAAAAAGAAGCATGAACAAAAAAAGTCTTTATATCTATTTTAAGAAATTGACTTATAAACAAATTGGAAGTTGGCTGTAGAATTCTTATAATTAAAAATCCTAAACGAAAAGATTGAATATGTCTCATTATTTTATCACAAGATTCTGAATTATCAATTTGTACTATGTTTCATGTGTTATGAAGCAATACATGTGTATTGCATGACGGACACTTGTGTGCTCTAGTATCCGAAGAGTGTTAATTTCTAAATAAATTAACAAAACAATGGGCATGTGGGATGGGTGTACTTGTGGTGACTAATGGTATGTCTTGTGCCTTTTAAGCATCATCATGGATGCCGTTCATCACCATTGAGGAACTCTACATTTTTTTCTTTTCAATGACACTTCCCCAACCCCCTCACCAAGTGAGGAGCCTTGTGCACCAAGGACATTTTTTCCTGTTTCTACATGATTGAGATAGGATTGTTGTGGTGTTCATTGAAGATAAAATGCACTAATCACAATTAAGATGGTTTGGATGTAAGAAGAAAACCAAGAGACGCACCTATAAGGCAAGCAGATAGACTGAAGAAAGTTTGTAGCAAAAGAAAGAACGGAAGACCAAAGAATATATGATGGTCTTAGAGATAATTTCCAACAAATGAAATAAATCATGGAGTATTTTATATTCATGCCTTAGTGAGGGATGTATTTTGACAAAAAATATGTGATATATTCGAAAATTTTAAATAAGTTGACCTTATTTCTTGACTCTATTTTTCCTATTTTAATTTAAGGCCCTCATATTCTTTTAAAACTCGTGTTAAAAAAAAAAAATGGAAGAAGTATGTGAGAATGTTGAGAAACTTGGGTATGTGTGTTTAAGAAGGAAAGCAGACAAGTACAGCAGATAAGTTATATCAACACCAATAACAGTAACATAAAACTGAATGGAATGATCTAAGGAATCAGTAAGAGAAGTTTTTAAGCTTAAATATAGTGGCGTTTATTTATTTCTCACTCTTTCCTTTTTTTTTTGTTAGTCTGATGAAGCCTTGTATTTATGTCAAGAGAAGTCTTAAAGTTGTTTTGCTTTCTGACTATAATTTCTACACCATTCCTATTGATTTTTTAATTTGTAAACCATGTTTGCTCCATTTCTTTTGCAGATCTCAACATTGCGCAACACCTTAGAGAAGTACTGGCCATCTTTGAGCTGTTCTTCAGCATCAACTTGCCATGGCGGGAAAGGATTATTTTGGGCTCATGAGGTCTTTATTAAATGTTTTCTTTTTCCTAAAATTTCTGATTTTCCATGGAACTAACAATCTTGTGTTTCTGCCATGGCTGAACTGGATGACATTCAATTGCAGTGGGGTAATCATCTTCATCTTCTGCTATGCTACATTCTATAATGAATATTTATTATGCATGTACTGTTCTTGAATGAGAAGCTAATCTGATGCACATTCATAAGACAATGTGAAAAATGTTGAAGCTATTCATAGAACACACCCACAAAACTCGTGAAAAAATAGTAATATACTGTCAGCACCAGGAGTAATGTACTGTAATTTCTTTTCTCCTTCTTGTTAGACAAAATAGTAATGGCCTTACAGAAGAATAATTATAGATAGAGATGATTGTGGAGATAGAATCCATGAAGTGGACAGTAAGAAACTGAGATAATGAGCTTGTGATGACTTGCAACAGAAAGTTCACCTACTTTTAGTGTGACAGACTATTGTTGCTTACCTTTTGCATCTACCCTGATTTATAATTGTGAGTCTTGTGTGTGTATGTTACTATTTGTTGTAAAGTGCTGCATGCGTTTTTCTCTGTGTTAAACTCTGCTTTACTTCTATGCCTTTGAATTGCAGAAAAGCATGGGACATGTTCATTTCCAGTTGTTCGAGATGAATATGAGTACTTTTTGACGACTCTCAATGTCTATTTTAAATATAATGTCACAGTAAGTGTTGAAGCATTCATTTTATAACTGCAATATTTTTACACTAGGATGGTTAACTGCAAAATTGTTCTTTCTTTCTTCTTTTTTTTTTTTTTTTTCCAATTTTGCCTTTCATGCTGGCTCAAATATCATGATTGTTGTGAAAAGTGGTTTGGTTTGCTAAAGACTATGATTTCTGATGAATGGAACTATTCAAGTGGCATGGGAGCTTGTTTTTAATGGGTTCCTTCTGTTGGCAGTTTGGTTGCCCATACACTGTGAAAGAACTGTAGATAACATTTGGAGAGTATCTGTGGTTGAACTACAGAACTATTTCACAAACTGTAGGCCGTTATTAGGGGAGATTTTTTAGCAGGAATGGTTTAACTATTCTAGCAAAATTTTAAGTACTACATGATTGAATGTTCAACTCTGTCAGCTATTCTTAATATTAAAAAATGTGGATATTTCTCTATCAGTTATACATTTTTTTTATCATAGATATCAAACTACCAGTTATAAAAACTCTCTGTAATTTTAGAAATTGTTTGGGGTGTGAAGGGTAATTATGTGAACCTATGTGGTACTGATTTGAATTTATACGAAGGCTAATTTTGTGATTTTGTCTTCGGAGAAATTTTGGCTTCAATGAAGATTATGCTAATTGTCTCGAGCATATACAATTATAAGGTCCTATTCCACAATTGTTATACTGTCCAAGTTTGTCATATTCCATCATGAACGAAAAATACCCCCGGATGTAGAACAAGAGGAATCATGATTTGCTACTAGAAGAGATGAGAGGTATTAATAGGAATTTTACAGTTTCAGCTTGCAGTTTATCTATAAAATGCAATTGTGTGCTAATCTTATATTCTACCTTGTTATCTTATTCTGCTGAGGTTTATTTGTTCTCCTTTTATTTCTAAAAATATTCTTCACAACGAATTGGGAGGTTGCTATATAGCTGAAGTGTCACTGGCATGTAGGTAGCTCAAAGTACTGAAAATGTTTAAGCCAGTGAAACTTAAAGCTAACCAAGAATACGGTGCAAATGGCTGAGTGAGCTGAAGATCAGCTGACTCAGCTTTGCTTGGTAATAATTAGAGCTGTTCAAGCACAATTCTAGAGATAAGTAGCATCTTTTTAGCCTTGCAGGCCAGCTTGGTTAACAAGAGAAGGGGTTTGAAAAATCCAACTAATTTGGACACTAGTCAAAATCTCCATTAGATAGTAGAACTGTAAGAAATCTGTAGTTCAACACTTATCAGTTTTAAGTTGGCCCACAGAAGAATAGGAAAGGTGCTACAAAGTATAAAAATGTTAGCATAATATCACAGTGAAGGCATCAGTCAAACTTTGGCTTGGGTAACAGAGTTTGGCGTTTATCTATGTGCTATTGCACATCTTGCCTAGGGATGTTCTTCAATGCTCACAAAAAGTGGACTAAAGTTAACCCATTTAGGCTCCTCCCATGATGCCTTCTCTTTATTTTAATTTGAGATATCTACTATATCGATCCTCTTTCGTTAAGAGAGTAGATGTAACTAACTGGTTGGCTTAAGGGTGCCACTACATTTCAAGCTGCCTTCTGTTGAAAATGACTTTCTTTCTTATGCTAAAAGGTAAACCCAAGTGCATGAGGCTCCTGCATTGCGGGCTCTCTTATTTGCCTACCTACATCATGCCATAAACTTGCTTTCAGTTGGCAATCACTCATCTTATATTGGATTTTTGTTGCTATTTGTTTGACCACTGACTGTATTATTCAACATGACAGGCAGTTCTGGCTGAAGCTGGGTACTTGCCTTCTAACTCTGAAAAGTATCCTCTTGGAGGCATTATTTCTGCAATTCAAAATGCCTTCCATTCAACCCCGTTACTGGTTTGCTCTCATGGTGCAATAGAGGAACTTCGGTTATGCTTCCATAAGGATTTTAAGGTATGATTTCTCTGCTTATTGGAATTCTATTATTAGGTAGTTTTTGTATTGGAAACTGAACCAGCGATATGCATGTGGTATGAGTATGAATGCTCTAATACCAGTTGCATTCTTCCATTGGACGTCCATCAGTGGTCCTTGTAAAAAGTCTATGTGAGCATATTCATCTTAGTCTTCTTAGACATTTCCAGATGAAAATATATATTCCGTGGAACTCTGGAAAAGAGAAGTCAGCATATGTTCAGGACAATTGACATGGCCATCCCAAGTGAAACCCTTGAATCCGGCAGAGTTTTCTGATTTATTTGTTTGAAGCTGGAAATTAAAACTTTTTTATGAACCAACATCTCTCTGAGTTTTCCCTTCCATGTAGGAACTCTAATGCCTGTTTTGATAATTTTGTGATATTGCAGCCACGTGATTGTGTAATTGGATCTAGCATTGAAGTTGATGGACTTTCATCTAAGAGTTCTTGTCCAATATATGTCAGCTTGCCAGCACACGTGTCATTAGGTAAGTGTTTTTCTTATCTGTATGATTATCTGATCAGAAGAAAATGGTCCAGCCCCTACTAAAGGAATCAAAGTCCCCCACCCAAACAAAGGCTCTTCCAGATCTTGAATCCCTTTGTAACTTAAATATGGGTTTTTCGTGAGACAAAACTATCACTTAAATGGGCATTGTGTCTCCAGAATGAACAAAATACAGTGGGGAAGAGTTAGCCAAGTTTAAAGCAGTCACTGAGGCGGGCAGCCCGTACACTGAGCTCATGTTGCATCTTAAGTAGTTCCTTTGAAGTCGTTTATCATCTTTTCCATTCTACCTTATTTCAAGTCAGAGCCCTTGCATCTGGAAACTCCCTTTCTTGTTGACTCGCTGTTTGCCAATTCCAATGGTTCGGCAAATGGACCATAAGCGCCTCTTACCTTTATACTGATGATCATTCCTTTGGTAACACATACCAAAATTAAAAATCTGCGGGTGTTTGCTTATCATTCTAAATAGGGCCTGCCCCTTCTCTCTCTCTCTCTCTCTCCCCAGTGTACTGAGTATATGCAGTCTCCTTGAAAGCCTAACGTTCCCCCAAGCCATGCCTCATTGAGGTTTTCTTATATCTTTTCAAATTTTACATATTTATGTTTTCCCCAAATATAATGGTGAATTTTATTTCTTATCTCTTAACACATCTTGTCCCCGTCTTGATCATTATCATTATCAATTTGTGCCTTGGAAATTTGGTTTACGAGGCCAGTTTCAACCTGCCTGCCAAGCAAAATAGTATCTTCCAACTTCCAAGTCCCATGCAATATATATTCAGTTTGCTTCATACTATCTCCCCGCTTTACAGGGCCTGAAAATGGCGAGTCTCCGGTTCCTGTCGCCACCTCAAAATGAAGCTGTCCAGATCTTGGCTTGGCGGTTCAACGTTCTCCGAACAGCCGACGCCGAATCAGGCGAGAACAAGACTAGCAAATGCCCTGTTGTATTTGTGTACAATGTGCAACCAGAGATGCTATTAGCAAAACCAAAGAAGAAAAAGGCAAAAAACAGTCTTCCACTGTGTCCTTCTAAAACCAGAAAAACATCTTCATTTTGACTGGGGATCAAAATGTTCATTCTGCTACAATTTGTACCCTTAACTGGATGGCCTGCTATTTATCTGGTTCCTTCTCTCCTGTGCAAACACTGCTAATAATCAGATTGAAGAGCCATTCAAAGATTATTGTTCATTTCTGTCCATTGTCACAGTGACAATGCAATTTCAGTCCATTCTAAACCCCAATTTCAGTCAATCACTGTCATCTAAAGTTATCCCAAACATACAGCTTTTGGGGTTTTTATTCTAATTTTGAAGCGTATTCAATAAAATATATCTTAACATTTATATTTCAAAAATTAATAACATTCATTATAAAAAATTTAGAAAACATCAAGATATTTTGTAATTCATAATATCAAATAAAAAAAATTCGAAAACGGGTCTGTTCTGTTATAAAAAAATATTATTTAATTTTTAACTTTAATTTTATATTAAATAATTGAATTTTTAATTAGAAAGCATCAAACTCTCTTCTTAAATTTTATATTATGAATATTCATCGAAAAAATTTATACTATAAATTGAAAACATAAAAAAATATATATTTTTTGAAATGTTATAGCGCATTTAATTATAAAATCAGTTAAAACTAAAAATAATTTTTAAAATTGAACAAGCCTAAAATTTTCTATTTAAAGATTTAATCATTCAATAAAAAATAAAAAAATATTTTTTTATAACTAAACAATCCCTTAACTTTTATAAAACATCATACGAGAATATGAGAAAAGGGCAAAGATGTAAAATTGAAATTATTATAGATTATCTTATGATGAGTGCCCTTACGTGGCCTCTCTAGTGTTCATGTTCTTGATTATGTCAAGAGAGGTAAATTATAGATTGGACCTTTAACCCTTGCATGAGGCAATGTTGAACTTACAATCTACCAGATTGATGATGCGGAGCCGATCACCTTCTTCTGTCTCGGACCAAGTACCTGCAAAAAGGGGGGGACTCGCTCCCCGTGATCCCTCCGACGCTTAAGTCAGTTCACGGATTTTTTAGGAGTATAATAGTAATGGAATATAATAAAAGAGTCCTTTAGAAATCAGATCCCCATACCTATAGAGGTTACCCTCTATTTATAGATGTCCTGTGGCCTTTCCCTTAGGAGATAAGATATATTTTAAAATGAGAGGTTGATCCCCTTTCCATAGGGAGAAAAGATAATCTTCCCTAATAGAGATAATTCTTGGGATATTTAAAGATATCATTGGTTGACTTAATCTTCTTCTTTATCTCTTTCCAGTTCAAAATCATAATAAAGATTATAAAGATAAGCGGAGCTTCTAAGTCTTGACACGTGGCGATCGCATATTGGTCTTTACTGGCACACATGGCTCCGAGTTAATGGTAACCTCTTAGGGGTAGTACAGTAAAATTGCCCCCCTGTAAATATTCCCTCATCACAGATTTATATCGACATATTATTCATTCAATCGTTTAACCTATATTTTGGGGCAATTGGCCCTGTTTGTTGTAGTTTAATTAAATAAATTATAGTTTATAACTTCTTAGATTATAACTTTTAAAATTTAGAATAAGTTGTGAACTTGTTTGTTACAACTTCTCATAAGTTATAGTTAAACAGTTGTGGTGTTTGATACCATAAGCTGTAAAATAATTTATTTTTTTATAATTATCCATAATACTATTAATAGTCATAGAATGATAATTTAAAAATTAATGAGTGTATATGTATAAGTTTTAAGTGTTATAAAAAAATTAATTAGTGTATAGAAAGAAAGGGAGATGGCGAGAGAGAATAAGAGATCTAAAAATGGAGATGGCGGTGGATAAGAGAAACCCTTGATTGCGTGGATAGAAGAGTAATTCTTTGTTAAAAATATGGACAAAATTGTCATAAAAATGTAACTGTTTAATTAGAAGTTGTAGAAGATGGGGTACCCCAGCTTTGAAAAAGTCAGATTCTACCATTTCTAAAAACTAGTAGAAGCTATAAACTATAATTCTACAAGTTAAAACAAACATTACATACCCATTTTTTTGAAGTTAGAAACTAAAAATTACAGTTTTAGGATTATAGCTTTTGCGTGACTCCTGATACTCGTGTTCTTTATTATATTAAGAGAGATAAATCGTAACTATGAGATTTCACCTTAGTGCGTAAAATGAGGATCGAACTCATAATTATGAGACTGAAATCATTATATCGTTTGCCTAATCATTTCACCTATGCCATGCAATTATAGAGCATCTTTTTTATTTATAGGAGCGGCAAATGAGTAGTTCCATAGCGCTCTTTCTTTTCCGCCAGAACCCGGAAGAGAGGCGTCCCCAAACGAGCCATTACGGACCCAAGTTCAGCCCGGCCGAGCGTTGGTTGGCATTTCTCTGCGCTTGACGGCGATAGTCCATAGTACGCCGGTCTATCTCTCTCTTCCCCCCCCCCCCCCCCATTCGTCTTTGTTCATGTGCAGTTGCTTCTTGTATTTCATTCTGTACAGTCTTGCAAAAGTCAGCGTAGTTCAGGGCTTCAGATAACGCTATTGATTTTCTGGTTCGCTGGAGTACTTCGCTTTTTTCAATCGATTTAACTGCTTTCCAGTGTTTTATTTGCTATTAATGCGTTCTTATTAGGATCCTCTACTTGAATATGATAAGTTTGTGTTGCGGGGTAGGGTTTTTATTTCTTAGTGTTGTAAAGACTTATATTTGTTTATTCAATCGAGTTTCGGGAGAAGCGCGGATGGAATGACTGCATTCAGTTGAAGAAAAAAAAAAAAAAACTAATACACATATGAATCAACAAAGCTATGAAAATAAAATAGGCGAGTGGAAAAATACCCTCGGCAGCAAGCATTGGAGGAACAACAATGATGGGTTCTCTGGCAGACAGTGGCGGACCACTGAAGAGCCAATGCGAAGTAATCGAACTCTCTCTGTTTGTGCGCTTCTACAACAGCCCTTCCACATATTCCAGGATGGAAAAAGATGCGATGAATAAGGCCAGAATTTGCAAGGCGAAAAGTACGATTTTGTTGGGGAGATAAGCCATAGCTCTCTCTCTCTGGCTCTCTCCGATCTGTGATTGCTTAATCCCCTAATTCCCCTCTCTGGAAATTAGGATGGTATTTTTGTTTCTCTTAAACAAGATTACGAATCTTGATGCTTTTTTTCTTCTTCCTTTTTCTGTGCGGATTGATGGTAGTTCAGAAGTATTGTTATATTTGGCCCCTTTGTCAGTGTTTATGGATTATTCTGATTTGCTGACTTTCCTGTTCACAGCTGGTCCTTGGTGCAATTATTGGGGTACTTCAGATATTCAGTGTCCTAAGACCTCTATAGTGAATTGATAAAGAAATTCAGAGAGCTATAATGGGTTATGCACAGCTGGTTATTGGCCCTGCAGGCAGTGGCAAGGTGATTTATTAGATTTGGCACCCTATTGAATTGTTTTATCCATGTTACTTTTTACCTATGTCCTTATGGTATAATTATGGAAATTTGAGTCAATTAGTAACATTTGTTTTATTTCAGTGGGTGGCAGTTGCTTCACAAGAATACCCTATGATGAATCTAGGACCGATTATTCAGACAAGAACCACCACTTTCTCACAGCCAACCCTCACCCGATAGGAACAAAAGTAGAATAATGGAAGTTAGAATAAATGAAAGCAATAACAGAAAAGTAAAGAGACAAGAATCTTATCCTGGTTCAGGCATGAAAATGCCCTTCATGTAGACTGCCAAAGCCTTTGACAGAATCCACTAGAAAGCAACCAAGAATACAACACTCCCTCTCGCACACTCTTGGCTATGAACAATAGCCTCCCTCCCGAGAATACAAGGATCGAGCCCTTCGCTCTCTCTTTATTCTCTCTAGAATTCGTGCAAGAAAACAGAATGAACAAATGCTGAATGCCCTCTACCCCAGAACCTATCCGCCTCTATTTATAAGAGATTGAGGCGGTTACAAAATAGGGACTTAGATGCAAATATAAAGAAATAAAAGGACTACCGGAAATAACTTACAAGTTATTTCTGTTACATTTAAAAACACATAAAATATAAACATACAAATTATTTCCCAGTTACATACAAAGCCCTATACCGAGACTTGACATCTTAACTAATGCAAATCCTAACAATTTCTCCACTAATTTGCATAGTTAAGCCTTCAATCTTTAGTCTTCTAGGTTCTACTTATGCGTTCTTTCTTCCATCTTCTGGCTTTCCTCTAAGCTTAATTGCTTAGACTTCCTCAAGCTATGTTGAGTAGCTTCATGCAGTGCTTCATCTTGGCTACTGGGACAGCCTTGGTGAACATATCCGTTGCATTGTCTCGGCACATTTTCCAGCTTCAGCTCTCTTCTGTCAAGAATTTCCCTGATAAAATGGAGTCGCACATCAATATGTTTTGTGTGTTCATGGTGTGCCTGATTTCTTGCTAGATGGATTGCACTTTAGTTGTCACATTTCAAGGTTGTATCTACCTCCCTTCCTAGCAATTCTCCTAGAAGCCCTTTTAACAACGTAGCCTCCTTTATTGCCTCTGCTATGGCAATATATTATGTCTCAGTAGTTGATAAGGCTACAACATGTTGTAAACTTGCCTTCCAACTCACTGTGACATCTCAAATCTTAAAGACATAACCTGTGGTTGATCTTCTTCTATCCTGATCCGCTGCATAGTCTGCATCAGAGTATCTTAGGATTTTGGCTTCTATTCTCTTTCCTGCTCCACCATAAACCAAACCAGTGTCTAATGATCCTCTTAAGTAATTGAACATCCACTTAACTACACCCCAATGAGCTTTCCCTGGGTTTGCCATAAACCGGTTAACCACACCCATGGCATGTGCAGGATCTGGCCGAGTACAGACCATGCTATACATCAAGCTTCCTACAGCACTAGAGTATGGTATATCTCTCATTTCTACCTTATCTTCCTCATTTATAGGAGATTGACTCGTTGAAAGCTTAAAGTGCTGGGCAAATGGTGTGCTAATAGCTTTTGCCTCAGCCATTCTAAATCTTTGTGTTAATTTCCTTAGATAATTTTCTTGTACAGTCCTAGGGTTCTAATCTGTTTATCTCTCTTAATTTCAATTCCCAATATCTTCCATGCTTCTCCTAAGTCTTTCATTTCAAATGCTGACTTTAAGTCCAGTTTTAACTGCTGGATTTCCTCCCTTGATTGACTTGCAATCAACTTATCGCCAACATACAATAGGAGGTACAAGGATATGTTGTTTGATACTTTCTTGAAGTATACATAGCAATCATATGAACTCCTAACAAACCCATGTTCAATCATAAAAGTGTCAAATCTTTTATACCATTGGCGTGGAGATTGTTTTTGTCCGTATAGGGATTTGCTAAGAAGGCATACTTGTTCTATTTTTCCTTTAGATTCGAACCCCTTAGGCTGCTCTATGAGAATCTTTTCATCTAATTCTCTATGTAAGAAGGCAGTTGTGACATCCATTTGTTCTAATAACAAATCCATGTGGCTTGTCATTGCAAGGAGTATTCTAATAGAGGTGTGCCTAACCACAAGGGAGAAAACCTCATTATAATCAACTCCTACAACCTGTGTGAATCCCTTTGCAACTAACATAGCTTTATATCTAAGCTTAAAATCCTTCTCAGCTTCTTCCTTTATTTTATAGAGCCATTTAC
This sequence comes from Diospyros lotus, assembly GCF_014633365.1. Lineage (NCBI taxonomy): Eukaryota > Viridiplantae > Streptophyta > Magnoliopsida > Ericales > Ebenaceae > Diospyros > Diospyros lotus. The sequence goes on along the minus strand of NC_068340.1, from coordinate 32,130,337 downwards.
AGCCAACTACTCTTTGTCCCTTAGGCATTTCAATTAAGGTCCAAGTCTCATTCTTTCTTAATGAGTTAATTTCTGATTTCATAGCCTCATTCCACTTCTTTGAATCCTTAGAGGCTATTGCTTCCTCATAAGTTAGGGGTTCTTCCCCTACTACTTAAGATGCACTTGTAAATGCATAGGAAACCAGGTTTGAAAAACCATATCTCTTAGGGGGTTTGGACTGCCTTTTCTGCCTGTCTCGAGCAACATTATACCTATGCTAGTCAGGCTCATTTTCTGCATCTAACCCCCTCCTGTCTTTCTTCCTGAGGGTTAAATTATTGGTCAGCTATGGGTTCCTCTAGTTCTACTTCTTGATCCAAATCATGGCTTTGAGAGCCAGATACTTCTGCATTAGGTATATTTTCTTGCCATTCTATATCTACATTTTCTATTGTAGATGCTGGCTCCTTAATACCATTAATATGCAGTCCCTTAGTTATAGATTTCTCATAAAAAATGACATCCCTTGGTAACTATAATCCTTTTGTTTTCAGGTTCTAGATTCCATAGCTTATACCCTTTTACCCTAGCTGGATATCCTATAATTGCATTTATGTGCCCTAGGTTCCAGCTTTCCTTGTTTTATATGGGCATATGCAATACACCCGAATACCCTTAGGTGTTTTAGGCTAAGTTTATGACCTGTCCATTTTTCGTAAGGGGTCTTAAACTCGATGGCTACTGATGGAGACCTATTTAAAACATAGGTTGCAGTGTTCACAGCCTCTCCCCAAAATGCCTTTGATAGATTTGCATGAAATAGCATACACCTAACTCTCTCTAGGAGAGTGTCCTATTCATCCTCTCGGTAAGGTCATTTTGTCTAGGGTTTCTTGGGGCAGTCAAATACCTAATTATCCCACTCCCTTTACATAGGTTTGTGAACTCCTTGTTGCAGAATTCAAGACCATTGTCAGTCCTAATGGTCTTTATCTTCCTTCCCGATTGATTTTCTATCATGGTTTTCCATGTCTTGAATGCCTCAAAAGTATGTTCTTTTATTTTCAAAACATAAATCCATACCATTTTAGAGAAATCGTCAATTATGGACAAAAAATATCTAGCTCCATCATAAGTGACAATCTGGGCAGGTCCCCATAAATCGCTATGGATATAATTTAGGGATCCCTTAGATGAGTGTAAAGCTGTTTTATTAAATTTTACCTTAGTGGCCTTTCCGTATATACAAGATTCACACTTGTCTAAGCCTGCCACTTGGTTCCCTTTTAACATCCCTTGTTTGGCTAATTCTTTAAGGCCAAGCTCACTCATATGAGCCATCCTAAGGTGCCACAATCTTGATATTGTGGCTGCCTTATCATCTGCCACTGCTGCTTCCCCATTTAGCCCAGCAGCTTGCAGAACATATATTCCGTTCTGCTGGCTGGCCTTCATACATACTAGGGATCCTTTGGATACCTTAAGTGTATATCATTCTCCCTTAAAACTATAGCCATTTCTAGTTAATTTACCAAGGGAGATTAATTTTTTTTTTTTAAATTCTAGGATGTGCCTGACAGCTTGAAGGGTCCTATAGGTATTGTCATGCATCTTAAGCCTTACATCTCCTATTCCAAGGACCTTACACTCATGGTCATTTCCTAGAAGGACCTTGCCTCCATCAATGGCCTAATAATTAACAAACCATTGTCTATTGGGTGTCATGTGAAAGGAACAACCGGAATCCATGATCCATATTTCCTTCACTAAGTTTTCACATACTGTTAGTGCATCAAAACTATCATACCCAAATTCACACACTAATGCTCCACCATCCGAGACATTCTTTTCCTTGAAATCTTTCTTCCTCTTTAGACAGTTTCTCTTAAAATGACCTTCTTCTTGACAATGATAACATTTAACAGGATTCCTCCCATTTCTTGACTTAGATCTAGATTTATTTTTCCCTTTTGAATCCTTTTTAAAACTCCTAGATCTAGCAGTCAGAACATCACCATTGGAGGATTTGTCTTCCTGGTTATGTCTCAAGTCTTTTGAATTTAGGGCTCCTATCACATCTTCTAAAGACAGTTTATCTCTGCCATGTTGCAGAATATCAACAAAGTGCTCATATGACTGAGGCAAAGGGTGCAATAAAACTAATGCCTTATTTTTATCATCATACTTGACATTGATGTTTTCTAAGTCTAGGCAAAGCTTATTGAACTCGTCTATATGATCTTGCAACTTTTGATTTTCTTTCATCTTAAATGTGAATAATTTTGTCTTTAGATATAACCAACTTGACAAGGTTTTTGTTAGATAGAGACTGTCCAATTTTTTTTCAGATTTCAAGGCTATTGTCATCTTAGACACTTCCCTTTATGCCTTATCTCCTAAACTAAGAATCAAGGTATTAAATGCCTTCTCTTCTATGTCCGCTCTCTGTTCTGCTGAGAGTGTTTTAGTCCCATCCCCTACTTTCTCTTTATCCCTTGATTCCTCTTTTAGTGCCTCCTTTAATCGAAGTACTGAGGAGGGCCTGCATCTTTATTTTCCATAAAGAAAAATCATTTGAACCATTAAATTTTTCTATATCATACCTAGATGCAGATCCGGACATAGCCATTTTCGTAGGTTTCTAAGACTGTTCTAAGGGTTCTTGGATGAATCTTGAAAGTGATTGTGTGTGTTCCTAAGCTTTGATATCAAATTGTTGAATCTAGGACCGATTATTCAGACATGAACCACTACTTTCTCACAGCCAACTTTCACCCGATAGGAACAGAAGTAGAATAACGGAAGTTAGAATAAATCAAAGCAATAACAGAAAAGTAAAGAAACAAGAATCTTATCCTGGTCTCTCCTTGGTATCAGAGCCTGTAAGGATTCAGGATAAGATTCTTGTCTCTTTACTTTTCTGCTATTGCTTTGATTTATTCTAACTTCCGTTATTCTACTTCTGTTCCTATCAGGTGAGGCTTGGCTGTGAGAAAGTCGAGGTTCTTGTGTGAATAATTGGTCCTAGATTCAACACCCTATTTCTTTATTTTTTAGTAATCCTGTTCCTTTTTCTCTTTAATGCTTCTTAATATCTATGATTGGGTCATTTATGCTGACTATTGATTGGATATAATTGTTTCTTCATATTTCTTTATTTTTTAGTAATCCTGTTCCTTTTTCTCTTTAATGCTTCTTAATATGGGATTGGGTCATTTATGCTGACTATTGATTGGATATAATTGTTTCTTCACCAGTCAACATACTGTTCTAGTTTGTATCAACACTGTGAAACTATGAGGCGAACAATACATATTGTGAACTTAGATCCAGCTGCAGAAAATTTTGATTATCCCGTTGCAATGGGTAACTATAGTTCATCTTCTTTTTTCTTTGTCTTTTTCCCTCTTCAGTTTGATAGTAAGTCCTGTTGATTCATATCCATCTTTGGTTTTAGAGCAATGAAATGTTTTCCTTGCAGATATCAGAGAACTTATCTCTCTGGACGATGTGATGGAGGAACTTGGATTGGGTCCAAATGGTGGCCTCATTTATTGCATGGAGTATCCTTTGGATTAGGGATTTGATGTTATTCTAATTCCTTTTATGCCCTCATCTTAGATTGTGTGCCTTAAATCTGTACAATTAGGCACCTTGAAGAAAATTTGGATGATTGGCTAACAGAGGAATTGGATAACTACTTGGATGATGATTATTTAGTTTTTGACTGTCCAGGTAGATTCATTTCTGCAATTGCTTTCCCATTATAAAAACATTGAACTCAATTGTTTTCCCATTATACAAATATTGGACTCAAAGAACAGTAGGAATGAAAATCAGTTCAACTAGCTATCTATATTATGTAAAAATGCAAATCTTAAACTTAGACAACCACAAATTAGTGGCCGTTTGTCATTGCTGTCAAATGTTTGGTGAGAATCATTTTTGTAAAAAACACTTGTAGGAATCACTTTCAAAGAAAAATAGTTTAGCTTTTGGCCAAATCATTTTAATGTTGTTATATGTGTTTGGCTAGTAAAACCATATTTAACAATAAAATTACCAAAAAGGATATTGACAAAAAAATGTTTATATAGTTAACAATAAAACAAATCATTTTATTTTCAACTTTTTTTAAAATTTTATCATGAAATATTGCTTCTATAAAAATGAGATAAGCTAGAAAATAGTATTTAAGCAACAACAAAATTTATGAAAACCAGTACGCATTTTTTATTTGTCACCAATAATTAAAAAACATAGCAAAAACATTCAAACTATAGTATAAATTGAGGATTTCCTGAGAGAAATGTATCAGATTTTTGATGATTATCATAAAATCTGAATAATAAAACAAACCTGGATTGAGAATTTCAAGGATATCTATATCTGAGTGTTAAGAAAAATCATTTGATAATTAGAGCTTCTCTTTCTTATGAAGAGCAAATCTAAAATTTGGAATAATTACAAAAAACTACAATGGGGGCAGTGATAGGAGTATGATATGTTTGATAAATGTAAAGTTTGTAATTTTAAGTGCTGATTTGTGGTAGCTTTCTTAAAAAATAAATGCTCTGATGCTTCTGCTTTTCCTCCACAACAGATGCTCAATTTTTTCTCTGACTTCACAGTTTTGTCGTTAGTAAAAGCATTTTTTTTTAAAAATTTTGGCTAAACCACCACAAGAAAACCTCACAAAAGCACTTCTATTAAAAAAAAGAGAAAAGTTTCTGGTTTCTCACTGCATTGCCAAACAAGCTATTTTTAATTGAATTATGTAAAAGAGGCTGGAAAACCATATGACTCATAAAACACATAAACATCCAGACACGATGGGTTTTGAAGTCTTGACTCTCTTCTACTATTTATTATAGATAAACTTGATCAACTTATCTCATTTGCCTGTCCATCTTTTTCAATTATTTCCCATATATAGTCCTTTTTTCTTTTTTGTTGGCGTGATTTAATGGAATGAACTGTCCTGTGTTATGAGTGTCTACATGCAAAGAGCCTTTGCTGATTGGCTTCTCTTACATTTTTAACTATTGATTATTCATCTGTTTTATGAATGTTGGTTATTCCACTTCATAAAACTTGTTTTGGCTACTTTGCACCAACAGTAAAATTTAGTTATTTCGGTTTGTACTGGTTTAGTTAGAGTTCAATGGTTGCTACACGTGCATAAATGTAATCCAAGGTTACTTCTCCAAAAGAAGAATTGCTTGAAATCTTCTACTGTAACCTGAGTATCAGTAGTAGCTACCTGGAATTGTTGAACAATTCCACTTCTTTCTGTTGCCTTTTTTGGTTTTTTCTTGGAGGGTGGGTGGTTGAGTCTATGAAGGTACAAAATTACTTGGTGCAGCTTGCTTATTGTTTATTTATTCTTTTTCTGGTAGGCATGCATGCGTTGTAATAAGAATATGCTATTAATTAACTGCTGTATTTGATTATTGATATGACTAGATTATGTTTCATTGTTTAATAATTTTGAGATTATTAATATGACTAGATTATGTTTCATTGTTTAATAATTTTGTGTTTCAATTGCTTTATAGGCCAGATAGAACTTTTTTCGCATGTTCCTGTGCTTAAGAACTTTGTGGAGCATTTGAAGCGTAAGAACTTCAATGTTTGTGTTGTATACTTGCTTGACTCTCAGGTTTGTATGAATAAGTTTTATCTGCTCAATTTGAAATTAAATTGGGCTCTAATTTTGAACACCAGTTGTCCCATGTCTATTTATTCAAACCGAATAGTTCTAATCTCTTTTTGGATGTCAGTTCATGACTGATGTCACCAAGTTCATCAGTGGCTGCATGGCTTCACTTTCTGCCATGGTTCAACTTGAACTTCCCCATGTTAACATACTGTCTAAAATGGACCTTGTCACAAACAAAAGAGGCATTGAAGAGTAAGTGCTTTCACACTTTGCTACTATTCTCTACTCTTCTACAATTATTATTGCTAACTCTTTTGATATCTCTCTTGTTCTTAGTTACTTGAATCCAGATCCTGAAGTTCTGCTGGCAGAGTTGAATCAACGCATGGCTCCTCAGTTTGAAAAGCTTAACAAAGCTTTGATTGAATTAGTAAGTTATTAAGCAGCTCTATATGCATGTCTTTACTATTTAAATCTAAACGTGGATTTGTAAGAACAAAGGTGCACCACCCTTCTCATGTAGGTTTTTGTTCACAGCCTCTTCTTGCTATTTTTCTTTTGGGAAAAATACATTCAGTACCCCTGAGGTTTGGCTTAAATGTAGGCAGTACCACTGAGGTTCTGAAAATAGCAGCGACTTCCCTTGACTTTACAAACTTTTTTTCCCTAACCTCCTGTCATTACTTAATCCCAGTTAAACTTTTTAAATTGATTACACTGCCCTCATCTTCCCTAATCTCTCTCCCCTACCCCTTCTCTCCCCTTCTCCAGCAATGATGAAGGTGACAATGGCAATGTCGATATCCTCCCTTTCTCTCTCCTTCCTTGCTGGGTGCATCAGACCCAACATCGCTTCTTTACGAACAGTCATGAAAAAGAAAGCAAAAACTGCAGTTACAGATTTATTTCCAGAGGTAGTATTTGTCAAAGACAATGGATGATACCACCTGACCAAAATCATTAATCTTACCGAATTTACAAGCTATCAAAATAGGAATTGAAATGACTGAAAAAGAAAAATGAAAGTAAACATAAGAACAGGACTGCTACTTCTAGGCAATTGCAGGATGGAGAACATTGTCTAAACTCCAGTGTTCCAAATCCTGGGCCAGATTGGGTGGAGCAATTTCATCTTCCCCATGCTTGAACAATTTCTATCTCCAAAAAATAGCCCAAATTCAATTTTTTGTAGCGAAAAAGGAATCGCACACATTTTGGTTTGTATAAGTTGTTGTTTAAGCTTCTATGGACACGTTCCATATGCACAGAAATGGTAGACTGGTAATACATATAGACTTGTATGTTTATGTGGGATTGTCTATTTATTTGCACCCATATAGACTCGCAGTTTATTGACTTAAAAAACCATAAAGGATACATTTAGTATTTGCCTTATAAATACAGTAACTTATTTGAAGTGTACTTAATTTTTATGGTGCCTTTTGGTGGATCATTTTTGACCTGCCCATTACCCGGAAATTTTGTTGTAACAGGTGGATCAGTATAGCATGGTAAGCTTTGTTCCTTTGGACTTGAGGAAGGAGAGCAGGTATTTTCTCTCTCTCTTTACGTGTATGTCCCCACCTGCCTGTCTGCTTATGTATGTGCATGTAGGTGTCAGTGGAGGATCTGCACTAGCACAAAAAATGTGCATCATTATTATACACATGCACAAGTTGAAGCACAAATCTAGGTTTCTAGTAATTTTTTTGCATATTTGATTAGAGAGGAAACCTGCCCATATCTAGTTATGCTTTCTTTGCCTGCATTGGGATGTACACGTGCAAGTGGGAGGTTAATACATCAAGCTGGCTGCTTTCTGGTGAGGATTTATGGTGTATGTGATAGTTTCTTGCCTTGAGGTTGTCGTTGGGGGAGGATACAGCAGTATGGTTATGTCAAATTTTGTTCTGTGCCTCAGTCTGACTCTGCTTAATTTATTATGTTCTTCCTGCTTCGGAATTCCCGACAATGAGGTGTTAGGCTGTCACTTTCTTTATAATTATTCAAAGAAGTAGCTCTTCGTGCTGCTACCAAGTTCCATGTGCTCGGTTCTTCCTTGGATTGTTTAGAGAAAGCAAAGCGAGAAGATATTGAAAATGAAAAGAAATCAAGTTTTTTGATTGTCTATTCTTGCTGGGAAATGAGAATAAAATTCATGGGAATTTCTCAAAAGAATTGGTTCATTGTTTTTTTGGTGGTTTGGTTACCCATAGTAAATTAGCAAATACAAATAGCTTCGTTTCATTCATCAACCCATTCTAAATGCCTTCGATAATTCAATAGTAGATTTATCAAGCAGTATGTGTCGTCATACTGACTATGGCCTTCTCTCTCTCTCTCTCTCTCTCACCCCTTACAGTATACGGTATGTATTGTCACAAATTGACAACAGCATTCAGTATGGAGAAGATGCAGATGTGAAGATCAAGGATTTTGATCCAGAGGATGAATAGTTTTTTGGCATCCTTTAGGCTGTTTGTCTTAATAGGACTTGCAATCAAGATATTAGTGAGACTTTAGGTGTCATCAATGTGACCTTTTGGAAGCGTGTAATCTCTTGTATGTGTATATTCGGTTGCTTCTCTTTTGGGTTCTCTTGCTCATTTTTTGGGTAAATATGCTGTTTTTTTGGTTGGATAGGGGAGAAGTTTTTAGATTTTTGAAAATATTAAGTTGAGAATTTATATTCTTATGTTTGGTATAATTTTTTTAAAAAAAATCTTGAGAAAGTAGTATTTTTAAAATTTATTTTTAATCAAATTTTTTACAAATTTTTTTTTGAGAATTTTGGATTCATATGAATTAAGAAAGTTTTTAACAAATAAAAAGATAAAACACTCCTTTTATCTTTTTATAATTTTATAGTTCTTACACGATTTTTCTTGTTTGGTTGTGCTCCTCATCTTGCAACCTTCATATCTTCCTTATATATATATATATATCCACCCGCATGCCTGTTTTGATTTTTTAAAAAGGTTGTGAGTTTTAATATTTTATATGTTAGAAAAAATTTATTATTTTTAAAAATATTACATTTAAATCAAATAAAAGAATGTAAGATTTTTATAAAAAAAATTACTTAATATTTGTTAGAATGTTTAAAGTTAATTAAATATAAAATTACATACAATTTGAAAATTAAAGATTTTTAAGAGTATTTTTAGAAATTATAAATTTCAAAAATTAAAAAAAAAAAATTCCCCTTAAAAGAGTTGAAAAAGGCACAAAAAGCAAAAGGATGGTGGAGATAATCACTCAAAATGGTTGCTTTTTGTTAGTTTATTTGCAGTAGACTATTTGAGTACTAAAGCGATAATTTGGCATGTATAAATCAAAGTGCAACCAACCCATCATTCGTCTCACTGCTGGCTTTTGTCAACATAAGAGGCTTCTCTTTGATGCTCGTTGGCGCAGGGTGAGTTTGGAGATTGACCCACCGATGCTGACTGTTATTTATTTTATTTTTCATTACTTTTTATATTTTCTTTGTCTCTCCTCCTTTTCACTCCCACTAGTAATTTTTATATTTTAAAAATAATCATCAATTAAAAATTTATTTCTAATAATGTTTTATTTTTTATATAGATTAGAAAATCTATTTTTAATATTTAAAATTATAATTTTTGTAATTAAAAAATATTGTTATAATTGAAATAGATTATTTGTAGTAATTTAAATAAGGGAGAGAAGGGTGAAAGTGAACGAGGGGAGAAAAAATAACGGGTGAGGGGTAGGGGTAGAGATCTAAATAATAATAATAATAGAATGAAATGTAAAGGTAAAGTAATTTTGGGCAAATAGTAAGAAAAACTCAATTTTTTTTGTGAATTTATAAATTTATTCAAACGTTTCAATTTTGATAATTTTTATCTCAGTTATGTATAATTTTATCAAATATATAAAATTAATTTAAGAGACATGTATCATTTTTGATGTGATAGGGCACATGTCATAAAAAAAATATGAGTAAGATTTATATATATATAAATAAAAAAAATAAAAAATAAAATTATACATGTGAGTCTCATTTATATGTGTATATGTAGATTTCACTTATATATATTTATTTTTATGACACGTGACTTGCTATATCATCAATGATATACGTCTCTTAAATTGATTTTAAATATTAGATAAAATTATACTTATTGAGGTAATTAAGATATAATTGTCAAAATTAAAATATTTAAATTTACAAATTCAATTAAGATATTATTATTATTATTATTTAGGATAATATTTAAAATTAAAATAAACCTTGGCGATAATTATAATATTAATATTAATAATATATAGATATAATATTATAGAAACCTGATTTGGGCCGCACTCCCATGCAGCCACAGCCCAAGGCCGAAAGTACAAGCAGCAGGCGACAGAGTCCTACTTAACAACGTAAGAACAACCCACGAAACGGCAAAAAAGCGCTCTCCGCTCTCTCTTTCTTTCTCTCTCTCTCTCTCTCTTCTCACCGAAACAATCACCGCTTGATGGCTTCGAGAAACATTCATCTCTCATGATCTGCTTTGAGGATGTCCCAAGCTGATGTCTCTTACAGGTTCTCACTTAATTCACCGTCGTTTTTGTACTTTTTGGCTGTTGATCTGACTTTCTTTTGGCTGTCAAGTGCTTAAATCCTGAAATCATTTTGTGGGTTGCTTTCGATTTTGATTTTCCGTCCTGGGTTTCGGTTTTCCGAAAGAAAATTGTGCGTTTTGGGCGTTTGGATTTTTCTTTCCGGGTTTTGGTAATTCCGAAAGGAAATTTTGTGTTTTGAGTTCATTGATGGCTTCTATCTCTGAATTTGAAAGGCTTTTTTTGTGTAATCGAAGTGGATTCTTGTATGTTTGGTTCATCGGATGCAATGCTTGAACTGTTCAATGTTGTTTCATTAGAACAGAAGATAAGTGAAATACAAGGTGTTCTGAACCGGAGGTCTGATAATGGGGTCATTAATTAAGGTTAGTTCTTGCTTTGGTAATTGCATTCTTGACATTTCTAGGGTTTTGATGGAGTAGAATTACAGTCGCTCACTCGAAGGTGGAGATGCCAAGCGGGTCGGGTGGACCCGGCCCGCAATTGTAGGGTATGACCCGCCCCGACCTCGTCCGCCATTGTAGGAAGTGTCTCGGTCCAGTCCGGCCGGCAAACTAGGCCGTGATGGGCCTGGAAAAATGGCCCAGCCTGAGGCCCATGTGACTCTTTCTAAATTTAAAAAATAGAAATTAAAAATAATTGATTGTTAGAAGTTAGAACGTTTTCAATTAAACAACCCCTTTATTCAATCATAACTTTTCTTAGTCGTTTCAGCTTGAAAGACCAGTCCCTTTAATTTAGTAAAAAAAATCATTATTTTCCTTATTCGAAAGACCAACCTCTTTAATTTAGTAAAGAAATCACAACTTTTCTTATCCATTTCATCTTTGATTGCCCAAACTCTTTAATTTAGCAATAGAAATTAGAATCTTCCTTAGCTGTTTCAACTTGATTGACCAGACCCTTTAATTGAGAAATAGAATCAACACTTTCCTTCTAATCTTTCCAAATTAGTGAGAACTGATCAGGAAAGATTGGAATTCCTAAAAAAAAATCAGTTGTTCCTAAATAAATATGTTTGATACAATCTTTATTTATATTTTAAAAATAAATGAATTAAAAAAAATTAAACAATTTTTAACAAATAACTAGGCCAGCTCATTTTGTTCGATTAGTTTGGTCCATTGGGCCAAGGGTTGGGCCTGACCCAACCCATTCTAGCTAGGCCATAGGCCCATAAGGCTTAGCGAGCCACCCCACTTGGGGTTAGGCTTGGCCATTTTGGAAAGCCTGGCTTAGCCTAGTTCGTTTGACATCTCTACTTAAAGGGAAGCCTATGTGCGAAGTTTATTGCCACAATTTGTAGTTGAAAATGAATAGTAATAGCTGCTTGTGGGAAAAGCGGTTATTATTTATAGTCGCTTGTGAAAAAAGCGGTTATTATTTATACCCACTTATGATACAAGTTACTTTAAATCTGTAATTATTTTTGTCAAGCGTTTAGCAAGAACCGCTTGTGGCATAGGCAGTTCTATGTTGAGAAAATCGTCGCATTGGCCCTCAGTCCAGCATGGCATCCAAGTGGCAGGGAAGGGGTGGTATTTTGGTAAATGTCTTCAAAAGGGTGGCATTTAGTCAATTTTTTTTGTTTTGTTTTGAAAAATGTGGTAAATTAGTGAAATAATTGCTATGTGCGATATATTATCCCTTGTTTTGCTTGGTTCTGTGGGAGCTAAGCTAATGTAACATAGTGATATTTACACATCTACATAAGTGTTGCTTACGCACCAAATGTAAGCAAAAAGACACACACTTACAATCTGATGGGTTAGAATGCTTGGAAGATTATCTACAATTGAATTTTTCAAGGGCATTTGTGTTTTCTTGATTATGTTCAACATGTAAGCAACACTTCTAAGTGTGTTATCCTGTACTTAACCTTCTTGTTTGTTCTTGCATTGCAGCTGTGGTGCTTGTGGGTACCCCCTGAACTTGACATCTTCCAACCGAGTAACTTCTGGAATAGGTTCTGAGTATCACAAACCCATCAAGAAAGGTTACATCTCATTTCTTACCATTGATCTTAGTCGATTCACGCAGGTTGACAAGGTAAACTGCATTCCTGTTTCTTGGGGTCGTTATCATTCGAAGACAAAGCTTCTTTGCCGGAAATGTGGAGTTCATATAGGCTATGGATACGGAGACTCATCCTCTCTCTGTGGTTTTGACTCACCTTCATCTTCGAGTTCTTGCAGAAAGTTCATGATAAAGATCCGTGCTTTACAACCTTCAGAAGACCGTTAACAAATCTTGAATGGGGCGCGGTTCTAGAGTCACTCCTACTTCCATTGTGCATCTTCCTGATGAGTGCCTGTTTCTTATTTTTCAACGGCTCGACAATAGTTCTGATCGCAACTCTTTTGGGTTGACTTGCCACCGCTGGCTTCAAGTTCAAAATTCATGTCGTAAATCCTTGCAGGTCTATGGATCCCACCAATCTCAGGCTACCTCCATCTTCAACTCTGTCAATCTTTACAAGTTGCTGCAGCGGTTTCGTGAGCTAGAGTCTCTGTCCCTGACAGGGTGTATGGAACTACCTGATTCAATCTTAGCTGAAGTGCAATCCTACGGGACAAAGCTTCGAACATTGCGCTTGGATGGTTGCTCTGACACATCTGATTATGGGTTTTCCTTGGCTGTTTCCAGCTGCTCCTTCTTGACCCTCATTAGCCTCGACAGATGCAAGATAAGTGATGATGGGCTACATACAGTGGCTAGATCTTGCAAGATGCTGAAAGATGTCAGCATCTCCTTTTGCCGGCGTATATCCGACTCTGGAATAAAATCTCTGATGACATATTGTCATCAGCTGCGGTCAGTCAGGGCTTCTCATTGCTCGAGTGTAAGCGGTATTGGTTTTGAAGGGTGCCCTCAGTCTTTAACTCATTTAGACGTCGGCTCGTGCAGACTTGAACCAGAGGGGATACAGGGGATTTTGAGCGGAGGTGGGCTCGAGTACTTGAACGTGTCTGGTCGAACTCAAGTCGTCCATGGTGATGACTTGGCATTCATCGGGGCCGGACTTGGCTCAAGGCTTAGGACCCTCAACTTCCGATTGTGCAGAACTGTTGGCGACCTGACTATCATGGTGATAGCAAGAGGGTGCCCTCTACTCCAGGAGTGGAACCTGGTAGGATGTGATCAGATCAAGTTTTCAGGGTGGGATTCAATTGGATCAAACTGCAAAAACTTGGAGAGGCTTCATGTCAACAGATGCCGGAACCTATGCGAACCAGGGCTTCGCGCGATAAGGGATGGCTGCCCCCGTCTATCCGTCTTGCACATCAATCGCTGCCCTCGAATCCCTAACGCAGCACTGGAGCTGTTCAGGAATCACAGAGAAGGGAGGGTGGAGATTGATCCAAGAGAAGTCTTGTGCATTGCACCAACATGCATTTCACCCAACTGTAGAGAGCACCAAAGACGACATTGATACATCATATGAAAGAAACTCAAATCGATGCCAAGTTAGTGTTCGTGTCTATGTGCAGCACCCAGCTTTCAGCTTTCTGGAGAGTACAACATATACATTACCATCCATTCAAGGCATGAGGAGGCGGCATGACTGGTTTTCTACAAAGTGGTAATTGTGCTCGTTTCTGGTTTCTGAGGAAGACTATGCTATGCTACTATGCTTCAAACAAACATCCCAAATCCAACCATGCAAGTATGCTTCAGTTAAATATCCTTAATTTTCTGCTATATAAATATATTTATCGATAAAACAAAAAAAAAAAAAAACCTATTTAAGGAGGGAAGGAACCTTATTCAGTACTTAAATTGCATACAGTTCAGTTAATTTACAGTAGAGGCCTATATATCAAGCAACGCAGCTCTTGCAGCAGGTAAGTGCATGAATATGATTGGAGAATTGGATGGTTTGTGCACGAAGCTTTGTAAATAAGTAAACTGCTGTTTGCTGTTTGGAAGGAATGGATGTGATAAATATTAAGGGCGTATATGATTTGGTTGTTAGTTCTTATGTGTTGGGTTCTAATTTTTCATATTTGGCTTTCATTTTCAGTTGAAAAATAAAATTAAAAAAATGAACGTATCGTTTTAATTTTGTGGTCATTTGGAGAAATTTGAAAGCAAGAATAGATATTTTTTTTATTTGATGATTTGTGTTAATTATCAATTTATTCAGATAATGGTGGAACTTTTATATGTTGGTGTAATATAATTTTATTTTATATATATATGCAATTTTCATAAGTGTTATGACTGACAAAATATAGAGTGACGTGGAAAAGAATAAAAAAATAGTTAAAGAGGGAAAAATGCCACGTGGCGGCCTGAGAATGCGCCACGTGGCAAGCCTACAATGGGTGGTTGGGTGTAGTCACCCGGGGGGCCGCCACCTGGGGTCACTCGGGGCTGCACCCTCGAGTGCCATTCAACAGGCCCAAGGCGCGGCCCCCTTGACGTGCTTGCGTGCACGTGGCAGCCTTGTTGGGCCCCCCTCGCGAGCAGAGCCGCACGCACGCAACAGCCTGGCGGGGGCCATCCCCCGCACAAAGCCTCACCCCTCGAGTGCCCACTCGGGGGTAAGGCATCCTTGAGTGACCGCCACCTCGAGTGCTGGGCGTAATGCATGGCCTCCCGCGGAGTGCCCGCGAGCAGGTCCCAGCGCCCACATGCCCGTGGCCCCGCACGCACATCCCATGCGCCCGCAAGCCCACGACCCTACATGCACGCCCCTGTTAACTCGCGCGCTCGCCTTTGCCTGCGCCTGTGCACAATTCCGAGTGAGGTTCATCTGAAACACCACAATCGCGTTCGAGTGCCTACATGTCCGCACTCCTACGCCACCACCTCCAAGGGAATCGGTCAAAAACTACTTCCGTGAGACTCGGACAAAGCTCATCCAAGATTTTTGCTAAGTAGATCGGGCCACTCGACGCATGGTTGCCCTTTTCATCGCTATAAATAGGGGGTCTCTTTCCCTATGTAATCTCTTACTCTCGCACTTATCTTTTATTTTCAAACATTTTACTTCTATGAAGATTTGACTTAAATATCGAAGGGTCTCCGCAAGGATTCTCACTCACGTCCCTAATCGATTTTCTTTCCAGCAAGTTATTCATCGCTCGAAGGAGTCATCCATCCCTCTGAATGAGTCATCAATTGTCCAAAGAAGTCATCTATCTCTCCGAGTGAGTCATCCATCGCTTAGATACACTGTACGTGAGTCATTCATCACTCGTTTAAGTCATATAAGAGTTATCCATCGATAGTTTCTCCTTTATAAATTTATTGTTATAACCGTATAACAACAATAAGAAATTAAATGAGAAAGTGGCAATATTAGAAATATTACTGGAAATATGAGTTATTAAATTTGGTGGATGAGTGAACTTTACTTGAGCCCTCAAAGCTGTTGTTTGTTGGGTTAACTTTACTTGCGCCCTCAAAGCGAATACAAATTCTCTTTTTTGAATCTTTTTTTTATTAGAGAATTAAAGGGAAAAATAAAAAGAATAAAAAGCTTATAGTATGTTCTTATTAAAAAATAGGGTAAATTATATGAAATTCTCTTACACTTAGGGTCATGTGCAATTTACCCCCTTGTGTTTTTAATTATATCAAAAAACCTCCTTATACTTTCAAAATGTTGCAATCAGTCATAATTTGTTATTTTTTTACATAATTTTATACAATAATTTACATACAAAATACATAATTTTACATATATAATTTCAATATATCAAAAAAATATAAAATTTTACATTAATCAACCAATAAATTGCATAAAGTTATGTAAAAAAATAATAAATTATGGCTGATTACAACATTTTGAAAATATATGGGGTTTTTTTTATACAATCGAAAGCATAGGGGGGTGAGTTACACATGACCCTAAATACAGCGAGTTTCATATAATTTACCCTAAAAAATATTGACATAACATCCAATATACCTCCCTCGGTTCTCGATTTGGTGGTAATGAGAATGTCCCTTTTCCTCTTCTCATTGGAAATGCAGATGCTGAGAGACACTTCATTAAACAGAAAAAGAGGAAACAATGGCAATGCTAGGCATGCCCAAGCAACAACACAAGATGAGGAAAAATACATAAAGAAGCTATAAGGGCACTAATCGATACAACAACAAAGACTAACAAAGACAATTGGCTGGGAGATATTAAAAGTGAAGAAAGGACATTCTATAAAGAGATCAAAAAAAGTGTAAAGTGAATAATTTAGTTTAAATAATACTCTAAAATAAGGAAGCTGATGAGTTGAATATGTCTTTCCATAAAAACAACTGTTGTTACCCTAAATGAAATCAACTTTACCTTAAACATAAAACAATAAAATTTATTTTCAATTTTTACGTTGAGTGATGTAAGTCTTCTCAAATTATCAATATTATTATTTGTGAAAGGCAAAACAATATGTCTATATTTTTTTCCCAAGATTTTGGATTTGGGAGGTATTTTAGAAAACAAGAAAATAAATCGACATTTTTTGCTTTTGTTTAGGAATATTTAGAAAACCAACAAAAAACAAATAGTAAATCGAAAATAAATGTCTACGAATTTCCAATTTCCAAGCACCCAGTACGCTTTACAGCTCTGAAAGATAAAACCTAAACCATATCTAGAATACAGGAGGAGGAAGAAGAATAACAGTTCAGAACAGCTCTTACAAGTAACTCCGGTTATTAAACTCTCCCCTCTATTGCATCATACATATCATACAATGCTCTGTAGACTCAGCGCAATTGCAAGCTTCTCTTATCATTATCAAGCAAGCAGCATTGGTACCGCTCCCAGGGAAAATTGAATCTGTACACGCAACGGTAACCATTTTCATCTGAATTATCACCACATAATGAAGATGATATCTGCCAAATCAGATGGGGCTCTCCTCTGGCTGGATGAAACAACAGGTGCCATTGACAGAATCAATCAATTACCAGAGTTATCATCTCCCCATACACTGTCCCATGCACCACTTGGAGCGGGCTTTGGTCCTTCAATGTAGTTGTGCATCCCCCGCGGGTTGTGAGGGCCAGGCCGTAAATCAGATCCAGGCGGCTGAACCTTCTTAGGTGTGCGAATCCCAAGCAGTCTCAGCACAAACCTAGCTAGCTCTCCATATAGCATTCCCGAACGATCAAAAAGCTGCACATTGCAACTCCACGAGTCATTAGACTGAACATCCTGATCAGATTTTCAGCTACCCAACATCAAGGCTTGTTTTCGGTCATACAATTATATTGAGGGCTTACCATGTCATCTAGCAAACAACTAAATGAAGTGAGAAAATAAATGTACCTGAAGCAGTGCAGAGATGAACATATGGAATGCATGCGTATTCTGGTCTATCAGAATTGCAACGCGTCCAAAGAAGTTTACTACACCTTCCATCTACAATCATTATAAAGACAATAAAATACGTTAGGGTTCAGGTCTGTTAGGCTGTAGCAGATAGTTGCACTTTACCTCAAGGGAATAATTATCTATTAAGAGTAAGTCGCTGACAACCCTTACAATCTATCACATGTTCCCCACAACCAAAAGCAAAATACATAGATAAAACAAAAATTGCAAATGACAATCCTAGGAGCCCACTTCACCAAGACCTTCAATTAACTGCAAGCTTATTTTTCCCAATCATAAATTAGTTGATAACTGCCAAACCTAGGTAGGATGAATGAAAGCAATTATGAGTCTTCCCATGAAATATTGACCTCGCTATTGAATTCTTGTTACAAGTAATTTAATACTTAAAATGGCTATCAAGGGCTGAAACTCTACAGAGAAACATATTAGTATGTTGAACATAAACATATTAGTCCCTTTCCTTGCATTAGTAGCTTAACATAATTCTCAAATGTTAAAAATTTGAAACTTCCCTATCTTAATAACTCAACACCCTCCATGAGAAATTAGGATAGTGGTCATGAAAGAAATTAGTAATATCTGATCTTATAAGTGATATCCTAATATACCATATATCTATTAACTGCAGAGATTGATAGTAGATGCCACTTTAAATTTAACTTATTAGAAATTTAGAACTATCAGAATCGATCTTAATCACCATGGTTTAGCAAAAATATTAGAAAGTTGTCAAAAAAGCAGACAGTGAATTCTTACCAACTTTGTCCTTTTGCCTTAAGCAAATATCAAAAGGAAGGGCAAAGAAATTTTAGTTAGACTTACCACTCGCAGGAAGGATACCCAAAATCCTGGTGGAGATGGTGGAGCACCAAATGGGTTATTAGGATCTTGATTTCCATGAGGACCTCCCATGCTCATTCCATAACCACCCATTGGGCCTCCAAGACCACCACCATACATTCCACCTCCATACAAGCCAGAGCCTCCGTAAAGGCCACCATAACCTCCCCGATACATGTTGTTTCCATACAAACCCCCACCATAAGACCCTCCAAATCCACCATATGAACCAACCATTCCAGAGCCATAACCAGAATTATAATTCAAGCCGGAACCATAACCTGGATTTTGTAGTCAAAGAAAAGGACACATTAGACAACTTGAAACAGTAGTTGGGCATTATAATGAACAATCTTATTCTTTCTTTTTAGATAAGTATTTATAGAAAATGGTTCCCATTAAAGATTAGCATCATCATGTAGTTTCTGCTTAAATTTACTTTGAAATTGCCCCAAAAGAACTCGAGAAAAGTTTTATTTATTTATTTATTTTGCTTTATTTTGACTAACAAACTCTAGTGATAAACAAAAGTAAACTTCTTGAGTCTTGAAGACTTTATGCTGCTTGAAATTGAACATACATAGTAACCAAAGAACAAACCCTCCCCACAACACCGCCCCCCCCCCCCCCCCCCCCCCACCCAAAAAAAAAAAAAAAAAAAACACATGAAACATACATAATACCATTTATTTGTTACACACACACACACACACACTATATGATTAAAAGATAAATACCTCCATAACTGCCCCCATATGTCTGTTGTTCCCAAGGCCTAGAGGGTACAGGCCTCACTAGTGTGTTTCTATTTACAATTGTATTCTTATCAGTAGCAGGAACAATTTCACCTGGGTTTGCTGTTCCAGAAGCTTCAACCACATCACTTGTGGTACCTGGAGAGGGGGGCTTAAAAGGTGCAGGACCAGATGAGGACCCAGCTTGTTCCCAAGGTTTTGGGGGTGGGTTATTAGCTGCAAAATTGAAATCAACAAGTAAATAGAGTTAAATAGACTTTAAGAACTTAATACAAGAAGAAAACAAATACAGGGGACCATTTCAAAGCAAGAGATAAGACATGGATTACAAGAAATGCACTATCATCTCTTTTTTTTTTTTAGATAGGGAGTGTCAGATAAGGAGAAAGAAACCACAAGGGTTCTCAAACGACAATAATAATAAGAAGAATAAGAAACCAGTGTGAAAGGCATAGGGCGAGGATACACATCAACATTTAATTTCAATTTTGATTAGTTAGACTCATATTACATTGTCTTAAGTATCATGAGTATGATCTCAAAATTATCAATTCAGTGGAACACATTACAATGTATGATCAGCATTGACCAGTCACTCCATGGTGGGGAACTTATGAGATAATGAAATCAGCCAGATGTCCTAAATATATTAAAGAATGTTTTTATCCTTGTATTGATCTGGATTCTGGATGACATCTAAATTTAAAATAAGTCCAATAAGCTCAGCACAAACTGATTGAAACCTTACCAAGAGAATGAAATAGCTTGTGCAAATCATAAGCATCTCCCCCCACTCAGGAGAACCAAAATTGGAAAAAGAAACAATAGAAAGATTCAATTCCATTCATGCATGGGTGCCAACAAGGTAAACTAATTATAAAGGGTGTTTCTAATGCACGAGGCTCCATGGTTTGCATGGGTAGGGGAAGGGTTATTTTTGTATGTAGCTTTACCCTTACTTAGCAAAGAGGTTGTTTCTATAACCCAAACATGTGACCATGCATTCACAAGGGAGCAACCTTACCATTACAACCAAGGCCAACAAGATAATACAATTATGAAGTGGTGAAAAGAAAGAGCACTAAAGCCGTGGGAAGGGGAGGAAGAAGATATATTTAGTCTCCTATGTGACTGGATTGTTTTTAACATCTTGCACTTATTCCATAATCTCCTATGACCAGTCTTGCTAAGTCCATATGAAATCAGTCTTAATGTGTATTCACAATATCCTATGCAGGACCTAATCTTAGCAGGATCCTCTCCTCATAACAAACACAACCTTCCAAACTGATCTCTCTGTGGTAACCTTCAGATTGATCACATTTAAAGAAAACTTGTCATTATACGACTGACCAGTTTGTGCTCACCGTTAATCCAATCTGTTTCCAAGGAAAAATCTCCACAAAAGAGCTCAAAATTCTGACATGGGTAAAACCAGCCAATTCCAAAAGTATAGAATCTCTCTTTACCCTAAGTTGAAACTATCCAAACTTCAGCCAACTATTCTTCCTAAATAACACAATCAATCACATTTAAAGAGAACTTGTCGATATATGACCGACCGGTCTCTGCTTTCCATTAATAACCTTCAGATTAATCGCATTTAGAGAAAACTTGTCTTATACACAGACCAGTCTGTGCCCACAGTTAATCCCATCTGTGTCTAAGGAAAAATCTCCCACAAAAGAGCTCAAAACCTGAAATGGATAGAACCAGACAATTCCAAAAGAATAGAATCTCTCTTTACCCTAAGTCAAAACTGTCCAAACTCGAGCCAATTATTCTTCCCTAAATAACACAAATTCCTGCCATGGCCGGGGATAAGAACAGAAAAACCCTAATCTAATGCCTTGGATTTCTGTCCCAGATAAGTAAATCCTCTTACCAATCCAAAACAACCCTACAAGGTTCAATCATTCCCCTACCTTTAACCACTTTTCCTCAACGATCAAACCCAAGGTACAGTTTAAGGATTATAAAATCCTAATCATAAACAATCCAATTCAAGGGACCAACTAAACATAGTTCTTCCGGATACACATCAAAGTCCCTGAGAAAATTAACAATCTACAGCTCAATCTCAATAGCGATGAATTTAGCGGCGGCCGGACCGAAACTGTACTCACCTGAGGGCTGAGGATTGGAAGCCATGGGCGACAAAGCGAGAGACGATTCCTAAACCCCGACCCGACAAGGGATCCGACGGAGATCGAGAGAAAACGGCGAAAAATACCACGGCCAGGATTTGTTGTTACAGGTAAGGCTATCGATGATCTCTATCTCTATGGCAATTGCAAAGCAAAGCTGTAGAAAGTTCGTGGCCGGTTGGAGACTTTAATTTACTGTTTCGCCCCTCATGCTTTAAGGAAGCTGGGCGGTAAATGACGACTTTGTCCCTGGTCGGTCGGTTGTCTTGTCCTCTCGGAATTTCTGATTGGACTTTTTATTAAAACACGCAGATGGAATTTAGAAGAATTTTAAAATTTCAGATTTAAATGTTAAAAGAGTAAATTGCAAACTAACATTTTTTTTTAATATTTGGTCAAATTGTAAGAAAATTGCTGGTGTTTGAAAAATAATAATAACCACCACGCTGTTACATAAATGAGTAAAATGACTAATTTATTTTTTTAATAAAAAATAAAAAATAAAAATAATTAATCAAACAAAACTCATTAAGTTTGTCATTAGCCAAGGAGGAGGATATTCAATCGAATTCAAGAAAAAGAAAAAAAAAAGATAAAGGGAGAGACTTAGTCCTTTTAAAATAAAGGAAAGAATATATATTTTTTAACTTTAAGAATATTTTTTAAAAATTATTTGAATATGTATTTTAACTGATTTAAAATATTCTCATAAAAAATGTTAGAAATATATATGTGTGTGTGTGTGTGTGTGTTAGTTTTACAAATTTGTGGATGAATTAGAATATTTAGCGAGGTGGATTTCTGAATCATTGGAATGGTAGTTGGGGTTGAAAATATATATATATATATATATATTCATTAACTAACTGTTGATAGGTTTCAGAAGATGAATGATTAACCATTAGGCATTCTTATATATTCATTAACTAACTGTTGATAGGTTTCAGAAGATGAATGATTAACCATTAGGCATTCTTATTATATATATATATATATATATATGTTTTAGTTACAATTTTCACATTAATTAGTATTCAAGTGTGGTGGTTTGACTTGAATTGGTATGGTATTGCGGAGAAGCTTCTCAGTTCTACTACATTAATTAACAAACCCCTCCTTCCATGTTCATTAAATAATTCGCCATATATAAATGCCATCTCTCAAATCAACAGCAGCAGTAGGTAGGTTAACCACTTTCTATATCAAACAACTCATAACATCACCCAATACCCATTAATTTTAAGGTAAGGTGTGTGTTTGATTGAAATTATTTTTTATAAGAAATATCACATCATTTTATACTTGCATTATCTGTAAGGATGGCCTTAATCTCATTATATAGACCAATGCTTGAATTCTAATTAGAGCTTGAACTATCTCTGTTTATCCATCCATATTTGTATTAGGATCATATATATGTAAAATTAAACCACATCATATATACGAGGAAAATCAAAAGTTTGTTTGAGGTGTGTAAACACTTAATTTACTAATAATAATAATAATAATAATACCGTATTCAAATAGTAAAACAAACGACGAGGAATCTTGACTTGTTTTTATGAAAAGATAAGAGTCAATCGCTTCCAATGGGCTATGGCTACCCACCCACTACCATCTTGTCTCAGTTAGACTAATAATCCAGAGAGAGAGAGAGAGAGAGAGAGAGAGAGAGATGAAGAAGGCGTATCTGATCAGAGTGATTAATGTCATCTTCTTCATCATCACTGCCTTGCCTGCTCATCATGTAAGCTCACAAAGTGATCAATCCTGCGCCTCCATTGATCTCAACCTCAATTCCGAGTTGTTTCCATTTGATACCACCTCTCTCTCCTGTCAGCCTGTTTGGAATCCTCATGGCTTCATCCTCAGAGTAATTATTCCCTCTCTCTCTCTCTCTCTCTATATATATATATATATGTATGTATGTATGTCTTTTAACTATGTATTGTTCTTCAGTATGGACAAGCAGGACCGAGCACATGGAGCTTTGTTCTCTCGGCACCCGACACCAATTCATACATAGCAATCGGCTTCTCCTCCAACGGCAGAATGGTGGGCTCCAGCTCGGTGGTGGGCTGGGCGGCGGGCGGCGGCGCTGCCCAAGCTAAACGATACTATTTAGGGGGCCAAACGCCGCTTATGGTGGTGCCTGATCAAGGGAACCTCTTCGTTGTCGCTAATTCTTCAACAGTTATTTCTACTTCTTCAGGCATATACTTGGCCTTCCAGCTGATCACCGAGCGGCCAAATTCGCATCTGCTCTACGCCGTCGGACCTGCCGGATTTTGGCCGGCGGGGCCCACCTTCCAGTTGTCCCAGCACAGGGACATGATCTCTACTTACTTCAATTATGGCACAGGTAAACCATAGAAAAAAGATAAAAAAAAAGTCATTCAATCAAATATTCGAGATTACAAAGACGTCGTCATCCGTGAGATTAGAAAAATAAAATAGAAGTGATCCAGGAAGCTACGTTTAATCATTCCATTGGTTTTCTAGTTCAATGTTTGTTTGTCAATTGTCATATCTTCATGACCTCAACATTAATTAAGGTTTATTTAATTTTTTTGTCTTTGTTTTTGGCTGCTTTCCAAAAGTACAATGATTTTAAATTGGAAATTTGTATAAAAGCTGTTCTTGCAGTCGATGTCTCACCAACCCTAAAATTACATATATAAATTTCTTATAATTTAATTAAAACACAGTCTTGTGATTTGACTTCAAGTATATATATATATATATATATGTTAAATGAGCATTTCTTATATATATAGTAGAAAAAACAAAACAAATGTAGAATATATATATATATATATATTATACATTGTATTTCCTCTTTGTTGTTTTTGTGAGTAAAATACATGCATGGCATTATCCAAACATTCCAAGTTCAAGTTAGCTTCGGTACGCAAAATGGAATGAAAACGAATAGTAATAGAAGAACATTCTCCTCGATTAAGAGAGAGAAAACTAATATTTTTCGAACTGCAACTGCAGGTGAAGCCGAAAGTGAAGGGTGGCCATATTCAACGCTGAGGACATGGCATGGCATTTTGAGCATGGTGGGGTGGGGCATTCTGATACCAATTGGGGTGATCATTGCTCGTTATCTCAGGAACTGGGATCCCTGGTGGTTTACTTCCCACGTCTTAGTCCAATCACTTGGACTCCTCATTGGAGCAGTTGGTGTGATTTGCGGGTTGGTTCTAGAGAACAAGAGCATGGTCGATGTCACCAAGCACAAAATCATTGGCATCTCCATTCTTGTTCTTGGTTGCCTCCAGGTACCTGAATTATCATATCGATTTTTACTTAGTAATATTACAGACACTTGACTAAAGATATTAGTTAAAACTGACTTTTTAAGTTTACAAAACTAAATAATTTACTCAATATCCCCTTATTAGAGTCCCCAATTTCAGCTAGTATGAGTTTGAACTTTTGCAGGTCACCGTTGCCTTGTGCAGGCCTGGAACCCTTTCCAAGGACAGGAGGTACTGGAACTGGTTCCATCACAATGTGGGCAGGGCTATAGTAATTCTTGCTGTGGCCAACGTGTTCTACGGGATTAGCCTGGCCAAGGCTGGGAGCGATTGGAATGGTGGCTATGGTCTTGCTCTTGCAGCCATAGTTCTGGTTGCTGTAGTTCTGGAGCTTAGGTTGTGGACCCAAAAATAGAATTCATCTATTTTTCTTGTTTTCCCTTCATGAGATTTGTACTTCTAATTCCTACTCATCAAGCTTCAGCAAATGCACTACTCCTTGAATGTTGATATAAACAGAGATGATCGCACTACTCCTTGAATGTTGATATAAACAGAGATGATCGATGACTTAGGACCTGTGTGATTGATCCAATCGACCAATTTAATGAGATTAAGGTTTGATAAGTTCCTCTTGTTATTACAAAACGTTATCATATTTTGATTGAAATACTGATGCTTCTATATTACAAGAGCAATGCACCAAACCTTTCTTGCTATATGGAGTTGGATGAATTCTAACTCGTCACACACATCCGAACCCATATTAGCAACTGATAACACATTATATAAAATAAACGGATCGCCATAATTGGTAACAAAAAACCTCCATCTGCATGATCAAAACTGTTTTAACAGCAGATGAGAGACTATACAGAAATTCTTATTCACACCATCACCAAACCTTTTAATGCAAAAGCTTTAATCCTATATCTAATAGAATCCCCCAGCAACTCAAAACAATTTGGTTGTCACCTGCATTAAACTCACAAAAGCTCCCCAATCCCAACTTACACAATCTAATTATTTTCCCAGGTCTAGAGATGAGATTACTTCTATTTATTCCATAACTGGAACTGTTCCTCCAGCTGCCACAATTTTTCGCTCGATCTACAAAAGAAAAAAAAAATTAGAATGAAAGAAGAAAAGAACATAAAAGTACAGACAATTAATGAACCATTAGGAGAGACAAGGAACAAAAGAGCGGAAAATATAGACACAACTTTAAAAAAGCCTAATAAAAGGGCGTCCCTAGCATGAGAGACGCTCTGTTTTGCAAGGGCAACGGGGGTTGTTCTTATTTGCAGCCTTGTTCTTAGCGAAGAAACTGAATCCACAACTTCAACCCATTAAATTCAAAATGAATGATATAATATTGTTTGGATGCTTCCATAGAAAGGAGTTCAAAATGCCCTTCTTGAAAATAGAAAAAAAAAAGAAAGATTATGGAGTTCAAACTAAACAGGTGATATTTTTTTGACAAGTAGTTTCAACCAAGTCTATGATACAGAAGTGATCCTTCCATTAATGATTGAAGTCATTCATCGAAAGTATCAGGTACTTTCATAACACTGCTTACCATGAACAGCATTTCAAGCTTGCTCTTCACAAGATTAAATTCATATTTCAATTGTTGCAAATATGCCACACACCTGTGCCAAAAATTGCCGAGTCAATCCCAATATCAGAATTAGTCACATAGTAACTGACATCATTCTGAGACATCTTAAAATAGCAGTATAATTCCGATGAAAGTATGGCAATGAATCTTGTCCTATACCATTTTGCATATACCAGCCAGCATAAAAGGGTGTTTTTACTCCCCCCTAGCGTACTCAATGTCTACCATATGATAAGAAGGGTAAAGCATACATGCTCAATTTGGGAAATTTTGATACCCAAACACATATCACACGAGACACTCATGCTCAACCCCATCTAACATAGCATGTAGTGAAAAAAAGCATATACCTGAGAATGTGTTTAGTGCTAAGTTAATGTTTTTGCATTTTCTTCCACTGCAGAAAAAGATATTTTTATTCTTTTTGTTGGTAATGACAGTTTTATTTATTTATTTTGGAACTTCTACAGAAACAATATCTTTATTTCCATTCCTCTAATGCTGATTTCCTAAAATTGAATGCACACTTCTTTAGCTTTCTGCAAAAGCACAAAAACTGCTATGTTGTAGGCAATCCAACTAAGAAACTTTCCAATCTTTCTCTCTCTTCCCCCTTCTTATTTTTAACAAGTAATGAACAATTCCAAGAGTTGATGAATTTAATGAGCTGAATGCCAAAGTAGCAATAAATTCAAAATGCTATACTAAGACAAAATGATGGATATGTCATTCCATGATCAAAACCAATTATCCACTAGTACATAGAGTAACAGTTATGGACCTATAGCTGTAGATGAATGAACCCATGAAACAATCCTCATTCTATGTCATAGTAATGAATGGAGCAATGACAAAATTGGTAAACAGGCTACATGACCACATTCATCTCAACAATAACTAATTACTATAAACAGTTTGAGATTTCTATATAGGTTCAAAAAAGCATGTCAATCACCAGCATAAGTTTCTGTTAAGCCAATAATCATCATATTAGATGTAGGACTTGCATTCTCCAGCAGACATAGAGGATGCAGCTGGGCAGATGATGAACCCCCAACCTCACAAAGTTTCAGTTTTGCATATGTTCTCCATATATTTATGATACAAAATAGCATTTTGGCTCCCCATAGTTTGCATATTTTTTAACTTTCGCCCCCTTTTGGCATAGTTCCTAGGTACAACACTAGTTACTCTTTTTAACTTACATACAGTCCATCCATCCATCACCATCAGCTGCCCCTTATAGGTTGCTCCATGAGAGGGCAATGAATGAAGATAATTGATATGCTCATAATCCATCACGTAACTGATATTGTGAAACCAACATTTACAACCTGGAAACACAACTTGCATATAGGACTAGGAACTATTAAAATAAAAATGAAATGTTATGATACTACAAGATGTAGGAAAACCATACAAAACTTGAGCTTCACTTAAATATTGTTGATAAATAAGCATGTACATAGAAATACAGACTTTTGTAAGAGAAACCTATATGAAGCAATAGACAGGTTCCTGCTACCGAAAACCTAGATACAAATATAAGTAAAAATTCCAAAAAAGTGCACAATTAAAAACAAGCAACAACAATAACATCATACCAAGCCTGTATCCCACCATGTGGGGTGGCTGCATAAATTATAGCTTTCCATTCATTTTATCTATGGTCTTATCTTTTGTAAAGCCAATATATTTAATATTGACCCTAAGGGGCTATTTACTTATGGAAAATGATTCCCAATTCTGTATGTCCAATGTTCTAAAATCTCTAATTTT
Source organism: Diospyros lotus (assembly GCF_014633365.1). NCBI lineage: Eukaryota > Viridiplantae > Streptophyta > Magnoliopsida > Ericales > Ebenaceae > Diospyros > Diospyros lotus. The sequence continues at coordinate 32,102,335 of NC_068340.1, read as the reverse complement.
TACAGAAAATTTGAAAAAACATGTTCAAATGTTAATCTAGAAAATTGAAACATATGTTCAAAAAAGAGAGAGATTTGGGAATTTTTTTGTGAAACTTGTGTTAGAACAAGGGATGGATATGACTTGAGAAAAATTTTGAGGAACCATGTTTAATCTCCAAATTAGCAAGGAAAACTTAGAAAACTCATTTTAGGAGTTCTCCAAGTTCAGCTAAATTTTGGAAAACCGTGTTTTCTAAACCTTAATTTTCTATTTAGAAAATTTATGCATTTGAACAAGTTTTCTAATTTTTCATTTTCTCTGAAGAGATTTTCTGAAAAATTAGGGTTGTTCTCAGCAACTAAACATAGCCTAAGAGTCTCCCATCAAGTTATTATTGGCCTTCATCAGTTCATCTACCTCTTTTGCTAAATGCACAACTAAAAACAAGAAAAAAAAAAAAAAACTCTCTTGTGTCCCAGACAAAAAAAAAGGGGGCAAAAACATATGTCCATCTTCAACCCAAAAATCAAAAAAGTAGAAAGGTTTATTTAAATATTTAACATGATAGGTATGATAAATATGGTAAATGTTCATGACATAACTGAAAGGCAAGATACGAAGCTGATATGAGATGGTAAAATCTAGATACATAAGGTACAAATTTTAGGTGGTAAGCATGTAGGTCAGTTTTCATTTTGGAGAGAAAATTTTACCTAACTGTTACAGTTAATAAGCTTCACTGACGTTTTTTGTCATCAGCTGAAGTCATTAATATGGGGTTTCTTTCTTTCATGAGCAAGCTCTTCATGCAATGATTAAGAGTCATGGTAGGTTCTAGCAGATCAATCATGGGAAAAGCACAAATACATGTAATAACAAATCAAGTCTGTCATGATTCAAGACTGGCAATTGGGATATAAACTCATAGATGGTATGAAATGGGCAGTGAATTTCCATTGACAAATAAGATTGTATGATTTCATTAGCACAAATTGCTGAGATTAGCAAAGATAATGCGTCTAAGGAAAAACTCACCCATTAAGGTCCTTCATTTCACAGCAGGTTCTCAAGTCGACGCACACATTTCTCACCCTCTGTGCACCTATGCTGTTAACAGTGCAACACAAATTTCATCAAAACACATAATAAAGCATCAATATATTAAGAATCTGAGACCATTCTGATCCCCTACCAGGTCCCTCAATTATGGAATAGAAACACTAATTTTCAAGGAAATTTCACTTCCAGTAATCAACATTTACAAGTATTCTAGAGAACACAGTTCAATCATCAAACAGGCATTTCAGTCCACAGAGATGACAGATAGAAAGTCAACGACGAATAAGTACCTGGAGCTGCTACCCTTGAACTGGTGGACATGGGAATCGACCAGTTTGAAATCAACAATCTGTTGTTGTCTGTACATTAAAAAAAAAAACAACCCATTAAACTATCGTCTCAACAATCAAGAAAAACACTGCAGATAAAATTAAAGAAAAAAGAAGAAGATTCTGACAGTGCAGTGGCCAGATTGTTGAGAAGCTTCTCAGAATCCTCGAAGTAAAGAGAAACCACTTCAAGCACAAAGTCCGGGTTGCTCTCATCCTGCAGCTTCTGAAGCTGCACAAACTGTTCATCCAACAAACCCTTCTCGCCAACAAAAACAAACAGCAACCTATCATCAGAAAACCCCAAAGAAGCAAAACCCAATCAAGAAAACTCAAACGCAATCAACCCCCCATATCAAAAGAACCCTCCAGAGATTACCTCACGATACATAGAACTAGATAAATCAATAAACTGCCCTCGCAACTGACTGACAAGGTCCATAGTCGAGGGGTTGCGCTCGATCAGAGAGGTTTCCTCAACCGTGAAAAAGGGGCTTTGGGCCTCAGATAGGTGGGATGGGATGCCGCAGAATCAATCGTGAGGATATATTATATAAAAGAAATAAAGTTAATGGAATGATAATACGTGAATAATAATAAATCAAAAAAGTAATGAGTTTGCCCAATAGGGCGGATGCGGATGTTGCGTTACGTTTGCATAATTATAAGGCTCCTATATAATAATGTATGCATATGCATAATATAAAGTTTCCCTTTGGTCTTTGTTTGGCTTCTCAGAATCACAACAGCAATCTTTTCCGTCTTGCTCTGCCTTTTGTTTTTCTTTCCTTCAACAGCAAATCTTTCTTTCTTATTTTTATTTGAATTTTGTTCTGCAATCGTCATTCACCACCATTCACGTCAATCAAAGCACGATGAGATTGTGTGGAGGTTCAATTTCAACGACACACTTAAAATGATTAAATAAGTTAAGATTCGCATTAATAGGGTATGCATTTAATTTTTTTACTTAGATAAATTTTTTATCTATAATTTATTTTTTTTATTAAAATAAAAAATACAAACAATAAATAACCACGCAAAAATAATAACCCTGACAGGAGGCCGAATTCAATGAGCCCCTCATTTCTTCCATTTTCGTTACATTCATGTTGCTTAGCACCACGCCCCCCCCCACCGCCAGCCCGGACTTTCCTATCGTTAGTTTAGTTTGGTTTAGGGGTAATTTCATCTTAATACTTTTCAATTTTATATTTTTATTCAAATAAATTATTAAAATTTTCTTATTATAAATAATATTAAACAAATTAATTATATATCCCATAAACATTATTTTTTTATCAAATTAATTCCTAATTTTTTCTAAAATAACCAAGATATCCCATCTATAATAGATGACATTAAATAGATATTAAAAATAATTTTAACTTAAATTTTATTTAATTAACCTCCATGAAGGGTTGTCAGGGTTGTCCTCACCACTTCAAAAAAGCAGAAGACTAATTTGACAAAAAAAAAATTAAAATGTCTAAGTCAAAAACATAAGTTTAAAAAATATATAGTTAATTTATTTAACATCAATGGTTACAACGAGTTTAAGAAATGTGCAATCAATTTACTCAAAAAAATATGAACTTTCATTTCTTGAAACTAGCAATAATAACGTAAATCAATTATAGATATATATATGTATATCGATGATATTCTTTTGAGCATGACTCGCTGGAAACAAGTCATAGTAGTTTATAAAATACAACTACTAAATAAACACACAAAAATCAATGTGCAAACTAGTCCCGGGGGAAACGAAAGGATGGGTGGATGAAATGGATGATGGCACCCAATCTTGTGTTGATCACGTAAAACCATCTATCTATTACAAACACCCAAAAAAAAGAAGAAAAAAAACAAAGCTAGAGAACGAGTAAGCAAGATTACAAGAAGCAGAAGCTCCTGGTTCAGGATTATGTAGATCCTGAACTACTGAACACTAAATGACAATTTCGAATGCATGGCAACCCTCACACTCGATGTAGAGTGCAGTTAGATCAAATCTTGTCTCGATGCGGAACTTTGGTTTCAATCTGCATCCTCTATCAAGGTGTTCTGCATGGGCTTCTGCCAGCCGAGCCTGCAACAACTCTATAGTAACCTGATATGCAAAACCGAGGGCAAAAACAAAAAAAATATTCAGAGAGCGCAAAAGCAGCGGCATTTTCTGGTCTTCTGGCACATAATTTCATTACTATTTTTCTTTTAGATACAATATTTATCTACCATGGGAAAATCCAGAACTCATACATTGACATGTTTCGGAACTGGAATGAATTGCAAGAACAAAATGCAACAGATTTCTGATACCCGTAAATGCATTGAGTACGACAAAAAAAATAAAAATAAAAGTCGCTACCCATCCACTAGTAAAAATGGTGACGACAAAGAAGAAAGGAAGGAACTTCCTACCCACTGTCAATGAGGCAGCTCTTGGCAGGCAATGGATTTTATCAAATATTGTGATGTAATGTTTTGACCTTTGAATTTATGCAGTCAACCATCAACAATTTGATGATGTAAATAGTAAGACCCCAAAACAGCAACAAAATACATCTCTGGATGAAGAAAAGAATTAGACATCAAGAGAAGTAAAAAGCAAGACCTCATTCCCTCTGTTGAGTTTAAATTCGCAACTAGTGCAAGAAATCAGAAAGCATTTTTCTTGCAATTCTCCTTCCTTGCAAATGGGGCACCAAATCACCTTGCGCTCCTATACCAGCATCACAATATATAAAATAAGAAGCAAAAAGTAATAGATTCATTTATTATGAAACATAGTTTTGAGGCGCTTTGGCAAGAGCTAAAAGTGACTTATAATTTCAAACTGTCGACTAAAATAAGATAGGCTGTAAAGAAAAATAAAATTAAAGTTTAGAGGAACAAGCAAATGAAATGCCAAAATTACTAGGGACTAGGCAAAATAAAGCCACCAAAGTGGTCCTACATGTTGAATTCAAAGTTTACATGAGGCTGGCTCAATAGTTAAAGTATTAGCTATCTTGGATGAAAAATTCTTCAGGTAATCAAATTTGAGAATAAGAATCCAATCTTGCCTTCACCACACTTGGAAAGTCTACCTGTAGGAGAGGGCATTTATGCAGTGAAATTCACAACCAACCTATGCCAAGCCTTAATCCTACTACATAGGGTCGGCTTCATGAATTTAACTTGTCAATCATATCTATTGATAACCATATCTTCCATAAAGCCATTGTATCCCATGCAGTAAAATTCACAACAAAGAGAATTTTAACTGGGATTGGAATTCTGAAAATTAGACATGTAATGTTCTGCAGTCCAGAGATCATAAGGATTTGGTAGGCAGCAGGCTGAGTCACAAGTGGGACAACGTAACTTAATCTTTGAAACTCAAGTTTAGGATATAAGAAGTGCCGCACTGGATATGATTTGCATGACTTCACGAAAAAAAGGAAACGAGTTGCATCCATCCAGAAGTATGTGAATCCAACAAGTGTCGAATGTGAAAACAACATCCAGGAGGCAAGTAGATGGGTCTTTGCAATTAGGATAACATTTTAACACCCTAATTTCACTGTTCAGATGTCTATCTGAAGACTACTATTGTACTCAGATCTTACATTTACAAAAGCTACATATAACTTTGACACTGGACTGGAGTAATGTCTTCACATTTGCAACTTGCAGAGTTATGGCTATTATACCTGCTTATCATTCAACTGCATGTGCTCAAGAACTGCACGAGCCAGGTACTCATCTTCTTCATCTTCCCAAGTTTGGATATAGTTTCCTCGTTCTGCAATAAGCTAAGTAAAAATCCAAGTTCAAAAGGGCCAATTGCCAAAATTACAACACCAACACCCCCCCCCCACACACACACACAAAGGAGGGGGGGTGGGGTGGGTTAAAGAAATAAAAAAAGAATAGAAGAAAAAAACATACAAAGGATAGCAGACAAAACATAAGGCTTTACAAAATCAATTTGATTACTATATTGATGGGTTTCATTTTCCCAATTGTCCTAGCCTAGAACAACTAAGAAATCAATAGAATGCTTAGATAAAAGCTCACATGGAAAGGAAAAAGGTAAATGAAGTTGTTTGGGAAAGAGCTGAATCTATCGTGGATTCCCTCAGAAAGAAAAAGAAGAAGAACCTAGCCTCTTCCAGGCCACTTTCAGTAACTAAGCACGAAGCAGGAAATCGGAAAACATTAAGTTAGTAGCCATTCAAATGCAATTGCATGTGTGGATGCATTTCTTCTCACAGTACTTGATTCAAGTTGCCACCATTCATTGAAAATATTGGTGGGGCTAAAAGTATGCAAACCAAAACCATCACCTTGAATAGAAAAATCAAACTGAAATTTTTCAGAAAGGAGCTGCCCTGAATTACCTTTTATGGTTGTTTCTGTCCTAAGATCCTCATAAAAAATCCTTTGCATTTCTAGCAATATCTCTTCACATTCTCCTTGATAAGATGTTTGAAGACCATCATATTCCCATAATTCATCATCTATCTGAGGTGTGGAAGTTAAGATTCCAAGATGCCCATCCAATGATGAGTCTTGAATTTTTTCAAATTCATCATCGACTATGTCCTGGAAAGCTGATTTGATGACCTCCTGCATCCAGAAATATCATAAAAATGGGAATGCATGATATTTAAATCGGAGTAATCAAGAGTATAAAATCTCTCCATTTGTCTAGCAAAAAGTTAGTTTGTCACAAGAGAATGCAATTCTTATAAGAAACAAGAACTGCATATAGAATAAATATTCTTTTCTCTAAGATGAACAATGGAGTCACCCAAAATTTGCCAGCCTATAAATCAGAATGGATATGCTCTCACTTTTGCTTCTAATCATAGTCGTCAAAAGGTGCCTAGTGCACAGAGGCACAGCTCTGTGCGCCTCATCACTACTAAGGTGCAGTGCCATGCTTGAGGCACTCACCTCATGCAAGGCAAAAGGCTCAAGGCTCAAGGCACATTCCTTGTATATATAAGTGTATTAAAACCCTATTTCTTGTCCATTTGTCGTCTTAGATCTTATTTCTTGTCAATTTGCTTGCATATTCTTGCATATCAATGAGAGGCAAACCTAGCAGTGTAAGCCGAAGGTCTGCTAAATCTCCCACTTGCTTGGATCTTTGGCAGTGATGTTCACTCACTAGAGGACTACTCATGTCTGCATTCTACTTCATTTTTTATTTCTTTCCTCTAATTTCTTTTGCAATTTAGAAGAAATTAATTCTCTGCTATAATTTTTTTTCGTTGTGTTTTCTACTCTATTTTTTGTTTCCTTTCTTCTACTTTCTGTTGCAATTTAGAAGAAATTAATTGTTAAGAAACAAATGTTTTCACTATGTGACGTTAGATCCTTAGATCTAACGAGGGAATTCTCTTCTGACTTAGGGAGAATTGAGAAGGATTGGGGGAGGGGGGGGGGGGGAGAGATAGAGAGAGAGATAGAGCAGAGAATAGAAGAAGGGAGGAGAATTGAGGCGAGAAAAGTGAATTATCAATTGTATTCATGGATGCCTCAAAAGGGAGCAGGATCAGTTTATTATATACTGATCCACCACTTGGGAAAAGGCGCCAAAGGCAGCCAAATTCAAAAATAGCATAACCGCCTAACTACCAAGTAGCTTATTTAAGTAAGGCCTAAACTGCCTCTACAATGTGTAAGTTCCCCCCTGCCTTTATAACCGTGGGCACATGATATGTGATCTACTATTTTTTTCTCTCTTCCAATCTCTTTTGCAATTTAAAAGAAACTAATTGTTTTTCTGTAACTTTTTGTGTAGTGTTCTGCTGTAATTTTTTTTTCTTTCTTGTAATTGCAAAATAAATTAGAAGAAACTAATTATTTTCCTATAATTGTTTTTTGCATTATGTTCTGTTATAATTTTTTCTTTCCTCTATTCTCTTTTGTAGTTATAAGAAAGTAATTGTTTGTTTGCAATAATATTAGTTGTTATTATAGGGTTGGTTAGTTGTCATCTATGATTTTATGAGTTTGCATCTACCTCCTTATAGGTACATATTGAAAAGAATAGTGTATACGTATTCTACAAGCATTTTGAATAAATGTGTGCCTCATTTGCTTGAGGCTTGTGCTTCACCTCGCGCCTAAGCCCTAAGAACTAATTTGCGCCTTGCACCTTAGACAAGCTATGATTCTAATGACTAAAAGCATATTATAAGGTTCCAAAAACGGGGATGCATCCCTCTATGCAGGAGATATATATATATATATCTTTTAGCCAAGAGGAGGTATTTGTTTATAAAGAATTTGACCAGAAAGATGCATGATCTACAGTTCAGATTCCAACAGCACCTAGCTTGCGGAAAGAACATGATTGACATAAATCCTAAATGACTCAATGCCTACAAAATCTATCACTAACTGCCAGTGGTCAAAACTTGCAATGTCCTTTTTTGTTCTTCGGAGAGTGTGGTTCATTATGTAGAGTTCAAGTTTTCAAACCCAAATCAAAAGTAACAACAACATTACAATCACAGATATCGAAAAACAGAACATTTAGAGAGCCGGCAAAAAGAACCTCATCACTGAGACACCGATCTTTACCCTCTGGTAACCTCAATTTCCACAGTAAGCGCGCCCGGTCCTCTTGAACCCTTTTGTAGCAGTTCTCTCTAAGCTACACTTAACAAAAACAAAAACATTCATCAAAATCCTCACAAAACCACGAAACGAGATGTCAAAAACCTCGGTTGATGCCCCAAAATCAATAGAACAAACTCTAATTTCAGATAGCAATGCTTCACAACAGGAACAACAAATAATAGGTTAAGAACAAACGAATTTGATTCAGAAACCTAGCGCGCACCTTGCACTTCCAATTGGAATAATTTTTGAAAGAAAGAGGAGTTTTCGAAGAAGGCCTTCTCAGAGATTTTCCACTATCTTCTCTTGCCATTGCTTCGATTTCTCTATTTGGTTTTTCTGGAATCGACCTATGTACACATGACTGTAGAAGATGACTCTCGCGCTCAAGCGCGGGCGATGAAGGTCGGATTTGTTGCGGGAAGCACCAATAATATGATAAAATTACACCAGCCTGCCAATTTTATTGCTATATATCGTAAATGCCCTAAGGTTTGGTTCGTTATGTGTAAGATGCCGCATTTGCATTGAATATTTATTTAAAAGTATGATCATATATAATAAATAATTAACACATGAATTTTGATTTTAAAGGTTAATTATTTTTTATTTTTTAAAAAATAATTTAATATGTCCATCAATATTATGTATTGCAATGTAATTGATCCATGTGACATTTTAATATTCATAATAGACTTATTAGCAAATGTTTTGACTAAAAACAATATCTAGTAAAACAGAATATAAAAATAATATTATCAAACATATAAGAAAATCGTTTTTAATTTTTTCAAAAAGCAAAAGTATAAAATAATTTTTGAAATGTTAAAAATGCTGATTTTGCAAGAAAAATTAGTCAATTCACATAAATAAATTTGTTGATTCGATCAATAATTAAATAATTGAAGTAATTCGTTAGTTCGAACAATACTAATTTTTAATCAATTTAGAGTGCATTTAACGTTATCATTAAAACTTAAAAACTATAACAACAGCACAAAATTTAATCTTATTAAGTGACAAAATTAAAAAAAAAAAAAAAAAAAAGAACGAGGAGAGAAAAAAAACTCCCAAATAGGGCTCCCAACCATCATGTGCAAATATGAAGGAAACATGCGAGAAAGTAACTGTTCCATGTATTTTCAAGCAAACACAAAACTTAACCCAAAAGAAGAAAATGGGAAATGGCAGGCTGCCTCTTGTTAAGAATAGCTCTAATTCTCTACATGAGCACACATAAGAATGCATGTTGTTAAGAAATTTAACCCAACTCAAGACCCTGGCAGCAACCTACAGGCCAGTGGAGATGTGGCTCTCTGTTAAGACCGGAAAGCAATACAACACAAATGATCAAAGAACACTCACTAAACTCATCAGAGTTTGAAACCGTATGCAGATTTATTGCTTTAATTGTACAGAATATACCAGATAAAGGCTTGTGTCTACACTACTATCACTTGTTATGATCTGAGGCTTCCTCAAGTCATTCAGCCCCGGCTGCTGGCGGACGAGTGTCGTGTGGTTCGGGGTCTTTGAGGTCGACTCTTCCCAGCTGAATTTCCATTTCAGAACCGTCAGCTGGATTTATTTCATCAGATCCTTCAGCTGCCGCCTTCAACTGCTGCTTCTTCCTTGCTCTTTGAGCCCAGTCAACAATACCAGCATGCACTTGCTCATCAAATAGGACCTTCTTGAAATTACTACCCATCTTCATCCCGTTGCCAAGCCCACGCACACCGAAGAGAGGGGAAAAAAAAATGAGTTCAGAATCTAAACCCGAAAAGTGGCTTATGTTATTATACTGAACTCACCTGTGTCACGATGGCATAAAGCGGTAGGGTACTATGACAGCAGAGCATCTGAATTAATACCCTAAAAATGGCCACATGATAACGTTCATGGTAATTCTAACAAGAAAGAAGCTAAAAAATTAACAAAACAATGAGAGCAGTTACTGCTGCAACTGTCCAAAAAAATATGGAGACATTTTATTTGTTATGTTTACATGACAGATAAAAATGCCAAAATAAGAAATAAATCGAGAAAACAGGGCGATGGTTCTCACCCTACAACAAGCCTGGGGATGACAAAATAGACATGTTCCATTATGCATGAGTCAAACCCATATTCAACCTAAATATTGTTAAAGCATAAAAATAAAAGAAAATGTTAGAATTAAGGGAAAAAGAGAGAACAAATAGTAAGATGGGAGTCGAGAAAAAATTCATATAAGCTACATACCCATATCCAGAACAAAAATGCCATCTCAAAAGAATTCTGGAATTGTATAAAATATATCAAGGTAAGGAGAATGCGAGGCCGACCAAACCAAAAGTGGTCATCTGATGGTTTTACCACTAATTCACCCTCCATTGCAACATGTTTCTCTGCAACCTCATGAGCCAACTGGGTGATTATGTGCTCCAGCTTAGTGCCCACGACAAGTACAAGCTGAAAAGCCAACAAGTAGACTGATGAATGCAAGGGTTGCACGTTGTAACAATAACTCAGACAAATGGATTCATAGTAACAGACATATTACTTTAAATACACCCTGAACAAATTGCATCGAGGGATAAAGTTCAAAACTTGAGCAAGGATGCTCCCCTTCAACGAGAATTCAATAGTCGTCAAAGTTTACTATGCCTGAGTAGCACCCAGTCATTTCAAAATGGAACTGATGATGATGACACTAAGGAGGTGATGCATTCGCAGATAAACCATAAATATTTTTTAGAGACATTCACAATTATTCAGGAATCTATTTTTGCAAATGCCCCTTTTCCAATATTTCTCTCATGCAGTATACTAGAAAAAATAATTGAAATGTTAATGGCCTGTATAAATCCTAGAGTCAATGTGATTCTGTCTCAAATTTAAACACATTAGAGAAGATCTCCATAAAGTTGATATAAAACTCAGCAGATCATTATAAGACCATAAAAATGGAGATAGATATCTGTTCACCATAAATTTTTTAAATAATTTTTTTAAGAGTAAAATGAACATTGAACAGCAAACAAAACTTTACAAAAAAGCATACAGGTTATATTAGAACCACTCACAAGTAAAGGAATGAAAGCTGCCCAAAAGTATGTGTGCCAGCCTGCAAAACATAACCGAAAAAAACATCATTTTCTTACACAAAGATCTAGATGCGTGCCAATGCCAGAAAAAGAAAATGATAATGGAATGATGCAACTACATAAAAAAGAAAGTGAATACTTATGCAGCTCAATCCAGCACTGTAGGAGGAGAGCAACACTTCTTTTTGGTTTAAGAACTTTAAGCCATGGCCACAGAAGTGTTGAACTAAACTTCTTCCCTCTAATTTAAGATACACACATATAAATGCAGCATAAAAAACAAATGGAAAACTCCAAAATGCCCTTTGAGGAAAGAACCTAAATAAAAACCACAAACACAGAAAAATATCAAAGTAGAAGCAAAAAAATAAATTCACATGAAAACATTAGGCATTATAGTGTCATAGCAACTCAATAGAATCAGTAGCATACCATTGATGTTCAGCAACAAGAAGATGACCACAAATATCCACATATACCAACTGCAACCAACAAATATTGTATTGAACATAAAAGCCAAAAGGAATAAAGATGGAGTTAAATAGAAGATAATCCCATGTCTGAGGAAGAATCACCAATCTACCCCTCCCAACAGAAGACAATAGCAAACTAGCAAAGGAACACTTAATACACTGATTATCTCAGCTATCACACTTGCCTTATACCAACAACTTCTTTAAATTCATCTTCCAAGGCACGCATCATGTACTTGTGGAAATTAAACTTCGGATTTCCCTTGCTATGTTTCTGCAATGAGAATAAGTTCATCATCAACACAAATGCCTAAGCAGTAGCGATGAAGATAACCATAAGAAATCAGGATCAAAGAAAACCATTAATCAGATACTTACCATGATAAAACCATGTCTCATTGTCAGGTAATCTGACTTGGAGATGGGCTGATAAAATTGCTTGAAAAAGGAATGCTGAAAATTTTGACATGAAAAGGCGTACGTGACTGCTCATGTGTATGGGAAACCAAAATCGTGTGAAACAACTGATTTCAGATCATTCAGCTACCCAAACTTTACAACAACTACTTGGCTCATCCAGATATATTTTATATTTCCACACCAAGAAGCAGACAATTTCTGTAAACAGAGAACCATAGTTTTGAAATGGATTATGTAAGACCTCACAGAGTACGTTTCAAGCCAGGAAGGGGACAAGTAACATCAACTAGTTGATGACCAATGTAAAACCTATATGAAACCACTATTTGCGCAGTTAAGTAGGCTGTAAGATGAACTGACCACTCAAGATAGGCTTAAGTTAAAGGCTTGCTCAGAATTTTTTCTTAAGTCAAGTTCTTGATGTTTTACTCTTGTGTTGGTTTTGATGATGAAAAACAAATAATTTATATCTTAAGTCAAGTATATGATTTGGAAACAAAAATCAATTTCAAGCGCTTTGTTAAATGAAAACCAAAATGATCTATGATTTTTTATATTAGTTAGAGATTAGCAAAAGCAAGTTTTAAGATTTAAAATAATCTCCCAAATAACATCTACAAATTGGTTTTGAATAATTGGATAAATGAAGCAAAACATTTTCAAAGGCAAAAGACTATGCATGCTCTTTATAGATTGATGTTTTTGTCTTTAACATGATTTTAATGATGAACCAAGAAATGCTATTTGTTCTAAGTGAAAGATTAGCGCATTATAAAGGAACATGTAAGAAAATGTTTTCATTTTGAAAAACTATATCCTGATATTTTGATAACTAATATTCATTGTTGTTAAAATGATTTTTAATAAATTTTTCAAAAAATAGAAAGCATGTATTTTAGGGATGGTAAAATTGTTAAATCCTAAATTTGTACTAAAACCAAAATTCAATTTTCTTATTGTTATGCATTTTGATTTTTTAGATATTTTTATTGAATTCAAATGGGGGGTACTTTCTTATTTACATTTATGTATTAAAGTAAATGGAAGGTAAAATAAAAATTAAAGAAAATGTGAACATTTATGTAAATATGTTATAATGTGGACATTTATGTATCAAAATTTTAGCTTTTAATCTGTCAACTAAATGTTCTACAACTGTTGACCATTTGCTCTCATTTGTCGATCGATAAAATGCAATTTTGCATCTGTCAGCCATTTGCTCTTCATCTGTCGACTGTTTTTTCTAATTTGTCAACCGTTTATTCTCCAATTGTCGCCTGGCCTACTCCCAACTGTCGATCGCCTTTTGAATTTTAACTCATTTGTTGACCGATGTATTTCATCTGTCGACCGTTTCAGTCGCTGAAAACCTCCAACAACTAGTTTTTCAAACTCTAACGGCCACAAACGGCTATATTTCTCTTGAACCTTGTAAGATACCTATAAATACATATCAAGGATGATCAAGAAGAGGCTAATGGATGGGAATGAAGTGAAATGAGCTTGTAAAATTTATTCATTTTCTCAATTGTGCTTGAGCTTTATTTTTCTCTCAACAAGGCTTTGTGTATCATATTGTAAAATTAGTTTCAAGCCTTTGTATCTTATTTTGAGAGACATTGTAACTAAGAGTGTATACTTTTAGAACCTCTCTATTACACATTTTTTGTATTTCCTAATTTGTGGCCTACTTGTATAAGTAGGAGATTGTAATTCCTAGTCTTGGACTAGAGGACCTACTTGGTTTAAGTAGGGGATTTTAGTGGATTGAGTTCAAAATCCTTAGTGAGGAGCTAAGGTAGTGGATTAGGCTTGGTTTAAGTCGAACCACTATAAATCCTTGTATTCATCTTTGCTTATGCTTTTTGTTTCATTTATTATTCCAAGCATTTCATTAATCCTCACTTGCATTATATTCTTATTTGTTTTGAAAAAGATTTCAAGTTTTCAAGCTAATTTTTAAATTACCCAATTCACCCCCCCTCTTGGGTTGGTCCCAAGCATTTCAAACCTATCAAAGTTCAGTTATGTCTGGAAGATCACTTGTTTGCTTTGGAATTAGTCATAGTTGTTGCCTACACATGATATCCAAGCCTCAATTGACTTAGAATGCTACACCAGCTCGAGCCCTGGAATCATGAAGCTCTACTATTAACAAAAATGGAGAATAAAAGAGAAATGAATATATTAGGTGGAAATGTAGGCATCTTAACATCAGCAAATGCAAACATGTCAAGCATGAGATCCGTTTATGCAATAATGGCAGGCACATTTAATGAAAAGGTCATAACTTACCACCCAGCTTAAAAAGGCTGAACTTTTACCAATACCAAGAAAGCGACTCCTAATGAAATCATGTTGATGGACATGAGTAAACTTTGGTTTCAGAACTGCACATAAGTATGCATAAATTAGAAGGTCTCACAAGATGGAAGTAATTTCACACAAGACACAGAACGAAAGCAATTTAGCTCCAAACAATAAGTTTCATCTTTGCAATCTTATGTCAAAAGCATCAGGGAATGAGAGCAATTCAGCGCCAAACAATCAGTCATCCTTTCTATCTTCTATAAAAAGAAACAGCAACTCCCCCTTAGCTTCTATCCTTTTCCTGGAGTCTGTTTCCACAAAAACTAGAAACAGCAGTACAAGTAAAAGTAATGCAGAAGCCTTCATTATCTATTTGTATACCAAAGCTTATTCAGTTTAACTGAGACTTCCCCAAATCAAAATATAAATTGTACTAATGGTGGTAAACACTTATTAGCATATGAATGCATACATGCAAAACATGTTTTTCACTAGATAATGAAAATGATAAGAGGAAACAGCTATATTAAGGTATAATTGTCAATAACTCTCACCATCTTCTGTATCATAATTATTTCTTGAAATCTCGTCCTCCCAGCTTTTCCATTGACGCATCTATGTCATCATAAACAAGAAATCATGGCCGAATATTGCAAGCAATAATAAAACAGGTAGCAAAATATGGCATGACAAAAGTAGAATCAAATGAGAACTCACATTTATACCTCCAAATACCACATGGAGAACACAGAAGGTCACATGGACAATGGCTAGCACGAATATAAGGATGTGCAGATGATGCAATGCTTCAATGGACACCAATGGGACCTTATGCTGTAGGAAGAAAAAAAACAAGAAGATGCAAATCCTAAGCAATTATCATCAGGGATGTTCATATGTAACAATCAGGGTATGAACTTCTCATGGGAAGAAAATGCCTGTGTAATATGCATAATATACTCCATAACTGTGCTTAGGTGAACTATCCTCCATAAAAAAATTGAGACCCCACCACTTCCAGTGGAACAGTTATGGTGCTTTACAACAGTTGAAGGAGTTCTTACAGGCACCAAATGACTGATTTGCCTGGTTATCAATTCCCAATTAATATAACTGAAACACAGGCCAAAAGAGATTAAAAATACTTCTGATACCACTCTTTTTAACATTTATTTTAGAGGATGTCCAGAAACCTCCTACTGCACAGAAATAATAAATGCTGATTCCGCAAACTCAACCAGACATATCTTCAAGCACCAAACAAACCTGTCACTGAAACCTTAAGCCTGTAAAATCTTGTAAAACAGCATTCCATAACTACCACACCAAAGTTGTTGGTCTGCTTCTTACTCCCCACCAGCCAACACCATCTTTGGAGTGCTAAAGATCTCAAATATTTAGGTTAAGTACAAATATCTTCCTAGAATTTCACCATGACAAGCCAACAGAGCAATAGTGTTCCAATCATAAGAACACCATAATCATCCCAAAAGCTTGTAGCTGATGAAATAGGCCTGACAAAGTACTACTTGAACACTTGCAACCTTATAATGTAGTTAAGATAAGGGGTTTTTTTATTCTTAACCTTTGTGTATCCTGTAGTGCTTCCCACAACACTTAATATACTTCTATAATTTCTTTGGAACCAATGGGAATAGATAGACTGATAAGGTCAATGGTAAAGACTGAAGACAGCGGTAAATCCTTCTTCTGCCCTTCATCCTTGATTAGTGCTTCTACAAACGGAGTAGCTACAAACAGATTCAACAGGTGGCCATGTTTGTGTACACACTAATAGTTGACTCTAATTGGACAGTTGAATTTTAAATGGACTGACAAACTTATATATTCCTATAATCCACATTAAAACAGTTGAATTATAAATGGACATTTAAATAAGAGAAAACATATCTAAATGATTATGGACACGCTTCAGATTCTGGATAGATGCCAAAAATGCACATAACTCTTACTTTCATCGAACAAAAAATATGTTAAATAGAAAGTAAAGTGGATGAGCCAATCACCTTTGAGGCACAATACTGATCCCCGCCTGCGGCGAGCAAACGCCGATGAAGGGAAGTACTGGAAGAAGGTCCTTCTCCATTGATAGATTCTGATGGGAAGTTACAAGGAAGGAGGTGGCGGGTCAGACTCTCTTTCACACATATCTTAGTTATTCTGTCTTGAAACACAGTCAGAAGTAGGGAAATAAACCCCAGCAGCATCAACTCTGCATCCAGCCCCACATGCCCATGAAAAGAATAATTCCAAGTTTTGTGATCAAAATGCAGATATGAGATAACTTCAAGAGCATGCATAATTGTGTAACAGATTAAGATAAAATTGAAGGAGCAGATCTAGGAAGAGATAGTCACAGAAAGTGGGGATTTGGCACCTTCTTTCACTTTCTCTAAAGCTTCAAATAGGGGCTTTTGGTGCTTCTTTTTCAGATACTGAAACAGTAGAGTGTTAACTCAATCCAAAATGGAATCCGCTGAACAAACACAAATATTCTTTCTTGATTGGTGGAAAAAAAAGGGTAGAAAGTAGGAAGAGCTTGCCTCGCCGGTAAAGTGAATGAGGCGTTCGACGGAGAGGGAAATGGAGACGATGACGGTGCAGACGGTGGCGACAACCCATGTCGGAGTGAACTCCAGCGTCGTCGCTTCCTCCCCACCTCCGGCAGCCATTTCTGATCAAAATCTTTCTCAGAAACCAATCAATGACATTCTTTCCGTATCACACGCCAAGTATCCGCTTTTATATGCTAACGAACCATTCTCGTACAAAAACCCAAAAAAAAAACTCAATTCTTCTTCCTTGTTGCAGAAATTCTTGTTTGGACCAAGAAAGGACCCAGTTCACAGTTTGCGCGTAGAAATTTGCTGAGCATGGACAAAGTTTCAAACGAGCAGCATCCAAATCAAATTCCGCAGCTAGTAGTTGAAGAAAAACAAAGGGGAGAGAGAGGGAGAAAAGAGATGGCGTAACAAGTACCAGTGTCGAGACAAAGCAACGATAGGTACAATTAGTAATAGTAGCAGTGGTTGAAGAAAGTGGTTACCGGAACTCTGTTTTCCTTGGTCGATAACGCGGCGGCTATGGTGTGGGTGGTCGATAACGCGGCTATGGTGGGGGGGTGGCGCAACTCATTCGAGAGGTTTCAGGTTTGTGGTGTCCAAATGCCGTCTGTCAACTCCGAAGTCAATCAGCTGAGCCGAATCTACAGCCAAGTGGCCTTTGTTTTTTGTTGCACGGAGAAAACATTTACTTTGATATTTATATTTCGGTAAACAAACCAAAAATAAAAATTTGTTTAAAGTATTAGTTTAGGTCTCTTATCTTCTAATTTATTAAAGCATTTTATTTTTATTTTTATTTTTACTTATTAATATTAACATTAGTTATATCTTTTTATTTTTTCCGTTAACATGAATATCTTTTATTTAATTATAAAAATATCTTTGCAATTTGTACTAATCAAGAAATGAACAGAAAAATAGACAATGTTAAAGATAAGTTTTTGAATTAATGACAATTCTCACAAATTGACGTGTTATACTTAAATTTATAATAATTTTATTTAAAATTAATAATAAATTTATTCACTATTTTAAATTATTATTAATTTTATGTAGAACTATTATAAATTTTTGTGTATCACCCTTAATTTCTAAAAGTTATTTGTCAAATTTAGTCATGCGTATAATATTTTTCTTAAATCAACTAATATAATAGATTGAGGTTAGTTTTAAGGTTTTTTCTTTTCTTTAAATTAAATAAATTTCAATCTTATTTTTAGAGACCCAATTAACATTAAATTCTCTTAATTTATGGATCTCAAGAATTTTATTTTATAATTTTTTTTTTGCTAAGTTAATATTTATTAGCATAACAAAAAATTAAAAATTATGTAATACTCTTAGGCATTTACAATTCGAATGGTGTTTTGTAGAATAAAAAATATATGTTATATAACATGAATGGTGTATTATATAGAGATCTTTTATGTTGTATAATGCATCCATTACATTGTATAATATGAGCACCATAAAAATATCTCAAAATAATGTTAAATTTTAATGATGCTGAATTTGATGTCGGTTGGTTATAGTCTTTGGGATCAAAAAGTGAAATCTCTCACCTTAAGGGCCTCCGTAGCTCAGTTTCAAAATTTTTATAGGAGAGATAAATCACGAAATCTAACAATGACATTCGAACACAAGACATGTGACCATCTATATAGCAACTAAAATCCAAGACTCTTGAAACCAACACATGTATGGTCTCAATTGCTGGACAATGCTCATAGAGACTAAAGAAGAAGATATAAGGGCCCAACAGGGTTCGAACCGGTGACCTCTTGATCTACAGTCAAATGCTCTACCATTGAGCCATGGACCCAAGTTGGTTGTAGTCTCGTAGATTGCTAGAATGGACAAGTAGTAATAAATATCCAACGTTGTGTGATGCATTATGATGGTGGACATAAGCGCAAGTTCCAAGTGACACGGAAGACTGTAACATATCATGCATTACTTGTTACAATGTGTGATTTAGCCACAATTAGTGTCGACAGTTACAACATTGAGATGACAGCCAGATTGCTATACAACCAACATGGTAATTTCGAGTGTTTCTTGATAAGGA
This sequence comes from Diospyros lotus, assembly GCF_014633365.1. Classification (NCBI taxonomy): domain Eukaryota; kingdom Viridiplantae; phylum Streptophyta; class Magnoliopsida; order Ericales; family Ebenaceae; genus Diospyros; species Diospyros lotus. The sequence continues at coordinate 32,083,399 of NC_068340.1, read as the reverse complement.
ATGAATAATGATGTTAGCCTTAACATGGCCCTTGAAATATGGGAGAAAACATCACCAATATGGCTGGGCTGGGCTGGACATATGCTTGGAGACGCAACCAAGACGACACCACTTGTTAGCATCCAATATATGGGGATGGGATGGGAGGTGTGGGTGAATGCCCAATATGGCATATATTACGTACGATGGTGAATGCCCGGAATGTAGACTCAGATATAACAAATTGCTTGCTGAAAATTTGGCAGTTAATGTGGATGGTTATAGCATTGAGATGGAAGCCAGATTACCGTATAATAAGGAAGGAATTTGAGGTCGTCCACATTGTATTACACTTTTTCCAATGCAATGTAGATGAGGGTATTTTAGTTTTTTAGTCCTCATTTTGTAAGCTTGTTTATCAATTTGTTTGACTTGTCTGACTTTGTAGAATAACTTATGATTTTAAGTCTCCCACCGACCCCTTTGACATGTGGGAGCGTGCATGAATAATGTGGCTGAATGTGTGCTTAGAAGTTAGAAATGCAACCAGTAACTCGGTTGGAAAGTCTGGAGTAGTTGAAACGATAGCCAGTGCATCTTTGTCCAACACCCACATTGGGAGGGACTATGAATGATGTAAACTCGATCGCCAACCAGTGACGCGGTGAAGAAGTTGGAAGGGCCATCCGTGCCCTCACCCTAACACAACCTACTCAACCAGAACCTCCAACGCATACCATATATCAGTATTAAACACGAGATCGAGACAGGAGCAAAGACTACAGCGATGCTGAGACATTGGAGCAGCAAAAACAAGTATTGCAGACGACACTTCATCAATTGAGCAAGCAAGTTAAGTTTCAGTCACCCGGGCCCGAAGAAGAAGACGGGTTAATAGACACTGATCCATATTGTGTATGGTGGGTTGCTTCTGGACATGGACATTTGATTTATAATTGGATAATTTGCTTTGTAGACATATGTCTGTGATTTATATGTCAGGTTGATTTTACTTCTTGGACGCATATGTTACCGGTTGCTTTTATTCTTCTATGTTTGCAGTTTCATTTTATTGCAATGTTTCTGGCATTTTTACATTGTACAGTCAACTAACTTATTGCACTAATGTTTGTTTATGTGACTAGAGTCCTCTTTTCTTCACCAAGAAAGAACTTTTGATTGAACCAATTGCTCTAAAAACTACCCAAAAAGGCTCTTTAACAATCAGATGCAACGTACACAATGAACATGAGTGAAAGAAGCCCTCCATCTATGTTCATAACAAACGCATTTACAAAAAAAAAAAAACTTTCATACATATAAATCACTCCGGTTACATACATATGCATTAGCATATACATTGGTAAGAAAATTAACTCGAAAACAGAAATCAAACCCAAGAACTTGCCATTAGATACCGGCTTGCTTTCACCCGAAAAGATAGTGAGTAATAACCATAAAAACTAAAATCAGCCAACAAATGGCATACTTGATGTAATTTTTTTTTTTTTTTCCCATTACATACCATACCAACACAAGATTCAACATAACTATAAACAATATATATCAGGGGCCTACTCGGACAAAACCAACCAGATTTACCCGAGAGAAGAGCTTGTGCCAAAGTCATACACCTTCAGCATCTGCGGATCTATTACTTCCTTGAGCACCAGTTGTGGGCTGAATCTCATCTGGTGCAGATCCCTTGCGGCCAACCTTTTGCAGCAGAATTCCCATTTTAGAACCATTAGTTGAATCTCTTTCGCCCGAGCCACCAGCTACAGCCTTCATCTGTTTCTTCCTCTTTGCTTTCTCAGCCCAACCAACAATATGTGCATGCATATGATCATCAAATATAGCCTTTTTGAAACAACTTCCCATCTTCATTCCATTAGCATAACCATACATTAAAAAGCGCAAACAATTAGGAAGGGGCCTCAGATATTCAACCAGAGAATGAGTTACACTGTTATGTTAAACTGTTTAACCTCACCTGTGTCACAATGGCATAGAGTGGTAGGGTGCTATAACTGCAGAGTACTTGAATGATTACCCTAAAAGGCCAAATGTGAAGTGTTCATTGTAATTCCAACAATAAATAACGGAACAATGAAGGCAGCAGTTATAGAACAATGTCAAGGAGAAATGGGATTCTCACCCTACAACCACCCTGGGGATAATAAAACGGATATTTTCCATTATGCAAGAGTCAAAACCATATTGAACCTACAGGTAAACCAAAGCATGTAAAAAGAAAGATGTCCAGCAAATACAAGAAAAGAAAAAGGGAGTAAGTTCATACCCATATCCAGAAAAAAAATGCCATCTCAAAAGAATTTTGGAATTGTACAAAGTGTATCAGGTAAAGGATAATGCGGGGCCGGTGGAACCAAAAGTAATCATCTGAAGGTTTAACGATTAGCTCGCCTTCTATTGCAATATTTTTCTCCGCAACCTCATGAGCCAACTCCGTGATCACATGCTCTAGCTTAGTGCCCACAGCAAGTAGAAGCTGAAAAGTAAATGTATATAGAATAACTATGAGGATTCTAATCACAATACAGATAAATCAAATACAAGGACAGTATGGAAGGAGGCTTGAATCCTCCAACACAACAGAGACAACGTTTCTTTTTCTTTCTTATCCATATGCTGAATGAATTGCAAAGACAGCAAAAGGACATATATTTGCACATGGATGCATCCTTGAATGAGAAATTACAAGTGTGATTTGAAATGTATCCATTAGGAAAAATCAGTATTATCAACTACATCTTATCCTAACCAAGTTAGGGTCACTGCACGATATTCATAAGGTCAATTGATTTCTAAAAATCACATTAACAATACAAATCCATGTGAAAGAACAATGTGGCAAAAAGTTTTGAGCTGAATGCCCATCCTAATACAACCCTCTAGTAAGGGAATGCTGAGATAAATTTCCAACAGCATCTTCCTATGATCGATATGTACACAAAAAATCAAGCACTTTCATAAGTAGAACAATTAAACATTCAATGTGCAATGCATCAGACTAACCAGCTATAAGATTGGTGCTAACTAGGGAAACATTAGGATATCGATAACTGGAATTGCTACCCAAGTGCTCGGCACAGATTTTTATTTGGAGAGCCTTTTTTTTAATTTATTTATGGGCCTTTCTATCCCATGCCCTGAGGGCACAGGATAAGTAAGAAGAATTAATGACACTTGTTAAGTTATTTTTTCTTATATTACAACAGAACAGTTCCTATTATTTTAACCGTGTTTATTCTTTGATAATAATAGCCAGCCTTGTGTATATAATCCTTCCAGGGTGCTTTAGTGGTAGAGCATATGTAGGAAGGACATTATAGTCTAAGAATAAAAACAATTAAGATAGTGATAATTGTTTCAAAAAATAATTGCTTCTAAAATTTTAGAATTTTAAAAACTATCTTCAAATGTTAATAATTAATTATTCTTATCTTGTGCTGGCACAGATGGGAGAAACCTTTATTCATTTATTTATTTATTTTTAACAAGCAATTCACAGCATGAAGAGAAGAGAGAAATGTTCGGCAAAACACCGACATTCAATATTTTCAATTAGTGTATCCTGTTAACTAATAAGGAGAGCTAGATCAGCACCAATAGAGTAATGTTTCCAAAAATATGAAATATCTATAAGTAAATATTCATGATAACACTCGACATTTATACTGGCATCTAGAAGGTAATGTTTTTGCAAGCCATAATTTTGCCAAGCATCTTGACCTAACCATTAGGAAACTTTATTTCTATTCAATTCTTTCAAGAAGAGGTCTCAAGAAGTTTCAGGGGAACTTCTCTAGAAAACTTCCATTAGGAAACTTACATTTCAAATATAGTTCATAATTTTGAATACATGCACGCCAATAAATTATTTATATAAACTACGTAGTGCATTAACAAAAAGTTGGAACAAAATCATAGTGATTTGACTTGGGAAGAATAAATAAATTGACAAGGAACGTTTTTCTTGTCCTATCATGAAGCAAATGTATTGCCAAACGCTTTACAGGGGATTTAGACATTTTGTTTGAAGTTGTTTGATAATTTTAACTGATGCCACCATTAGCATATATATTAGGCTTAACGTATAAAGGGTCAACAAATTGTAAGAATAACATCGAGAACAGAACTTATCAATGGATCAATAGATGTGCTATATTAGGGATCTAATTAAAATAGCTTTGGCCCATGAGTCAATCCTGTAACTCCACTAATTGAAGCAAGCAAACACTTAAGAGAAACATATGAGTTCACCAACAAATGTGAAGCAATAGAAGACATTATAAGAAAATTCAAGAAATAATAGCTAATAAAAGATCACAAATTTACAGGTACACGAATGTCTTTTACAAATCAAACCATCCTTTGGTATTGAAACTTGAAAATGAGAAGATTTCTGTTAAGTGCACTAAATAGAAAACTATTATAGGAATAAAAGCATAGAGATATCCACTGAACATATTTTTTATAACTTATAAGTGAGAAGAAAAAATCTAGGAAAAGAAATGCATGTCCGAGTTTGTATAGCATAACCAGAGAACTCACAATAAATGGAATGAAAGCCATCCAAAAGTACGTGTGCCATCCTGCCAAACAAAACAGTAATATATCACCACCTTGTAGAAAGATCTAGATGTGTGCTGAAACTTGAAAGAAAAAATAAATAAAAGAATAAAGAAGTGAAGGAAACAGAATATGTAGGCAGCTAATCCAGAATTTGGGAGGAGAACAACTTTTGTTTTTAAGAACCTGTTCCTAGGGAAATGGAATTCTTAAGCTAAACTTATTTCTCTAATTTAAGACTACACACACGCACAGATAAAAATGCAAGCATAAAAGGTAAAACAAATAGAAGACTCCAGTCCATTTTAATAGAAAAGCTTAGGCTGCATTTAGTTTCAGAAAACATTATCTAGTTTTCAACTCTAATTTTATAACTTAAGATGTCCTAACGTTTTATGTTTCAAAAAGCCATAACATTCATTTTCAGAAAATCTAGAAAACATAGAAAATGATGTTTTCTATTTTCCAATGAGAGATTCAATCATTCAATAGACAATTAGAGTTAGAAAACAGAAAATGTTTTCTAAAACTGGACAGGCCCTCAATGTTTGCATGGCCACAAACAAAAACCTCAAACAACACCAGAATGAAGCAAACACACAGGCATAAGAAAATAATAATTTCACCTTAGAACATTTGAAATTATGATTGAGAATAAGATAGTCATAACTCCATGACGTCAGTAACATACCATTAATATTCAACAGCAAGAAGATGACCACGAATGCCCACAAGTACCAACTGCAAGAAATAAAATCTGATATTTATGCATGAATCAGAAAGAGTGAAACGGAAATTAAGAAAAATGTTATTCGTTTCTTCAGAACAGTAAACTAATCCACAAACAGAAGAACAATTAGGAAGCTTTAGCACTTGTACATACAATCTTGGCTACCTAGTACCTTATTCCAACAACTTCCTTAAAATCATCTTCAAGTGCACGGATCATGTACTTGTGAAAATTAAACTTTGGGTTCCCCCTGGAATGTGTCTACAGTGAAAAAAGTTCAATGTTAGCAAAACATGAACGCAGGAATAATGAAAATAAATAGTAAACAATTTAAAATCAAACACCAAGAACATATCATAAACTTACCATGATAAAACCCTTTCTCATTGTCCTGTAGTCAGATTTGGTGATGGATCCATAAAATTGCTTGAAAAAGGCATGCTGAAAGAGGGGAGGGGGAAACTCATATTGTCAAACTGAGATTTTGATTATATAGCTATCAAAAACTTGCATCAGGTATGTAGGAATTCTCAGAATTTTTGTATATTCACACCATAGATTTGTTGGGAAACATAGATCTAATCATGCGCTGCGGAATAAAAATAATTTTTATAGGTATCACGTTTTTCAAAAATTATAATTTACAAAAATCGAAAGCTAGACGGAAGAATACTTGTTCTGATTTCATCATTAGCTTACCCACCATATAATTCTGTAAGTATAGGATGTCGAGTCGGTCCACCCGAAACCACTTAGATCCAAGAGTCTCAAGAGAAGAAGAAGTATAAATTTTTTCAAAATTTCTAACTCAAGGGGATTCACACACACACACTTCTCTATCTTCTCACAATTCTCCAAGTGTTCAAGAGAGGTTTCATGGGTTCATGGTGCTATTTATAGAGTACCATAGAAAAACCCTAGTGTTCTATTGGGTCGAGCCGTAACAAGCCCAATCCAATAGTGTTCTATTGGGTCAAGCCCAATCCAACTAGTGCCATTAGGCCAAGCTTAATGTGCTAGCAAAAAGCCCAATCCAATTAATAATGAAATAATTATATTCATAATATAATCATTTAATTATTCTTATTTATTCAATAAATAAATGCACTATAATTAGTAATTTCAAAATTATTAATTTATCCTTCTTCTTTTGAAAGTAATTTCTTATTGGGTGGGATTTTCTGAGTTCACAATTAAATTAACGACGAGAATAATCAATTATTAATTCTCGTAAATTATGAGTGACATCTAATAATATGTCATAATTACCCAATTTATTGTGAAGTGGGTATTGTAAACCTTTTACTACGATACCATATAATACGATCCTTCTATCATCCTATATCCCAACAAGATACGAGATCATGGTTAGCAGATCAAATATCTTAATCTCGTCATATGACCAAATCTAAAAATCAATCTTAACTAATATGACACAATCTTATGGAACACACATTCTATCATCATATTACCTTGGTCGAAGATTTATCGTCAAGTGATTATTGGATCGCATAGGATATCCTCCTCATAAATCTCGAGGTGATAGATTCAATATCTGATGCACACATACCTCATGCATCACTGAACTAGGCACATATCTACGTATGATTATTTCTAATTAGAACAACCATGTAATATCGTTGATATCCTTAACCACCAATAAATAGATATCGATGTCATCTCAAGTCTAAGGACTAGTTACACATCCGTAGTTAACATTAAATCATTGACTTGTGAGATAAAACCCAAATGATTCAATGTTAACAGTCTCGTTCAATGAACTCGTTCCTGTAACGAGCACCCACTCATCTTCCTTTCATATCTCATATAGAATGGCACAAGACTCACCAAGCTTATCTTTCAGTATCTCATACTGAACAAGGAGGAAGACAATGTACTGCCTTTGCGAGTTGCTACTATCCAGATTAGGAACTCTATGGCCAAGAACATGTTTGTAGTATAATGAATCGTGGATTATTAGTAACGCATATTCTTAACACTTAAGAATGGTATCCACTCTTCATTATACTAATAGATGTATGTTTAATTTAAATCATATGGCAATTTAAATAAAACATAAACTTGCTATTTAAATATTATTTAAAGAATTACAAAATCGAGTCTCTTTGTGTTACTAGAATTAGTCTTCAGAGCTCATATCCAACAAGATTTACAGTCATATTTAAGGTAAGTCTTGACACCTTCTTGAGGAAACTATCAATCTATCTTCTAAGGAAACTTGCTATTAAGAAAACATATACAATTAGGAAACTAACTAATTAGGCAGCTGATTGATACAAAATCTTCTGCATTAGGAAACATAATCTTCTACATTCAATGGTGAGCCAATTAGTTAAGTAAGTCTTCTATTTTCTTTATTCCAACACTCCCCCTCAAGCTGGTGAGTGGATATTTTCCATTTCCAGCTTGCCAACAATCTCTTGAAACCTAGAAGTCGGTAACCTTTTGGTCAGAACATCAACCAATTGATTCTCTAATGTCACATGAGGGATAGTAATGAGTCCATTGTCGATTTTCTCTTTAACGAAATGTTTGTCCACATCTACATGCTTCATTCTATCATGTTATACAAAGTTGTGTGCTATACTGATAGTTGATTTGTTATCACAATATAGTTTCATCGATCCACTTTCACTCATCAAATCCTTTAGAATTATTTTGATCCACAAAAGCTCACAAACACCTAGAACCATAGCACGAAATTCTGTCTCCACACTTGATCTAGCTACCACATTTTGCTTCTTGCTTCTCCAAGTAACCAAATTTCCTCCTATGAAAATGCAGTAACCTGTAGTTGAGCTCTTGTCTGTGAGAGATCTTGCATAGTCAGCATCGGTGTATGAGATCCTAGAGTAGCTTTTAAGTACCTGAGAATTCTCTAAACTGCTTGTAGATGTTCCTCAGGATCATGCATGAACTGACTAACTACTCCCACAGCATAAACAATGTTAGGTATGGTGTGTAAGAGATAAATTAATCTTCCTACTAGCCTTTGGTAGCGCCCTTTATCAATGATTATTCCCTCCCTACTTTCTTGGTTCATTCTATGGTTCGAATCAATAGGTGTACTCATTGGTTTGCATCCAAGGGTACTTGTTTCCTTGAGTAGGTTAGGAATATACTTTTGTTAACATATAAATATCCCTTGTTTAGAATATGTCACTTCAATTCCGAGGAAGTATTTCAGTTTCCCTAGCTCTTTCATTTCAAATTCTCAAGCTAATTGTGTTTTCAGCCTCATTTTTTCTTCCTCATCACTCCCAGTAACTATAATATCATTTACATATACCAATAGGACTATAATCTTTCCTTTACCCAAGCGTTTCACAAATAAAGTATGGTCAACATGACTCTGCTTATATCCAAATTGCATTATCGCCTTAGTGAATCTCTCAAACCAAGCTTGCGGAGATTGTTTTAGCTTATACAATGCTTCCTTCAGTCTGCAAACTTTGTCAGGACCATACTTGCCATCAAAGCCTAGTGGTGGCTCCATGTACACCTCTTCTTCTAAGTCTCCATGAAGGAATGCATTTTTTACATCATATTGCTAGATTTCCTAGTCAAAATGAACTATACTAGAGATAATAGGATTCTCACCGTGTTCATTTTTGCCACCAATGCAAAAGTCTCTTCGTAATCCACCCCATAGGTTTGTGTGTAGCCTTTTGCAACTAGCCTTACCTTGTATCGTTTTATAGTTCCATTTGCCTTAAATTTAACAGTGTAGACCCATTTACAGTCAACTGCTTTCTTTTCCTTGGGACGCACCCCCATCTCCCATGTTTCATTCTTCTCCAAAGCTCTCATTTCCTCCTTCATGGAATATGTCCAGTTCTTGTCCCTTAAAGCATCATATACTATTGTGGGTATTTCGATTGACTTCAAGGTGGAGAGAAAGCTTTTGTGCTGGGAGGATAGTCTATGTGAGGAGATGAAATGGGCTATTGGATGTTGGGTACACTTTCATGTTCCTTTTCTCCAAGCAATAGGAAGATAAAGATCACAATTTGAGTTATCATCACAAACAATAGTGTTGTCAGTTTCAAAATTGAACAAGTTCAAAGTGTTTGCAGTACCTAGGCTTGGAGTTGATTCTTGGACTTGCTTCAAAGGCTATGAGGGTTGTACTTTTCTTGAATATTGCTTCAGTGTCTTTAAAGGGTTATGGATTTGCACCTGTTCATGGACATTGGCAGTGCCATTGGCAGGTTTAAGTACATTTGCAATGTCATTGGCAGGTTCAATGGCATTGGCAGGGTCAAGAACATTTGCAGTGTTATTGGCAGGCAGTTTAATGTCATTGGCAGCTTCAATGTTGTCAGTATCAATTGCTGCAATGTCCTTTGTCGTAGTGATATTTGTCATATCTGCAACTTGTTCAATTGTTTCTGGGATGATAACATTGGGAAAGGGTTGAGATGATGATGATGGTTTATCAAGAAGGTTTGCATGTAGTTCGAGAAAGGGGATGGAACCTAAGCACACATCTTCGTTTCTGGATTGCTCCCCCTAAAGATGGGTGTGAGGAGATCTATAGAAAGGTTGAGACTCATGAAATGTGACATCAAGAGAAACATAGGTGTGTCGACTAGAAGGATCATAACATTTGTAACCCTTTTAGGTAGAAGAATAACTAACAAAGATGCACTTCTTTGACTGGGGGTCCAATTTAGATATGTGAGTTTTGTGAATATGTAAGAAAGCAACACACCCAAATACTTTTGAGGACAGATTTCTTGTAGACACAATGTCTGGAAAATGGTTGGATAGAATATGTATAGGACTATGATTGGCTAGGACCTTAGAAGGAAGACGATTTATGAGATAAGTAGTTGTTAGATCTGCTTCCCCCCACAGGAATTTTGGAGCATTGGACTGAAATAGAAATGCACGAGTGACTTCTAGGAGATGACAATTTTTGCGTTTTGCCACCCCATTCTACTATGGGGTTTCAACACAGGAAGATTCATGAATAATACCTTCCATGATAAACAAAGGAAGAGAGATTCTGATTCAAAGAATCCTTGGCATTATCTGAGCAAAATTGTTTTATTTTGGTCCAAATTGAGTAAAAATCATTTTTTTTTTAAATTGAGGGAGCGGTTAACTAACTTTAGATTTGTCTTTCATTAAAAATAACCAAGTAGCCCTTTGCAATCATCAATAAAAGTGACAAAACCACCCAACCCCGTGAATATTAGGAATCTTTGCTAGCCCCCAAATATCAGAATGTATCAAAGTAAAAGGTTGACTGCATTTCATTGAATTGATAGGGAATGAAGTACAACAGTGTTTAGCAAATTGACACACTTCACATTGAAAATCTGACACGACCAGATCTTTAAACAACAATGGAAACATATGTTTTAAGAGAGGAAAAGGTGGATGACCATGACAAAGATGATGTGCCCAAATCATTTGTTCATTAGATGTGGTTAAAAGAGCTTGAGAGAAAGGAGATTGGTTTTCCTTTATTTGACCATTGTCTGGATCCTCAAGGTAGTACAACCCACCACACTCTCTAGCAAATCCAATCATCTTCCCCAAGACTTGATCCTGAAACACACAATGAGAGGCAAAGAATGTTAGTTTGCAATGGAGTTCTTTAGTAATTTTTTGGACAGAGATAAGATTAGTTGAAAAGTTAGGGATATGAAGGACATTTGTAAAAGATATGGAAGGCGTAAGATGAAGACTTCCTTATCCAACAATGTCAGTGGAACAACCATCAGCTATGGTAATTTTTTGGTTTCCTTGGGTTGGTTTGTAAAAATCAAAGAAAGATATATCATGAGTTATATGATCAGTTGCCCCAAAATCTACAACCCATCTACCCATTTTAGTATATGATGCTTTAAAAGAATCAGTCATAAGACACATACCACTTCTTGCAAGAGAACAGGAACCTGAAGATTTATCCAAGGATTCAAGGTGTCTCGATCTTCCTATGTCTTTCTTTGTTAAATACTATAGACTCCTCCTTGTCTAGCTATGCGATGTTGATTAGTGATTGCTCTTTGCTGGCTACTTAGGTTGGATGTTTCCTTGGCCCTTGAATCCTCTTGTTCGTGCCAAAAATTGGGCCTTACCATGTAGTTTAAAACAATTCTCACGAGTGTGGCGAGGTCTGTTGCAGTAGGTGCACCACAGTCTATCTTTGCTAGACTGTTTCCTTGATTCTGTTGGCCTCAAATTATTGATTCCTTTATTCCCTCCTTTCTCCAGGACTACGAGAGATCATTGTTGCAGCCTCTTGTATACAAGGTTCTAGCATAACATCTCGTCAACTCTCTTCAGCACGAACAATTGAAAAACATTCACGAAAAGTTGGTATAGGAACCTTACCAAGGATTTAAACCCTGATCTAATCATACTCAGAATTCAATCCTGCAAGAAATTCAAATACTAGATCATTTTCGAGTAATTCTTAAACCACTTGAATGTCATGGCCGCATTCTAGTTTTAGATCTCAGTTGTGGTCTGTTTCAAGCCAAAATCCAATCATCTGGTTGTAATACTCAGTGACAGACATTCCCCCTTGTTCAGTAGAGCTTACTTGATTCTACAGCTCGTAGATCAATCCTACATCTTTCTTCTTGGAGTAAGTCTACCGCAGATTTTCCCTTATTTCCTTTGCAGTGGTAAGGAACATCAAATTTTTACTAATCTCTAGTTTTATGGAATTCCATAACTAAGACATAATCATCGAATCTTCTTCATCCCATGCCCTAAATCTTGGATCTTTTTCTTTTGGGTTAGGTCAATAAGATGTCCTATCTTCTCTCTTCCTTTGAGAAAAGTGCGGACTACTTGACTCTACTGCAGGTAGTTAGTTCCATCAAACTGGTATAGAGGACTTATATTCTGGAAATCACTTCTAGTTCTTGTTGCAATGAAAGTTGTAGGTGAGGCCAACAATTCACCCATAGCAGTTGAGATAGAATACTAAGAAGCGATTGACATATTGTGTTGAACAAAAGGGAGAATGATTAGGAAAGGTTGTGATAAAGGCAAAACATCAAGTATGTGATGGTGACAATGAAGGCCAGAGAATGGCAATGAAGGCCGAAGAGACAAAGAAAGATGGAAACAAGAAAAGCAATGAAGGCCGGGAAAAATTCCCTAGAAAGATGGGCTCTAAAACGTGTAGGAATTCTCAAAATTCTTATATATTCATAGCATAGATTTACAATCATATTTAAGGTGAGTCTTGACGCCTTCATAAGGAAACTATCAATCTATCTTCAAAGGAAACTAGCTATTAAGGAAACATATACAATTAGGAAACTAACTAATTAGGCAGCTAATTGATACAAAAAAATAATTAACTATGCATTCTATTTGTACATTAGGAAACATAATCTTCTGCATTCGATGGTGAGCCAATTAGCTGAGTAAATCTTATATTTCCTTTATTCCAACAAGGTACATCATACCTTTTTGTATTTTCACAACTAAGATAAGAAGAATGGTGAAATTTAAAAAGTTTATTAAGGGCATGGACAATGTAAAGGGTCACGCGTAGTGATGGCAATGGGGTGGGGTGGGGATAGGGCGGCCTTGCCCCGTCCCCAACCCTGAACCCCAATACCCCACCCTAGGTTTTCACCCCATACCCTGCCCTAGTGGGGTGCAAGGTAGGGGCAGGGCACCCCGAACCCAATGCCTTTTTTACTAAAAAATTTAAAATACCATGCTATACATATGCAAATCGTTTCTAAAATGGTCTAGAGATTAGGAGTATATCTTGTGTTATGCATGTGCAAATAAAAAAAATGCATTTCAAATCATATTGGCATAAGTTTTTATTTTTTAATATTTTATATATTTTTCTACATTTAATAGAATAAATAATATATTTATATAAAATATAATATATATAGAGAGAGAAAGAGTTTTTTTTTTTTTTGGGGGGGGGGGGGGGATGATAAATATCATCCCTGCCCCGAATCCCGATTGAAAAACAATTGGGGATTCTCCAAACCTACCCCAACTGGGGCAGGGCAGGTCCCCACAGGTTCACGTCATTTTGCCAACCCTAGTCAAGTGCCTACAGGTTTGATGCCCAAAAGGAAGGGCAATTAGCATCACTAATCAATGACCACTGCAAAATCTCCATAAAATCCTGCTTGTGTGACTTAGGATGAACTAAACACTAGGGATATGTTAAAGTAAAGGCTCACTTAAAATTATTCATGGCTGCCAGCTCAGTTATGTCATGAAGCTCATTAGCTTATTGAGCTTGTCCGGGACAAAACTCAATAGGCTTTTGACATTCCCACATGCTCATCAACTGCACCTTATCCTAATCAAGTTAGGATCGGTGACATTGTCACATGCTACCTTGATAAATAAGAAAAAGGGAGGGGGAAAACATGAGAAATATATTTTTTTTATTTCTACTACCATAGTTATGTCTAGAGTGTGTTTGGACGCTTGTATAAGAAGAATACTTCGATTCTGCACCTTACAGGACAGAGAGTGTTCAATTGAAAAGGGAACGCAGCAATCTACATTAACACAAAAACTTCTCATATAGTTCCTTTCTTCCCTCTTAATTATCTGTAAGTGTAACCCTTTTTTTTACCAAGTATCTGTAAGGGTCCCTTCATTTTGCATAAAATATTACTTAATGCCTAAATCAGGTGAATCTAACTATTTGATTGTGCATTAACAGAAGTAATATTTTTAAAATCTCTACCTGGTAAGAAAAATAAAATTTACTTAAAATAAAATATTGGGAAAAAGGAAATAGAAAAGGTAATGTTCGGGAAGTGTAAAATATTCAAAATTCAATAATCAGTTAGGTGTGTCCCGTATTCTGTGTGATCCAAGCCCTTTTGGGTACTTACATGGATTCAGATTGGGTATGGAGTCTGAAATCCGATGAGAAACTATCAAGTCTAACTTCATGATTGTACAGAAAGTTAGCAATAAGGAAATTATAATTGTGAGAGAACTACAACTAATATGGAACATTAAGTAATTCTAGCATTTCCTTTGTTGTCCAAGGGTTTCCAGTGGTCCAACCTATAGACTAGGTATTAATATAAACAGAGGGGGTAGGGTTTTCCAACATGGTCCAAATATGTACACTCTTTAAGAAGCTACATGCTCAAGCTAGTGGATGGACCATTGCCATTCTCAGAAAACTTGGAACTAATACATTTTACTTGATGACATGAATATAGTCATGTCTTCAATGTGAAGGATTTGTCACCTTAAAGCAGCACATTTGAGTCTCCTACTTTGCATACAAGTGTTCCTGCAGCACATCAAGTTCTTAGATCTCTGTCTCTTCCACAAAAACAGGGTGTAATTCAAGGTGTCTAGATGATGAGACTGTTGCTCATCTCATGGAGATTTATAGAAATTCCTAGTCAAATGGCAAGGTTACCCAGTTTCAAATGAGCTTACTTGGCTCACTGAAGAGAACTTTTCACCTGTTGCATCCAGAGCTCTAGGAACAACACTTGAGGTCTAACTCCAAGTAGGCAAGTTCTTTTAGCTGAGAAAAATGATGAGGGGCCTAAATCTAGTATTTTAGTCTTCAAGTGATATTAGAGCCAACCTAAGACCACTACCAAGCAGGTGCAGGGTACGTAAGTTTTTTGAGACTAACATGGGTCAAATTCAAATATGGAATATTTGGCTTGACAAGGATGCCAAAAGCTTAAAGGTAGGAGTTTTGTCACAAGCCAATCCCCCATTGATAGCCTACTGAAGAGGTCTTGGATATATTATTTGGTTCCATGAACTCATAGTGATCTTAGCTAGAACTTTTGAGTGAGGACCCATGGTGTTAGAAGTGGTGGCACAGCCAACCCAAAATCACTACTGAGTGGATATGGGCTATGAAAGTGTTTTGAGATGAACTTGGGTCAAATTCATATATGAATTTCTAGCCTGAAGAGGATCCCAAGAATTAAAAAGAGTTCTGTTACAGCTTAGATACCACATCGGTAATCTATTAGAGAGATTTTGGATATATTACTTGGTTCATGAACCAAAACATACCTTCAGCAAGCACTTTCAGGTGAGGACCTGTGGGTTTGTAACACAACAGGTTGTCACTCAAAAGTGTTAGATGAAGGTAGCTTATGGGTTCATGACACCAAGTAATATACCCAATAACTCCCCAGTAAATTATAGATTTTGTATTAGGTTGCTATGCAAGGCGTGCATATTGGTGAGAGATTTATGCTACATCTGTTAAGTTGTACATATTCATTATATTATGCCAAACTAATGCATTTGAAAATGGGATAAATAGCAAGTGGGGGGGACATACAGTTGGGCCGTCCCAGCGTCAAACAGAGGGCTGATAAAATAAAAGTTCACCACCCGAGGGGTTAAAATCCTAGTAAAATCTGTTTACAGTTGTACCAAGGAGCTAGGATTGACTTTCACTTTCATTAAGCAGGATGAGAAACTACCATTTATAGGTATGGTTATGGGTTAAAAGTCGTGTATTACTATTATTGCCTGTCCCAAATACTGAAAAACAAAACTTACCTAGACAAAATATCCAACTGTCATTGCATCAATCAACTTAAAATGGTATACAAACAACTATCAAATAAATCAAAGGATAAAGCAGAAATCAATATGCCAGGTCAAAATTTAGGGAGTCATAAACACAAAGTGGGAAGACATGTCAATCATGGCACCCATTTTCACAAAAGGGCATACGCATTGTACATGGAGGAGGTCAGAACTTACCACCCAGCCTGTGAGAGCTGAAATTTTACCAAAACCAAGAAAACGACCTTTGATGAACTCATGTTGCTGAACATGGGTAACCTTCTGTTTTGAAACTGCACGGCAATGTGCTGAGATTAGAAGTAGCATTCAAAGATGAAAGTGACTTTCACACAGGACATGGAAGCAATTTAGCTACAAATAATCAGTTATCTTTACTATCTTATACCAGAAGCATGCTTCACTTTTTTTTTTTCCTTTACTTCATGCAGAGTCCCCTTTCATAATATTAACAACAGCAGAAGGAAAAAGTAACTGCCAAAGTCTTCCCAATTCATAACCCTACAGGTTATTTAGCTGAACTGAGATCTTAAACAGCGAATAAACCCCTTTTAGCATATACTAACAGCGAATAAACCACGTTGAACAATTTCTGCAACATACTCCTAACAGCAAATAAACATTTATCATATAAACAGGGGCGGAACTATGTTAGGGCTCCCCTAGATTTTTGAAAACCCCTTTTTAGTATATACTAAAACTATTCCCCCCCCCCCCCCCCCCCCCGCGATTTTTGAAAACCCCTTTTAGTATATAATAAAAACAAAAAGAAAATTAGGAATATCACTATTGTTGGCCCCCCAACGGAAGTCAAAAAATCCTATAAACTTAAGAGACTTACACACCTAGGCATATTAAGAGGCTATTGAGGCATAATTATCCTAATGTTAAAATTCCACACACACACACACCCCCCCCCCAAAAAAAAAAAAAAAAAACCTTCCATCCCGTGTCCGCACCTGCATTAAATGTGTACACTCATCGCATGTGTTTATAGTCACAACAAAAAGGATCAAGAATCAATGAAACAGAAAATTATGTTAAGCTTTGATGGTCAATAGTTCTCACCATGTTCTGTGCCATCTTCATTTTCCAAAATTGAAACCTCCCAATGTTTCCATTGACGTATCTATGTCACAGTAAACAAGAAATTACAGCTGAAGAATTAAATTGACAAGATAACTAGAAACCAAATATAGCAGGGGTAAAGCAGAAATAAATAACATACTGACCTTTGCCCCTCCAAATATGACAGCAAGAACGCAAAAGGTCACATGGACAACAGCTAGCACAAAGATAAAGATATGTAGATGATGCAATGCTTCAACTGACACCAGTTGGACCTTATGCTGTGGAAGGGAAAAAAATATTAAAAAAAAGATAAAAAGTATAGTAGTTAGGCCTATTTTCAAAGTACAGATAACTACATTAATATGAACTTTATGGTACCGAGTTCTATTGTACACAACATATAGGCCTTAATGTGATTCAACACAATCCAAATCAGAGCATGTGATGTAGACCACTAATCCAAATGGAAAATATAATCCACAAAGCCACTGCCTTGGCTATCATCCTATGTAGCAAACTTTAAGAGAGTGAACAGTCCTGACCAGGATATTGGCTATAAAGGCTTTCAGCAGAACCAACCTGTTACTCACAGCACTGATGGAATTTTTACACACACTAAATCAGTGAAGTATCTGCTCATCAATTCCTGAGGTAATAGCTTTTCTTCTAAAGTTTAAAAACCTTGTACCCCTTTTCATCTTTTGTATAAACCTTTCTAGCATCCAGTTCCAGTTTCCATCATTGTATGTAAGTATTTATTGTCATATAAAATAGGTTTTCATCAAGTTTTTTTTGGGTACTTTTCTTGAGTCTTATAGTTTCAAATATATTACAAGGAATACCAGACAAAACATATCCCACAAGTAAAAAGCTTGAGTCCAATCAGGGAACTGGCTAAAAACTTGTACTGTATAAATCAAAGGTCATTGAAACAATTTACAACCACAATAATAAATAAACAATCTTCTTTCACTAGAAATGCCCAGTGATCTTCAACCAATTTTGTGCTTAAATACAATTACCAAGAGGAAGCACTATAGCTTGTTTCTAATACTCAGTGGCTTGATTGAACCAGGCCTCTGCAATTCTGTCCAATGGCTGGATCTGCCCAATAAAAATAGGTCGTTCAATTCCGTCCTGTTAGAAATGTAATTGAGAGTTTCTTGCCTCAGTCTCAAATTCACAATTTATATTCTCCCTGTGCAAGTCTACCCACACCGCGGAATCAATAAATACCATGCTTGGAATCCGCTAAGACTTCTAGGGAATCTAACAAGAACTTCTCCTCTAAAGGTTTGAATGTTGATTGTTCAGCTAAAATGTTAAGAATTCTCTCTTTTGTTTTTGTCAAGAAAATATTAGATCAGCTCCTGTTTCTGGGAAGATCTCTAGAAATGATTTTCAATTATAAAGGATTGCAAACCAAAAAATAATAATAATCTCAATGATTGCTTTCTTTTCTTGGAAAGACTGCAAATCTCAAATCAGGTCACAAGACTTTCGTTCCTAAGCAAGTCAAATCACAAATCTCGAGATTTCAAGCTCTTCAGGCAGAATGATGATCAAAAATAATAAAAATAAGGCAGAATTTTCCCATACATTATGGGCACAGTCATCCCACAGCGAACAGAATCTCTTGGGTCTTGTACAAAAAGCAACATAAAAGGTAGGCATGGAAGCACACGGCTATCCCATGATAAACATTGTGTAGGCCTTTATTTAAAGTGGCCACAGCTTGCCTACATTGTGTTGGGAAAAATAGGACAAAGATTCGAACAATCGCGGAAGCTTCTCAGAATCACATTTTCTCACCACGAAATAGAACACAAACAAAAAAATACAAGAGACAGAAATTTAACGTGAAAAACCCTCCAATATTGAGGGAAAAACCACGGGGCAAGATCCGAGTAATATTCCACTATAATAAGGATAATTACAAAAATATCCTTACACACTCTACTCTCTTTCAAGTGATACAACAATATAGTGGCACTCACAAAACACCATTACTTTGAAGCCTTTGCTTCCTTGCCTCTCTTCTTGAACTTGAATGCTCAAGTTTTAAATGCTCTCACATTTGGGATGCAAATGGGATGATTGAAACCTTATGAGAGGCGGGTATTTATACTTGAGGCTTACCCCCCCCCCCCCCCCCCCCCCACCAAAAAAAAGCATAAGTTAGGCAATAGTTAGGCACAATTAGGTAGGTTGCCTAATTAAGATGTAATGTTAAGTTGCCTAACATTAGGCTGGAACCCAACAATTCTCCCCCTCCAGCCTAAGAGCAAGGAGAATAACGCCGGAAGCAATTAAGCGGAGTCCATGCCAGCCAACCCGGCACTTAGTTGCAGCTTCTCCCGAGTTACAACCTTTGTCATCATGTCAACAGGATTTTTATCAGTGTGGATCTTTTCTAATAAGAATTGATGCTCCTCCACTGCTAATCGTAGCCAATGGTATCTTATATCAATATGCTTTATGCGCGAGTGATACATCACGTTCTTGCTCAAATCTAGAGCACTTTGACTATCACAGTAAATTACTGTCTTTTCCAGCTTCATCCCCAATTGTTGAAAGAATCTTGTCAACCAAAGCATTTCTTTTCCTGCTTCAGTCATGGCAATGTATTCTGCCTCTGTTGTAGATAAGGCAACACATTTCTGCAATTTAGACTGCCACGATACAGCTCTGCCTGCAAAAGTAAATAAGAATCCTGAAGTAGATTTCCTACTATCCAGATCACCCGCCATATCTACATCTGCATATCCCTTCAAAATTGGTTCAGATTCTCCAAAACACAAGCACATTTTTGTACTACCTCTGAGATATCTCAAGATCCACTTCACAGCTTCCCAATGGTCTCTACCTGGGTTGGAAAGAAACCTGCTGACTACTCCTACCGCATGAGCGATATCCGGACGGGTACTGACCATGGCATACATCAAACTTCCAACTACAGAGGAATAAGGAATCCTAGCCATGTCTTCCATTTCTTCTTGATTGGTGGGACAACTCTTTCTACTGAGATTAAAGTGACTGGCCAACGACGTGCTAACTGGTTTAGCACTCTGCATGTTGAATCTTTCAAGAACCCGCTCCACATATTTTTCCTGTGATAACCATAGCTTTTTAGCTTTCCGGTCTCGAAAAATCTGCATTCCTAGAATTTGCCTTGCTGGTCCTAGATCTTTCATGTCAAACACCTTTGACAACTCCTTTTTTAGATTGCCAATCATCTCCCTGTCTTGCCCCACTATCAACATATCATCTACATATAGCAGAAGAATAATGAACTTGTCACCTAGGAAACTTTTAAAGTACGCACAGTGGTCTGTGTCAGTTCTGGTATAAGTGTGACTCATCATGAAAGAGTCAAACTTCTTATACCACTGTGTCGGAGCTTGCTTCAGTCCATACAAGCTCTTCTTCAATCTGCAAACCATGTGTTCATTCCCTTTCTTTTCAAATTCTTCTGGTTGGTCCATGTAGATTTCTTCCTCCAAATCACCATGGAGAAATGCAGTCTTCACATCAAGTTGCTCAAGCTCTAGATCCAAGCTAGCTGTCAAACCCAGTATTGCTCTAATAGAGCTGATTTTGACAACCGAAGAGAAAATCTCATCGAAATCAATCCCTCACTTTTGTCCAAAACCTTTCACGACTAAGCGAGCTTTAAACTTCACTAGCTTATTACAATCTCTCTTAAGTTTGAACACCCACTTGTTCTTTAAGGCTTTCCTGCCTTCCGGAAGTTCCACAAGCTCATAAGTATTATTTTTCTGCAAGGAATCCATCTCATCCTACATGGCTCTCATCCACTGGGTTTTATCCTTATAAGTTTGAACTTCATCAAAGCCCTCTGGCTCCCCCTCATCAGTAAGAAGTATATACTCTGAACTAGAGTATCTAGAAGAAGGTTGTCGCTCTCTCTCTGATCTTCTAAGTGGTGGTGGAGTAGACTGCTCCCCCTGCTCAACAACCTCATCATCATTTCCTGCATCATCTGCCCCCGGCTGGCCATCAGTCTGATTATCATCATGAGTACCACTGTCAACTGGATTGGGCAAGTTCACCATAGGAGTTGGATTTAGATCAACCAAGCCTTCACTGCCACTAGACACTTTCTTCTCAGCTTTTTCAATATCATCAATGGTTTGATCTTCCATAAATACTACATCGCGACTTCGAACGAGTTTGTTCTCAATCAGATCATACAATTTGTAGCCAAATTCATCAAGACCATAACCGATAAAGATGCACTGTCGTGTCTTAGCATCAAGCTTTGACCTCTCATCCTTTGGAATGTGAACAAACGCCTTACATCCGAAAACTCGTAGATGATCATAAGAGACTTCTCTACCATACCAAACTTTGTTTGGGACATCACCATTTAAAGCAACTGCTGGAGATAGGTTGATAACTTGTACTGCTGTGAGCAAAGCCTCCCCCCAAAAAGATTTTGACAATTTTGCTTCTGAAAGCAAACATTTGACTCTCTCCATTAGAGTCCGGTTCATCCTTTCAGCTAGACCGTTCAACTGTGGAGTCTTTGGAGGCGTCTTTTGATGTCTAATGCCCATCTTTCTACAGTACTCATCAAAAGGATCATTGTATTCGCCTCCATTATCAGTACGAATACACTTCAACTTCTTACCAGTTTCCCTTTCAACAGAAACATGAAATTGCTTGAAAACATCAAGCACCCGATCTTTGGTCTTCAAAACATAAGCCCAAAGCTTCCTTGAATGGTCATCAATGAACGCCACAAAATAAATCCCACCACTAAAGGATTTTACCTTCAAGGGACCACAAACATCGGAATGCACCAACTCTAGCAAATCCGATTGCCTTGAAGAAGAGTGACTCTTGAAAGCAACTCTGTTTGCTTCCCGACCATGCAATGCACACATTTCTTCAAATTTGCTTTCTTTACACCCGAGAGCAGATCCTTCTTGGCCAAGCAATTTAGCCCCTTCTCACTTATGTGGCTAAGTCTCTTGTGCCACATCTCAACTATCTTCTCATCTTCCACAGCATTGACGGAATCACCAGCAATGTTAGCTTGTGTCACATACAAGCTAGGACTCTTCTCTCCTCGAGCCACAATCACGGAACCTTTAGTAAGTTTCCACTATCCATTGCCAAAGGTGTTGCAATAGCCCTCATCATCAAGCCTTCTCACTAAGATTAGATTAAAGCGAATATCAAGCACATGCCTAACATCCTTGAGAATCAGTCGTGCTCCTTTATTGGTCTCCAAGTGGATATCTCCCATGCCAGCAACCTTTGAATAATTCTCATTACCCATCTTTACCACCCCAAAATTACCAGGCGTATAAGATGAAAAGAGTTCCTTCTTTGATGTAACGTGCAAGGCAGCTCCACTATCAATGACCCAGCTTGTCTCTTGACAGGCAAAATTAATGACCTCTTTATCACAAACTATGACAAGGTCAGCAGCAGCAACTGTATCATTGTGGTCATGATCTTTCTTTTCTTCATTGCCCTTTTTCATGTCTTTCTTGAATTGGAAACACTTCTTTTTAATGTGTCCCAGTTTGCCACAATAGTGACACTTGACATCTTTGTAATTAGGCCTTGACTTGCTTCGGCCTTTATCTTTACCTTTTGGACCTTTGCTTTTACATCTCCCTCATCTTCGGTGATGAAAACTTTGGATTGCGAAGACGAAGCTTGAGATCTTCTCCTCATCTCTTCGTTCAAAACAGCACCCTTAACAAGTTCCATCGTCACTACACCATTAGGAGCGGAGTTACAAAGAGACATTCTGAATGTCTCCCAAGAGTCTGGTAAAGTACCAAGCAACCATAAAGCTTGAATCTCATCGTCAAACTTTACACCCATAGAAGACAACTGCTGCAAAACTCCTTGAAAATCACTCAAGTGATTAGAGATAGTACTATCCTCTTTGTAGTGTAAACTCATCATCTTCTTAATCAAGAAGAGCTTGTTGTTGTCGGTCTTCCGAGCATATAAGGATTCAAGTTTCTCCCACAACGATTTGGCATGCGTCTCATCACAAATATGATTGAGCACATTGTCATCTACCCATTGCCGAATAAAACCACATACTTGGGCATGTTCGAATTCCCACTCTTCATCGGTCTTCAATTCGGGCTTCTGTATAGCAAATACCGGTAGATGCCAACTTTTCACATAGAGGAGATCTTTCATTTTCCCCTCCATACGTGATAGTTGGTTCCATTCAGACTAATCATTCTGCTTGTACTAGCTTCCATCAGGCTCCTACTATTCACTATGAATAGTAACCAGATATTGAAATAGTGTTTGTACATACCAGGTAAGTTCCCAGAAAAGAGATATGGGTCACAAACGGACACACTTAAGTACCAAATCTTTCCTTAGTCAGAACTTTCCTAGACATGCACTTCTACTACACCACACTTAAAATCAATAACCGGACATACAAGAAAGATGCTTTTAGCCAAGACAATTCTTTTTTGATGTGGAAGATCAAACAAAGTTGCAACCACAGAGCATACTAAGAATTTCCTGAAAAGACTTATACTTTCGTAACCAAGAGCTCTAATACCACTTGTTGGGAAAAATGGGACAAAGACTCGAACAATCGCAGAAGCTTCTCAGAATCACCTTTTCCCACCACGAAATAGAACACAAACAAAAAAATACAAGAGATAGAAATTTAACGTGGAAAACCCTCCAATATTGAGGGAAAAACCACAGGGCAAGATCCGAGCAATATTCCACTATAATAAGGATAATTACAAAAATATCCTCACACACTCTACTCTCTTTCAAGTGATACAACAATATAGTGGCACTCACAAAACACCCTCACTTTGAAGCTTTTGTTTCCTTGCCTCTCTTCTTGAACTTGAATGCTCAAGCTTTGAATGCTCTCACATTTGGGATGCAAATGGGATGATTGAAACCTTATGAGAGGGAGGGGGGGGGGGGGTATTTATACCCCCCCCCCCCCCCCCCCCCAAAAAAAAGCATAAGTTAGGCACAATTAGGTAGGTTGCCTAATTAAGATGTAATGTTAAGTTGCCTAACATTAGGCTGGAACCCAACACATTGATCGCAGAGTGTGTTATAATACGACTAATGCCAATCTTTTTAAGTTGTTTGGTCCATGTTAAGCCTAACCTACAAAAAACACTTTGAAGCTTCAATCTATGTTAATAGCTCACTAAGCCCATTCTTAACAAAGCCTAACTAAGATGAATCATCAAGTACATCAGTTCAATTGCAGAAAATTATCAATTTTTTACACAAAATATAATAAAATTTTATCTTAAAATCTCACCCTTTGGCAATTTCATAACAAAACTCTCACAATAAAAATTTTCTCACTCCATGCCCCCACCCTAAGCATGGTAGTGAGGTTTTAGGTTTGCTTGCTCCATTTGGCGCACACACGCATTTTGCAATCTCTTGACCAGGTTGTAATCTTAGATCACTAGGTTTATATGCTTTTGAGCAATTATTATACAAGGTTTGAGCAATATCTAAGGATAGAACAATGCATTCTGCACCTGCTCAAGGGGTGGTCACAACTCACAGCCACAAAATGACTGGGACTGGACAAGTTCCGGCACACTTTGCAGCTTGACCACAGGCAGCTCACAGCTACGAAGTGACACCATCCTTTTCTCCAAGTTTGTGCCAGAACAATTTGTTTCATATTTCCTATCCATTAAAACTGGAACTGGATCTGAGGCTGTTGCAAAAGGATAGGAAAATGGCATATTCTCTCTTGTGGTGAGAAAAAGATTGAAAGCAATTAAGTTTCTTTTCTATATAAAACAAAACAGAATATGTTCATCATATAGATATTTGGAAAGGTACTGGCTGCATCCATCGCTGGAAAGATCTGTCATCTGTTGGATTAGTGGTGAAGGACCAACAAGGAAGTGATCCACAAGTTATTTGTAAATTGCAAGGTCTAGCAAGCAACATGTTTGGATCAAGTCACTAGATAGATGGTGCGAATTGTATTGATAACTACTGGTCTTGTTATAGTCTTTTAACTGTTCATTTTCTTTATAATGGATTGGCTCTCTTGTTGTTGATGAAAGCCAGTGGTTTTTTTCTGACCAAAGTTTCTGGAAAATTTTCAATGTACTGATGTACATTTTGGTTTGTAGTTATGCTTGTTTTCTATCTCAAAACTCACTAAATAGAAGTGTGCAATTATAATTG
Source organism: Diospyros lotus (assembly GCF_014633365.1). NCBI lineage: Eukaryota > Viridiplantae > Streptophyta > Magnoliopsida > Ericales > Ebenaceae > Diospyros > Diospyros lotus. The sequence goes on along the minus strand of NC_068340.1, from coordinate 32,058,249 downwards.
GATCTGTAAAAGAATATAGTACTTGGTTAAATCCTATTAGCTTTTACCAGCCATTTTGGAACTGTTTAGGTCACAATTATAGGACCCATAGAACCAAGACAAGATAAGCACGCATATTAGATATTAAAAGAGAATGACAAACAATTTTAAAACTCCCCCTCAAATGTATTTGTCTCCACCTTTGTCAGGACCCTAGTCCTAACTGAAGTTTCCTTAGAAGATAGAATTGGAAATTGAGGGAGAAATAGAAAGAATTGAGGGGGAATAAACTGAAATTAGGGAGAACTAACAAAAATGAGGGGAGAATCCAAGAGAATGGGGGGAGAAAAATAGATAGAACTTGAGGGAGAACAGAAAGAATTCAATAAACTTGATAATTCATACATTGATTTGTACTGTGGGGTTACGGGTTTATATAGAAAACTAACCAACAGTTATTTGTGACAATTACCATATCCTCAACTACCAATAACTGCTCCTAAATCACTCCACTACCTCCCCCATTTTCCATAACTATAAATTAATTTTAAATAATACACAATTACTCCCATAACATAATTGTAAAAATACTACAACTAAATAAAAATACTACAATTGCCCCTAATTAATTAGCAAGTCGTGACAACCTTTTGGCATTCAAAACTTTTCTTCCCTAATTACTTCCCCCCCCCCCCCCCCCCCACACACACACACACACCACCCAAAACAAACATGAACTTTAAGTTGAATTATCTCCCCCTTTTATCAAGAATTGAAAAGTTATATCACATGAAAAAAAATAAAGTGCTAAAGCCAAGAATTATGAGAATTATCCTTTTGAGTACTTTCTAATAAAATTAACCATATAGGTTATACATTGACAAGTCCATGGGGACACAAACACAAATGTGTGCTTACTTCTAGAGCCATGAGAAGAGAAAAGCTTTTTAGAAACCCCAAGGAACTTATGGATTAAATACAATAAACCCTTGATATTTGGAACACACAAACACAAAATAATATACATTAACAGTGGTGATGAATAATTTTGGGGCTCAAATAACCCCTCGAAGTTGTCCAAGCTAGCCCTTGTCAAAATGTTGGAGTTGCTTGTTGTTGGTTCAAGTCTCATTTGATTGCATGCATAAGGCATTTTCTAGCTAGATTCTTGGGGGCCCACACCCACCACGATACATGGTGGGGTTTGTGTGGCCCTGCATAGTACATGTGGTTGATGCAATGCTCCACTCACCACATCGTGTGGTAGGTCCACGTAGGCATTACATGCCCCTTGTGGTCAAGGCTCCGCTCGCCATGTGTGGAGCTTTGCCTAACTCATGTGGATAGGGTGGTTTGCATGGGATGAGGAGGATTAGTAGAACAAAAGGTTTGAATACCCCATGTTACAATATATATATGGAAATATTGTAAATGAGATTGACTTACATAGACTGTAAAAAGAAATGTAAATCGCCATGATTGCTGACCATGCATTTGCTGAAAACTGTCATAGTCCTCGAAAATTTTTAAGGAAGAAATAAGAAACAGAGCTAAAAGGGCATAATTTTTGCACGGTCTCCAAAGAGACTATAGTTAGACCACGGGCACAATAAGCCTATAGTAAGCTCGAGTTGCCAACTGATTGCGAACCAAACCACATCATTGTCAGCACAGTGAGGAACAGTAACCATACCGGAAAATATAAGCCCAACTTTTCAGCCCCAATTAAATATAACTTGGGCATAAACTCCTTCAAACTATCCAGGCATTCCTATGGATTTCACGCAATAGCATGAACCAACTCATGAAATTAACCAAAATGTAAGGCAGACCAGCATAATTCTACAATTTATTTGGAGATTTTCCAGTGTGAATTAGGGCTTTAACATGGTTTAAAAGGCTGTCCCTTCGATTGTGAATAGGAACCAGATTACTGATTCAAAGAAAAATGAATGAACCAAATAAAATAGCTCCCGATGGGGAAAATAGCAAACGCATGTGAATGTACATAATATTTGCTTATAACAGGACTGGAAGATAAAATGATAGGGATAAAATAATCTGATCACCTTGCTAGGACAGTACTGAAGCTCCTCAGATCCTTCAGCGAGCAATCGCCGATGACCGGAAGCGGAAGAGGAAGACTCTTCCCCGGAGGAGGATTTTGCCGGTAACTTACAAGGAAGGAGGTGGTGCGTCAGACTCTCTTTCACACATATCTTCACTATAGCACTTTGAAACACAGTCAACAGTAAGGAAATAAACCCCAACAGCATCAACTCTGCATTCCATGAACATGGGTATTCGTGGTCAGACAAATATAAGGAAACCTAAACAGTTCAGATTACCGGCTGGATATCGAAAGTGATGTTGTTAGCAAATAATTAACACATAAAGACAAGAAGATTGAAAAGTTAGGTTCAGAGAAAGAAAGAATGAAAGAGAACGTGAGTTCGTCGCGGCACCTTCTTTCACCTTCTGTAGAGCTTCAAAAAGAGGCTTTTGGTTCTTTTTCTTCAAATACTGCATCCATGTTTAACCCAATCAACGATGCGTAAAAGAGATGCCGCTCTCTAAAGTGAAACTCACGGAGTAAATTCAAAATTCTCGGTTGCCAAAGAAAATGAGAGAGAGGGAGAGAGATTGCCTGTCCGGTGAAGTGAATGAGGCGTTCGACGATGAGGGAGATTCCGACGATGACGGTGCAAACGCCGGCGATAATCCAAGTGGGAGTGAACTCAAGCGTTGTCTCTCCTTCCCCTCCTCCGGCCATTTTCAACTATCTGTCTCAGGAACCAATCAACACCACACTTGCACTATCTTCCAAAGCTAGAGCTCTTCCACTAGTAATCTATATATATATTCAACAAAATTGGTCCCCAAAGCTCCTACAATTCACTGACAAATATAAGTAAAAATGCGTTCACTCGGCTGGACACGGATCCTTGGAACCCAGCAAGATGCCAAGTAAAACTCACAGATCAATCACAAGTCTCAGTGGGGAAGACGATGACCAAGAAAAGCAGAGAGAGGGGGTGGGGGCCGATTTGGCATTCACATTAATGACCACGAATTAGACACGGAAAGTGAAACACGCGATTCACAATCGATAACTGTCAATGTTATTCCCAATAATATATAAAAAAAAAAAATACCTGGATTATTGCGAGTTAACTAAGATGCTTGTCATTAAAAAAGCAAATGGCATAATTAGGGGGAACTTGTCTTAATTGAGCCCGGAGTTAAAACCGTTGGCATGAAATTGAATTTTATTGATATTTGAAAAACTTTTATATTAACGTAAAAATATCGTGTTAAAAGGAGATAATGCGAATTATTGTCTTTAAGAATAATAATTAAATAATAATAATAAATAAACATTCTTTTTAGTTAATATGTGTTTATTGTATATTATTTTTAATATTTAAATATTTTTATTACTTGATTAAATATTTTAGAATATGATATGATGCACTTATAATTAACTAAAATAACAATTTAATTGTTAAAATAAAATATAATAAATATATTTTTTTAAAATAAAATGCATTTATTGTTACTTATTCACTTTCTTAATAATATCTTATAAAAAAATGTTATACAACATATAAGAATTTTGGATAAGTTTAACACATTAGTTCTAAGATTTATCTAAATTAAATTAATTATTTCTATATATTTTTGAAATATCGGTAATCTTTATTGCCATTAACTAATTGTGCAAATTGACTGTTTTATCTTTCTTTCAAAACAACTCTCAATTTCCTTCTCCTCCATCCTCACTTCTTTATCTCATCCCCACATCGTTGTTCTCTGTCTCTTATACAATGGCACCTATCCCAATGTTGTACACAAGTAAGTTTTTGTCCCCTTCTCTAATGTGAGTTCTAATTGAGAACCCATGTTTAATGGCTCTAATTTCTCCATTATAACACAAACATAAGATAAATAGACGAAAAGGTTGCAATAGATCACTCCCGCTTTGTTGTGAGTACAAGCCATAAAGCAAACCCAATGTTGTGGTTGAAGATCTTACACCAATAAAAGTTATTAATTATTAGTTGTTGTTGGTCTTAGTTTCTTCACTTTAGTTTTTTCAAAATCTTGAAATTCAATGCAATTTGTAATCTACAATCATAAGTATTGTTGACATAATACAATAATTGAAACTTGTTTGTTTCGTAAAAATTCAGTAAAAGGTTGGCAAGGTCAAGAGTAAGAACAAAATCTGCTCAAAAAGATCACTTGAAGAGGGTTCTGCGAAGGGATGGCTCTAGAAGAAAAAAGGTCTTTAGGTGTGATAAGTCTCATAAAGGGTTTTCCAATCTGCAAGATAATGGATAATTAGTAAGTACGTGGCGATCTCTCTTACCTGAGCCTTCTGATGCTTAAATCAAACATGGTCATGCTGTGGAAAAATACAAATGCAATGTGGATAAATGTCATGTGGTGTTTCTCGAATAGCTAAAGGTATTTCGAAGAGAACGTGTCGAAAAGTTGAAAGAAGGTATTCAGATTCATAAGAATAATCCAAAAGATAAGAGGTCAATAAGTATTTATACCCCTCAAGAGACTAGGACATGTGGCAGGGCCTAAACACGTGGTACACATACACAAGGGCATGTGGTACAACCCTTCAGCTAAGGTTGTCTAGTTGTCATTGGGTTAAGCTTCGGGAAGACCTTAGTGGCCAAGTCTTCAGGAAAGTTAGTCCCCAAAATGTTTTCAAATGACTGCCTAGGTTTTTGGATAATTAGTCCTCGAATGATCTTTCAAAAGGCTGTTAAAATCTTCAAGAAATGAGGCCCCCAAATACCCTCCTGGGAAAAAGCATTTTCCTAGGTCCACACTAACTTATTCGGGAAAACTCCCCCAAAGTCTTTCAGGAGAAACCTTGAGGAAGATATGTTACAACAATGAGACAATATAACTTAATAATTAAGGATTAGAGATAAAAAAAAACACACACGCGCACATACACAGATGTTTAATCAAATGTTAAAAACACCAAATATCCTTCTTCACCATCTAGCCTTTCTTATATACTTATTTTACAAGTCAATTATGTTTAACTACGTAGTTGTTGCCCTTTTTAATATTATAAAAATGACATTTACCCTTTAGCACAAGAGTTTTGCTATTTTGCCTGAGAAGCTTATCGAGAGACTTATCGAAAGGTGTTCAAATGACAAAAATACCATTTACCCAATTGCATATTTTCTTCTCATTTCCTTGGAGCCTCATCTCTCCTCTCTCTCCCATTCCTATGACCATCTCCAGAAATCGCCAACCTCTTGCTACCTTGCCTCATGTCGACTGTCATTACTATTAATGTTGTGTGCCCTAATGCTATATTTAGATGATATCTAGCATACTTGTTTTAATGTATTAATTATATTTTTGTATAAATCAATAAAATGCAAGGTTTTATTTATTCATATGTTCTCCAATCAATTATATGAATGTATCTCTAGATTTTCTGTGTGATAATCTTATTTTCAGGGTATTAAGACTATGTGACAGGATTCTTTGATAACATAATATCTTAAACTATTCATAGTCTTTAGATTATTTGGATGGGAACTCTGATTAATCGAGTATGAATTAGCACAGGGGTTATCTAACACCCCGTGTTACTGGTGTTAGGAGAATGAGAAATGAAGTGAGAAACTTCCAAAAACGCCCTTGAGAAAGTAAATGATCGTTGAATATAATGATGTCTTATGAGAAGGGCATTTTTGTAATTTGAATAGTGAAGTCCAATGAAGGGTAATTTGGTAAATTGAAAATAATTCTTAGATGGAATTAAGTATGAAAGTGAATTAATTTCCTATTTTTGTATTTACGTAGAGATAAATGGGATTAATAATTCACAAATGACATTTTCAGTAATATGGAGTAGAATTCCATAAGAGGGTTAAATTATGAAAAATGGGGAAAATAGTGAATATTCAATTATGTGAGGAAATAATTGATTTTTTCCTAAATTGGTGAATTAATGTGGTGATGCCACATGGATGGCTTAGATTAAATATTGGAAGCCAAGTATGATGTCTTAGAGTGACACATAGCAATGTATGGTCCAAGAAAAAAGAGAATTAAATAAATATAAAAATAAATGATAAATGGTCGTTTTTGCATTTAATAAGAGGTATGATTGTGTTAGAATAAAAGAAAATAAAAAAAAATAAAAAATGGTCAAGCATTAATGATGGAAAATGATCTCATTAAATTAAATGGGAAATAAATGACATATGTCTCTCAAGTGGTCATTCATGTGATGGGGTGAAATTAGTCAAATTAATTAAATGAGGAAAATGGTTAATTTTGGAATGGAACATCAAGATGATCCAAGGGTGGAGGTTTAGTCTTTAAAATGGGGAAGAGATCCAATGGATGGAATTAAAGGTTCTAAGTTGGCATGGATTGCCAAATTGGTTTAGAAATTTCAAGAGAAAGTGGTTGAATAGTGGATATTTAATCTCTAAATTAATTAAAGGCTAAAATTAAATTCTAGCAAAGCATTTGGATTGTGTTTGTTCCAATAGTTGAAATATTCTCTTGGAAAGTAAATGAAATCTAATGTATGAGATTAAAGAAGGCAAAAGCACATGGATTGTGCTTTCTTGTATGGTTGAGATTTCCTCTCTAAAAGTAAAGGAAAATCAAGGGCTAAGATGAAGTCTTGAATTTGAGATATCAAGACAATAGAAATATAAAAAGGGAATGAGAGCCTTTGTCTCAAATTTTTGCCATTTGAAGAAGGAAGGAAAGAGAAGAAGAAAAATGAAAGAAAAAAAGGTAAGATCTCCTATCTCTATTTCTTCTCTAGTAATATGGATTTATTTTGTGTGTAAGGATCTCTTGGGTAGAAGGGATGGAAGGAAGCTAAGAAGGGTTTAAAAGTTTTAAAGAATACTAAGGTAAATGATAGCCCCATGGGATGGTGGTTAACAAAGTTGTAAGTATGATTCATAAACTCTTTTATGTGCATTGGCATGTTATTTGTGTTCAAAGACCTATGCCCATGAGGTTGTGGGGTATGGTAGATTAAAGGCTCAAACCAAGGTGGTTGTGAGGATGTGGGAGCCCTAACCATGTTTTATTGCATGTATTGGCATCACATTTTATGTTCATATTCATGCTTATTGTCATTGCACGTTTACTGAGCTTAATCGCTTAAGAGGTTTTTACCCTCACATATAGGTTGTCAAGGCATGGGGAAAGTCAAAGTAAAGATGGGATAGTGTGTGAATGCATCATTGTATAGCTTATGTAAGTTTATTTTGTTGTATTTGATTTATGTGTTGTAATTTATTTCATTGGTAATGGCTTGTTAAAGCTTAAAACCATGGGTGTATTTTATTTAGATGTTTGTTATGTAAGCATCAAGAGAGTTGTGAAAACCTCATTTGTTAAATGAAAAGGAAATTTTGGATGTATGTTTGATGTTTATTTTGGGTATGTAATTTTTGAAAATTTTGAATTAGAAAGCCTAAGAGAAAAAAAAAAAAAGAAAAAAAAAAGAGTGAAGAAGGCGACAGCAGCAACAGAAGAGCCACAGTGGCAGCAGATGTGCGGGCGTGGCTAAACGAGCAAGCAGGGGCGGGGGCACGGGGTAGGTATGGCCAGGGCGCGGTCTGCAGCTAGCCCATCGCAGGCCATGTGCGGGCCCCAGGCGCACCATTAGGCCCCGTCACCCAAAATTTTTTAAAATTTTTAAAAAATTGAAAATTTTGGGGCAATTATGAATGAATTGTGAGCCCTAGAGAAATTTTCAAAATAAATGAATTTTTTAGGTATTTTTTTAGATAAATGCCAAATTTTGGGGAAATGAAAATTATGATTTTTTTCTTAAATTTTGGAAAAATCAATAGGTTGTTTGGAATTTGGAAATATATGGAGTCCATTGGAATTCTTGGAAAAAAAAGAATTAAAATAATAAAATAATGATTGGGCAAACTTAATGGAAATTAATTATCCAGTAGTGGTATAGTTAAAGCCCAAGTCTGTTAGTCGATCCTAGAATTGAGGGAAGGGAAGGACGAAGCCTAGTTCCCACCTAGAGCGTTTCGTGTCGAAACATAATTCGCCTTTCACAAATGGTCTGGCATGTGAGCAGTTTAGATGATTATTAACGAGTGGCACCCGTAAATGGGAGCGAGGCGTCACAGGTTACTATCTCGTTCGGTATGGAGATATCGATGGGATAATGGTGTGTCACGCACCATATAACATGAGATATCGCTAGTAAACCTATGGGTGGTCATTGGAGAACAATCAATCGGATGTAACACCGATAATTGACCATATGGCCTGGTGGATAATGGTCGTGTCATCATGTTGTGATGATGTGTTGATCCTTAGATTTGAACCGACATGGTTGTTTTGTGTGTGAGATTTACTAATGAGTCGAACCATCCAATTAGAACGTGAGAATGTTCATCTATATGGTTCCGTATTGCTAGTATATGGAGACATATGTTGGGAATATGATCTGTTGCCCTCATTGGTATTTGATGGGATGAACATCCTATGTGATCTACTATTAATGTAACGGGACAGTCTCTCCCTAAGGTAGATTGAATGTCAAAAAATGTGTTTCCTGATATGTTATCTAGTCACATTAATGAGACTTGACACATAATTACTATTTTATGAGTTTGTCATTCCATGACTCTCGCTCAGTCGGGACGTTAGATGATGGAATGATTATAATACACGATAATCGTTAACTGTAATAAATTCACTTGAAGTAAGACTTCACTACCACTTATACTATCCTGAACTGCTATTAGGCGCTATTCAGAAACTCTCGGAATATTATTGGGATTTGGAGAAGTTTCGGTGATGGGTTAAGGGGTTAATCGATATCGAAAAGGATTTCAGTGTTATCTGATTGCTAGTGTAGTTGTTGTTGTCAAAATACAACAATTCGAATTTTTAGGAATGGGATGCACGTGGATGTTGTTGGTCTCGGGACTCGATCGAAGATTTAGCTGCAAAACTAAGGGGGGCTTCCGAAGGGTTCCTTCCGAAAGACACTTCCAAAGGGTGGCTCGCAATAGGCTTCCGAATGGTGGCTCGCAATAAGCTTCTAAATGGTGGCTCGGGATAGGCTTATGAAGTCTGGCTCGCAATAGGCTTCCGAATGGTGACTCGGGATAGGCTTCCGAATGGTGGCTCGCAATAGGTTCCAGTCAAGTGGATGATGCCCTTGAGGGGTCTTCCGAATGGTTTTTGATCCTTTCGAATAAGGCTTCTGAAGGTAACTTCCCCAGCAACTTCCGAATGAGGCTTCTGAAGGAACATGAGTAATGCTTCCGAAGGATCTGGAGTGATGCTTCCAAAGGAACTGTAGTGGACAAACAAGGATTAGAAGGTTTGCGGGATTTTTCTCCCGCGAAGGCCCTCCGATGCTTAAGTCAGTAATGGAAGGAAAATAATTGTGAGAAATGGAAAATAATACTAAATTTCAGAAGAAAAGTGGGAGAGAAATACCGATGTTTTGATCCCTTTTTGAGGGTTGAACTTGGCATTTTATAGAGATCGAACAGGGAGCACACATGGCCCTTCCGAAGGATTCCTTCTGAAGGGACCTTTCCGAATGAGGCTTCCGAAGGGTTCCTTCCAAAGGAACCTTCCTCAGCAGCTTCCATTCCAAACCCTTCCAAAAGTCCTTCCTCAGCAGCTTCCGAAGGTTCTTCCCTTGCAGTTTTCGAAGGGTTCCTTCCCCGCAATGCTTAGACTTCTCCTTTTTGATTATTAGGGCAAAACAATTATCCCCCACTTTTTGTTTTGTTCTTCTTAAATACAAAATGAAGAGTATTTTCTAAGCATAGGGCACCATCAATCGAAAACGGTTCTTCCCAAAGAACACCCCCAAAGGCCCCTTCTAAAAGACCTTTATTTCCTTATGAATTTTTTCTTAGGAACCTTGCTTCCCTAGGAATTTTCCTTCTCTATAAATTTTTCCTTAAGAACCTTGCTTCCTCAGGAATTTTTCTTCCCTATCATTTTTTCCTTAAAAACCTTGCTTCCTAAGGAATTTTCCTTCCCCAAGATTTTTTTTCTAAGAACCTTACTTCTCCAGGAATTTTTCCTTAAGAATCTTGCTTCCCATGAATTTTTCCTTAAGAACCTTGCTTTCCCAAGAATTTTCCTTAAGAACCTTGCTTCCCTAGGGATTTTTTTTCTAAGAACCTTACTTCTCCAGGAATTTTTCCTTAAGAACCTTGCTTCCCAGGGAATTTTCCTTCTCCAGGAATTTTTCCTTAAGAATCTTGCTCCCCAGGAATTTTTCCTTAAGAACCTTGCTTCCCCAAGAATTTTCCTTAAGAACCTTGCTTCTCTAGGAATTTTTCCTTAAGAACCTTGATTCCCCATGAATTTTTCCTTAAGAACCTTATTTCCCCAAGAATTTTTCCTTAAGAACCTCGCTTTCTCAGGAATTTTCCTTTCCCATGAATTTTTCCTTAAGAACCTTGCTTCCCTAAGAATTTTCCTCCCCCTGCAGCTTTCGAAAGTCCTTCCCCAGCAGTTTCAGAAGGGTTCATTTCCCGCAATGCTTAGACTTCTCCCTTCCGATTATTAGGGCACAACAATTGTCCCCCACTCTTTGTAGTCAAGTCTTTGATCAAGTCCCGAGGCCGACGACATCCACGTGCATTCCATTCCTAAAAATTTTAATTATTGTAATTTGGCAATAACAATAGTGAATCTAGAAAGTCACACACCATATAATGTTGCGTTTGGTATCTATATCGTGTGCTCGAAAATGTCTCATGAATTGATTGGTCAAAAGTTAACCATTGACCATTTCCCAATAGTGTATAGTAATAATGCATGGTATATAGTGTGAAATCAACTATTAATTATAAAGAGGCGACATATTGTAAATAGTACACAGTAAGAATGTATAGTGTATAGTAAAATTGCATAGTAATTTCTTGAATTATTGAAAAAATAATTAAGGTGGGGGCAGATTTGAAAAAGTTTACAAATAGAAGAAGAAAGAAAATAAGGAGAGGGGAAAATTCTTATAATATAAAGGGAGAGGCTGGGCCTCTGCTATATCTCTCTTTCATTCACATGTTTTTGTTTTATCTTATTTTTTTTTCTTCTAAAAAATCATATAAATTGTACGTACATGTAATTGTTATGTATATAATTTTGAGACACGAGTACTACTAATACGCATATCCTTTGTGTTTAGCATAGGAATAAGTGACTGAAACAGTACCTTGTTGCACATTAGGTGTGGACTGACTAGGACTACCACATCTAGAGGTGGATTCAGTTTCAGTATAAAAATTGTTTATGTACTACATCCTTAAATTGGATAGTAGGTATGAGATTTATTTATGTATTCAATTATTATATATGCGTATTGATTAAATACTCAATCTCTATATGATGTGTATATTATATTTCGATGCACGCATCTAATACACAGTATAAATTTTATTTTTATCCGTACCGCTATACTAGTAATTCCCTTTAGCTACATCCTCTATCTCCGCCAAGAGAGAGGAGGCAATAGCAGTCAACACGCGAGAGACGATCGAAAGGCGATTACTAAATGTGACTATGAAAAGAGGAGAAATAAGATGAATAATAGAATTGAAAATAAATTTATAATTAAATGAGAAATATTTTTATCATTTAAGCAGCTCTCGATAAATTCGAACAAAGTAAAGAAATTGTTAAATACAAATCATATTTCGAATGTTGATGTTACAAATCTACTAATTTCTTCTTAATCACCCAACAACAAAATTGACTACGGGTTCCTTTGAAGATGAACCCAATAATGATTAATCAAGCTTCCTCTTTCTGACCCTTCTAACCCACATTTGAAAGCGAATGTCACCAACCATCTAAAACTTTTGCAGGATTTTTTTATTTTTCTATAATGAGATGGAGGCATTTGAAAAAAATAAAATGTTAACGATATAGAATAAATGATCAAATTTTATAAAACTCAAAATAGATACATATTATTTTGAAAAATGTAATAATTATTATTATAATAATTTAAACAAATTTGAAGTGTAACATTTGGAATTCATTAAAAGAATTATATAATAATATTATTATATATAGAATATAGTTAAAATTCAGAAATTTGTGGGGGCCGTGCCTGTAAAGTGAAAGCTGTCCGCCCATCTAGTCGGTCGGCTATATTGGATGCTTTCTGCCAAAGTCTCCCTGAAATGACTTCTCTTTTGCCTGGGTACGCTGTAATTTTGTAATAAAATGCTGATTTTGCCTTTTATTTTAATGTTTAAATAACATTTTATTTTATCTTATTATTTGTTTTATTTTTTCTTTTTCCTTTTTAACCGAATTTATTATTTAAAATTATTCTAAAATACATTAAACTGATTCAAATTTTTTAATTTAAAATATTTAATCTTTTGTAATTTTATTTTTACTAAAAAATCTCATTAAATTAGTTTTCAATCGAAAGTTAAATTCACACGTCGAAAAAGAAAAATATCATCGTGTTCTATTAAAAGTAAAATTAAAAAATATTAAGTGTTATAAATTATAAATTTTAAAAAAATTAAACCTTAAAGTTACGCTACAAAATTACAATCCCAACAAAAAATTATTTTTTTTTTATAAAATATAAATAAGGAAGGGCAAGTATTAGGCAAAACGTGAGTTGGGCAATTATTATTTCTACCAGCTCTAAAAAATACCTAATGACTAATCAATTCCGATGTGACTTTAGAACCCTATTGGAATATGCAATTAAACTTATAGGTTAAGTGAGAGTTGATATCTTGCATGTGACACGGGACAGTAGGGGTATGCTCTCTCTCTTAAATTATGCGAACAATTATTATATTGTTAGATATGAATATCATAATAATTATGTATTATTTAATCCAAAAAGTCAAGATCAAGAAGTACCAAAGAAAAGTATATATAATCGCTAACAACCCAATATTTGTTGGCGTCTAGCAAGGACTAAGGAGATAGATTATTTTAATTTGGCATTTTGCCACTTGAGGTCACGTGCCTGGGTCTCACCCCCCACCAATGACCATGAAACGAAGTCATCAAGTGCTTCAAGATGTAATGCGGCCCACGTTCTCCGAAGTTCTTTCTCCACGCCGATAGTAAATACTAATAGCTCCTATATCATGCCCCGCCTTCCTCATCTAATTGCTGGGCCTGCCGACAATTCAAGCCCACTAAATCTCAACGCAATTGCAAGTCGAGAATGCAAGGATTCAGTAAATAACTAAAATTGTTCTAAGTGGATGGATTAAGTGATTGATTTATAATAAGTTGAGATTTGTATTAATAGATCATAAATTTGATTTTTTATTCTGCATAATAAGACAAAGTCTCTATCTACAATTTATTTATTTTTGTTGTGTCATAAGTAAAAGCCATTAGAGGGTCAAGTAAGCCCAAAATATCTTTTTGGGCTAAAAAATATAAAATCCTTTTGAATATTCTAATAAGAGGATAGATAATTATCCATAGTGAATTCTAAATTTTAAAATGGTTATGAAATATTTGAATAAGCATTATCCTTAATAAATTATATCCCTAAAAATGATAAGATAGACATCATCTATCAATATAAGCATTATCTACAATTCTGTTACATTTTAAATCATTATATATTTCTCTATAAATAGGTAGTTATGCATTCCTGAAATGGGAGAGGTCTTTGATACTATTTCAATACTGTTTATTTTATTATATTCGATATCTAATTGAAGTGTCGGGAGTGTTTGAGCGGGAACCTACCCACGTCCTCTGATTGTTTTCTTATTTTTGCAGACTCAGGCGGTTTGAAGACGATATTTCCATTCTATAAATTTATTGTTGTATCCATATCACAACAATTTTGTTGAAATTGAAAGCACGAGCGACAAGAGATTGCGCAGGATAATAATCCTAATATATTTGGGCACAAATTTAATTATCAATATACTTATTTACAATTGATTTTTTTCAACTGATTTTATTTATTCATAATTTAAATATATATTAATTATATATTTACATAACCATGCATGAAATTAAACTTATAATCATCTTTACCTATAGGAAGTTAAGCTAAAATTCATTAAACTGATTCAAAATTTATAATTTAAAATATTTAATCTTTTACAATTTTATTTTTACTACAAAAATTTCGTTGATTTAGTTTTCAGTTGAAAATTAAATTTATATATCAAAGAAGAAAAATATCATAATGCTCAATTAAAAGTAAAACTGAAAAATATTAAGTGATATAAATTATAAATTTTGAAAAAATTAAACCTTAAAGTTACGCTACAAGATTACAATCCCAACAAAAAAATGGGTTTTTTTTTTATAAAATATAAATAAGGAATGGCGAGTTAAGTGAGTTGAGTAATTATTATTTCTATCGGCTCTAAAAAAGACCTAGTGACTAATCAATTTCGATGTGCCTTCAAAACCCTATTGAAATATACAACTAAATTTATGGGGTTAAGTCAAGAGTTGAAGCCCAATCTTAATAATTTCTTGATAAGAATATTACTTAATTCAAAAAGTCAAGATTAAGAAGTACAAAATAAAAGCATAATAGCTAACAACTCAATACTTATTTGCGTCTGGCGAGGATGAAAGAGATATATTATTTTTTTATTTTTTGATTATCTCAGTAGTCAGCAATAAATGATGGACAATTTGAGTTTTTAGATTTGAATCTACTCCTTATATAATTACTATAAATTAGATTCAAATTTATCTCTCCTATCTAAATTTGTGAAATCAAACGGCGAAACCTTACAAATAAAAAAAAAATCAATTGTCCATTCCTTATTTTAATTTGATATTTTGCCACTTCAGGTCACGTCCCCCCACCCAAAAAAAAAAAAAACCATAAAACAAAGTCAATGCATTTTTCAAGTGCTTCAAGATGTAATGCGGCCCACGTTCTCCGATCTTCTTTCTCTAGGCCGATAGTAAATAGTAATAGCTCTTATATAATGCGCCCCTTAATTATTTTTATGGGCCCGCCTTCGTCGTCTAATTGCTGGGCCTCCCGACAATTCAAGCCCACTAAATCTCAACGCAACTGCAAGTCGAGAATGCAAGGATTAAGTAAACAAGTAAAATTAAATAATGAGGTATAAATAATTTTTTAATAACTTTTGGGCACAAATTTAATTACCAATATATTTATTCATAATTGATTTTTGTTTATTCATAATCTAAATATATAGTAGAATATATATTTACATAAACATGCATGAAATTAAACTTATAGATTTATAGTCATCTTTACTTGTAGAAGCTAAGCTCAAATTTAAGCTCGAGTTTAATAAATTTGTAAAGCCAAATCTATATTTTTTCTTCTTTAAACTTTATATGAAAAGTCTATCATAATCGTAATTTTAAATCTAATATATTAAATATTTAACTTTTATAATTTACACCTATTAACTATTTAAATTAATTTAAAATAATGTGTGAGTTATATATAAAATAAAAGAAGAATCGACCAAACCGATCGTTCATTCCGCTTTCCCATTCATATTTGGCTATATTTTTTGCTCTCATCTCATGTCTTTTGTTATCTTTAACGAAAGAGTTGAGTCTTTTGTCGGTTTGCTGCCATCTTGACTATTTCAATCGACGACTCACAAGTTATAATGGACCCATTCTTTTCTTTTTTTGACTGGTGAAACATGATCGGTCCACTATTTCTTCATTCTTTTTTACTCTGATTGGCGACTTGTGAGTCACGATTGACCCTTCTCCATCTTGTTTGCTCCAACTAGTAACTTGCGATCAACCCATCATTTTTTGTCCTCTTTGCTTTTATCAATGACTTACAATCTATTTATTTGTAAGTTTGAAATTTGATAACAGTTACATGAGGTGTTTTACTATTTTGTATTCAATAAGCAAGATTTGAAGTTTAAAAGGTTAATAGGTTTTTCATATAAAATAAAAAGAAAATGAAAAAAATGGATTTGGCTAGTTTTTAAATAAAAAAATTTAAATTTTATTTATGTGCTTGATAAAATTATAAATAAATAAACTTCAAGAGAGGAGAAGGAGAGAGAATAAGGCAAGTCGAGGCGAAGAAATAATATTATTGGTACATTTTTATATAGTCTAAAAATGTCTCTCACAAGATGCATAAAGACGAGAGTTATTTTAATTATAAAATATTTTTATATAATTTAAAATGTATAAGAATATATATATATCTAGCATGATGATGAGCCGAAGAGATGGATGGACCGTTTCCCAGCCATGATGAAGTCGAAAATAAATTACCCATTTTGTAGCCCATATTGTATAGAAACGATGTAGACTCCAAGGCATCTTTCCGTCATCTTCAATGATAATGATGCGTTACGAAACTCGCGAATAATGCAGGTTTTTAATGCTGAGTGAGTGAAAACAGCACTAATATTAGTTTATTGTTTTCTCATTTGTGGGTAATATAAAGAAGCAGGGACCCGGGAGAAAGAACAGGAGAAGAAGAAGAAGAAGAAGAAGAATGGAAGAGGAGATTGGGTTTTTGGGGATGGGAATAATGGGCAAGGCCATGGCCGTGAACTTGCTTCGCCATGGCTTCAAGGTCACCGTATGGAACCGCACTCTTTCCAAGGTCCTTCCTCTCTGATCTCTACTTTTTATTGGCTGATGAAATCTTGTTCTCTTTGTAAATGGGTTGCTAGATGTTCAAATATGGGGGAAGAGTACTAGAAGAGTTGAAAAAGATGAGTTGACAACTGGTTTTTTGACTCATAATAAACTGTTTTGAGCAGGTTCAGGGAAGATCAGTCTTCAAATTTTGCATTACAAATTGCATATTTAGAACCCTATTTGTTTTAAGCAAGGATAGAAGTCCTGCTTACGAGGAATACGATGAATCATCTTTTTTTACTAGAAAAACCCATGTGAAACAATTGGCTGGTTTTGTATGATTTTTTTTTGTTTTTTCAAGGATTAGGAAGTCATGTAAAACAAATAGATCATTACTAGATACATTCCAATCTGAATTTCTGATTGCCAGTAGCAGGAGTCTATGATCTCTCTCCCCTTGAAATAGGCCTTGATTAGTGGATACAAGCTGACCTTGTTTACTGTCTCATACTAAATGGGCCATGCTTTGGTTTCCTCTCCAAGATGGAATTTATGTACCTGGTGCGAGATATTTTATACAGCTTTGATGTCAACTATTTCGTCCAAGCATAACTATAAATTCATAGATGTGAGTGATGCAATCTCAACACAACTTTTTTTGTTAGCATCTCTCTCACCATCCTTCGTAGGATTTTGCTGAAAGTTATATTGTTTAAAGGGCGTCCCCAGTGGGGACAAGACTCCCCGGGTTGTAAGGTTTTCTCCTGCTCACAAAAAAAGGCCAACTTAAGAAACATGAGGCTTACACACTTTCGCATCAGTGGTTGTCCTGATTATTGTACCTGCTCCCTTAAACACTTAGGATTTGCTTGTATTTTTTGATATTTTGGAACACAAGCCTCTCTTATTTGGAAGCATAATGCGTGTACAGTGTGATGAGCTCGTGGATCATGGAGCATCAGTTGGAAAAACTCCTGCAGAGGTAGTCAAGAAGTGCAAGTACACCATTGCAATATTGGCCGATCCTACTGTAGCTCTTTCGGTGGGTAAATCAAATTTGATTTTGATGACAGTTAACATTTTAACAATCTTGACACAGTTGTACTTTGGATGCATGCCAAGGTTGTTTTTGACAAAAATGGTGTTCTTGAGCAAATTAGCAGTGGAAAAGGTTACATTGACATGTCAACAGTTGACTTTCACACTTCTTCAAGGATCAGCGAGGTCTGATTTTCATTCTTATTTTCTACTTCACACAATCTAATCATGCTAGCTACTTACTGACAGCCAATTCTCATATTGGAATTCATTTTTCCCTAAAATTGTAAATTTTTCTTCAATATTTCTCACAATAGTTTACATATATCTCAATTGTGTTGGGTGAAGTTTTATTTTCTTTCTGAAGTAAATACCAGTTTCACATTGAGTAGTAACATTTCCACACTTCTCATGTCTTTAGGCAATTATATCAAAGGGGGGTTATTTCCTTGAAGCTCCAGTTTCAGGTAGCAAAAAGCCTGCTGAAGATGGTCAATTAGTGATGCTTGCTGCGGGGGAGAAGGTAAAAATATTTGCAACACAGGTGCAAGTTTATGCAGCTTTAGGGTTTATGTAGTTTATGGAGAGGGTCAATTAGTAATACTTGCTGCAGAAGAGATGGTAAAAATATTTACAGTAATACAGGTGCAAGTTTATGCAATTTCCAGGTTAATGTTTCATGTTAATGTGCCGGTGGAATGCAATTTCAAATGAGTGGCAGGGGCTTTATGCTAGCCTGAGCCAAAGTGCAGGTCATATATTCCAGCCGTGGTATTTGTTCACAAATATTGGTTAACCATTAATTGGGCATATGCTTTTAGGAAATTAACTCGTAGCCAGCTTCTTGAAGAGCTCTCGAAGGCCGAAGATGCTGCCTGTTTTTAAGTCATCAACAACTACAAACGTGAGGACAGGAAATGTTTTGCTTCATATCAAATGTCGATTTGCAGATCTAGTCTCCTAAGTACAGTAATATCAGATTACTTCTTATGATGCCATAGGTGTCACCATTATCACTGGGTCTCATCTTTGAAATCATGCATTAAGTTTTTGTTGTAGTTTGTTGATTAATTAGAATCCTTAAAAAGCCCAAATTAGTTCAGTTGCAATGAACTGCTGGCTCAACAATCTAAAAGAATTTATTGAACTTCATTAGTTAGCTCTAGCTGTGCTAGTCATAACCCAATTTTTGCCTTGAAGCTTCATTAGTTAGTGTGGAGAAGCATCCCGCGGCATTTTGACTCACGCTCTTCTTATACTGGATACTCTGTTGTCTTAACTTCAATTCATCATCTCGAATTGTCTGTAATTGCAGGCTTTGTATGACAAAATACTTCCTGCTTTCGATGTCATGGGAAAGAAATCTTTTTTCCTAGGTCAGATTGGAAATGGAGCAAAAACGAAACTTGTTGTCAACATGATCATGGGGAGGTAATAGTTCCTTTTCCTACGGGAGAGAATTTTTTTTCCCATTAACTCGGAGATTGTTGCATTATTGAGCCCAACAAAAGGTGAAAGTATGCAATAAACCTATGCATCGACATCGACATTGACATCAACAACTTGAGATTTTTTCCTCTGCAGTGTGCTGAATGCATTTTCTGAGGGGCTCACCTTGGCTGACAAAAGTGGACTGGACCCCCAAACTCTTCTCGATGTGTTGGTGAGGCATAAGACTAGAATCTTTCCGCGGATTCCTTGTCATTTAGAATTGACTCGCACTCACGATTCTTGTTGTCTGGTAGGACCTTGGAGGAACCGCGAGTCCGTTGTTTAGGATGAAAGGACCCGCCATGATCCAGAAGAGTTACCCGCCTCAATTTCCTCTGAAACATCAGCAGAAAGACATGAGGTTGGCTCTCGCCCTAGGCGATGAAAATGCAGTATCCATGCCAGTGGCAGCCGCCGCCAATGAGGTAAGTCGTTGAGTTGGATTCTTATTCAGCTTGTGGATAAGATAACTGAGATTGCAAAGGCGTGGCTTGGCATATGCAGGCATTCAAGAAAGCCAGGAGCATGGGGCTTGGGGACCTCGACTTCGCGGCTGTGCATGAGGCTGTGAAATTTCCTGGAAGTTCGTCTTGAGATGCAGATGCTTGCTTGGTGATCACAAGCAGTTGCATTTGTTGTGTTTCTGTGTGTGTTGTGGTTGAGGTTGAGGTTTTCTAATGAATAATAATCTCTTTGCAAATACATGTGGTTGTAGAGATTTCTTTAGTTTTACTTCTGAAAAACATCATGACTTGTGTTTATAATATGAACAATATCATAAATATAGTACATAAGATACAAGTTAAGTGATTGGGTCATGATAAATTGAGATTCGCACTAATAAGTCACTTTTATCAAAATTGAGAGCACGAGCGATAGGAGTAATTTCAATAATATCATAATTAAATCTCGTTTTTGGTATAGTCATTTTGAATATGATTCTTGAATTTTGAATAATATAAAAAGTGTTAATATTCAAAAACTGATAAATTTTTACTAGAAATAAATGGATTATTATTTTTTGATATTCAAAAATCAGACGTGCTAAATAGGAGAACATTCATGGGCTTCTCAGTGCTGACCCCATGTTGGGCCTGGCTCAAAAAAGACATGCCCTGTGGACCCTATAAATAAAAAAAAAAAAAAAGACTGCACACTGTAAAAATTTATAATTTAAAACTGTAGCTACTTATTTTTTCGTTGAAACAAAATCATATTTAAGTTATTATTTGCCATAAATACTGTTTTATTATATATTATTTACTTATTTGTGATTTTATATATTATAATTTATAAGTCTTAAATGTGTAATTACATTGTCATTTAGCATTTTTTTTTTTTTTTTTTACGTTTGATACTATTTCAATGTGTTCAAGTTTTGAATTATTATATTTTATTTGTAATAAAAAAAGATATATTTTTAAGAGATTGATTATTTTTAGTTCGAACTCTATTTATTTTTGGTTTATGAAATATTTAAAATATTTTTAATAAATTTTATATATTTGATTAAATGATGTTAAAATATTTCATAACCTAAAATTTAAACTGCAAAAAACAAATATAATTCAAATTTAAAATTATTTTATTTTATTTTTCATATATTTAACAATAATAAATAATTGGTTGGTTGAATTGTAATTACTGATATTTGATTGTTGGAAAATGGGTCCAAGGGGTTTGTAAGGAGGGTTTTGGCTTTCTGCATTTTCTGTCTCACACAATCAAAGATCTCTCTCTCCCTCCGTAGCCGCAACCGAAGAAGAGAAGAATTAGAAGAGGAAGAAGAAGGGAAATAACCATTTCTTCTTCTTCTTTTGCTATCCTCACCGAATCCGGCCTCCTGTTTCCCTTCGAGAGAGCCAAGCAATGGCCACCCTCGTCCCTCCCGCCGCTGCTACGCCGCCGGCATCGACACCGACGGTTGCGGAGGAGGTCGACTACCGGAACCTCCCTTGCCCCATTCCCTACGAGGAAATACACCGCGAAGCCCTCAGTAAGTTTCCTCAACTTATCACTTCCTGATTCGTTATTACCGTTCTTGCTTTTCCTGCTTGTTGGACCCATGTTCAATAGGAACGAAATGGTACTGAGAATGCCCGCTTTCTCTCTGGTTTATGTGTCTTGAAACTTTAATCCTGAAACTATAGTTAAATTCTAAATGTATTGCATTGGCTCGACTTACCACTGCTTTTGATTCTTTCTTGCTGGTTTTCTTGTCCTGATTATTATTAGGAACCAAAAGGGCACCGGGGTTGTATGCTTTATGATTGATATGTGCGTTGAACCCTAATTCTGGGACTACAATTACATTCTAATTGTACTGCATTTGCAAGACCAAACATTATCTTGCTGATAGTTTACTAGTTGTAGATATAAGGGAAGCCTAGTGAAGGGAAACGGATTCATTTCCCATTGAGAAGCTTGTGCTTTTGATACCCTTGTTGGGATCTGCTGTTACAGAAGCTCCATTTGAATGGATGAGTCTAGGGAAGAATTGTAGTTGGAGATTGTTTGGATATGTTTAACTTTGAGAAGTTGCTGTGTCTTTTTCCTTCAAAATTCTTGGAAGGCACTTGTACTTTCTATTTTGTCAAGCCATCAGTGGTCCCAGCTTTGCCGGTTGTACTTGCTAAACTTCCCAGTCAAGTTTTTTGTGACATGCTGGAGTTACTTATTTCAATTTTCTTGCCCTGATGGTTCATGTAGGACTAATAGCTGTTTCATTCTTATTCATCACTATTAATATTCTATATTCTAGCTAACAAAGAAGTATTAGACTGTTTTTGGATGACATTGATATTTGGGTAGCACTGTAGCAAATGTTCTCCATTTTGCATATTGTAGTTACAAGGGAAAGAAATGCCAAGTGAAGGGACAGGGATTGAGAAGTTTGTGCATTTGATACCCTTGTTGGAATGTCTGGCTACAGAAGTTCCTTTCCATTGGGTGAGCATTGGGGAAGAATTTTAGTTGGAGACTGTTTGCATATGGTTAAATTTGAAAAGTTGCCATGTTTTGCTTTCAACACTCCAAAGAAGTACCTTTTCCGTTTGGTCAAGCCGTGAATGGTCCCTGCTTTGATGCTTTTATTTGCTAAAAATGTGATGTATTCTGTTTCATTTCCGGTCCAAGTATTTCTCAACATATGTTTACTTATTCCAACTTGCTCGGTCTGATAGTGTAATCATTTCATTCTTATTCATTATTTTGATATTTCAAATTCAAGTTCACAAAGAAGCATTACACCATTTATGGTGAATGGATATCATTCATATTTTGGTAGAAAATGTTCTTCATTTTAGATAATTAAAGCATTTCATTAGGACCATTACTACCAATCCAAAGAAATACTGCAATCTGATATCTATGGTTTATGATGAAAAGTTATGAAGTTAAGGATTTATTTTTAAACATGGCCAATTTACTTTATACCCTCTATTTCATCTGAAGTTGTTAGTCTTATTTTATTAGGAGCCGTGATTGTTACTTTGCCACCAAATATGCATAGGATTATGAAGGTGAAAAGACAAGCTATTAGTTATAGGACTGTAATAAAGAGGATGACACTAGGCTCATCTTGATCTACCAAAGGCAAGCAGATTGATATTGGTTCAAATCAAATTTATGAGGTGGCAGTAATCTTTATCTCATCATTGCTACAGTGGGCTATTTTCCTTTCACTGGAAACTCTAATAAGAGGCAAAATTATCATGGGGGTGTGGCAATTAAGGAAGTAGCGCTTTCTTACTTTTGACTGCACTTCTATCATAACATTTATTTTTTGCTATATTGTTGCAGTTTGAAATGATGCAATAGTTTAATCACTCATTTTCTTGCAGTTTGCTTTGATCGAAACTTATTAGATATTCCTTGGTTTTATATTTATGACTAGCAGAATTCTTGAGTGCAAAACTTTTCTTTTTTTATTGTGCACAATGTATATTCTCATGAGAAATGTTTTTGCAGTGTCCTTAAAGCCAGAACTGTTTGAGGGGATGCGCTTTGATTTTACCAAAGGACTCAATCAGAAATTCTCACTTAGTCACAGGTTACTTTGTACTATCATTTTATTTCCTTGGTGTTGCCACTTGAAATTTCCTTGTGTACTCTGTAATTATTGATTCCCCCCTTTCTTCTTGTCCTCCACTCTGTAGTGTGTTCATGGGACCAACTGAAATTCCATCTCAATCTTCTGAAGCAATTAAGATTCCCACTGCTCACTATGAATTTGGTGCTAACTTCATAGACCCAAAGGTATGCAATTCATATTTTCACCTTTGGAATTTTTAAATCTACTCAAATGCTTATCTAACCAGAAGAGAGTTTGACTTTTTCCACAGTTGATGCTTTTTGGGAGGGTATTGACAGATGGGAGACTGAATGCACGAGTGAAGTGTGATTTGTCTGAAAATCTTACCCTAAAGGCTAATGCTCAAGTATGAATGTTAAATATCAGTCCATCTTTTGTTTTGCTTTGTTTTTTCTGTTTATGCAAATCAGAGATTCTCTACTCAATAAGCTAACAGAATAGCTCTGGGTTTCTATTTTCAGCTTACAAATGAGCCACACATGTCGCAGAGCATGTTCAACTTTGACTACAAGGTTAAAATTCGTATCTTTTAGCATCAATTTATATATGTATATGACAGTAATTTGAAGCATGTTTTTGGTTCATGCTGCTGCTGATGCCTTAACACATACAGGGTTCGGACTACAGGGCCCAGTTTCAACTAGGGAATGGGGCCTTATTTGGAGCTAGTTACATACAGGTAAAAGAAATCTTCCCCCTTCTAGCAAAAAATGAAATCTTCCCCCGTCCTCTCTTTCCTTCATAAAATATAATTTTGTGTTTCATGCATGTACGTAGCAGGCAGGCATCTAATGTTTTAGATGGAAACTCAGTCAGATTTATGCAGGCCTTCAGCCTGCATTTTGTGTCAGAAAGCTGTGTCAAAGTAGAAAAAGGGTAAATTGCACTCAGACCCCCTGTGGTTTGGGTCATTTGTGCGAAAACCCCTTGTGGTTTGGAAATGGTTCTATAAGTCGCTGTGGGATTAAATTAAAGTTAAATTAGCTAAAATAAAAAACATAAAATTTGAAAAAAATGGTTAGCATACAAAAGGAGGCACTGTGTTGCTGTTTGCCACCGCCTTCATTAGCCTTTTCCGCTAGGGTTGCAATCGAATCAAGTTGAGCTGAGCTTAGAAGCGAGCCAATTTCGAGGCTCGCTTAGGCTTGGCTCGTCAAAAGATTGATGAGCCAAGCTCGGGCTCGAGCGCAACAAGCTTCTAGCAAGCTTGAGCCTGGGTTCGAGCTCGAGCTCGAATTTGTTAGAATTATTTTTGAAAACTTGGTAATTTGATATGCAAATAATCAACAAATATAATTTTAAATTAAACCTGATAATCAACAAATATAACATTAATATGATAATAAACTAATAATAACTTTAAACTACAATCAATATAATATCGTTTACCATGCAATAAGAAAATCAAATTGCTTGTCTAGCTATTTTCAAAATACAACATAATTAGAATTACAACAAAGGTGTTTTCAATACAACTTCAAACTAGCTACTCTAAACATCAACCTGCAATTTTAAATTGCAATATTAATCAGTAATCACAATCATATATTTAAAATTACAAATATCAACCTACAATTAAAATACCAACATATATTTCAAAAGCCTTCAAGAGTCATATACCTTGTTTTGTTTCATTTTAGCAATAAGTCTATTGCAGAAGAATCTTAGTGATGTTTTTATCCTATAAATAAAAAACATAAAGATTAATAATTTTTACCAATATCAACTAACAAGTAACAAAGGAGAATAAAAAAAAAAAAATTATACTTACTTTCTTTTGATGCCATAAAAAGCTCTAAACCAATCCTCACCAGATAGCAACATTGAACTGTATTTGTTTCCAAATTTGAATGGTATTGATCTATATCCTGACCAGCACTAAAAGTCACTTCTGAAGCAACTGTGGTAATAGGAATTGACAAGACGTCACAAGCCATCTTAGACAAGATATGAAACTTCAAATTATTCGTCCTCCACCATTCCAACACATCAAAGACTTTATCATCTTCATTACAAATGTAAACACCTTCCTCTAAATAAACATCTAACTTTGATTTTGCAAATTCAATGGTGTCAATAGTTCTTATAAAACTATGAAATTGTGCCCTTCCATTTACCTTTCCTTTGGCGCTCAAATCATTGCCCGAAGCAATTTTATGACATTCAACTTATTTTTCATTGTTGCTTAATTTGTGACTCTCAATATACTTATCATATAACTTGTGTAAAGTGTCTCAAACTTCTTTTAAGTGAATAACAATAACATCATTGGAGTAAATCCTAGGAAAATACCATTCTATCAACTTCATCTTATTTCTTGGATCCAAGATAGCTGCAATTGATATAAGCAAGTTGCACTCACCCGACAAACTTTTATTTCATTTTGACAGCCATGGCATTCATGAAATCATCATCATCTAAACTTGCATCATCCAATGTTCTTTTTATATGGTACAATTTAGGAAGAAACAAATTTGAAGTTGGATATTCACTTCCATAAATTATTTTAGTGATCTCATTGAATACCTCAAGTAATGAACATACAACTCTTACCTTTCTCCAATCTTCCTCGCAAGGCAAATAATTATCATTTGAATCTATTTGTTGATACCTCAAAAACACATCTTTAAACTCCAAAGCAATTACTAACATAGCATATGTAGAAAATCGGGCTTTAATTATACAATTTTTGTAGCCTAAGTGTACTGTTTTTTGTTCCTAAGTGCCAGTTTTTCATGCATAATCGACTCCATAGGGGCGGTTTTCATTTTTGTAACATATATATTTGTTTGATCCAATTAATAGAAGTAGAGGTTTTATGTCCAAGCATCTACATGGTATCAAAGCATTCCTGATTCTAGTCCTGGTTCCAACAAATTCTGGTCTTGATTCCTCAAAATTCTCCATTTGTTACAAGTTCTCAATGGCTTCCTCCACCTTAGAGGTCTTTTCTTCCTCTCAAGTCCCTTTGTTCCAAGTTCTAATGGAGGATCTGATTCCCCAGCTCTTCTCATAGCAGGAGACAATTGAATGGGCACAACTATCTTCAATGGTCCCATTCAGTTATAATGTTTATATGTGGCCGAGGGAAAGATGATTATCTCACTAGTGTTGCCCCTAAACTGAGCACAACAGATTCGAAGTATAAGGCTTGGAAAGGCAGAAAACAATATGGTACTGTCATGGCTTATCAATTCCATGACTAATGAAGTCGGAGAAAATTTCATTCTCTATAAGATGACAAAAGATGGGACGACAAAAGAAATATGGGATGCTGCAAATGAGACACATTCCGACATTGAAGACATAGCGGAGGCATTTGAGATTGAAGGTATTCTCCCTGATTTCTGTCAAGGGGATCTTACAGTCGCACAATATTTCAGTCGTCTCATTAGATATTGGTAGTAACTTGATATGTATGAGACCACCAAGTGGGATTGTCAAAGTGATGTTGACAAATATAAGGAAATTGTTGAGAAAGAAACGAAACTGAGGTTTTTTGGGGCCTCAACAAGGCCTTGGATGAAGTTCGTGGACGAATCTTAGCCATTAAACCTCTACTGAACTTGTGTGAAGTAGCATCAGAAATTCGATGCAAAGAAAGTTGGAAAAAGGTTATGATGGGCACCGTATTTTAGCTACCAACCACCGAAGCATCTTTTATGATTTCTCGGGAAATGATGACCACCTTACCAAGAAAGGAAGACCTTGGTGCGATCATTGCAAAAAGACTGGTCACACTCGAGACACCTGCTAGGATATCCATGGGAAGCTTGCTGATTGGAAACTAAAAGGTAAGAAAGAAAGTCGTGGCCACCATACTATAATTGAGGAGAGTTCCACTGCAGCCCAAACTGGCCCAATTCAACAAGGAACAACTAGAAATTCTTCAAGGATTGATTACCCAGGCCCAACAAACATGAATCTCCCCTAATACTACCATCTCAGCAACAACCATAGTGGCTCAAAAGAGTAATTTTCTTGCTACACTTAAGGTTAAAAAGGTGGACAATAAAGGTAGTTGGATTGTAGATTCTGGAGTCTCTGACCATATGACCGGTGATATATCTCTCATCCAAGATTTCACACCTTGTTATGAGAATCACACTGTGTGTATTGCTGATGGTTCTATCTTGAGGGCGTCGATATAGTTCTGTTGTCATTTCAGAGAACCTCACTCTTGAATCAGTTTTATTGGTTCCCAATTTAGATTGTAATCTTTGATCTATTAGTCAGCTTGCTTGGGAAAAGAACCGTGTTACTAAATTTTTCCCAACTCATTGTGTTTTTCAAGATTTGAATTTGGGATTGATGATTGGCAGTTCTAAGTTGCATTTGGGGCTCTATATGTTCAAAGTGATTGAATCCTCTAGGAGACAACCCTGGAAGGCAATTGAAGAAAAACAAATTTTTTCTGCCCTTAGGTCTTATAAAGATAGTGAAATAATGTTATGGCACTATCATTTGGGTCATCCTAATCTTTTGTATCTTAAAGAACTCTTTCCATCGTTATTCAATAAAAATTCCGTTGATATTCAATGTGAAGTCTTTTGATTGTCTAAGCATATTCGCAATTCTTATCCAATTCAAAAATATCAAGAATCTCATCCTTTCTCACTGATTCACAGTGATGTTTGGGGACCATCTTAAATTAAAAGTGTAACAGGTCCTAGATGGTTTGTTTCATTCATAGATGACCGCACTCATCTTTCTTGGATATTTCTCATGAAAGAAAAATCCGAGGTAGGTCAATTGTTCAAAAATTTCCACAAAATGGTTCAAACTTAATTTAATGCTAAAATTCAAATTTTTCGCACTTATAATGCCAAAGATTATTTTAATTCCATTCTTGGGGCATACCTAATTCAAGAAGGCATTGTCCACCAAAGTTCTTGTCCTCATACCCTCAACAAAACGAGATTGTTGAATGGAAAAATCAGCATTTGGTAGATGCTACTCGAGCACTTATGATAGCCTTTCATGTTCCTAAAATATTTTGGGGAATGCTGTTATTACTGCTACATATCTAATGAATAGAATGCCTTCTTGAGTCCTCAAATTCGAAACTCCATGTCAAGTCTTTCTCAAGTCATATGTGGAGATTTGAGAAAGATTCGGGAGGATAGCAGATAGGATAAATAGAATTCGAGATTCAAAGGAGGCAGCTGAGTTAAAGTCGCGAAATCCAAGGAATGATAAAGCTTGGAAAAAGAAAAAAGGAGTAGATAATTCAGTTTGAATATTAGTTGTAGCAGTTCAAATATTAGTTATTTAGATTTGAATGTATTCGTAATTTTTAGAGATAGCATAGATATCTTGTACGTGTATATGTAGGTTAAACTAGAATACAACAATATATAATTCTTCTCCCCAATATTTTTTGCATGGTATCAGAGCAGAAATTTTTTTGTTTCCCTTTATTAAACCCTAGGCGTTAATTGCCGTGCAACTCAGGTTTTCCAATCCTTCTTCTTCATGACCTTCAGATTTTCTAAATCACACTATGGCTGGGAAAAGCAATCAGTCTTGTGTCCAATGATAGTGAAGATATTGTTGTCAACGGCTCCTGTGTTGTTGGTTGGTAACCTTCAGTGGTCCCAATCCATCATGATGTTCATCTGTGGAAAGGGGAAGGATAACTACTTAATCGGGGCTACAAGCAAACTAGGGGAGGACGATCCAAAGTTTCGGATATGGAAATTTGAAAATAACGTGGTTACATGGTAATGTCCTGGCTCATTAATTCTATGACAAATGAAATAGGTGAGAATTTTCTGTTATATGACACTGCACAAGACATTTGAGAAGCTGCTAAAAAAACCTACTCACATGTTGAGAGTACTTCTAAGTTGTTTGAGATTGAAAGCATGCTTGATGATCTAAGGCAGGGAGAATCCCAGGTAACATAGTACTTTAATTCCCTAAGCAAGTAATGGCTTCAATTGGATAAATTTGATACTATCTAGTGGAAGTGTTCAGAAGACTCGAGAAAATATAAACATATTGTTCAGAAAAAGAGATTATATGAGTTTCTCATAGGTTTGAACAAAAACCTAGATGGAGTTAGAGGGAGAATCCTCGGTACCAAGCCTTAGTAAGCATTTGGGAGGCCTTTTTTGAGGTTCGTAGGGAGGAAATCACAATGAAGATCATGCTGAAATCTGCCATTCCAAGTCTGGAAAATTCAGCCCTAATCACTCGAGGCTCTCCACAAACATTCAAACAGAAAAAAGGGGTGTTCTTTGTGTAATCACTATCATAAAACAGGACATACAAGGGACACTTGTTGGGAAATACATGACAAACCAACATATTGGAAGCCGACTCATGAAAGGAAGAGTAGCGGCAACCTAGCCTCTATGGAGGAGACCACCACAGCCTTAGCACCTAATATTTTCAGCAAGGAGTGGATAGAATGGCTACAAAACATGTTTAGAAAGGCAAAAATCACACAGTCTTCATCAGTTACATCTGGCTCTGTAGCCCACAAAGCTAATTTCCTAAATGCTTTTATTGCTAAGAGCAAATTATCTACTATGTGGATAGTTGACTCAGGGCCTCTGACCACATGACTGGGAATATCAAGCTACTAACAAGCTTTAAACCCTGTGATGAAAATTGGACTGTAAAGATTGCAGATGGTTCTCTGTCAAGGGTAATAGGGACAGATTCTATAGTTTTATCCAAGAATATTATTTTGAAATATGTTCTTTTGGTGCTTAATTTGGACTGCAACCTCTTGTCAATCAGTAAACTTACTATTGATCATGATTGTGTGGCCAAGTTCTCAAATAATTTGTGTGAATTTTAGGATTGGACTTCGGGGAAGATGATTGGCAGTGTTGAGGCGTGTTCGGGACTCTATCTCCTTAAAAGGACTAACCCTGAGAGTAAACAAGTTCATTCTAGCAATTGCTACTCAACTGAATGGTCCGTTTGTCTCTCTAATTTTTATTCCGGTAATAATAGTGCAATTATGTTATGGTACTATAGGTTGGGACATCCAAATTGTGTTTACCTTTAAGAAATTGTTTCCTTCATTGTTTAAAAATCAAGATTCACATGTGTTTCAATGTGAAATCTGTCAACATTCTAAACATGTTAGGAACAATTATCCCAGCCAAATTTACACAGCATCCTATCATTTTTCTTTGATTCATAGTGATATGTGGGGGCCTTCAGGGGTTAAGAATGTTATTGGTTCTCGTTGGTTTATCTCTTTTATTGATGATCATACTTGCCTTACTTGGGTATTTCTTATGAAAGACAAGTTTGAAGTTGGTCACATTTTCCAGAATTTTCATTCAATGGTGCAAAGACAATTTAATGCCAAAATTCAAATCTTGAGAACCGATAATGCCAAGGAATACTTCAACTCAATCCTTGGAATCTATCTTTTAAATCAAGGTATCATTCATCAAAGTTCTTGTGTTGATACATCCCAACAAATTGGGGTTGCTGAATGCAAGAACATACACCTTTTAGAAGTGGCCAAATCACTCTTGTTTTCTACTAATGTTTCTAAACATTTTTGGGGTGAAACCATTCTTACGGCCACCTATCTCATCAATAGAATGTCCTCAAGGACTCTCAACCACCAAACACCCAGTCAGATTCTCCTTAAATCTTTTCCTCACACTCGGGTTCTTTCACACACTCCACTAAAGTTTTTTGGTTGTTCTGCCTTTGTTTATGTTCACCACCAATTTCAGAGCAAACTTGATCCTAAATCCATCAAATGCATATTTCTTGGCTACTCTTCTCATCAAAAAGGTTACAAATGTTTTTCTCTCGAACATAAAAAGTTTTTTACCTCAATGGATGTAACTTTTTTTGAAAATTAGCCCTATTATCCCAAAACTGCTATTCAGGGAGAGAACACTCTAAATAATCCTCAAGAATATCAATTTTGGGATATCCCCTCAATGTCTAGTTTCTCTATTCCTATTCCTAGCCAACAACAACAACAACCTGATTCAAACCCTTATGTCAGTCACCATCCTTCCCATTTCGATGAACTTCAAGTTTACTCTCGGAGGAAATCTAATCAAAAGGGGAGTGAACAACAAACATGTCCAAGGACTGACCACGACACTGACTTGGATCTGTTGGTAAGTGAAAGTACTACTATTAGTGATAATTCTGATGGTACAACTATTGATAATGTTACAGCCATTGATGAGGAACTCAATTGACCCATAGCATTGAGAAAGTGTGTTAGATCATGCACTCAACATCCTATTCAAAACTATACATCATACAAGGGTCTCTCACCTAAATTCATTGCATTTATCTCAGGTATAAAAAAGTTGCAGGTTCCAAACAATATTTAGGAAGCCCTTCAACACCCAAAGTGGAAGAGAGCTGTCCTTGAAGAAATTCAAGCCTTGGAGAAGAATGAGACTTGGGATATTACGGACTTACATATGGAAAACATCCCATGGGTTGCAAATGGGTATTTATAGTGAAATATAGAGAAGATGGGCAGATTGATAGATATAAGGCTCGACTGGTGGTAAAAGGCTTCACACAATCTTATGGTATCGATTACGAAGAGACATTCGCCCCAGTGGCAAAGCTAAATACCATTAGAGTTCTATTATCTCTAGCTGCAAACATGGATTGGCCTCTCCACCAATTAGATGTGAAGAATGCATTTCTAAATGGAGACCTAGAAGAGGAAGTCTACATAGATATTCCTCATGGATTCGAAACTAATCTTACAAAGAATAAGGTATGCAAACTAAAGAGATCACTCTATGGACTCAAGCAGTCTCCTAGAGCCTAGTTCAAAAGATTCACAAAGGCAGTCAAGAAGCACAGATACAGTCAATGTCAAGCAGATCACACTTTATTCATCAAACATTCCTCGGGAGGTAAAATATCTATCCTTATTGTGTATGTGGATGATATCATTGTTACAAGAAATGATATTTCTGAAATAAAGAGCCTTAAAGAAGTACTTGCAAAGGAGTTTGAAATTAAAGACCTAGGAAACAAGATATTTCTTAGGCATGGAAGTTGCAAGATTTAAATATGGAATTTCAGTCTCTCAAATGAAGTAGGTATGTTGTGTTGCAAACCAGCAGACACACCCATGGAATCTACTACAAAGTTAGATATTGGCAAGGAAAGTGTCCTAGTTGACAAAGGAAGATATCAACGACTGGTGGGAAAACTTATATATCTGTCACACACTAGACCGGATATAGATTTTTTGTGAGTATTGTGAGTTAATTTATGAATGATCCTAAAGAAGAACACATGGAAGCTATCTATCGCATCCTAAGTATCTAAAATTGACTTCAGGCAAAGGGTTAATGTTCAGGAAAACCTTGATGTTGATTGGGCGGGCTCAATCCTTGATAGGAGGTCAACCTCCGATATTGCTCATTTGTATGGGGAAATCTAGTCACTTGGCGCAACAAAAAACAATCTATGGTCTCTAGGAGCAGTGCTGAGGCTGAATTTAGAGCTATGGCTCAAGGATTCTATGAAGGAATATGGCTGAGAAGATTACTACACGACTTACAAATGAATGTTGCTAAACTAGTAAAGGTGTTGTGTGACAACCAATTTGTTATCAGCATTGCAAAAAATCCAGTTCATCTCGACTGAACAAAATATGTAGAAATTGACAGGCATTTCATCAAGGAAAAGTTGGAAGAAGGGGCATTTAAGCTTATCTACACACCTACCAATAGTCAAGTTGCAGATATTCTCACTAAAGCTTTACCAAGGAGAATATTCAATGAGTTAAGCTACAAGCTTGGTTTGAATAATATATTCAGCCTAGCTTGGGGGGGGAGTGTGGAGATTTGAGAAAGATTCAGGAGGATAGTAGATAGGATAAATAGAATTCAAGATTCAAAGGAGGCAACCAAGATAAAGTTGCGAAATCCAAGGAATGATAAAGCTTGAAAAAAAAAGGGAGTAGATAATTTAGTTTGAATATTAGTTGTAGCAGTTCAAATATTAGTTATCTAGATTTGAATGTATTCCTAATTTTTAGAGATAGCATAGATATCTTGTACATGTATGTATAGGTTAAGCTATAATACATCAATATACAATTATTCTCCCCAATATTTTCTGCATCATATCCTTCGAATCATCTCATTTCATCTATTCCCCTTAAAGTG
Organism: Diospyros lotus; assembly: GCF_014633365.1. Taxonomy (NCBI): domain Eukaryota; kingdom Viridiplantae; phylum Streptophyta; class Magnoliopsida; order Ericales; family Ebenaceae; genus Diospyros; species Diospyros lotus. The sequence continues at coordinate 32,024,904 of NC_068340.1, read as the reverse complement.
TTTGGATGTACTTCTTTTGTTCATATTCCTCATCAAAATTGAGATAAATTTGATCCTAAACCCATCGAACATATCTTTTTTCGGTTATACTTTAAATCAGAAGGGATATAAGTGTTATTATGTTCTCACAAAGAAATTCTATCATTCAATGGATGCTACTTTCTTGGAAAATCAGCCATATTATTCCAAAATTGATAGTCAAGGGGAGAGTGATAATTCAAAATATCGGCTTTGGTATCTTGAATTCAAACCCCCAATTGTCTTTTCTTCTATTGTGTTTGATATGCTTGTGTTTGTGCCTGGTCTGAAAATCAACTAGAACTAGAATCATAGTAGTCGTAGCCTTTAATTGAACCAAAATCACAGCCTCTAATTGTTCCTTCAACTGTCAACAACAAAGAGTTCATTATCTACTCTAGAAGGAAGAAAGATCAAGGACATGTAGAAGAACAAGTGCATCCCAAGACTAACCATGAAACTGAACCAAGTTCAACTCCAAAAGAGACACAACAAGATAACACTATTTCTAATTTTGAAGGAGTGAATTCGGATAATCTTGATATGCCAATTGCCCAAAGAAAACTTGTAAGGTCTTGCACAAAGTATCCCATCTATAACTTGTTATCTTACAAGAAGTTGTCTCCAGAATACCATACTTTTACAACTAATCTCTCAAATATTCAGATTCCCAACAATATTCAAGAAGCTCTACAAGTACTTGAATGGAAGCAAGCTATAAATGAAGAGATTAGAGCACTT